>NC_138207.1:0-598885 GCF_964194415.1 Vipera berus | reverse complement strand
GATATTTAAAGACCGCAAAGGAGGCCACCAGAGAAGCCCGTCCTTCCCTGGCATTGGAAGAGGAGGAGGAGACAAGTGGGGGTTAGTAGAGGAGAGCAGCAGCCTCCCTGCTCAGCCCCCCGCCAGGAGGAAGATCTGCAGGGTGCAACCTGGGAAAGAAGGGAGAGGAAGAGATGGGACACAGTGGATCTCCAAGCCAGCTCTGGAGGAACAGACCCCCGGGAATAATAGAATAGCAAAACAGCAGTGTTGTCAGGCACCTTAGAGGTCTTCTAGTCCAACCCTCTACCCAAGATCATAGACTCCTTGAAACGCAGGGTTGGAGACCTTGACGTTCCTCCCAACTCCTCGCTCAAGCAAGGAGAACCCTTTGCCATTCTGGATAAGCGGCTGTCCAATCTCTTCCAGTGGCAACTGCGGAGACCCTCGCGTACCTTATCAGGGCTGGCACACACTCAATGTTGGGAATTTGGGACGTGAAGGGGGAAGCCACTGATGCCTCCTGCTCGGAAAGAGAGATCCCGGCGTGGGCCATTTTCAGGGCCTGGAAAGAAGCAGCAGGTGCCTCCATGAGGAATTGGGGTTTTAAAAACGGAGGGAGTTCCAGATCAAAGCTGAGAGTTTTTACAAGCTGTTTTTGCCTGGATTCCTCCAATTTGGGGGAATAGGAATGTCAGGGTGGCACACACCCCCTCAAGACCCTGGAGTTTTCACCTACCCCACAGTCATTGGCTCCATCTCCACACATGGCAACGTAGTAACTGGGAAAAGAAGGAGGAGGAGGAGGAGGAGGAGGAGGAGGAGGAGGAGGAGACAATGGCTACTCAAACTCTCTGGGCATGGAGAGACACCCATGTGGTTTCCTGCTACCTCCACCTCCCACGCCTTCCCTCAAGCTGAAAATGGGGCTGCCACCCATCCAGGGCTCCAAGGAGCTCCGTGTTTTCTGCAGCACATAGCCTGGGTGGGCAGCCATTTCGCTCCCTCCACGGCTCCTCTCTGCCCTCTGGCGCGGCCAGGAGGTCCTTCCACAGGGCTCTTGGGCAGAGGGACCCTCCATTTCCTTCCCTCGCTTGCACATCCTTGCTGCGACTCAGGAGGAAAAGGACGGGCCTGACCCAGGAGAGAGTTTTACAGCAGCCTTTTGGGCACCGGTCAGGAAAAAGAGTCCCCAAGAGGTCATCAGAAGTCAGCACTCGGAGGCTAGCTAAGCCAGGGAAGAGCAGTGGGGGTGGTCCCCCAGAAGGGGAGGGAGGACACCAACTCAGCCCCCCTCCCCTTCTCCCTGGATCACAAGAGGGGACCCACTCAAGTTTCTGAAACTCTTCCACGAGGCTGGACTTCTGCGCTGGAGACATCCGGGCGAAGACCGTTCCGTTCAGAAGTACCTGCGGAAAGAAGGAGGGCACAGTCCCCAAACTGGCCAGAAGGCAGCGCAGGAGGTTGGGAGGGCAGGCGGGGTCTGATGCCACGGAAGGGAAGGGAGGCAAAGCAGAAGGAAAAGTGAGCTGACTCTGGACTCGGGGTCCACATTAGGGAGCCCCCCCCACTCACCTTGGGCAGCAGGCTGCTGAAGTGCTTGGCCAGGACCTGATAAGACGCCCCACTCAAGACAAAGTGGAAGCGGTCGCCCTCCCCCTCTGCACTGGGGTCCTCCAGGGTAATATGGGGGTCCTGAAAAATCAGACTTCAATTACCATCCAGCCCCACTTCTGTGGAAATGAAAGGCATAACGACGGAGTCCATTAATGATGACTGAATTGTCCCGAGAGGGTCAAAGGAACTTGCTCTCTGCTCCCTCCGAGAAATCCCATTTCAAACTGGCCAGCTGCTGCCTGAATCTTCTCTCCCACCCCACCCCGCCTCCTCCTCCTCCCCACGTCATAGGGGCAGGCACTCTGCCTCCTCCCTCCTCTGAAAGCAAGACTTGCAATGAAACGTAGGGATGAGGTGGATCCCCCCCCCCGAGGAGGGAGAGAGAGAGGGAGGAGCAAGTCAGCTCAGAGAGTTTGTGTGGGAGAAAGGGGTGAAGACGGCTCCTCCCTAACAGTTTCCAGAGTATATGCCTTGTGGGGATGTTAGCACGCTTTAGCCTGGCAAGATTCTGTCTAGAGCAGGGGTCAGCAACCTGAAACAGTGAAAGAGCCACTCGGAACCGGTTCCCTCACAAAAGGAAAAACTGGGAGCCGCAAAAAATGTGTGCGCATGCGCGTACATACGCACATGCGCAGAACAGGGTTTGACTGAAGAGTGGAGCCAAGGCGAGATGTGCACCTACCCTGCATATTTGAATTGATTGGTTGAACTTTTTTAGTCCCACTTTTTTTTTTTTGGACTGCACATGGCAGAGGACTGGGAGCCGCAGGAGACGGCTGAAAGAGCCACATGCGGCTCCGGAGCCGCGGGTTGCAGACCTGTGGTCTAGAGAGATCACAAGGGGTCTTTCTCGTTTTTGGAGCCTGACACTCTCTTTAGTGTGAGTCTAGGAAACCTGGGCTAGAGGGACCAGCATGGTCTTCTTATAAGAAGGTGACGAGAAACGTGGCCAGCCTGACCCTCTCCTGGCTTACAAACGACCCAGACCGACTTCCTCCTCCTCTCCTTCCAAGCCCTTCCTGGGTCCACCCCTCCTCTGGGGCAGCTGCCATACCTTGTCTTTGCCCGTGATTAAAGGCGCCTCCTCCTCCTCCTCCTCCACCAGCTGCCAAGTCACGGATGCTGGGCAGGAATCCTCCGGCTCCTGGGCGTCCACCAGGACCACCTGGCTGGTGCTGGGCAGCATCCCAGAGCTCCTGGCCACAGTGATGGCTGTCTGGAGGTTGTCGCCTGGGGACAAGGGAGGCTGAGATGGGGGGGGGGGGAGAGGCAGCCTTCAAAACAAAATATGTTCCTCACCGCCATCAGCACATCTGGAGCCTGATGGACAAACTCTCCCAGAGGTCCAATAGAGGAGAATATTTGCAGCTCAAGGTCGAAATGAGGGCTCCTGGGTGCTCTCTGAGCTGGGTGGTTTCCTTGCAGACGTTTCATTGCCCAAACCAGGTAACATCTTCACTGCTAGAAGGGAGGAGGAGGAGGAGGAGGAGGAGGAGGAGGAGGAGGAGGAGGAGGAGGAGGACTGTGGAGTCCTTGCTCTTCTCTGCGCTTGGTTCTTTTCTTCCAGAGGCTTCATAACCTAAACTAGGTAACATTATCAGTGCTGCGAGCGACAACCAGGTTCAGAGATCACCAAGGACCGCTCAAAAGCCCAAATCTTTTTTTAAATAACCAGGAGGTTTGAGATATGAGTCTGAATATCTAAATGTCGGCCGGATTCCAGCATTTCTCCACGGCAGCCCAGATCAAAAGAGATCTGGTAAGGTCCGACCGAAGCAACCCCTTCCCACCATGGCCTCAAAGACACACACACACACACACACACACACACAATTATCTGCTGCACTTCCAGTTTTAGAGGTCAGGGGAAGTGGGGAAGGTCTAGGAAGCATCATGTCACTTCTGGAGTCAGGCCAGAGAGTTGCAGCTGTTAAAGGAAGGGAGGGAAAAGGGTGGCTGCGGGAGAAGTAATGGCTAGCAGGTAGTTCTGAGGCCAGCGGACCAAAGCAGTGCCTGGAATGGTGGGGCGGATTCCTGGGAAACCCTCAACATGATAAGATGCCGGCAGCCTCTGCCTGTCCCTGCCCCAGAAGGCAAGGAGGGACAAGCTCAAAAGACTGTGGATGACCACTGGGGCCATCCAGTGAGCCCCCTCAGCTGCCGTGCAAGGGCTGAGCACACACACAAACACACAACCATTCTAGCTGAGGGCTGTCCCTCCTCCCAACACACCTGTGACCATCACGCTCCGGATGCGGGCCTGGCTGAGCTCCTGCAGGACCGGCCTGGTCTCGCTCTTCAGGCGGTTCTCCATGACCAGCAGGCCCAGGAAGGTCAGGCCGGACTCCACCTCCTCCCTGGACAGAGGAGAGGCAGGGAAGGGTGGGTTGTCCTCAGCTTACAGAAGGTAGAATGACAGAGTTGGAAGGACCTTGGAGGTCTTCTAGTCCAACCCCTCAATACATCATCATAATAGTGTTGGAAAGGACCTTGGAGGTCTTGCAGTCCAACCCCCTGCTCAAGCAGGAGACCTTCTACCGTTCAGGACCAAGGACAGTCCAGTCTCTTCTTAGAGACCTCCAGTGATGGAGCACCCACAACTTCTGGAGGCGACTTCTGTTCCACTGGTTAGTTGTCCTCACTGTCAGGAAAGTTCTAGATTGGATCTTGAATGGTCTTCTACCATTTACTACTTCTTCAGAATAGAATACAGAATAAAAGAGTTGGAAGGGACTTGTAGTCCAACCTCCTGCTCAAGTAGGAGACCCTCTACCATTTCAGACAAGTGGTTCTCCAACCTCTTCTTAAAAACTTCCAGTGATGGAGCAGTCACAACGTCTGGAGGGAAGTCGTTCCACTGATAGATTGTTCTCACTGTGTGGACTTCTCTGGATCGTGTTTTATTTATTTTATTTTATTTATTTATTTTAATCTCATTTATATCCCGCCCTTCTCCGAAGACTCAGGGCGGCTTACAATTTAAGCACAAACCAATGTGCTTAGCAATAGCCTTCATTCTATGTATATGCCTGCTTATTAGGGCTTATTAGCGGCATTATAGCTTGTAAGCCGCCCTGAGTCTTCGGAGAAGGGCGGGATATAAATGGAATTAAAATAAAATAAAATAAATAAATTATTACAAAGTCAGCTTATTGCCCCCAACAATCTGGGTCCTCATTTGGGGACCTTTCCTTTTGAAGATACGGCAAGGAGATTCAGCTCCAAAAGTTCCAAAAAGTTGGAACTTTTTAATGTAGAGGTAGAGGAATATAATGGGGTGGTTGTGGGTATCTGTGCTCCAGAGATGCCCAGTTGGGTGCTGGGACTGAGAGATTTGCAAATATTTCCTTCTCATCACTTACACTGAAGGTTTCCAAGAAGACACTGGACAGCCATTTGTCCATAATGGTATAGGGCAGGGGCAGGCAACCTTGGCTTCCTGGCTCAGCATGGAAACCTCTCCCTTTCCCCTCAGCATGGCTGGCTCAGGAATTCTGGGAGTTGAAGTCCACGAGTCATAAAAGAGACAAGGTTGCCTATCCCTGGTATAGGGTCTCCTGGACTAGAAGACCTCTAAGGTCCCCTTTGAACCCTAGGATGCTATGTTCTATGTTCTACTCCTCCTCTCCAATTTCCTTGAACACAAGCTTTTGACAGAGCTAAAATTTGGAGAAGTGAGAATATGAACTTATGAGCTGAAGAGTTCGATCTTGCCGTGTTGCTCCGAAGTCCCCCTGCAAGGGAGGCCAGAGAGGGCTGCAGCTGCCCCTTTGCCTGCTTACCTCTCCAGGTCACTGAAGATCACCCCTTGGGGAAGGTCAAGCTTCTTGTGGGCCAGGCCGATGACTCGGAAGCCCTGAGCTGTGAAGTGCTTCAGCTCCGCTTGGAAGATGGTTGGAACTGGGAAAGAGAGAGAGGCTGTGGTCAGTGACGTGAAGGTGGTCACCCAACATGCTGTGACACCCTCCATGCTTTCAAACTGGTCACCCAACATTGGAGGCAGCGGAGCTGTGGACAATCCACAGCCATGGCTTTGGGGGTCCTTCTCCCCATCCCTGGACCACCCTAGCTCCTCCTTCATCCCCACCAGCCAGGCAGGAATCAGCGCTAGCTGCTCAGCCAATCAATCTGGGACTTTCGACCTTCATGGTATCTCATGCTGGGCCTGGACCTGGTCCAGCTCTTCTTGGGTTCTTCCTCTGGCCAACTGGCCCACCTGGGACTGGAGGAAAGCAATTCCAGACAGAGGAGGCCTCTACCAGCCATTGTGCGGTAACAATCATCAATTGTGTGAAAGCCGCCGATGCAACAAGGGACCCTGAACATTCGCGGTGCATCAGAAAAGCTGTCCTGAAAGGCCACCGAAGACTGAATGGGGCAGCATCTCAGTGGGGTGCTGGTCCATTAACAACTGCTCCCCCCTCCCCATCTTTAATTGGGCCACCGTATTTGGCCGTGTGCGTAGTATTTTATTTTATTTATGCCTTTGTCTTTCTACCGTTTTATTTTTTATGACTGTAATCCACCCAGAGTTGCCTTAAAGTAGGACGGGCAGCCCATAAATTTTACAAATAAATAAATATAGTAAGTAAAGGCACTTTCCCTTTTGGACAAGGAAACAATCCAGGCAGCTGGGAAAAAGTATCTCAGATCAGCCTCCAAAAGAAGACCAGACATTATCTTGTATGGCAAGTTGATAAAGGTAGTGGGACAATAGGAAGAGGACCCCTTTTGTTCCAGAAACCTCTGCTGAAGGAGTATGAATGCCCCCCCCCAGAAATGAAAAGGGGAAGGGGTGGGATGCACCCATGAGCCAAGCATCGGCCATAGAGGTCCCCCTACCCCACCCACCGCTTTCCCTCCCCCTTGACTTCACTCCACCCCAAGCCACAGGGCTACCGTGCAGATGCTCCTATCGCCTGACATCTGAGCTCCAGAGATGGTCCCCAGCTGGGCTTCAATTTGGGGTGAAACCCTGGGGGGGCAGCAGTTAGAATGCAGCATTGCAGGCTGACTCTGCCCTCAGCCAGGAGTTCGATCCTGACCGACTCCAGATTGACTCAGCCTTCCATCCTTCCGAGGTTTGTGAAAAGATAACACAGATTGTTGGGGGCAAATAATGCTGACTCTGTAAACTGCTTAAAGAGGGCCATAAAGCACTATGAAGTGGTATATAAGTCTAAGTGATATTGCCCTTCCTTCCTTCCTTCCTTCCTCCCTTCCTTCCTTCCTTTTCCTTTCCTTTCCTTTCCTTTCCTTCCTTCTGTGGTGGCAAGGTAGTTAGAATGCAGCATTGCAGCCTAACTCTCCTCACAGCCAGCAGTTCGATTCTCACCAGCTCAAGGTTGACTCAGCCTTCCATCCCCCAGATTGTTGGGGGCAAGAGGCTGACTCTGTAAACTGCTTAGAGTGGTCTGTAAAGCACTATGGGGCAGTATATAAGTCTAAGTGTTACACCTAAGCCTCCCCAAGGCTGCAACCCCATCTGGTCAGCTCCAAAGGTACACACACAAACATGGTCCTTGTCTAGGGTGGGGCTGAACGTGGAGGCCGGACCGCTCCTTGACCGGAGGCTGCTGGTTCTTTGTCCCTTACCCGTTGTCTCTTCACAGAAGCCGGCCACCGTCTCCGGAGCTCCCTTCATGCAGACCTCAAACTCGCTCTTCCCCAGCTCCTGCGTGATGACCGACATTCTCAGCAAGGAGGACGAAAAGGGGAACTGGTGCAGGATTAGGATCCCTTCCACGGGGGCCTGGGAGGGCAGGGAGGCAGATTTGGGAGTCACCCCGAGGAACAAGAGGCTGTTAAGCGAATTTGGCCACCACCGCGAATCTGGATTACTTGAAGGGAGGGACCCTCCACCCCTCTGAGATCCCGCTTGTGGCCCACCAGCAAGTCGGCAGCAGGAGGTGCCCCTGACTGCTGGCTTAAATAAACAAAAGGATTAATTAATAATGCCGTAATTGCTTGAATGCTCAGACGGTCCTGCTTTTTCGGCGCCTGCTTGCACCTGGGCAGAAAAAGGTCCCCAAATGCGAATCTATTCTGGCTGGCTTGTTGCCAGCTTAACTTTTTTTCCCCCCAAGCTTTCACAGACAGAGAATTCCCAGCCCTGATTTTCCACCATGCTTTTTCATTTGCCAGCCCCACTTTCTCCTGGGACAAGGCAGGGCCCGAGAATTGGCTCACTGGGGCAGCAGCAGACCCGGGCTTCACAAGGAGGCAGGACTGGAGCAGGCTGGCTCGGCTCTTCTCCGGCTGGTGCTCTTCCATTTCCTGGCGTGAGAAAGAGCATCGGAAGCATTAGAGCAGGGCTCTTCCCACTTGGCCCTTTGATGACTTGTGGACCTCAGCTCCCAGAATTCCTCAGCCAGACCTGTCAATCATCAGAACAAGTGTAGCTGCCTCTCTTGAGAATCAACAAACCAAGGACTCTGGGGATCAAAATGAAGCAGTCCCCCCACTTCCATTGTGTAACTCTCTCAATCCAGACTTGGCAGCTTCTGTCCCTCTGGCTGGTTGAGGAGGAGGAGGTGGGCAAGTGAGGTGTGTGTGTGTGTGTGTGTGTGAGAGAGAGAGAGAGAGAGAGAAAGAGAGAGAGAGAGAAAGAGAGAGAGAGAGAGAGGGAATGAGAATAGCCAGCCACACCAACAGGCTGAAGAACAGCTTCTATCCATGGGCTGTCAGGCTCCTGTACAGGAAATAACTCTTATGTATGATTGACTTGCAAGGCTGGTGTGTTGTTGTCACTGTGAGTTGGGGGGGCACAAAAGGAGGCTCACCCAATCTCACTGTATACATGTTGTACTTCGATAATAAAGGTTCATTCGTATTTTAACCAGTAAAGTTTTGCTATTATTTTAAATTCACTGGGCCTTTGTGTCTTCCAAAGAACCAGTTGTGCCTCAAAAGATTGAAAATGAGTTGAGTGTGGCTGTCACTCTGTGTGTGTATGTGTGTTTGTGTGTGGTGTGTTGAACCGAACTGGAAGTAGAGCGCCTGCAGGAAAAATGTGAGCCAGCATGACATGGGGGGGGCATGTACGGGTCTGTGCACCTGTGCCGTTTGCTCAGGGCCTGGAAGGTGGGGAGTTTGCCCCCCCCAAGGCAGGACATCGGCTTCCCAGCATGGACAGAAAAGCCCTAATTTACATCCAGCTCTTTGCCCCCCCCCCCGAGGGGCTGTCAGCTGCTTGGGGATCCACCTCCTTCTCAACCCCCTCGCCTCCTTCTTCCAGCCTGGCCAGGTCTGAAAGTAAACAGAATGACAGAGTTGGGAGGGACCTTGGAGGTCTTCTAGTCCAACCCCCTGATCGAGCAGGAAGCTGGCCTAGACCAATTCAGACATGCTTCTGAGGGGTCCCCCAGCAACCTCTCTTCCTCAGCAAACTCCTTCTTCAGCCCCCTGTCCCCAGCTACGATCTTGACCTCTTGGGAAACGGGACACTCGACCCCCACAATCCCAGGGTGTGCAGTTACTTCACGTGTTAACACAAGTGGAAAAGCCGTTGCAATGAAGCGTGACAAAATTAAAGAAACAGACCCAGAAAGAAGCCAAAGGAGATTGAGCCAGGCCTTCGCTCACAACTTGCACATTACAAGCAAAGGGAGAACCACATCCTGGCATTAGTCCTTTGGGAGAAGGGCGGTATATAAATAAAATTATTATTATTATTATTATTATTATTATTATTATTATTATTATTATTATTATTATTATTATTATTATTATTAACTGGGGGCACCTGATCCGTAGCCTTGGCGTGGGGCCAAGCCTGTAAAATTGGCCCTAAAGGGCAGCCTTTGTTCTTGTCCTGGACAAGCCTTCCTTGCGGCACTTGGCAGGCTGCCCCTTTCCTTGGCCTTGGCTGCATAATGCCGCAGGCTGGGAGTCTCCTGTGCCATGTGCCAGTCAGGAACACACCGGGCAAAGCCGCCACCCGCTCCTGAGGTCAGGAGGTGTCTGGGAACCCCCCAAACAACCCAGAGCAATTTCTCCTGGATCTGACAGTCAGCTTGGATTGAAGAGCTCTCTGGAGGAAGCCAGAAGGCGGGACTGGAGGACTCTGTTGGTTCTCAGAAGGTCCAGGAGAGCTGACAGAGCCCCGGTGGAGACCCCCTCGGGCACCACAACCGGGAGATTTGCCATCCTGGCAGCCAACCACAAATCCCCTGTCCCCACCACCTGCTAGAATAAAAGGATTTCTGCCAACAGAAGAGAATATTTGTAGCTCAGGGCTGAACTGTGGGGTCCCTGGTGCTCTCCGAGCTGGGTGGTTTTCTTGCAGGCCTTTCATGACCCAACTAGGTAGCATCATCACTGCTAGAAGGGAGGGGTGTTGGAGGAGGAGGAGGAGGAGGAGGTGGGGCCCTTGGTGGTCTCTAAGCTTGGTGGTTTCCTTGCAGGCCTTTCATGACCCAACAACAAGTGCTAGAAGGGAGGAGGAGCAGGAGGAAGAGGTGGCCTCTGAGCTTGGTGGTTTTCTCGCAGACGTTTATTACCAAACTAGGTAACCCCAAACTGGCCATGGGTCTCCCCACTCCCTGGAGCAATCCCAGGCCTCCCCTTGCTCCCCTCAGAGCTTACCAAACTGCAGCGCCTGTCCTGGGGCATCAGCTGACGGGTCAAATAGAGGCCCCCAAGGAATTTCTCCAGCCAAGAAAACCTTCTGAAGATTTATGGTTTGGGGACTCCCTTCCTCCCTTCCTGGGAAGCCTCTTCCCATCCCATAATAACCCCTTCCCACTGTACAGGGAGCCCAGAACCCAGCAGGCCATCTGCTGCCAAAAGGGGAGACTGGCCATCCTGCCAACCCCTCTGTATCGTTCAGAAACAGGGCAAGGGGTGGAGCTGGCAGAAATGCCTCTGGGGGTGCCCCCTGGAGCCAGTGGAGCTGGAAGGGGGGGTCAAGGACGAGGGCAGCTTCTTCCCCTCCCAAAAATTCCCCCACAAGAGCTGGAGAGCCTCCAGTGTCAGGAGCAGCTGGAGCAGAATCGTGCTCACCCAGTTTGTGCCTTCGAACATCTTCAGCTCCAGCGGGTCTCCTTGGATCTTCCCATCCAGCAGCAAGAGGGAATGGCAACTCGCCATGGCTCTGCAGAGGGGCCCCCAGGGCACGGGGGACCCCGAGAAGCTGTGCACACTCTGGAAGCTGAGGGTGAGGTGGGGGTCAGCGGGGGATCGCCTGGGAGCAGGGCAGAAGGGGGGCAGTTTCCCAGCTGGCTCCCTGGGCAGAGGTGGGCCCTGCCAGCCCCCCCCCCCCGGGCAGCCGGCAGGAAAACGCCAGGCTTCACTGCCTGGCAGGGCCACGGAAGGGGCAGCCAATGTTCCAGATTCCCAGCCTTCCACTCACCTTCAGCAACCTTCCCCCTTTTCTTGCCCTCTTTGAGCTCAGCTCAGACCCCACCCCATCTTTCTTTCTTACCTCTGGTTCTGGCAAGGCAGGGCTCCCCAGAGGTCCAGGCCGTCCTCGGTCAGGGTGCCTGTCTGGGTTAAAGAGAGCGCCAGGATTACGCCCCACCAGGCTGGGCTGCAGGCCCAGCTGCCCCTCCGTCGGTTTATCTTTCAAAGATAACATGTTTTTTTAAAAGTACAAAAGCAAAAAAGACAAAGTAAAAAATTACAAAGGCGACAAGAAGAAAAAAAACACATAAAGAAAATCGTGCCCCTGTACAAAGCCAACTTTAAACCTACATCGTCCCTGGCTGAAGGTTGGCCAATATTACCGCTTGTGAATGGGAAGAAAGGGTGAGAGGGGGACGGGTGGGCTGTCTCAAAGGTGGGGCTGGTCTGAAGAAAAGAGAACTCCGCAGGGTGGAAGTGAAAGGTGGATAATGGAATCACAGAGTTGGAAGGGAACTTGGAGGTCATCTAGTCCAACCCCTGGCTCAAGCAAGAGACCCTATAGAGACCATTTCAGACAAATGGCCGTCCAGTCTCTTCTTGAAGACCTCCATTGATGGAGCGCCCACAACCTCTGGGGACAAGCTGTTCCCTGATTAATTGATCTGGGATTACAGAATAACAAAGTTAGAAGGGACCTTGGTGGTCATCTAGTCCAGCCCCCAGCTCAAGCAGAAGACCCTCTACCATTTCAGACAGGTGGCTGTCCAGTTTCGTCTTAAAAGCCTCCAGGGACGGAGCCCCCACAACTTCTGGAGGCAACGTCCGTCCCACCGATTAATTGTTCTTGAGTCCTTGCCAAGGGCAGCCACTGTGCACTGAGGGCTTCCATCAGACCCGGAATACCCCCCCCCAGAAGCCAGCCCAGCCTCCCCCGGGGGAGCTTTCTGCTCACTCACACCCTGCAGCCACCCACGCACACAACCACACGGCCGCACCTTGTCAAAGCAGACCAGGTTGATCTGGCCGCAGATGTTGATCCTCTGGGGACTGATGCAGAAAATCTTCTTCTTGGTCAGCCTCCACTGGGCGTAGATGATGCTGGTGGTCAGGGCTGCCGGGATGACCGGGGGGACGGGGATGGTCAGCAGCAGGAGGGCCATGGCCACAGTGTCCGAGGCGGATTGCTGGGAAAGGACGCAACGCGGGTGGGTGCGGCAGACAGAGCTTTTTGAGGGGGCCCTGATCGGGGGAGTGGATGATTGGCAGCACCGGGGGGGGCTCTCTTTCCAAGAGAGGGGGAGCCAACCCCGATGTGGGGGGTTGGAAGCAAGGAAAGGCTTCAGGAAAGAGGCCGTTACAGGCCATCCTTGTCTTATGACCACAATGGAGCCCAAAACTTCTGTCGCTAAGCGAGATGGTTGTTAAGCAAGTTTTGCCCCATTCTGCGACCATTCTTGCCACTGTTGTTAAGCAAATCACTGCGGTTGTTAAATTAGCAACACGGTTGTTAAGAGAATAGAATAGAATAGAATAGAATAGAATAGAATAGAATAGAATAGAATAGAATAGAATAGAATAGAATAGAATAGAATAGAATAGAATAGAATAGAATGGAATGGAATGGAATGGAATGGAATGGAATGAAATGGAATGGAATGGAATGGAATGGAACGGAACGGAACAGAACAGAATAATAGAACAGAACAGAGTAGAATAGAATATAGAATGGAACAGAACAGAACAGAGAATAGAGAATAGAACGGAACAGAGAAGAGAAGGGAAGGGAAGGGAAGGGAAGGGAAGAGAAGGGAAGGGAAGGGAAGGGAAGGGAAGGGAAGGGAAGGGAAGGGAAGGGAAGGGAAGGGAAGGGAAGGGAAGGGAAGGGAAGAGAAGAGAAGAGAAGAGAAGAGAAGAGAAGAGAAGAGAAGAGAAGAGAAGAGAAGAGAAGAGAAGAGAAGAGAAGAGAAGAGAAGAGAAGAGAATATAGAAGAGGAATGAAGAGAAGAGAAGAGAAGAGAAGAGAAGAGAAGAGAAGAGAAGAGAAGAGAAGAGAAGAGAAGAGAATCAATAGAGAATATAGAAGAGGAATGAAGAGAAGAGAAGAGAAGAGAAGAGAAGAGAAGAGAAGAGAAGAGAAGAGAAGAGAAGAGAAGAGAAGAGAAGAGAAGAGAATATAGAAGAGGAATGAAGAGAAGGGAAGGGAAGGGAAGGGAAGAGAAGAGAAGAGAAGGGAATGGAAGAGAAGGGAAGGGAAGGGAAGGGAAGGGAAGGGAAGGGAAGGGAAGAGAAGGGAAGGGAAGGGAAGGGAAGGGAAGGGAAGGGAAGGGAAGGGAAGAGAAGAGAAGAGAAGAGAAGAGAAGAGAAGAGAAGAGAAGAGAAGAGAAGAGAAGAGAAGAGAAGAGAAGAGAAGAGAAGAGAAGAGAAGAGAAGAGAATAATAACTTTATTGTCTGCTGTTTGCTGTTGCCTTCAGCTCTTTTCCTGGACAGGCTGCAGCAGAGCCCAGACAGACAGAGGGAGGAGGCCGTCACTAGCAGCAATGGCAGCCTTGGGTCTCCTGTTTGCCCGTGGAGTTTTGCATTGGGGGGGGACTGTTTCTGGGGCCCACCTTCTGGATCACGTACACGCAGATGGCATAGATCATCCCCAGGATCCCAATCACAGCCAGGCCCACGATGAACCGGAAGGCTTCTTGGTAGAGCCGGAAGTTCAGGGGCTTTGGGTACAGGATGGACCTCACCAGCTCCCCCTTGGCAGTGTTGAAGCCTGCGGGGAAAGAGGCAGCCAGTAAGGGGACTAACAGAAAAACAGAGTTGGAAGGCTCCTCGGAGGTCCTCTAGTCCAACCCCCCCTTCCCACTCAAGCTGGAGACCCTACACCTTTTCAGATGAATGGTTAATAACAATAACAATTAGTAACAGTAACAGTAATAGCAATAATAAAGTTGGAAGGGACCTTGGAGGTCATCTAGTCTAACCCCCTGCTCAGGCAGGAAAACCACTACCATTTCAGACAAATGGCTGTCCAGTCTCTTCTTAAAAACTTCCAGTGTTGGAGCATTCACCACTTCTGGAGGCAGGTTGTTCCACTGGTTAATTGTTCTAACTGTCCGGAAGTTTCTCTTTAATTATAGGTTGCTTCTCCCCTTGATTAGTTTCCATCCGTGGCTTCTTATCCTGCCTTCAGGCACATTGGAGAATAGCTTGACTGCCTCTTCTTTGGGGCAGCCCCTGAGATACTGGAGCACTGCTATCCTGTCACCCCTCGTCCTTCTCTTCATTAAAGTAGACATACCCAATTCCAGCAACCGTTCCCTATATGTTTTAGCCTCCAGTCCCCTGATCATCTTTGTTGCTCTTCTCTGCACTCTTTTCAGAGTCTCAACATCTGTTTTACATCATGGTGACCAAAACTGGATGCCGTATTCCAGGTGTGGCCTTACCAAGGTCTTGCAAAGCGGTACTAGAACTACAGTTGATCAACATTAGTCTAAACTGCCTGGGGGCAAAGACAGCCTCAAATTTTAATTAAATTTAATTGATTAAAGGCCTGGACACTAAAACATATGAAGAATGGCTGCAGGAATTGGGTTTGGCCAGTCTAGAGAAAAGAAGGACCAGGGGGGACATGATGGCAGTCTTCCAGTATTTGAGGGGCTGCCACAAAGAAGAGGAGGGGGTCCAGCTATTCTCCAAAGCACCAGAAAGCAAGACAAGAAGCCAGGGGAGGAAACTGATCCAGGAGAGAAGCAACCTGGAACTAAGGAGGAATTTCCCGACAGGGAGGACGATCAACCAGTGGAACAGAAGTTGCCTCCAGAAGCTGTGGATACTCCAACACTGGAGGTTTTTAAGAAGAGACTGGACAGCCACTTCTTGACAGATGTCGGGGGGGGGGTTTGGAGGTGGGGTGGATGACCAATGCCTGAAGATGATTGGCCAACAGGTAGATCAGCTGCCCACATTTCCAACCTGCTCCTTAACTGGAAAAATGTTAGAGTTCTGTATTTTTAGGGAGTGGACTCCATCAATAAATTATGAGTGAAAGTCATGATTTAACCTCTACCTGTGAGCTTCAAGGCCAACTGGGTCTGTAATCAAGAACGTTGTGAATGTCAATCCTAAAATCACTGGGCTGGTTCTGAATCCAGGAATCTTTCACTCTGCTTCCCTATAGCAATTTTACCACCGGTGGACTACAACTCCCAGAATTCCTGAGCCAGCATAGCTGGCTCAGGAATTCTGGGAACTGTAGTCCACAGCTCACAAAGTTATCATCACTGCCCACAACGGTTCTATTTACATTCTCACGTACGAGCACTGAATATCCCTTCCATTTGGGGGTGGACAGCTACTTCACCCCATCCTACATGTGCACAAAGGAGCTGCCGGGGACCCCCACCACCTGAGCCTTCCCCAAGGTGAGCAAAGCCGCTGGTTCTGCACTCACCTGTCTGCAGCACAACCGCCCGGACGGGCCCTGGTCCTGCCCGCCTGGTCTGGATCACCTCCGTGCCACAGAAGAGGACGTGTCTCCGATAATCGCCCATCCCGTACATCTTCCAGGGCAGGGTGTTGTCGGAGTGAGGCAGGGGGGTCTTTGAGACAGGAATGCTCTCACCTAAGGGCCAGGGGAAAGCCCACACAGTTCAGGACCCCTCCTCAATATGGCAGGACAGCTGCCCCAAGGAAGCTACAAGCCCAAGTCTCCTCCGGGTGAAGAAAAGATGGGGAAGAGAAGACTCCTCTCTCTGCCCACCAGACCCACAGGTTAGGGGCCGGGGAGGGGGGGCTTCTTGGCTCTGTTTCTGCCATCGTCTGCTGGTGGGTCTCCAAGCAGACATGAAGCTAAGAAGGCCAGGAAGAGCCTTCAAGGAGAGACATCCTCAGGCAGAGGCGGCTTGCAAAGGCGAGAGGCAGCCCGATTGGGAACGATCTCCCGGTTGGATAGCCGCAGCTGCTCCGTGACCCGCTTGGTGCAAGTCCTCCCCGTCACGAGACCGCCAGCGTTTTACACCCCCTGCCCCCACACCGTGCGAATATACACCAGCACACTGGGGGAAGTAAGCCCCCCCCCCTGAGAAAGAAATGTTTTGGGAAATATTAAAAAGGCAGAATATTATATTTCCCCAAAGGATCTTAAAGGCAGAAGCCCACCCAACCCCCCAAGTCTCTCTGCCCCAACCAGGTCTGCAGAAATGCAGATGTGATAATCTTCTCAGAAAGACCGGAGCCAGGAAACTGGGATTAGGAAGAAAGATCCCGAGAATCAACACCAAAAATCCAACTGTCATCAGCCACAGCCCCAGGGAAGCAGGATATGACCTTTGGGACATAATAGGATTAACCCACCGCCATTAGAATACCAGAAAGGCAGACTCAGACTCAGGTCAAAGTTCGTGCCGCAGGAACAACTCCAAACAAAAGCCCAAGGAGGGATAAAAACCCACCACTCCCTACTCCATGTGGTCAGTTTTTCCCCAGAGCCATCTTCCTGTCTGGCTCTCCTCTTCAATAAACTGCAACCTTCATTCTAAAGCGGTCTCCATGTTGTTTCTTCCCAGATTGGACTGGACCACGATGAAGACGTTTCCGTCAACAACACCAACACTCCACCAGGGTCCGTCCTACGAGACTCTTGGTGCTCATGGAGATGCTTCGTCATCCAGTTCATGGTCGTCTCAAAGGTGGCTTTTCAAAAAGCAGCTGGACCTTTCTAATTTTCTCTCTTGAAAATGTTTCAAGAAGTAAGAAGCTAAGAAACTCCAGTTGTGTTTTTGAAAGATCCTTTGGGAATCCTGCCAGACCCCTTTCCCTGCCCACCAGACCCACAGGCCGTGGGGAGCAGACGCGCCCCTAGAGGACGCACGGCTTCGTACCCGTCAGCATCCCCTCGTTGACCACGCAGCTTCCCTCCAGCAGGATGGCGTCACAGGGCAGGGAGGAGCGCTGGCCTTCCAGGAGAAGGAGGTCCCCCGGGACTATGTGATGGGACTCCGTGGTGGAACTGCCTGGAGAGGGTGAGAAGAGAGGGGGGAGGGAGGGATGCGGCCCTGGACCCTTCCCTCCAGGTCCTTTGCGTGCAGGGGAGGCCAGGAGAGGTTGGCTGTCCCAGGAACTGCTGTAGTTTGGGAAGGAAATGGGTGGGGGGTCTTCTCTGAAGGCCTCTTCTGGCCACCCAGAGGGAGGGGCTCTGCCTCCACGACATGCTGTTGGTGTGACCAGGGAGTTGCTGTGGAAGCCCCCTCCCCTAGGGCCCAGCAGTCCTTGTAAAGGGCTGGGCTGGGAGAAAGAGAGGGGCAGGGATATTCGGGGGGGTGGGGGCACCACACCCACCTTCGCCTTTCGTCCAGACTGTGACTTGCACCTGGTTGTGCTCCTTCACCAGATTGTGCAGCTTGATGGATTGCTGGGGGGGGAGAAGGTTAAAGGGCTGGAACATCTGTGTCTCTGGCTGCCTCTTTCTTCCCTACCCCCCCCCAAAGGAAGAAAAGGCTAGTCCATGTCCTGGAGGGCATCAGATTTGCCAAATTTTATGGGTCTCTGCCCCCCCTTCGGCAAGGCACCCACACAAGGGCCTGGACTCCCCCTTTCATCACCAGCCAAGCTGGGGGGGGGACATTGGGCTCCCAGGGGCTGCCTGACCTGCCCAAAAAAGCCCAAAGGGGTCTCGCTGAGCTCCATGACAAACTGGGGGGGGGGGGAAGAGAGCTAAGACCAGAATGCAAAACACCTCCCCCCCAAAAAAGCAGCTGCTGCAAGGCCCTTGCGGGAAAGCAGAAGACCCCCTCCCCACATTGACCCCCCAAGGGGAGAACTCTGCAGGATCCCCTCCCAGACACATCCAGTCCCAAAGCGGGCTCATCACCCCAAAGGCAGCTGTGCATCCCAGGAAGTGCAGAGTCCCCTGAGCATGCGCAGAGTCCCCTGAGCAGGCCACTCCATCCCTGAACAAAGCCAGAGGAAAGAGACTCATTGGACCACGGCAGCTGACCAGTCCCTCCCACTGCCCTGCCTCCCTCACAGGGTTGGGGTGGGGTGGGGGAATTGGAGGGGGCTGCATGCATTGCCTGGAGGGTCTGGGGGAGGGGCAAGGCATTGACCAAACAAGTGAAATAAGCGGAGGACGGTGGGGGCAGCCACCCTTCCTCTGTCCAGCGGCCAGGGCGGCGGGGGGGGGGGGGAGAGCTGACCTGCCGGAGGTCGTAGGTGGTGAGTCCGATGGAGATGACGGAGAGGATGACGATGGCCGAGGAGTACTCTACATAGCCCTGGGTGTACCAGAGGATCAGGGTGAAGGCTTGGAAGACGTAGAAGGGGTTCAGGATCTGCCGGCAGAGCAATGGGCGGGAGGTCAGGGCAGCCGTGGGGCACCCCCCCAAGCCCCCACAGCCGCTGAAGAGCTGTGCGGCAACCGCCCTTGGCAAGAGCAGCCTGACGTTGGCAGGGCAGGCTGGCATCCCCAAGTCACCCGTGGCCCTCCCAGGGCGCCCGCCAGCCAGGTCCGACCTGCACCCGTGGCAGCAGCAAGCCAACCCTGGGCCAGCCCGCGGCTGCCCCCAGATGTTCGGCCCTCTGCCAGGCGTCTGCTGGGCCCAGGACTCCGGCCGCCTGGCCAGGGCTGAGCTGTCCCCGCCCCGCTGCCCAGCACCCGCGGCTGAGCTGGCTCCGCTGCGAGGGGACCCCGAGCTGCCCTTGGGCCTCACAGGCAGCGGGCCCCGTCGTCTCCCTCCAGTTCCCCAGGGAGCGCCGGGCCTTTGGGGAGAAGGCGGTCTGGCGCTCCTTAGCTTCCGGAGAGAAAGGTCCCGGTCCCTGAAGGAGGATCCCTCCGGAGGGTCTGCATCTGCCCTTCAGCGTCTTCGTGTGGGTCTGAGACCCCCCAGAATAAAGAGGTCGGGCTTTGACCCCGAGACCCCGAGGCTCCTCCTCGCTAGCGTCCCCCAAAGGCAGAGAGGGGAGGCCGGTCACCTCTCTGAAGAGCAGCTTCCAGATGGGGCGGATTTCAATCTCGATGGCGTTGGGGCCACAGACGGAGCGCCTGGAAGGCAGGAGGGGAAGCGGCCTCAGGCCAGGCAGACCCGGGTGGGAGGCGAGGCAGAGGGACACACGCACCCCACGGCCGCCGCCTCCCCCCCCCCCCGGCGCGCCACTCAAGGTCCAAACTCAGATCAGGGCCAGGGAGTTTTTCCCCTGGTCTCTCTCTGGCCGGACAGGCGCTTTTGCAGCACTTGGAGAAGATCGGCCGCTTCCATCCCTTCCCGGTTGCTTTTAGTGAAGGAATAAAACATCAAGAGGGAGGGGGAGGGAAGCGGACAAATAGAAATAAAATAGGGAAAGGAGAAATAACATAGGGAGGGAGGGAGGGAGGGAGGGAGGGAGGGAGGGGACAAATAGAAATAAAATAAGGAAAGTAGAAATAAAATAGATTTTTTACATTTAGATTTTATTAGATTTATATACCGCCCTTTTCCCGTAGGACTCAGGGCGGTTTACAAGGTGTTTAAAACATCAATACAAAAATTAAAAAACAATTAAAATGATTAAATAGAGAGGAGGGAGGGAGGGAGAGAGGGAGGGAGGAAGGAAGGAAGGAAGGAAGGAAGGAAGGAAAATCTTGTGTCCATCCATGCTTAATTCTAAATGTGTGCTTTCGTGTGTGATGCTTGAGAAAAAAATTAAATGCAAAATTTGCAACATACAACAATACGCAACATGCAGGGTAACTTTTCTAACCCTAGAGTTGTTTTAAGTCACAAGGTTGGCTGAAGGTTACTTTCTGGCGGATGGAAGTCTCAACCAGTGATGATCGTGCAGCCTGACCAACCTCCGGATCCCTAAGGAAGCTCTCTCTCTCTCTCTCTCTCTCTCTCTCTCTCTCTCTGTGTGTGTGTGTGTGTGTGTGAGAGAGAGAGAGAGAGAGAGAGAGAGAGATTGCACAGGGGGAGCGTACCTGAGCGCCTTTTCCCTCCTTTCCAGCCCATCTCCAAATCGGTGGTGAATTTGGTAGCAGGTGTTGCCATCCTCAAGCGACCTAGAAAAGGACCCACACCGAAGCATTGGGGGGGGCTGGGCAGGAGGGACCCCCCGGCTGGTCGTCCTCCTCCTCCTCCTCCTCCTCCTCCTCCTCCTCCTCCTCCTCCTCCTCTTAAGAAGTGGAAAACTCACCCAATTCGGGCAAACTCTTTCTCAGAAAAATCCCAGATATAGCGTATTTTTTGTACCTGGATATATCTCCCCTATAAGAGCAACACACCAGGAAAAGGTTAGGCGGCCAGGGGTCCCGGCCAGTCTCCCCTCGCCTCCCTTCAGCCAGGCCTGGGGGCGGGAGGTCCGGCCTTGTCCTTTGGAGGCTCGGCTCTGCCTGGGGCAGGGAGATCAGCCCCCGCTTCCCCCTCCCCAGCTGAACTCCCGCTGCCTCCTTCCACCCTGAGGGCGGCAGGCAATGCCACCGGGAAACAAACGCCAGGGTGTCCAGAGTTGACTTCTGCAAGCAGCCCCCCCAAGGCCATGTGGGGACAGCCCGTGTTCTTCCTGGATGGGTCCTTGGGTGGGGGGGGCACCGGGAGGTCTTAAATCAGGAAGGGGATGCAGGTGAAGTCTGCAGGAGCCTCCGGGTGGAGGGCTGCAAGTGTTTTGCAGGTCGTGGTGGCTCCTCGCTCTGGCCTCAGGCTGTGCCCCATGGAACTGGCCCAGCGGGAGGCAGAGCAAAACAAGCTTGGAGGCTCTTGGTAGTGTTTCACACACACACACACACACACACACACACACACACACCAGCAGCCCCCACTTGCTCCCAGGTAACCCTTTGCTTACTTTCATGTCGGGCATCTTGATGGCTTTCCGTAGGACTGAATGCTTTTCTTTGCTGAAGCCCTGATCCAATTCTTCACGGCCCAGAAGATCCCGGAAGTCGAGGCAGATCACCCGCTTCCGAGTGTATCTCTTACTCTCATCCTGGGGAAAGAGGAAAGGAGGAAAGGAGAGAAGCTCTGGCTGAATCTGGAAATTCGGTGGGGGATTTTTCTGTTAGAGCAGGACTGGTTTAATCCCTCCAGCAAGAGACTGGGTTCCGGATCCTCTTACTTAACTATTGACTTACTCATTAAATGTATTTGTCACCCTCTCACCACGGGTGACTTTGGGCAACTTACAACATTAAAATTATGCCAATGTCTTTTTCCTCTGGAAGGAGAGAGTTGCATTGACAGAGGGATCCAATCAAGCTCACGTGAGGTACGAACACCACTCTATAAAGCCTTAGTAAGGCCACACGTAGAATACTGCAAACCATTTTGGTCTCCACACTATAAAAAGATGTTGAGACTGTAGCAAAAGTGCAGAGAAGAGCAACGAAGAGGATTAGGGGACTGGAGGCTAAACCAAATGAAGAACAGTTGCGGGAACCGGGCACGGCTAGTCTAGCGAAGAGAAGGACCAGGGGAGACATGATGGCAGCCTTCCAATATTTGAGGGGCTGCCACAGAGAGGGGGGGGGGCGTCAACCTATTCTCCAAAGCCCCTGAAGGCCAGACAAGGAATAACAGATGGAAACTGATCCAGGAGAGATTCAACCTGGAAATAAGGAGGATTTTTCTGACAGAACAATCAACCAATGGAACAGGAGTTGCCTTCAGAAGTTGTGGGAGCTTCGTCGCTGGAAGCTTTCAAGAAGAGACTGGACTGTCAGAAATGGTGTAGGGTCTCCTGCGTGGGTGGGGGGTTGGACTAGATGACCTGCAAGGTCCCTTCCAACTCTCTGATTCCGATTCAGAAAGGGAGGAAGAGGAAGAGGAGCAGGAGCAAGGCGGAAGGGCTGCAGTACCCAGCATTAGATCAGAATAAGGAAGAAACCACCCATCCTGAATGCTGTGGCGGATTCAGTTTCCCACCAGCCCAATCTCTGAACTTCTATAAATCAAATTCAGTCTGATCTTGTGGCCCAACGAATGAATGTTTAGTCAAATAAACAAAGTAGTTGTGACTGGCAGAAGCCACGGCTTTCCTCTGAAGAAGGAGAAGCTGAAATGGCTCTCCAAGCTCTGTCTGTGTCCAGGGCAGAAGATATGACGCCTAAGGAAGAACAGAACAAGGAGCAACTCTCTGCTGTGACTCCCACAGTCGAACACGGAGAGAATCGGGTTGCTTCAGAAGAGTGAAAGGGACCTACTGTGGTTCTGAGCAGCACCACGTCAGCCTCCTCCAAGCTGCAGGGCTGGCCGTTGGCCCAGACGCCCCACTCGGGTTTCCAGTGGAAGAGAAGCAGGAGGCCTCCGCAGGACAGGACGTAGCCAACCAGGCACAGGGCCCTCCGGAAGCCCTGGGTCTTGTAGCCAAATACCTCCTGGAAGGAAAGAGTTTGCCGTGAAGAGAACCTTCCCACTCAGTCTGCGTGAAGGCTCAGTCCTGGTAAAGTCTCTTTCAAAATAATCGACCTGGAGGAGAACAGATGGCAGAACCTGGGGCGGAGTCAACAGAGGTGCTGAAAGAAAAGTCGTCTTCGGGGTCCTGTCCAAGCCGGGAATAAGCAAAATGAAGATTGCTTTAGAAAGGTGGTTGTGGTTCATCGAAGAGCAGAGCCAGACAAAAATGTGACTCTGGGAAAGCTGACCCCATGTAGCTGGGAGTGGTGGGTTTTTATACCTTCCTGGGCTTTTGTGTTTGAGGTTGTTTCCTGTTCCCGTGGCATGAACTTTGACCTGAGCTTTTGAGCACGTCCAGCTCTGCTCTTCAATAAATTACAACCTTCTTCCTAAAGCAGTCTCCGTTTGGTTTATTCCCGGCTTGGACTGGACCCCGAAGAAGAGTTTTCTTTCAACAGAGGAATCAACCTAGCATCCCTACGTAGCCAGAAGCAAACAAAGTCCAACTTCCCTTGAATTCCCTTGACTCTTGTCTATCTCTAACCCGTGCTGGCCATTAGTTGAGAAGATTCCTCTGCGTAGGCTTTTAGCAGTAAATCAGCTTAATTGAACCTTCACGTGTGGACTGGCCTTTCGTGCTTGACACAACCATCCTTATATTCAACAAACAGGTTTCCCAACCGCATAAAATATACCTGGGAAGTCACTGAGTCTTGCATACTGTATTGAATTTTGGACTTTATTCTGAAACAGGAAACTTTCCAAGACACTCTTTAAAAATGTGAAGAATTTTCACGTGGAATTCAGAGACCACTTAAAATCAGCCGTTGGACTGGATTTGTACAATACACTACAGCACCAAACCTAACTAGAGTTAAGATTAATCCAGCTTTGCATGTTGTACAAACGCTGCTGTAGGTGTTCCCCAATCTGATGAAGCCACTGTGGCTACAATCTGAGAATGTGACTCCAGCTGTGTTATTTCGTTATTCTGTTAGATGAACCTGTTTCCTAATTTTGTCCTCTTCAAATGCAAGATCGTTGGACACTTCGTCCTCAGAAACCAAATTCTTTCCTTCGTGGTGCAAAAAAAGGAGATTTTATTTTTTTTAATTTATTTTAATCCCATTTATATCCCGCCCTTCTCCGAAGACTCAGGGCGGCTTACAATTTAAGCACAAACCAATGTGCTTAGCAATAGCCTTCATTCTATGTATATGCCTGCTTATTAGGGCTTTCACACACACCCCAAGCGGCATTATTACAAAGTCAGCTTATCACCTGGTGTCCTACTTGTCGTCTCTATTGTTCTGCCAAATGTCAAGGCTGGAATTACCAAAGGCCCCTCCCACCTGGAGAGTCCAGGCTAGTGGCCCTGGCTTGTCCACAGGGTCCCCGGACAGCCCTGCGTCACAAGCCATTCAAGGTGGATGATGTGAAGCTGTTTTGGCCTTTGCTGCTGTCCAGTAAATAAAACTGGCGCCACCTCCTTGCTGGCTGAGCTGAACCACAGATGAGTCAGCTCCAATTTGCAACTGGGGTCTGCTGGGTGCAAAGCAAGCCAGAAATTGGCCAGGCTATTTGCTAACAATGATTGCCAAGGAACACCACTTAAGCTGAGATGATTTTAGGCAATTGTTATGAGCCAACTGACCATGGACCTGAACTCAGATACCACTCAGTAGCTTAGTTCACTCAAGGAACCTGGAAGAGGTAATTGAAGATCAGGCTAGCAATTGATACAGCCACCCAACCGGCTTGGCCAGGTTAGTGAAAGACTCAAGACTATTGCGGACCTCAGTTTGGCTTTTATGGGGCTTAATCAACCAACCAGTCTTTCATTACAGTCACAGACCAGAATTAGAGGCTTAGTGCTTTTTGTGAATCCTGGCTGGCTGGTTAGTTTTGGATTCTATGTACCGGAAAGTTGTCAGCCCAGCAACTCCCAAAGGAGCTTTTTTCAAGAGGCAACTGGACTTTCTTTGTTTTTCCTTGAAGACATTTCGCTTCTCATCCAGGAAGCTTTTTCAGTTCTGACTGAATGTCAGAAAAGAAGAAGCTTCTTGGATGAGAAGCGAAACATTTTCAGGGAAAAACAAAGGAAGTCCAGGTGCCCCTTGAAAAAAGCCTCTTTGGGACAACCCTGAAGCCGGGTGAGGGAGACTCTCCACAGGCAACCTCAAGCACAGCAGCTGTTTTTCTCACGCTGCTTTCTGTTTGCAGGTGGAAGGTGAAGCAAATCAATCTAACAAATACATAAATAAGCATTAAAAGAGATCCGTCAACAGATAACATTAATACAGATCCGAGCAGGCGGGTTTGTAACCTTATCTATCCTGAAAAATCTCTCAAACTCAGGGCACCCTTTTGACAGCCAAACGGCAGTGATTTCTATCCATCAAATTCAAGGTTATTTATGGGATTGTAATGATGGATTGGATAATTAATGACAATAGTCAATCATTCCATTTTTTAAAAAAACCATTTCTTGAACGTTAAGAGAGTTTGAATTGGGGGTCCAGGAACACCTTGAAGGCCGTTTGCATAAAGAGGATTGACTGCGACTCCCCTGGTTGCGTAGGTGGGGTAGCTTGGAGGAAGGGTTTGGCCAGGAACAGCTGCAGCAGGCGACAGATCACTGCACAGAAATCACCCTGTTTCAGAGGCAGGAATCTGCTCCACCTCAGCAATAAGCAGGAGGAAGAAGCGTGTTCCACCTCTGGAGGCTCTCAAAAGGAGACTGGGCAGCCATTATTCTGAAATGGCCTAGGGCTAGGCCAGGGGGAGGCAACCTTGGCTCTTTTGTGACTCCCGGACTTCATTCCTCAGCCAGCATGGCTCAGCTTGGAAAACTCTCCCTTTCCCCTCAGCGTGGCTGGCTCAGGAATTCTGGGAGTTGAAGTCCACCAGTCATAAAAGAGCCAAGGTGGCCTACTCCTGGTCTAGGGTCTCCTGCCTGAGCAGGGGGTTGGGCTAGAAGACCTCCAAAGTTCCCTCCAACTCATTGTTCTATTTTCTATGTGCTTGTCAGCTGAGCAAGGACACACAATTCCTGCTTCAGCCCCAAGAGATCAAGACTGCTTGGGGGGTGGGCTTGGGGGGGTGGCCTCCAGAAGAGGGGCCCAAGCAGCCTTCAGTCCTGGATGCAGCTGGGAGGCCCAATAGGGAGGGAGGTGAGTGATGGTGGGCCCAAAGAGTGAGCAGAAAGATGTCAACGCTGCTAAACCCGGATGTTTTTGCATTGGCAACAGATGGAAATGTAGTCATTTTCTTCTTATGTCTTACTCTTAGAGTTAGATGATGCTGGGAGGAGGGGATGTAAATGAGAGTCCAGCTAGACAGAGCAACACTAAACTTGGCTCGGGAATCAAGGTTACTGAGCCCAGAGCTGATAAAGAATTGGCAGGCTGGAGAGCTGGAGAGGAAGCTCCCACTTCAAGCTAATTGGGGAACATGATTTACGACTGTTAATTGGAGGAGGAAATTGTGCTTTGATACTAGGTGCTCAGGGGAGGGGAACTCAGTTTTTGGCTTCGATTGTATTAGTGCTGATGCTGTGCTACTCAAATAAAGATTCTTTAAGGTAAACAATGCCTCAAAGTTCTTTTGAAGAGTTTCATCTGTCAGAACCGTGACATAAGATTTAAAAACAAATCAAATCCTGGAAACTTTTGCCAACAGGATTGTATTTCGACAAACATTTCTGGAGAATAGCACGTATAGGAGCAATCGAGCTGAAAGCAAACAAACTGCCTCAGCTCTGACCAAACTAAGATGGGCCGAGAGAGGCCGGCCCAGGACAGGGTCAGGACCTCTGGGTGGAAACTACAAGGGAGAGTTTCGTGCTGGACGTCAGGAGGAAGTGTATGACCGCACGAAGGCTCAGCCAGTGGGACAGGCTGCCCAGGAAGTGGCATGGCAGGCTGCCTTGCTTGCCAGCTCTGCCGTGGGGCCAGACCCCCCTCCCCAAGGACACTCGAGATGCTTCCCACTCTGCCCTCGGTCCTGGCAGGAAGCTGCCTCCACCAAGCTGGGTTCCTTGGGGACCCTTGCTGGGGCAGCCCTGGGCTGACAAAGGGGCCTGGCTATGGGGAGAACCTAGGGGAGCAGGCTGAGCCCCAGGCATGCCCAGCCATCTTTACCAGGAGCTGGGCAGGGTGCGAGGCACAGGGGGTGGGACATGTGGCTCTCTGATGCAATGCACTGGGGAGATGCCCCTCCTTCCAAGAGCAGACCCCCATGGGGATTCCTCCTTCCCCTCCTCCTCCTCCTCCTCCTTCTGCTGCCCACCAGGAGCCCCCTGCACCAGAAGCCAAAGAACTGAGGAAGCTTCTTGGATGAGAAGCGAAACATTTTCAAGGAAAAAATCCCAAGAAAGTCCAGTTGCCTTTTGGGAAAAAGCACCTTTGGGACAACCATGATCTGGATGATGGAGAATCTCCAGAGACATCTAGAATAAATTGGCACCCGGTCCAGAAAGGAGGCAGCGCTGCCAATGGGCAATCAGGAGGGAGAAATGTAGAATCCCCTGGAGATCCGAGTGGGATCAAACCCGCCCCCCCCCAGTGCAGAAAGAGGCGGAGGGGGCTTTGCAGAGTCTTCCTTTGCAAGGAACAGAGGCTCCAAGGAACCGGAAGGCAACTGTGCCCGCAGCATCGCCTGCCCGACTCGCCAGTTCAGAATCTTCTAGGAGCCAGGAAGAGATGGAGAAAGGCCCCTCAGTCAACCAGTGGACTGCGGAAGAGATAATTACTCCCGTTTAAGAGTACGTCCTCCATTAAGCGAAGAGGCAGGATTGGCTTTGAGCCAAACCTGTATGGCTGCTGCAAAGCCAGAATCGGAAAGCCTCAGGCAGCAAGACTTTTGCCACCAGGCAAGAAAGAGATCTCACGCAAGCAAGTCGGAGAAATGGAGGAAAACTAGATAACCTTTGGGTCACCCTTTTGGAGATAGTTCCTTACCTGAACAGATCAACAGGGTGGCCACAGGCAGTGGAAGCAGGAAGGACTTCTGACTTCCTGCCGGCTTCCCCATTGAGTTTCCTTGTGGGAAGTTGGCAGAGAGAAAGTCAATGGGGAAACCGGCAGGGGAGGCCACAAGTTGCTCTGGTAAGTTTCCCCCATTGTGCACATTCCCTAGCCCACCCCTGAGCACCCTCAATCGATCAATCAATCAATCAGAATAGAGCTGGAAGGGACCTTGGAGGTCTTCTAGTCCAACCCCCCCCGGCTCAGGCAGGACACCCTATACCATTTCAGACAAGCAACTGTCCAGTCTCTTCTTGAAAGCCTCCAGTGTTGGAGCACCCATAATTTCTAGAGGCAGGTTGTTCCACTGGTTAATTGTCCTCAATTGTTCTTCTTAATTTCAGACTGCTTCTCCCCTTGATTAGTTTCCAACCGTTGTTTCTTGTCCTGCCTTCTGGTGCTTTGGAAAATAAGTTGACCACCACCCCCCTTCTTTGTGGCAGCCCCACAAATACTGGTATGCTGCCATGGTGTCACCTCTAATCCTTCAATCTATCAGTTTATTGTTACAGCCATAGGCCAACACGTAAAACTAAATTTTTATTGTCAGGTCACTATGATTCAATCTCTCTGAAGGTTTTCAACACCATTTTGCCGAGCATTCTCATCGAGAAGCTGACTGACTTGAAATTCTCCCCCTCCATCTGTGATTGGATTCAAGACTTTCTTAGGGACCGGTTACAAACAGTGAGGATCGGTCTGCTTTGTCCACCCCCCTGAAGCTTTGCACCGGCTCGCCACAGGACTGCGTGCTTAGCCCCTACTTGTATTCTTTGTACATTCTGTGTATCATCTGACCCATCTACTGCGATAATTAAGTTTGTAGATGATACGACCGTGGTGGGTCTTATTACAGGTGGGGATGAGACAGCGTACAGGGTGGAGGTACAAAAACTATCCATATGGTGTTGTAACAACAACTTGCACTTGAACATCGGCAAGACAAAAGAGATGGTGCTAGATTTCTGGAGGAAAAAGGAGGAACCTGCCCCATTTTACATCAGGGAGGATTGCGTGGAGAGAGTTTCCTCCTTTAAATTTCTGGGAGTCTACCTCTGTGAAGATCTGACCTGGAAAGTTAACACAACCCAGGTGGCCAGAAAGGCCCAACAGAGGCTTCACTTTCTCAGGGTCTTGCGGAAGAACAGGGTAGAACAATGGCTTATGACCCTCTTTTACTGGTCTACCATAGAGAGCATCCTCTCGTATGGTATCGTGGTTTGGTATGCTGGTCTGACAGCCGTGGACAGGAAAGTATTACAGAGGGTAGTGAGCACAGCACAAGACATTGTGGGCTGTTCCCTGACACCACTGGATGACGTCACCAGGGCTCATTGCCTTGAAAGAGTGAGGAAAATTCTCAAGGACGACTCACACCCTGGACGGTATCTCTTTACTCTCCTACCATCGGGTAGGAGATACAGGAGTATAGCCAGCCGCACCAACAGGCTGAAGAACAGCGTCTATCCGTGGGCTGTCAGGCTCCTGAACGGAAAATAACTTTATGCGAGGCCAGTGTGTTGTGCAATTAGTTCACATGGCGTAATAAGATGGAGGGTTTGTGTCATTGTAAGCTGGGGGTCGGGGGCACGAAGGGAGGCTCAGCCAATCTCAACGTATACATGGTTGTACTTTGACAATAAAGGTTCATTCATTCTTGAAGGTAGATAGGTTTTGTTATACTGTCTGTATAACTAGGCAGACTTTGGACACTCGTTGATTGCATTATTAATTGTAATATATTGCTATGCCTTCTTGTGTTCAGTTCTGTTTACTTCTGTTTTGTTTGAATAATCCTTCTTTTCTCTAGACTAGCCGCACCCAATTCCTGCGACCGTTTGTCATGTGTTTTAATCTCCAGGCCCTTGATCGTCTTAGTTGCTCTTCTTCAGCTTTTCCCTCCCTGACCCCCATCCTCCCACTTCCTCTCCAACCTGTGCAGCACCCTTATGAATTTCCCGTGACACTCACCACACCTCACACCCTCATCTGCCTCCTACCTCTTGCACACCCGTGCACACCCTTCCCAACCCTCATCATAACTCATGCACCTCCTCACTCTCTACCCAGACCCTGCTGCCTTGGACTTGCAAATCCCTGCCAGCTTCCACATGGATTTTGCTGGTGGGAAGCTGTCACTGAGCACTGGAAATGACAATGTCGCAGTTCCGACAGATGGAGCTCTTCAAAGAACTTTGAGGCATTGTTTGCCTTAAAGAATCTTTATTTGAGTAGCACAGCATCGGCACTAACATAGTGGAAGCCAAAAACTGAGTTCCCCTCCCCTGAGCACATAGTATCAAAGCACAATTTCCTCCCCCAGTTAACAGTCATAAATCACAATCCCCAATTAGTTTGAAATGCGAGCTTCCCCCCAGCTCTCCAGCCCGCCAATTCTTTATCATCTCTTATTTCAATGACCTTGATTCTCACACTAGGTTCAGTATTATTATGTCTAGCTAAACTCTCATGCACATCCCTCCCCCCAACATCATCTAACTCTAACTCTAAAAGCAAAAGCAAAAGAAAATGGTTGCATCTCCATCTGTTGTCAATGCAAAAACATCCCATGTTAGCAGCGTTGACAGACAACCACCACAGCTGACTGTGGTAGTAAGAGCCACAGCTTTCCCAAATTTCAGTCCCAAGGGAATAAGAAGTCCCAAATTTTGCATACATTCTGTAAATTAGCTAACCTAAAGTACAATTTGTTCAAACGTTGCTGCCCTACGTATTATGCACTGTTTTGCCCAGCTGAAGGTTATAAAGAGACAAACAGATGGGAGAGTTTTTTTGCAGCGTATAAGCTGGCAAGAAAGAGGGAGCGAGCGCTTTTTCCAAAAAGGGAAGAGAAATCCCAGGGGTGTTATATTCGAGAGCAATCATGGGAGGGATCTCAGCGAGGCAAAGGAGGTGAAAGGAAAGATTAAAAAAAACAAAGTACTGGACTCTCTTGCAAACAGGATTGTAGACCGGCAAACCTTTCCAGAGAAAAGCCTATTTAAGGCTTTCAACCAAGGGGAAAGCAAATTAAGTGTGCCAGCTAAAGTTACAATGGGCTGGGAGAGGCAGGCCTAGAAATTGGAGACCACGGCGAGTGTCCCTGTCCCGAAGACCAAGGATACGCAGAGGGCCAAGTTCTTCCACAGCAAGCCAGCTTCTCCACCCTGGGCAACTTTAAGACTTGTGGACTTCAACTCCCAGAATTCCCCAGCCAGCATGCGCTGGCTGAGGAATTCTGGGAGTTGAAGTCCACAAGTCTTAAAGTTGCCCAGGGTGGAGACCCCGCTTCTAAAGGAAGCCAAGATCGGGCTTGCCAAAGACGGCAGGGAAAAGCTAGCTGTTGGACTGTCTGACTTCTCCCACTTGCATTTCTGGGGCTCAGGAATCCCTCAGCCTTGCTGCCTCCCCCCCCCGTGGGGCAGCCCACTCCCTTCTTTCTTCCAGCCAGACGGTTTGAGTTGCTACGATCTGAGTGAGGCTTGAAGGAGTAAAACCAGCCAAGATCTCCAAGCTAGCAAGGCCCCTGAACACAAATTCAGGCTCTTCTCAAGTTATGTCCGGTTGCTGACAACCTACATTGTAACGGAACACGAAAAAGAGATCTAGGACCGCGGTTTCAAAGTTCTGGTGTCCAGCCCCCCCCCCCCCGCCTCCCACAGCCGCTTCCCCTGAGGTCACAGGAACCAGACCCCGTGGCACAATTTACAATGTTTTGCAAAAAAGCACCCCACAGCGAACAATGCACTGCGTTCACTTTACAACCCCCGAATTCGCTTAACAACTGCCACAAAAAAGGTCCTAAAATTGGATCCAGTCACGCAGTGACCCGCTTTACAACTATCACAAGTTAGGACTATGATTGAGGGGCTCCCTTGCGGTCGTAACTAGAGGACTCTCTGCAGTCTCCCTAATAGCTTGCTGAAGTGTTTGCTGGCTCCCTGGCTAGCTTAATGGTAATAGAATAGAGCTGCAAGGGGCCTTGGAGGTCTTCTAGTCCAGCCCCCTGCTCGAGCAGGGGAACCTATACCATCTCAGACAAGTGACTGTCCAGCCTCTTCTTAAAAACCTCCAGGGATGACGGAGCACCCACGATTTCTGAAGCTTAAACCCTCACTTCTATTTTTACCAGGAAGTAGCCAAATGCAAAAGCTTCAACGCCTTTTTATTCATGGTGTAATCTCACTATAAACTGTCAATCTAATTTATGTTAGGATTAGCAGTTGACATCGTGGCTGGCAGCTTTTATCATGCAACTATGTAAAAGGTTGCTTGTGCCCTCCGGAAGGGGCAGCTCTTGGGGCGCTGCTCGGATAAACTGGGCGCAAGAGGCTCATGCGGTGCCCTCTCCTAAAGTGGGTCCTGCCCCAAAGCTTCTGGGCCCTCTGAGGATCTGGGCGTCGGCCTGACCCTGGCAGCCACTGCCAGCCTGGCTCTGAGCGGAGAGGGGAAGGGGAGCCCACGGGAGGCCTCGGGGCTGCCATCCTGGCCTGGCACAGCGCAGCCTCCCTGCCTGTTGAGGGGCGGCATTTCTGGAAGGCTTCCTCTTTAGGAGGGACCTTTGCCATCCTATACAGGCAGTCCTCAACTTACAACAGTCCATTTAGTGACCTTGCCAAGTTACCACAGTCACAGGAAAAAAAAACCTAGGACCGTTTACACTTAACGACCGTTGCATCAAACCCCCTGCTCAGGGGATCAAAATTTGGACACTCGGCAGCTGGTTCCTATTTATGACGGCTGCAGCATCCGGTTGTCATGCGGTCCACTTTGGCGACTAGAATAGAATAAGGAACAGAATAGAATAGAATAGAATAGAATAGAATAGAATAGAATAGAATAGAATAGAATAGAATAGAATAGAATAGAATAGAATAGAATAGATAGAATAGAATAGAATAAATATTGGAATATAGAATAGAATAGAATAGAATAGAATAGAATAGAATAGAATAGAATAGAATAGAATAGAATAGAATAGAATAGAATAGAATAGAATAGAATAGAATAGAATAGAATAGAATAGAATAGAATAGAATAGAATAGAATAGAATAGAATAAATATTGGAATATAGAATAGAACAGAACAGAACAGAACAGAACAGAACAGAACAGAACAGAACAGAACAGAACAGAACAGAATAGAATAGAATAGAATAGAATAGAATAGAATAGAATAGAATAGAATAGAATAAATATTGGAATATAGAATAGAATAGAATAGAATAGAATAGAATAGAATAGAATAGAATAGAATAGAATAGAATAGAATAGAATAGAATAGAATAGAATAGAATAGAATAGAATAGAACAGAATAGAATTGGAAGGGACCTTGGAGGTCTTCTAGTCCAGCCCCCTGCTCAAGCAAGAGACCCTAGACCATTTCAGACAAGTGACTCTCTAGTCTCTTCTGTATGTCGAAGACTACCTGAATACCCCCTTTCTTGATTTCCCCTTATCTCTCCCTTCCCACCCGGCCCCACAGGGACCAGGCAGGGTCCGACCTCTCCACTCAAGGGGGACCCCGGAGTAACTACCTCCGCAGAGGCTCTGTGATGGGCCCGCCAAGGCAGGCCAGGCAGAGGGCGACCCGTCCAGTGGCATTCCGAGGCAGGACCTCCAAACAAGGAGAATAAACTAATCTATAATTAAGGAGCAAGAAGCTAAGAGGGAAGGTTACTGGGGAAGCTCAAAGACAAAACTAAATGGGTCAGACCTGCACTGCCCAGTAGCAAAACTTTCCACCGGCCTCTTGGCCTGGCGCTCTTTGTAACCAGCCTGATTACAACTGAAACGGAGAAGAGATTTCCCCCGAAGCACTTTCGCTTGCTAAATATTTGCTACTACAGTTTGTACTCTTGCTATGCCCAGGAGCTCCTTTCTAAGACGTGAGATAATATTCAAACTGCGTTCTTTTTTTCCCTGGGACATTGTGCAAAATGGAACGCTGCCGTAACAACAAGAGATGACTTAATGTACTATATCAGGGGTCTTCAAACTTGGCCCTTTTGTGACTTGTGGACTTCAACTCCCAGAATTCCTCAGCCAGCATGCGGCTGAGGAATTCTGGGAGTTGAAGTCCACAAGTCATAAAAGGGCCAAGTTTGAAGACCCTTGTACTAAATTAATGTCCAGCCATCCTTAATGGCACCACATCCACATGGAAGGAAGTGAGCAGTGGGGCAGCACAAGGCTCCGTCTTAGGCCCAGGACTCTTCAACATCTTTGTCAATGACTTAGATGAGGGAATAGAAGGGGAACTCATCAAATTTGCAGATGACACTAAGCTGGTGGGAATAAGTTGTTGGTTGGTTGTTCCTTGATAAGACTGCTGCTTAGTGCACAGTGCTTAATTTGGTGTTTGAGTTGACAACACCCTACATTTTAGAAGATGAGCTCAAGATCCAGAGGGATCTCGACAGATTTGAACACTGGGCCCTGTCCAACAAAATAGATAAGCCACAAACATCCACAAAGAAGAGGGAGTCAAGCTATTCTTCAAAGCACCAGAAGGCAGGACAAGAAGTGACAGATGGAAACTCATCAAGGAGAGAAGCAACCTGGAACTAAGGAGGAATTTCCTGACAGTGAGGACAATTAACCAGTGGAACAGCTTCCCACCAGAAGTTGTAGGTGCTCCATCCCTGGAGGCTTTCAAGAAGAGGCAGGATTGCCACTTGTCTGGAATGGCATAGGGTCTGCTGCTTGAGCAGGGGGCTGGACTAGAAGACCTCTAAGGTCCCTTCCGTTATTGTGTTAAATGTGATTCAGTGGTGAGAAAAGTAAGGTTTTACATTTAGGCAGGAAAAACCAAATGCACAGGTGTAGAATAGGAGCTACGTGGCTCAACAGCAGTAACTGTGAGCGGGACCTAGGACTCCTGGTGGACAGCCACTTATGGCTCAGCCAGCAGTGTGCTGCTGCCCCCCCCCCCAAAAAAGCCAGCTCAGCCCTAAGCTGCATCAAAAGAGAGACAATATCAAGATCAGGTGGAGTGTTAATACCACACCATGATTTTCACAGCACTGGTGAGGCCACAGGTGGAATCCTGCATCCAGTTCTGGTCATCACGATACAAAAAAAGATGTTGAGAGATTGGAGAGAGTGCAGAGAAGAGCAGCAAAGGTGGTCAGGGGGCCGGAGGCTAAACTGTGTGAGGACCAGTTGAGGGACCTAGTTGGTACTTCGCCTACTGAAGAGAAGGACTAGGGGTGACATGTCTTCCAAAGCTTGAGGGGCTGCCACAGAGAAGAGGCGATTGACTTACTCGCCAAAGCACCTGATTGTACCACAAAGAGTAACGGGTGAGTCTTATCAAAGAGAGATCCAATCTAGAAGTAAGGAGAAATTTTCTGACAGTGAGAGCAATTAATCAATGGAACAATTTGCCTCCTGAGGTTGTTGGTGCACCATCACTGGAGGTTTTCAAAACTAGGCTACACAACCATTTGAGTGGGATGGTATAAGGCAGGGGTAGGCCACCTTGGCTCTTTGATGACTGGTGGACTTCAACTCCCAGAATTCCTCAGCCAGTCTGGCTCAGCTTGGAAACCTCTCCCTTTCCCCTCAGCATGGCTGGCTCAGGAAATCTGGGAGTTGAAGTCCACCAGTCATGAAACAGCCGAGGTTGCCTACCCCTGGTATAGGGTCTCCTCCTTGAGCAGGGGGTTGGACTAGAAGTCCTCTGTGGTCCCTTCGCATCCTAGGATTCTATGATTGATGTTCCCCAAGAAAGCAGTAGGGTGTGTTAGCGCTTCAGACCATCCGCCACAGACTCGTGTCTACAGGAAGGGGGTGGCAAAATATGCCGGTTTGTGGAGTCTTTGTTGGTCTCTGAAGTTGGCTGTTTTCTTGCAGACGTTTCCTTATCCAGATGGGGAACAGCTTCAGCGCTGGGAGGGAGGGAGGGAGGGAGGGGACCAGTGGTTTGACTCAGCCGGTTCGCACCACTTCGGCAGAACCGGTAGCCAATTTTTTGTTGCCCAGGCCCAGAATGGACTTCCAGAAGCAGCATCCACACAGAGAACCGGTCGTTCACTTATTCGAATCCCACCACTGGATGGTGTCCGGTTTGTATACCCTGTCAGTCCCAGAAGGCAACTGGACTTTGTTTCTTCTCTGAAGACATTTCACTTCCCGTCCAAGAAGCTTTTTTCAGCTGAAGAAGCTTCTTGGGTGAGAAGCAAAATGTCTTCAAGGAAAACCAAAAAGGTCCAGTTGCCTTTTGGGGGGGAAAGCACCTTTGGGACAAGATCCCCAGCCTGGATGGTGGAGACCCTCCTCAGACAGACCCTGTCAATATTGGGGGTGGGAGTGCTGTTGTCTCCTCTTGATTAGGCTGTTGCTTAGTGCCTCGTTGCGTGTCTGAGCTGACAACACCCAGATAGGCAGGAATTAACACCTGGCAAACAATCAAGCGATAATCAATGTCCTCATCAAGGAATCACCAGCTCAGACAAACAGTCAAACAGTAAAGCAACAGCCCAATCACACACACACCCCAACACTGAGAGGGCAAATTACTGTATGTACAGTTAATCCTCAAATTATGATCACAATTGCGATGAGAATTTCTGTTACTAAGCAAGGCAGTTGCTAAATGAGTCACACCTGATTTTGCAACCTTTTTGGCCATGGTTGTTAAGCGAATCATTGCAGTTAAGTGTACCACAAGGTTGTTAAATGAATCTGGCTCCCTCCCCCCCCCCGTATTGACTTTCCTTGTCAGAGACCATCTGGGAAAGTGGCAGGAGTGCCAGGGACGCTGCAGCCATGGCTGCCAAGCACCCCAATTCTGATCACGTGGCCATGCGGATGCGGCCATGATCGGACGCCGGAAAACTGGTTGTAGGTCATTTTTTTCAGTACCCTCGTAACTTTGAAGGGTCGCTAAACAAACAGTTGTAAGATGAGAACTACCTGTAACTAGGAAGCAAACACCCACCCACCCCTTCTAGCCCTGATGATGTTACCTAGTTGGGTCATGAAATGTCTGCAAGGAAACCAGCAAGCTCAGAGTGCATCAAGAACCCTATTCTTTTCTTCTTCTTCCTCCTCTTCCTCCTCCTCCCCCTCCTCTCCAGAAAGCCCCCCCCCTTCTACCCCTGATGATGTTACCTCGTTGGGTCATGAAATGCCTGCAAGGAAACCACAAAGCTCAGACAGCACCAAGGACCCTATTTTCCTCCTCCTCCTCCTCCTCCTAATCCCCTTTACCTTTTAGCCCTGTTGATGTTACCTAGCTGGGTCATGAAATGCCTGCAAGGAAACCACCCAGCTCAGAGAGCACCAGGACTCCCCCCACCCAGTCTTCTTTCTCCACCTCCTCCTCTCCACAATCCTCTCTCCCCTCTGGCCCTGATGATGTTCCCTAACTGGGTCCGAAAACGTCCACAAGAAAACAGCCCTGTTTGGAGACCACTGAAGACACACACACACACACACACACACACACACACACACACACACACACACACACACACACACCAGTTCATTCCTGAGCTCCTGGGGCTCTCTTGTACTGTATCAATATTCCAGTCTGGATCTGATCTAGAAGCCCCTCTTTCCAAATTATGTCCTTCCTGTCACTCAGCTAGGAGAAGTAGAACTCGTGCTGGGGAAACCCATAACTTCCAGTTGCAGAAGAAAAGAACCACCCCACCCCCCATGGATACATCCATGGACCCCCTCCCCAGAGCAGGTTCTCCCCCAGAAGGAGCTTCTAGCAGCAGCAATGGGGGAGAATTTCCCAAAGCGCCTGAAGGCAGGACGAGAAGCAACGGATGGAAACTAACCAAGGAGAGAAGCAACCTGGAATTAAGGAGAAACTTCCTGAAAGTGAGGACAATTAACCAGTGGAACAGAAGTTGCCTTCAGAAATCCTGGGCGCTCCGTCACTGGAGGTTTTTAAGAAGAAACTGGACAGTCCCTTGTCTGAAATGGTATATGGTCTCCTGCTTGAGCAGGGGGCTGGACTAGAAGACCTCCAAGGTCCCTTCCAGCTCTATTCTGATTGATTGATTGATTGATTGATCGATTGATTGATTGAGAAAGGGATTTTTAAGAACCGAAAAGAGCCTTGATGCAGCAAGTGGGGAGGGGGATTGGGGGGGGGTGTTGTGAAGGATTTCCCCAGTGCTGAGCAGCCTGAACGGGCAAAATAAAGTGAAGAGGCCTGGAGGGGGAGGATACCAGACCCTGCCAACCTCACCCTTCCCTCGCATCCCCATCCCCACCCAACCCCTGACAAAGAGACCTGCCAGCCCTCCTGCTATGGGGGGCGGTGCCCCAGGGTCTCTAAACAAGGCCTTGGGGGGCTGCTTCTCTCAAGGAGAGCTGTGGGCAGCATCAGCCTAGCAGAAGCCCAGGGGCAGCTTTGGGGGTGAACCGTGGGGAGAGTCCCCCTGCCCTTACCATCTCATCGTCCTCCCCCTGGTTGAGCAGGGCACGTTGGGGGTCCATTGGAAGCTCCCCCCCCATAGGAGCGTCCTTCCTTGCTGCCTCGGGTGGAGGAAAGGCGATGGCCCCTCCGGTTGCCAAAAGCTGATCTCCGGGCAGGATCACCTCCCGGCGCATAAGGTTGCTCCCGGAGTTGTGGAATGCACACGCTATTTTTGCAATCACCGGAGCTGAGAAAACCTGTTCCACTCGGCCGGCCTCCAGATGTTATGTAAGCCCTTAAGAGGGCGGGTGCAGGCCTGACTCCCATGTGAGAACGCGACTCCCGGTCTCAGAGAGCGGACGGCTTTGCCCGTCCTGCTCCCACCTGTGCATGGACCTCCCTACCCAGAATCCCCGGGCATTTGCCTTTGGCTGTGCAGGAGGGAGAGACCCCCCAAAGCACCTCTGACTTTGCGGTCGGTGATCGGAGTCCCAGGCTTTGAGCTGCAGGGCTGACGTTGCCGCCAGGTCTGATGCTTGGAGGCCCCTTGAGATTCCCCACCCCCATTAAAGGGGTTCCGGGAATGATCTGGGGAGGAAGGAAGGCCAGACTGTCCCTGGGCGAGGCTTTAACCGGGGGATCTCCACTCGTGCTAAGTTTAAGACTTTTGGGTTTCAACTGCCAGAATTCCCCAGCCAGTCATGCTGACCTAAGTTTACTGGGTTTACTGGATTCTCTCCTCGGTTTGTTCATCTTGGAGTCACAGGGGTTGAGTTGACCTGTATTCACAATACATCATCAGTCAAATGAGGAACAGTTCCGCCTCACTCAACCCAGAACCGGGACCAACCCCGGCCTTGTTCCTCCCCTAATTCCGGGCAGTGATCAATCCATGGTGCTCAACCCTGACTCGCCCAGGCTGGGATGGCATCTCCGTGGGCAGAGGCCCTGCCACCTTCCACGCCCAGCACTGCCTCCCACAATGGCCTGATTCATCCCATCAAGCCCTCCCTCCCCTTCTCCAAGTGTCTTCTTGTGCAGGCCAGGGCCGCCCCCAGGCCATTGGGTGGAATATACCCCCCCCCAGAAGAAGTACGGAAGAAGTGAGTTGGAAGGGATCCTGGAGGTCTTCTAGCCCAGTGGCCCCCAACCTTTTGGGCACCAGGGACCGGTTCTGTGGAGAGAGGTTTTTCCACGGACCGGAGGGGCTGGTTTCACGTGCTGCCTGCATCCCGCGGATGGGGCTTTGCTTGTTTCTGTGTCCCGTTTTCTGGCATGCTTTGACCTGGGGCTAGTTCATGGACCGGAGGTTGGGGACCCCTGTTCTACTGTAGTCCAACCCTCTGCTCAAGCAGGAGACCCTAGACTCTTTCAGACAAACAAAAACCTCCACTGATGGAGCACCCACAACTTCTGGAGGCAAGCAGTTCCACTGATTAATTGTCCTGACTGTCAGGAAGTTTCTCCTTAGTTCCAGGTTGCTCCTCTCCTTGATTAAGTTTCCATCCGTTGCTTCCTGTCCTGCCCTCATGAAGCCTTTGGGGAATAGGCTTCCTTCTGACAGCCCCTTAGTCTGGCATCTCCATCTCCTAAAGGTTGGAGCTGGGCACCTGCCACCTGCAGCCTCCAGCTAGCGTGGCAGAAGGTGGCCTCAACAGATCCTCCTCCCAGCGCATTCTCCCAGAGAGGGTTCCCAGCGTGAGTCAGAGAGACGCCGGCGGCGTTGCGCTTCCCTGCTGGGAAGGAGAGGGCTCCACCTGCAGATGACAAGCATCCGAAATCTCCCTCTTCAGAGTTGCAGAGCTGAAGACCGCCCCCACCCTGGAACTCGCCTCTGGCTGCCTCTGTCGGGAAATTGTCAAGTGGGTTGCAAAAGTCGGGATGTTGTTCCCACATCAAGCAAGCTTGGTTGCTGTTGACCAAGCAGTGAACCACATTCCTGCCAGGATGTCCCAAAGGCGCTTTTCAAAAGGCAGCTGGTTTTCCCTTACTTTGTTTTTCTCTGAAGACGTGGCTTGGAAAAGTTCAGAAGCTTCTTGGATGAGAAGGGAAACGTTTTCAAGGAAAACCAAAGAAAATCCGGTTGCCTTTCGGAAAAAGCACCTTTGGGACAACCGCGACCTGGATGATGGAGAATCTCCAGAGACGTTCCTGCCAGGACGTCCCTTCAGTGGGAGCCCCTGCAGATGTGGGGCTGTGTGGCCCCCATGGGGTGAAGAAAGGGGGCCTCGCACGCCGTCTATGCCTCTTTGTCATCAGGATTCGGGGATCAGAGAAAGCGTCTGGCCCGAAACGTTTGCGGTCCTCTTTTTCTCCAAACTGTAGTAAACAGCTCAGAGATCCAAGTGGGGCTTCTGACAGGGGAGACTGCCGTATTATGGTCTGGGGTCTCTGATGGCTGCCTGACGCCTGGCTCCCTACCACCTCCTCTGAGAAGGGGGTCCTACCCCCTCCATCCCCCGATCTTAGGACAGGGCATGGCTCCCCATGGTTCTCCCTTGAGCAGAGCCAGTTGGGACCCCCGGTGCCCACCCTGACAGTCCTCGGGGCACAAACTGCCCGCTACTCAGGAAACCTTTGGGCTCCTGGCATGGGGAGCAAGGAACCCTGGCTTGGCAGGCCCAGCCCTGGTCTCTGGGTGGAACTTAAGGTGTGGATTTCGATTTATAAAGCTTTTCATGGTTCGGTGCCCAAATATCTCCAGAACCAGCCTGGACAATCAGGTGAACAAGGGGAAACAGCTGGGGACATTTGGGGGGGGCTGAACTGGGCAGGCACTGCTTTCCTGTTGGAGCACCAGCCCCCCCCCCAGGGAAACAGCTTGGCCCACGTTTTGAAAACTTTTCTTCCAGAGTCTCCTTTAAGCTTTTATTGTTCATTTCTTGGTGGGTCTTTTGTTGTCATTCATGACATGTGGGGATATTTTTAGGAGCCACCATGGATGGTTTAATTATCTTTTTGACTTCTCCGTCAGCTGCCTGACTGTGACGCAGAAGAGATGGATGCATTTGATAAATGGGTGAATTAATAACCCCCATTCCACCTTTATTTCTCCGCCCTCTTTTTAAAAAAAAAAACAAAACATCTGGTTAGTGGGATTGTCTAGGGTCTGGTGGTCCTTTCCTGCCCTCTGTGAGCAGGCCGTCCCTGGCTGAGGCCTCTTGCAAACTGTCACAGGCGGGTACACAACACGGGATGCCACTTTAAATGTTGTGCTGTTGTTGATTGCTAAGACTTGTTCACTGGGGTCTTTGCGGGCTTTAGCAGCTTGATTTGTTATTGTGGTTTTTTTGTGTTTTGTTTCACAGTACAGGTATTCCTCGACTTTACAGCTGTTCTTTTACTGACCGTTCAAAGTTACATCATCACTGAAAAAGTGACGTACGACCATTTTTCACACTTACGACGGTTGCAGCATCCCCTGTGGTCACGTGATCAAATTTCAGACGCTTGGCCACTGTCTCATACTTATGACGGTCACAGCATCCCAGGGGGGGGTCACCTGATCCACTTTTGCGACCTTCTGATAAGCAAAGTCAAGGTGAGGGGAGCCAGATTCACTTAACGACCGGGTTACTAAATTAACGGCTGCAGGGATTGGTTTAACGACTGTGGCAAGGAAGGTCGTAAAATGGGGCAAAGCTCACTTAACAAATGTTTCACTTAGCAACAGAAATTTTTGGGCCCGTTGCGGTCGTATGTCCAGGACTGCCTGCCGCATGCAAAAGCCTGTGATATAAATACTGTACATAAATAAATCATTTCGAAGTGCAGAAACACGAGTCCGGGGTGTGTGTGCTGGCATTTTCAAAATGCCCAGGCCGAGGGCCACAAATGCCAGCGCTCGCTGAGCCATTGGGCTGCCAACGTTGCCTGACGGGCGTCCTGCCAAGACCAGGCTGTGCAACATGGAACGTGGCTCTTCAGCTCGGTCAGAACTTGTGGCGGGGCTGCAGTGAAGTTCCCACCCTCAAAAGGGCCCCCCTTCAAGGCACAGGATTCTGGGGGGAGGGTGTGTTTTCCCTCCCAAGAAGGGAAAAAATGCCTCCCACCCCAGCCCCGGTGCCCCCCCCCCCGGTTTCTTCAGGGGGGGCCCTCAGGCCTTTGCCAGTTGCTCAGCTCAGGGCTGGGAAGGCCTGCAGTCACCCCCTCCCCCCAGTTGCCAGTTGTGCAGCAGAGGGGGGCCTGGGTGAAAGAGCCCCAAGGCCCCACCCCAGGGCTGGGTTCACCCCAGCCTTCCTCCAGGGCCCCAAAGAGCTTCTGCAAAGGCTGCAACTTTTGATAGGATCAGGGGGGAAAGCATCAGCTGTATGGACCGCAAGTGTGTCAGTTGCATTTAATTAAAGCCGGGGGGGGGGCTCTTTCTCGGCTGTTCTTGGAACGGAAAATGTTGAAGAAAGATGAAGTTCTGCGAAAAGGGCCAGGATGGCAGCCCCTGATCTGCTCCTTTAAGCAGACCACTCTGTCGTCATCATCATCGCCATCACGCAGGCCCCCACTGGACCCCAACATTTAAACAAAAATCAGTGTAAATAAAATAGTAGCAGCAATTTCCAGATTTCAGCAACCTGCCCCTGCAATGCCCAAAGGAACCACTAGAGAACCCCAGAGCACAGGGAAAGACTGACCCCTGCTGGGCACAAGTGGCCATCCAGAACCGCAGCTGGCTGTTTCTAGCATGAGAGATGGAGGTCCCAGAAAGGACCCCGGAGATTCCTGAGACACCCAAATAGGGGAAAATGGGGGGACTTTCTGGGCCTCAAGAAAGAGAGGCAGGAGAGAGGCCTGCTGGCGAAGGATGGGAAGGAAAGAAAGACGGGACCCTGGGCGGGGAAGGAAGCAGGAAGCTGGGCCAGATCCGAGGAGTGGAGGGCTTCCCCGGCTGCCTTCACACATGACTCTTTTGCAGCCGCAGGCATCTGGAGGGCGGAAGGGTGAGGAAGGCTGTCCCTGGGTTTTGGGGGGGGACTGGAACAGCTGTGACCCCTCCCAGCCCCTCTTTGGCCCAGGGCCGCCCAGGAGAAGCTTCCGGAGCAAGCCCGCCCTCCCCTCCAAGGATGTGGGGCATGGGAAGGATGCTTAACAGGGCAGGGTCTTAGGGGACCTTCCCCACATCTGATTTCTTTGGGACCCTCCACGCAACCCCTCCATCAGGGCAGGCAGACTCACCGCCCCTCCCCCAGCTCTTTCCCAGGCTCCCAATTGAGCTTCCCTCCCTGCTCCTGTCTCCTCCCCACTGCTGACCCCTGGTAGGCATCTCCCAGCTGCTCTCTGACATCTCTGAGACCCACAGGGCAGGTGCCAGGGGGCACCCAGGGCCGGTGCCTTGAGGTCGGGCCAGCCGTGCTGCCAGCAGAGCAGCGTTTGTGGCACGGCTGCTCGTGGCTGACAAAGGCCGGGTTGGCGTAGGTGGGGCCTGGCCCTTCGAGCGGGATGGCCGTGGAGCTCGAGACATCCGTCCTGTCGCTGGGGGGCCAGGCCGAGTCCTCCTGCAGGGCCCGGCGGAGCTGCTTGTAGCGACTGCTGGACTGGTACCCCACGGCCCTCTTGATCCGCTTCCAGAGCGCCCGGTTCTCTATCAGCCATTCCTGCAGGGGGAGGAAGGCAGGGTGCCCTGAAGGCAGCTGAGATGCAAGTCCTGTGAGTGTGCGCACGCACAGACGCACACGCACACACACATACACCCTCACACAGAGATGATTGAAGATTGGGGGGCATCACTGCCTTTTTAAAATTAAAACAAAAGTTTTAAAAGTTTTGAGTAAACCACCCCATTGTTCCCATAACTGGGACCCTTCATTTTATTCATTTATGTTCATTTTCTAAATGGGGGGTCAGTCTCACTGCAGGTGTCCCCCCCCCAGAGCACAGGTTCCAATCTGACCCTGGATGCAAAGGTGGGGGGGAGCCCAGGTGGGAGGGAGGAGGGGTCAGTGAATTCCAAATTGCAGAAACGCCCGTCCGGCCCTTCTACCCTTCCTGCCGTGGGGCACGAGGGGGGGCCACCCAGCCAACAGGCCCGGAAGGGGGCAGCCCTCCTTCCACTTCCAGGCCATGGGGGGGGAGCTTGTTTCCAGCTGCTGAAAGGCAGGAAGGCAGAAACGGAGCCGCCCAAAGGGAGCGAAAAACCCCTCCAGCCTCAGGGCAGATGCCAGCCGTGCCACCCGCTGCCCACAGGTGAGCTGCCACGGGCGGGGAGGGGGCCCTGCAGGCAGCAGGGACTGTGGCTAAGCCCTCGTGTAATCCTGAGGGGGGGAGTTTTCGGCTGGGGGGCAAAGCAGGACCCCACTCACCTCCACGGTGAAGGAGGCGATGAAGGCAACCAGCAGCAGCCCAAGGAGCCAGACCCTCCAGAGGGTGGGGGTGCACACCAGCTGTGGGGGGTGGAGATGGCAGGGAGGGGTGAGAGAGGGGGGCTCTGCATCTTGCTCCTACCCACCACCCACACCTGGGTGCCCCTCCCCTCCCAGCAACGCACCCTTCTGGCCAAAGACTCTCTGCCTCCCCTGGCAAGCAACTGTCCGGCTCTCTGCAAACGCCCCCCCGCCCCACCCCCTTCTTGGGGTCCATCTGTCCCAACCTGGAGCCCCCCCCTCAAGAAGGCTGGACTAATTCCCATCATGCACTGCAAGCGCAACCCTGGATCCTGGATTGCAGGCATGCTTGAGACTCCCAGGTTCTGGGGTGGGAGGGGGGTCCTAGAGGGGATCTTCACCCCCCCCACACTGCTTTGGTCACAGGGAAAGTCCTGCTCCTGGGGGTATAAGCATGGGCAGGACCAGATGCCAAGAGGGCAAGCTTGGCTGCAGGCCAGGGGCCAAGCCTGGGAGACAACAGACAGCAGGCTGCTGAAATTTAGCAGACAGAGAAAGAGAGAGAGAGAGAGAGAGAGAGAGAGAGAGAGAGAGAGAGAGAGAGAGAGAGAGAGAGAGACAGAGAGACAGAGAGACAGAGACAGAGACAGAGACAGAGACAGAGAGAGAGAGACAGAGACAGAGACAGAGACAGAGAGAGAGAGAGACAGACAGAGAGAAAGAGAGACAGAGAGACAGAGAAAGAGAGACAGAGAGACAGAGAAAGAGAGAGAGAGAGACAGAGAGAGAGAAAAAGAGAGACAGAGAGAGAGAGAGAGAGAGAGAGAGAGAGAGACAGAGAGAGAGAGAGACAGAGACAGAGACAGAGACAGAGAGACAGAGAGAGAGAGAGAGAGAGAGAGAGAGAGAGAGAGAGAGACCCACTTTCTTTCTTTGCTGATGAAAGCTGAGCCACACAAGTGACTGACTGCTGCTCTAAGCCTTCACATCAACTCTGCCGCCCCACCTGGAGGCAGCCCGAGAGGATTTGCCCCTCCGCCCACCCCACCTTTCCAGGCTGTTGGCTGAGCCTCCTGCCAAGCTCAGGAGCCCGGAAGGGGCTCACCTGAGGCTCTACCAGCCCCATCTTGGCCAGGCTGAGAAGTGGGTCTCTGGGATGGGCACCCTCCGGACCCCTGTGGCCAGCCCTGCCCCCCCCACCCCTCCGTCCTGCTTACGTCCATCTGGGCATAGAGTCCCTCGAAGTTGGCAAAGAGGAAGAAGAGGCAGACAGCCAGCTGCACCGTCAGGACCGCCATGAAGACGTCTGGAGGAAGAAAAGGGTTGGGGGGGGTGAGGAGAGGGCGGCCCGGGAAGAGGCCAAAGGAGGCGCCAAGGGCTGGTGCCAGCAAGGAAAGGGCCCCAGGGGTGGAGGCTGCAAGCTCCCGGGGTCGCTCCCCGCCTGGCCTCCGGCGGGGACTGGTGGCCGCTCAGCCCCCAGCAAGACCCCTCCCGGCCTCTGCTCGGGGGCTCTCACAGTTTTTGTAGACGGGCTCCCGGAAGGGCTTCCCCTTGGAGAAGACCAGGGCCACCGTCAGGCAGTTGAAGGTGCAAAGGAGCCACACGCTGGTGTTCTCGTAGCTCTGGAAGCCGTGGCTGGGGGGCAGGGGGGCTCCGGGCCCAGGGCCGGGGCCGTGAGTGGCGTTCTCGGGGGAGCAGGCACTGGAAAGAAATGAGGGGGACCTACCTCATCAAATGGCTGTCCAATCTATGAATAGAATAGAATAGAATAGAATAGAATAGAATAGAATAGAATAGAATAGAATAGAATAGAATAGAATAGAATAGAATAGAATAGAATAGAATAGAATAGAATGGAGTGGAGTGGAGTGGAGTGGAGTGGAGTGGAGTGGAGTGGAGTGGAGTGGAGTGGAGTGGAAGGGAATAGGGATAGGGATAGGGATAGGGATAGGGATAGGGATAGGGATAGGGATAGGGATAGGGATAGAACAGAAATAGAGCAGAGCTTGAAGGGACCTTGGAGGTCTTCTAGTCCAGCCCCCTCTTCAAGCAGGAGAACCTATAACCTATCAACAAAAGTCCACTCCCGTACTGTCTCACCATGTTCTTGGTGTTAATTTTAATGCTGCCGTATTTATGCTTTTATGCCTTTGAAAGCTCCTCAGAGTCTCTCCAGATAGTGAGGCGGGGGTGGCACATGAATTAAAATAAATTGGGACCGCAGAGTTCAACAGAAGCAGCCCTTTTAGCCGATGCACCTGGGTCTGTGCCTCGGCCCTCCTGGGCTCCCCACGCTCTATTGGGGGGGTCTCCATGCCATGGGATGGGGGGGGTCTGGCCTACCTGTGGATGTCGCCGGGGGAGTACCACAGCTGCTGCTGCACCATCAGGAAGCCGCAGAGCTGCACGGCCAGGCTGAAGAGCAGGTTCAGCACCACGGAGAGCAGCAGCGGAGGGGCCAGCAGCTGCGTGGGGGGCCGATAGGGCACCAGCCTGGGGTGGGGCCCGTTCAGGCTCACTGCAAGAGGGGGGGGTAGAAAGTGGGGCAGCTGCTACACACACACACACACACACACACACACACACACACACACCCCTGGCCAGAGCAGCTCCAAGGGGGCCAAGCACCACCCCGGGCTTTGGGAAGGCAGGTCCCAGCCTGGAGACTTTGCCCAGCAGGCGTGGAGAGGGGGCTTCAGGGCCCCTGAAGGAACCCCCAATTTTTCACACCTGCAGGGTCCCCCTTGGCAAGGAGGGCATCGTTTCGCACAGGAGAAAAAGGTGGAGCCGCTGCCAGCTTTCCTCTTGGCACACGAGCGCGCTGGCGGGTGGAAGGAAGCAGGATCTGTCCCTAAAGGAGGCTTCCCCCCCCCCCCGCACCAAGCCAGCTTTGCCCGCCCAGAGTGGAGCCTCTGCCAGGCCCAAAGGGGACCAGCCTGTTCCTTGGCAGAGCAGAGGTGACCCGCCCAGGCAGAACCAGGCCTTCTTGCCGTCCCCAGCTCTGTGTAGGGTGTGTGGGGGGAGGGGGGGGGGTCCTTCCTGGGTCTTAGCAAGGCCCTGGCAAGCTTTCCAAACAGGAAGTCCCGCCTCTCCTCCTGGCGTGGTGCTGGGGGGGGACTTACTTGTCATCCCAATGACGGTGGTGATGGCCAGGTCTAGGAAGAGGAACTGGTAATTTGCAAAGGAGTTGAGTTGCTGAAAGCGGGAAGCACAATTGGAGGTCTTGAGCCCCAGAAGGGGTCTCTCCTTCCAGCCCCAGACCTTCTGACTGGAGGGGAGGGAAAGGGGTGGGGGCTTCGGCTTCCCACCATCTCCTTGCAGGGGCTTCCTGGAGCAGAACCCTGGGCTTGGCCAGCCACCCTCCCTTGCTGCAACTGTGGTTTTGCTGCTGGTTGGCAAAAGCTCAGTCTGAACTGCCAGCCCTTAAGCCCCCCACCCCCACCCCGTGGCTGTTGGGACAGAGGTGCAGCGCCCAGGGGGCAAAGGGCCTCCCTTGGCAGGAAAGACAGCCCGTTCAGAAGAGCCCTCTGACCCAGGTCTGGTGGTCCAGAGGGCAGCAACTTCCCAAGGCTGGTCCTTGCCTGGTTCCTGGCGGGACCAACCCCTGCAGTGCCCCCTCCCCAGTTCTGGAAGAGGAGAAGGCAGCCACGGCAACCCACCGTACCCAATAGAGCAAGAGGACGCCAATGTAGCTGGCCAGGCTGAAGAGGGCCATGTACTTGAACATGCAGAAGGAGGTGACCAGGGCAGCCCGGCCGTGCCTGGGGGGGGCAGCAGGAGGAGGAGCGTTAGTGCGGAGAATGGGGGAGGGAGGGGCTCTTTAGAGACCTCAAGACCAGGCCGGTGGGGGGAGGGAGATGGGGGGAGATGGAACTGCTGCAAGGAAATCACGTGGAGCTTTGGGGAGCTTTTCAGCTCCCCCTGGGGGGGGCTTGACCCCCGCTGGAGGAGCAAAGCAGGGCCTTCCTGCCCCGGGCTTCTCCTCCCCGCTCAGGGCTCTTTGCAGGCGCCTGGCTGGAGGCTCCTTTCCCACATGCAACAAGTAGAACCTTCAGCGTCTTCTGCTCCCGTGAGAGAAAGCCCAGCCTGCCCTGGGTGAAGGAGCCGCAGCCCCTCCCCTGAATCGGGGTGTGTGTGTGTGTGTGTGTGTGTGTGTGTGTGTGTGTGTGTTCATAGGCAGCCCAGCTCCGCCAAAGGAGCCCCTCCCAGTATTGAAGCTCCACCTCTCTGCAAAAGCGCCCCCTCCCTGCTCAGATCCTCTGCCCCAAGACTCCTCTCCTTCGAGGGCGTGAGAGTGGGCACCGCCTGGTGCAGAACCTCAACTCAGGGCCCCCCTCGGCACCCCCGCCCACCTCTTCTCGGCGCTCTGCCTGCGGCCCACCTGATCAGCTCCGGCACGCACTGGATGGTGGGCACCTTGGAGGTGAAGGAGGAAGCCACCGAGGCGTCCTGCTGGGAGAGGGAGATCCCTGCGTGGGCTTCCTTCAGCGCCTGGAAGGGAAGGAGAAGCCGCACTCGGCACCAGGCCAGCCGGGAGGATCCAAGAGGCCGTTCCTCACCGGGTGCCGCTCAGGTGAATTAACCCCAAAGGAGACTGGAAAAGCCACAAGTCCTGTAATCTATCAAGAGGTGGGGGAGGGGAGAGCGGGGGGGGGAAGAGCGGGAGGGAGGACAGAGGGGAGATGGGGGAGGGGAAGGAGTACAGGGCCTCCCCAATCAAGGAAAAGATGGAATGGACTGGAGAGCTTTTCCAAAGAGGGGCAGAGGCTCCTGGACGGAACAGCCAAGATTCAAGTGAGAATTAACTGGTGGTTTCACCCAGCGGCCTCTCATTGTTTTGTGAAGATGCCCAGCCTGCTTGCCTTCGCCCCCACCCCGAGCGTGGCCGGGGAGAGCCAGCCCTGTCGGCCCAGTGATCCCCAAAGGGTGCCACCATTCAAGGGGGCGAGTCTGCTCTGCCCCTGCCCGTCGGCCAGGCAGACTCGTGCCGCCCTGCTTGGCAGCGGTGGAAGACTCACCCCACAGTCGTTGGCTCCGTCTCCACACATGCCCACGTAGTAGCTGGAAGACAGGAGAAAGCCCCCCCCCTTCCATCAGTCCCGGCGAGCCCGGCAGCTGCTCCCCTTTCTGCCCAATTCCCTTTCAGGGGCCCCCAGGGCCCCCCACTCACTCCAGCTGCTGGAACTGTTGCACCAGGTGGGCCTTCTGAGCAGGAGACATCCGGGCAAAGACGGTCCCGTTCAGGAGCAGCTGCGGGAGAGAGCCGTGGCTTCACAGGGGGCCACAGGGAGGAGCAAGGGGGCCGGGCAAGCCCTTTCCCCTCCGGGCTGGGGTCTCCGCACTCACCTGCGGGAGGAGCTGCCCAAAGTGCTGGCTGAAGACCTCGTAGGAGCCGCCACTGAGGCAGAAGTGGAAGCCACGGTCCCCGGCGGGCGGAGGGTCCACAACCACCACCTGCAAAGGAGGAAGGGGGAAGCGTGGGGGGAGCATCAGACAAACGGGACCGTTCAGTAAGCAAGGAAGGTGGCCCTGCAGCGCAGGACGGGGGCTGTGGCTACCTCTCCTCAGAGCAGCTGCTTGTTCCCAGAGCCTTCTTCTCTGCAGACGACCGAAAGGCAGGAAGCAGGCTGAGATCTGAGTTTCTGCTTATGCATGTGTCATTTTCCCTCTTGGCCGAAATGTACAAATACCTCTTTGGTTGCAGGGGGTGTCTCCCGCTCCTCCAGCACTGCTCTCTCGATCATAAACCCTGCAGGTTGTTCCCTCTGGGCCCTGTCTTTTGATGCCCAGAGGGTGCATCCCAACCGAGTCTGGAGGGCACGGGGGGGGGGCAACCACTGAGAGGTTTGCCCAGCTGCTCCTGCCCCTCCCTCTCTCCTGCCCCTCCCTCTCACCTCTGGTCTGCTGCTGCCTTCCTGGCTGGGCTCCTCCAGCTCTTGCCAGCTGACGGAGGCCGAGGGCTGGCCCAGCTGGGCACCGGCTTCCACCAGGATCACCCGGCTGCCCTGGGGGATCATGCCCGCGTTTCTGGCCACGGTGATCGCAGTCTGGAGGTTGTCACCTGGGAAGTCAAGAAGCGGCATCGCCAACCGGTCCTGGAGCTTGGGGGGAGGGGGGAGTCCAGGGCCCAACCCCAAGCCTCGTCTTCAGCAGTTGGGCCAGCAACGCTGGGCAGAAGGGCACCCCTTGGGTGCCAGAGGGAGGCCCGCCACCCCTTTCCTCGCACAGAAGGCGATGCCTCTGCCAGCACCAGAGTTTTGCTACCCCAAAGTTCCCATCAGTCATTGCAACATCCCCCATGGGACTCCCTTGGTCCTCAGGCAGTCGCGAAGGAAGGGAAGCATGGGATATGTGGTGGTAAAGAAAGAAAACCCTCTAGGAAGAGATGTGAAGGGGATCCTGGCAGAGGTATCCCTGCTCAGGGGGTCTGGTTTTGAGACTCACTGGAAGCCCCTCCCCCCCAGACGTACCCCAGCATCCCGGAATCACAAACCAGGATCCTGCGAAGGATGCTGGGTGGACGGTCTCCCCGGCAACAGAGCCAGGGGCTGCTCCGGCTTCCGGCTGCCTGGCCCAGAAGGCGGACTCACCCGTGACCATCACGCTCCGGATGCGGGCCTGGCTGAGCTCCTGCAGGGCTGGCCTGCTCTCGCTCTTCAGGCGGTTCTCTATGACCAGCAGGCCCAGGAAGGTCAGGCCGGACTCCACCTCCTCCCTGGACAGAGGAGAGGGAGGGGGGAGGGGTGACAGGAGGGTCCTCCCCCCCCAGAAAGCTCCTGTCCCCCCAAGCAACCGAGCGAGGTGGCCTGAGGTCAGGGTCTCTCCTCAGGGCTGGCCGTCCTCCCCGGCGGAAGATGGGGCAGCCACACTCCGGCAATGCTTGGGAAGCCAGGCAGGGCTGGGCTGCCTCGAGGGCCCGCTCCCCGGCCGCCCCTGTGCCGCCTGCTGGGCCCCCCAGCCCCTTACCTGCTCAGGGAGGCAACCGGCCTTCCCTCCTGCAGAGGCTTGTGGGCCAGTGCAATGACTCGGAAGCCCTGGGAAGTGCAGCCCTGGAGCTGGCGGCCAAAGCTGGGGGGCACTGGGGAAGGGGGAGACAGTCAGGCCCGGGAAGAGCAAGCAAGGACCCCACCCCCATGCAATTGTAAGGAAGACCCCGTGTCCCAGCCAAGACCAGGGGCAGGCCTTGAACCCTCTGCACCGCTCCCTCTGGACCCTCGCACAAACTGGGGGTCCCACCAAGAAAGCCCCTCCCCACCACCGCTCAGACCCTCCAGAGCTCAGAGCCCCCCTCCGCCCCAACTGCTAGCCGGAGCACAGCCTCAGAAGAACAGAGTTGGAAGGGACCTTGGAGGTCTTCTAGTCCAGCCCCTTGCTCAAGCAGGAGATCCTATACTAATTTCAGACAACTGGCAGTCCGGTCTCTCCTTGAAAGCCTCCAGTGATGGAGCACCCACAACTTCTGGTGTCAAGCAGTTCCACCGGTTAATTGTTCTGTCAGGAAGTTTCTCCTTAATTCCAGGTTGCTTCTTTCCTTGGTGAGTTCCCATCCGTTGCTTCTTGTCCTGCCCTCTGGTGCTTTGGAGAACAGATTGACACCCCCTCCCCTGCTTTTCTTTGTGGCAGCCCCTCAGATACTGGAAGACGGCTATTCTGGCTCCCTCTGCAGCCCCCATTGCTGTCCAGCCCAACCGGGCACAGTGGGCAGAAGGTGGGGCAGGGCAATGCCAGCTGAGGACTCACCTGTCTCTGGCTGGCAGAAACTGGCCACCATCTCTGGAGCGCCCTTCATGAAGACCTGGCCGTCCCCGGGGACCTCCTGGGCCACCACGGTCATCCGTTGCAGGGTTGAAGAGAAGGGGAACTGCCGAAGGACCGCCAGGCCCTTCACGGGCACCTAGGAGAAAGGCAGAAGCTGAGCCGGCCGCCCAAACCCAAGAAGGAGAGAGGGAGGCCTTGCCCTGCACGCGCGGCCATTCCTGGCCTGTCCGAATAACGCAGAATGGGATGGTGGGACATTGACAGGTCAGTGGTTATGGCAGGGGTCTTCCAACGTGGCCCTTTGAGGACTTGTGGACTTCAACTCCCAGAATTCCTCAGCCAGGCACGTTGGGGGGGGGCTTTCTTGGTGCGAGGGTCCAGAGGGAGCGGTGCAGAGGGTTCAAGGCCTGCCCCTGGTCTTGGCTGGGACACGGGGTCTTCCTTACAATTGCATGGGGGTGGGGTCCTTGCTTGCTCTTCCCGGGGCCTGACTGTCTCCCCCTCCCCCAGTGCCCCCCAGCTTTGACCGTGAGCTCCAGGCCACATTGGAAGACCCCTGGGTTATGGGGACCCTAACCTTTTTAGTAGACTGGCCAAGAATGGGGTTTACTGGATGGCCCCAAGTCATGTGACCCAGCCCCAAATCAGCTGTTGGCATCCCAGCTCCCCAGTTCTGCTCTCCCTCTGCCCACTGGGTAACAACTCTGCCTGGTCAGAGGTGGGAACCAGACGGAGGCTTTGGCCCCCTCCCCTTGCTCAAAGGAGACCCCATCGGTCTGGCAGGGGATTTGGCCAAAGCTTTGGGTAGATACCCAAGTGGCAGAAGATCCACGCTGGTGTCCCTGAGCACCAAGAGTGGATCCACTGAAGGCCCCAAAATCGCTCGCTCAACCGCTTGGACCGTAAGCGTCAAGCAGACACAGCTGGCACCCATTGCCCACCTTGACAGAGCCAAGAGAAAGCCGTTCAGGACTTCCTGTTCTCAACCACTCCCAGGCGGTGGGCAAGATCAGACCGAATGGCGCCCAGGCTTGGTCCCTGGGTGCCGCCAGAGGCCCCTCGGATCCCTGCTTGCGTGCAGGCCCCCCTCTCTGGGCCGGGACATGGGCAAAATGCCAGGTAGATGCCAGTTTGAACAGATTTATAAGTAAAGGCACCAAGGGAGAGAAGAGATTCTTTTCTCTGCTCAGGGCTGACCAAAGGTGCCGGGCAGTTACCTCCGCAGCTTCAGGTCCTGGTCTGACCATCAGAACACTCGCTGGTCCTCCTTCCCACCCAACGGAGTCCACCAGTTCCTGTGGTTTTAAGCGGAAGGAAAGGTTACATCGGAGCAGGAGGGGTGGGCCTTACGCTCTTCTGAAAGGTGGACGGGGGTTGTGTCGACAAGAGGAGCCACAGAGCTTCAAGAAATAGGCTGTTCCGGTAAGGTCAGACGTGGGGAAAAGAAACCTGTGCCTGTCGGTAGCCATAGGGCAGGGGTGGGCAACTATGGCCCCTTTATGACCGGTGGACTTCAACTCCCAGAATTCCCGAGCCAGCCAAAGGAGGTACATCGCGACATCATCAACATCCAATGAGGCAATGATGTCATTCATGTCATCTGAGTGGTGGCATCCCCACCTAGGTGGCCTCCCTGGGGCTTCAGCCAGATCCCCCCTGTGGGTCTTGAACTAATGGGGAAGCCAACAGCATGGACTCGGGGAAGAGACACGGTGGCTGCACAGGGGTGAAAGGGGTAAATTGGCATTGAGTTTGGCCGGAGGAAAGGGGGCGCCCCAAGGATGTCACCGGGAAGCAGCCCGCAGACCGGGCTCCCCTCTCAGTTCACACACCCAGACTTCCTCCAACAGGACCAATCCCAGATTTAGTCTAATTCCAAAAGAACAACATGGAGCTTCACCCAGTGAGTTGCCTCAAACATCTTGAGGTCCAGCGGATCCCCCTGAATCTTCCCGTCCAGGACCATCAAGGAATGGCAGCAGGCCATGGCTGCGTACGCCGGGCCCCAGGACATCGGCGGGCCAGAAGAGAAGCGATGGACCTCCTGGAAGCTGGGGTGGAGACAATCAGTCACACACTTTTACACAAGCTGCCTTAGATGACCCACAGAGGCAAGAAACTGACCACCATTGAAGGCATGCTTAGTTGCCTTGAGTTTTGAGCCTCTGAGTCTCCCTAGAAATTGTGTTTCAGCTCTTGCTATTTTTCTACAAGACCTGTGCCCCTCCACACACACACACCCCAGTGCTTTGCAAGCATTGTTGTGCCCTCATTCTGAAATGGAAAACCCTGGGTGGCGAGTCTAGCTGCTTGGAGAACCCTCCAGGAGGCAAGGAGATCTTGTGAACATCTGATGGAACACAGCAAAAACCCTCCTGGATTTAGCAAGGTGAAGCGGTTCTGGAACCTACCTGGAGCTCCTGAGGAAGAGGAGCAAGATCCACCTTCTGGGGAGATGAAGACCTTATGATGGGGTTTCACACAAGTGAATTTCTGAGGTGCAAGGTAGATGCCCTCAACTGAACCTTGGCTTCATGGACATCTCGGTCCACGATTTGGGCAGTAACACTGTGGTTGCTTTTCACTGCCTTCTTCTGGGTGATTTTGGACTTTCTAGTCTAGCATCAGCAGATGGCAGCCCCGTCACCCATTCAAGTGCTAACCAGGCCTGAGCCTGCTTAGCTTCCATCTCAGATAAGATTGCTCAGAAGTTGCCCTCTGCAGAGACTCTGGATTTCAGAGAGACGTCAAGTGGGTAGCAGGTTCAGGACATTTATAGTTACCCAGGTTCCAACATTGGCTAGAGTCCCAGGGGTAGGCAACCTTGGCTCTTTTATGACTGGTGGACTTCAACTCCCAGAATTCCTGAGCCAGCATGGGGAAACTATGGCCCCCTCATGACTCGTGGACTTCAACTCTCAGAATTTCTGAACCAGCATGGCTCAGCTTGGAAACCTCTCCCTTTCCCCTCAGCATGGCTGGCTCAGGAATTCTGGGAGTTGAAGTCCATGAGTCATAAAAGAGCCAAGGTTGCCTACCCCTGGACTAGACAAGTTTACTGCTTATGACCATTTGTTTACCAACTTTGTGAACTTATGGCAGCACTGAAAAAGGCCGTTTGCCTATGACTTCGGCTGTAGCATCCCCAGGGTCACATGATCTCAGTTTGAGGATATGGCACTCAGGATGCATTCATGTTGGCTGCAGCATCCCCGGGGTCACGTGACCTCCACTTGTAACCTTCCTGGCGGGTTTCCAACAAACCAAGCCAATGGGGAAATCTTGATTCACTTAACAACCGCTGCAAAAACAGTTTTATAATTGGGCGTGACTCAACTGGGGATAATCTGAACAATGGGAGCCAATATTTCCATTCCTGAGCAATGTGATTGTTCCACTGCATCGCTTAGCAATGGAAATTCTTATGACCCCGTTGTGGTACGTTCCACTTCTCAAATATATCAACCGATTTTTTTAAATAAAAAAAGAAATGCGGGAGAGCAGAAATCCAGAGCTGGGTACCTCTTTCCTTCAGCCAAGACGATGCCCCAGAGGTCCAACCCGTCTTCCGTGAGGGTGCCCGTCTGCCAGGGGGGCCGCCAGGTGCCCGGGTCAAGGCAAGGAGGAAACAGGAAGGCAGAGTCAGGGAACAGGGCAAAGGTGCTTCGTGTGCCCTCCAGCCCTCCTGAGCTTTCCAACCTAATATTTGCACCACGTGGATGGGCGACCTTGCGGGAGGCTCTGGAAGCTGTTAGCGCAACAGGTGCAGAAGAAGCAGGCGCAAAGGCCAGGGGTGGGAGAGCACGGGAAAAGCACTCAGAGTGGCTCCCCCCTACTCAGGTCAAGGGGTAGAAAAGGGAGGGGAGACTTGCAAGGTGACTGGAGACTGCCTCCATAAAGATGGCTCTCCTCTTCCTGTGGAGTTGGTTTCCTGCTCTGCCTCCTTTGAACGGCTGGCAGGTCTTACGGGTTGGCTGTGATGGGAAATGTAGTTTGACAGCCCTGACTGTCCTTTGGAAGGACGGACTCTGAAGCTGAAGCTCAAATACTTTGGCTACCAAATGAGGACATGTGGGAGAAGACCCCGATGTTGGGAAAGACGGAAGGCCAAAGGAGGGCAGAGGTGAGATGGCTAGGTAGGGTCATCGACCCAACAAAGGTGAATTTGGGGAAACTCCAAGAGAGAGTGAAGGAAGGACAGGGGTCCCGGCATGCTGTGATCCATGGGGTCACAAAAAGTCTGGCATGACTTAGTGACTGAACAACCACCTGGAGGACAGCACTGATCGAAGCCTTCCAGATCAAAATCGGCACCCCAAGGGCCCATTGGGACCCCTTGGTAATTATACTGTGCCGCATAACGTGTGCTCTCCCCCAGTTTAACAAACTCCAAACAGTTCTCATGAAATCTTAAAACATAATTCCCTAAAAGTGTCCAATTTAAGTGGTTAGATTATTTTTAAAAAGTCTTGGGCAATTCCTTAAGCAGAAAGCTCTGGTCTTCTTTTTGACTTCAACTCTTCACAGGGTGTGGAGAGAATTGGTGTGTAATCTGGGGGGCCTCCTGGGGCCCTGAGCTGCTCCCCAAAGACAGTAGCCAGCTATGGCCAGGGGGGGGTCTTTGCGCAGACTGCCCTCATGCACCAATTGGGTCTGTTCCTAGCCTGGGGTCTCTGCTCACCAACAATCACACTTCAGTGCAATGCATTCTACATGGGGCTGCCCTTGAAGACTGCTCAGAAGCTGTGGCAAAACATGGCAATTTGTGCAATCTTGAGTGTAATTGCGTAGTTTGGCATGCATCGGCATTAGTGTTCTTGTGGAGCAATTCAAGATGAGGGTTACCATCTACTATATAAAGCACTTCAGGGCAGGGGAGCAGGTGACCTCATGTCACCAGGCTGCCTCAGCCACCAGCTCAGGTTCTGCACATGAGCAGTTTGGTCAGCAAAATGAGTTGACAACACATCTCAGCAGCCTCAAAAGGCATCACCCCTCTCGTCTTTCCTAAATGGTTACTCTCCTTCTCTGAAAGATAGGAAATCAGGAGTGTGTCCAGTCAGTTCAAATGAATATAGGTTTATTGTATACTAAAGTTCTCTACAAGAGTCTGAACTACTAATGGTCAAAGCAAGTGGGCGGCAGAGAAGAGTCCAGAGAATTCAAGGAGGGCTGGACTTAGATCTCCTGTGACCCCGAAGGGACTCAAGAGTGATGACGCGTTTGACACTTCCCTCCCTCGGGCTCAGCCTGGTCATCTCCTCCTTAGACAGGGCCACTGGGTGACAAAGAGTCTTCCCGACCAGTTCGCCATCCTTCCTACCACTAAGCCAAGGATTGAAGAACTTTGACTCACAAGCCTTCAGAATTGTTGATACCCAGCATCCTGTTGTCATCCACTGCATTTGTCTCCCAGCACCGTCAAGCTGAAATTCGTAGCTCCCTTGAGAATGAAAACACTCACCTTGTCGAAGCAGATGAGGTTCAGCTGGCCACATACGTTAATCCTCTGGGGACTGATGCAAAAAATCCCCTTTTTCTTCAGCCTCCTCTGGGTGTAGATGATCCCCGTGGTCAGAGCAGCAGGCAGAGCTGGCGGCACGGCGATGGTGATGACGTCCAGGGCTTTCTTCACCACCTCGCCTGCCTCTTGCTAAGGGACAGGTGGAAGTAAGGAGGGTGGCAGTCAGCAAGGTCAGGCAGAGAAGCCGTGCCTAGATGCCAGTGGAGGTGGGTGCTCAAGCAGCTTTCATCCCCCTGCCAGGGAAATCCTTGACAAGTCATCTTGCAGGGAAGACCAAGGAGGCAACCAGCTGCCTTCCAGATGTTTTGGACTATAACTTTCCTCTGCCCAAGCCAGCCTGGCCAATAACATGCAATTGTGGGAATGGTCGTTTGAAACATCCAAAGGTCACAGGTGAATTGGCCGAGAGAACCAAAAACGGATGGATCCAATCAATGTCTCACACTAGAATCAGGATGGATGGATGGTTGGATGGATGGATGTGTTTGTTTATTTATTATGGGTGCCTTTGGGTCGATTCCTGGTGTCGTGGAAAAACCAGCCCTGCAATTTTCCTGGCAAATTTGAAAGTGGAACACAGCTCTGGGTCACTAATAACAATAATAAAATCAATAAAAAATAATAAAAAATCAAGATGAATCAGGCACCTTACACCCATTCATCTGTACAGTTCCTCAGGCATCAACTTGACTGGAAGGCTTTGATGGCTTTCTAGAAGATTTAAGAGGGCCTAGCAGATCTCAAGGGGAAAATGGCTCCAGTGGGCGGGGGCTACTATGGAAAGGGCCCCCTTCTCAGGTCCCACTAGATGGCAAATTTAAGGGAAGGGGTCTGCAGTGCCTCCTCTTTATCCAATCTGGTGGATAGACCTTAGCCTTTATCTAGATCCTTCTAGACCAGGGGTGCCCAAGCTTGTCCACTTTTAAGACTTGTGGACTTCAACTCCCAGAATTTCCCAGCCAACTTCAACTTCCTGGGAGTTGAAGTCTACAACTCTTAAAATAGCCAAGGTTGGATACCCCTGTTCTAGACTAAAGCTATGATAACTGCAGCACTTATGGATTCTGAACCGTTGCTTGAACCGTGGATTTGTATGTAGAGCCACCAGCAGGATTAACCGAGCAAGGAAGGGGCTTCCACATATGCCCCCTCCAGAAGCCCCGGGGCAGCCTCTGCCATGCCCCCTGTTGCTCACCCCATTGATTACAAAGACACAGACAGCGTAGACCATTCCGATGCCAGCCATCACGACGAGACACAAGAGAAACTGCATGGCATCTCGGTAGAGGCGGAAGTTCATCGGCTTGGGATACAGGATGGACCTCACCAGGTCTCCCTTGGCTGTGTTGAAACCTGAGGTGGTGAAGAAGAGAGAGGAGCAGCTACGGTTAGATACCTCCCAAGGATGGGGGAGGGGTAAGGGAAGACAGGTTGGGCTTACAGGTTTATTGCTCGGTTCCTGCAGAGCCTAGCGGGGAGACAAGGTGGAGGAAGAGGAAGGTAGCAGATCAGAGACCAGACTGAAGGACAGATTTTCCCAGCCTTTTACAGGTGCTGGACATGACTCATAGCTACCTCACGAGTTTGAAACTTCCCAAGCCACTGCAGGGTCACTCTGGACATCTGTGGCTGAAGGCCACTTCAGAAGACACCTGGAGGAGGGTTGGATGTCCAGAGCAAGACCCTGAATGCCCCCCACATCCTGACCGAATGGATGCCAGAATCAGGCCGTTTAATGAAGGGAGTGAAGAGGGGATCCCTTCCAGAAGAGTCCAGGTTTTGGGGGGGAGGGGAGCTTTCTGTCCACCTTCCACTGTCCACCGTACACCTTTCTCAGAATACCCCATGCCTGTTCACCCACCGGTCCGCAGCACGACAGCCCTTGCAGGTCCACCATCGTCTCCCCTCGCCTGGATGACGCCCGTCCCGCAGAACAGGAGGTGCCTCTTGCTGTCCTCGGAGGAGCTGAGATGCCACGGCTGGGCGCTCTTGCAGTCACGGCTCAGGCTGGTCTTGGTGACGGGAAGGCTTTCCCCTGGAGGAGGCAGGAGACGGAGGGTCAGCCCTGCCCCCCCCCACACACACACCCACGACCCCAGGGCAGACAGGCGCGGGAGGAGCCGTCCTCTGTGTGCACGTGTGTGCAGTCATGACATTTTTTTAAATAAAAGTTGGGTTCTCAGGTTGCCCTGCTCTTGACCCACACTCGTGTGTTGAAAGTGGGAAAGCAGAATTATGCAGCAGTGTTTCTGTTGCGACTTTACAGAAACCATGACAGACATGCCTGAGACAGCCAAGCTGAGTGGAGGCAAAAACGGGCCAAATTCACCACCCAGCTGAGGGCCACGTTCTCCTCCTCCAGGAAGCACTTGGGCCTGCTTCCACGTTCAGCCTTTCAGCCCGTAAATCGGTGGACTATTGTCGGGGAGAGTTTGGTGAGTCTTTGGAAGCCAAGGACAGAGAGGCCTTCTCCTCTCCAGGCTCCCCGCCAGCCCGTCAAGGCAGAGGCTGCCCTGGGGAAGACCATGCAAGGCTGCCCTTGCCTGCTCCTGGGCAAACCTGAAGATGATTCCTTGGGATCCTTGGTGCTCTCTGAGCTTGGTGGCTTTCTTGCAGAAATTGCAGTGCACTGATGAGGTTCCCTAGCTGAGTCATGAAACGTCTGCAAGAAAACCACCAAACTCACAATGCAACAAGGATCCTACAGTCCTCCTCCTCCTCCTCCTCCCCACAAACCCCTCTCCCTTCTAGCACTGATGATATTGCCTTGTTGGGTGATGAAACGTCTGCAAGAAAACCACCCAGCTCAGGGAGCAACAAGGACCCCACAGTTCAACCCTGAGCTACAGAGATTCTGTAATGCAAGTTTCCTTCTTTCTATCCAGCAGGTCAGAATTGAGGATCCACTTTTCCTGACCCACATTTTGTTGGTGTTGCTGCTTTTGCTGCTGTGCTTCCTGTCTCCGTACTGTACCAGAATATTTATTTATTTTTTTTACTTTAATTCCATTTATATCCCGCCCTTCTCCGAAGACTCAGGGCGGCTTACAAGCTTAGCAGTAGCCTTCATTCTATGTATATGCCTGCTTATTAGGGCTTTCACACACACACCCAAGCGGCATTATTACAAAGTCAGCTTAATTGCCCCCAACAATCTGGGTCCTCATTTTACCTACCTCGAAAGGATGGAAGGCTGAGTCAACCTTGAGCCTGGTGGGATGCGAACCTGCACTAATTGCAGGCAGCTGGTGTTACTTAAGGAGCCATTAGCCCACTGCTCCACCAAGGCTCATATGTCCACTTTGCCTGATTGCATTTTTATTGTGATTTTGGGGTTATCTACTAAGAATGTTAATAGCATAGGTTCATTCATACGGGTCACCTATAATACATTGTATACTAAAATGACAAAAAGAGTAAAGGACGTGACCATATTCCTGTAGGGGAAGGAGTGGCAGAACCTGGCCGGGGGAAGGGGGTGGAGTTAAAAGAGGGGTCCGCCTAGCATCCCTACGTAGCCACAAGCGGACAAAGTCCAACCTCCCTTGACTGCCATTGACCCTTATCTAACTCCTAGCAGGTGCAAATTGTGAGTTGAGAAGATTTCTAGAACATAGAATAATAGATTTGGAAGGGACCCTGGAGGTCTTCTAGTCCAGCCCCCTCCTCAAGTAGGAGGCCCCATATCATTTCTGTTGGAATAACCATGATCTCTGTTCCTATACATGAAGCTGGCTAGTACTTTTCTGGCTAGTTCTTTTCTACCATGGAAAGTCTTCAGTGAACCATGTGTAAGGAAGTAAGCCATAAACCCAGAAAACAAAGAAACCTAGGAGAGAGGCCATTTGGCTACAGCCAGATAAGGGCATAATCACAGTATTCCTTCACACCATTGGCTATTCCATTTAAGGCAAATTCTGACGCCTCCTGCAAATGATTGGTCATTACTGTATTTGAATCTACCTCTAACACCTATGTCCATTTAGGATAGTTTAGAAGAACACATGTGTAACCATGATTGGTCTATTTGAATAACAATAAAATGTGATTGGTTGCTTTTGCTATAAATAAACAAGGTCCACTGCTCCTCGTGGTTGAGTGTCCAGCATCCAGGGTGCATCCCAGGAGCAGCGGGGCCCTTCCCCCGAGAGATCTCTGTGTCCTTCTTTCATGGGCGCCAACCCTGGGCAGGAGCAGCCTCTGCCCAGCTTCACCAGCAGCTAATTTCTCAACCCGGCTGCAGCAGCAAGCAGCAGGTTCCCAGCACATTTCAGACAAAAGTTTGTCTTGTCTCTTTTGGAAAGCCTCCAGTCATGGAGCACCCAAAAAGTCTGGTTAATTAGGCAGAGGCTTTTAACAATAAACCCCCTCAACTGAACTTTCACTTGTGGACCTGTTCTTGGGGGACGGGGAGAGCCATCCAACTGGCACCGCTCACCCGTCAGCATGCCTTCATCCACAATGCACTGGCCACTGAGCAGGAGGGCATCGCAGGGCAGCAGGCTTTTGCCCTCGTCCAGGATCAGGGTGTCTCCGGGCACCAAATGGCGGGATTCCACCTCCTGGGTGCCTGTCAGAAAAAAAGAGGGTCTTTGGGGGGGGGCCTCTGCAGTCTTGCTGCAACGGCAGGCAGCATTCGTGTTGTGGCCTTTCGGGTCTCCCCCAACTGGGGCTAAGCCCAAGGAAGGCCGTGCTTTGCCTCCTTCGCCGGCTCTACCAGGCCGTCTGTGGTCCCATTCTAGCTGGACAGCTTAGCTCCTGCCTTTGAGGTGCTGCTCCTCACGCAGGAATGGGGCCCCCCGAAGCTGCTGCCTCTTCCGGGTAGGCCACTCGCCCGCAGCTCTGCAGCTGATGAGGGGTCTAGAAAGTTCCGGTTCTTGCCCCATGCCTCCTTGTTACACATTGCATGTTATGTGCTACGAATGTATAACAAATACGATACACAATGTATAGTACGTTAGAATAATGCATGAGCACAGGATACAAGCATATCTAGCCGTTTCATGAACCCACCGGGAAACCCACATCGCTGGAATGTTTGTATCGCTGATGCTGGATGTGTGTTATGAGTGAATTGTTGCTGATGATACCAAGTGGGACCTTAGTGGGTGCAAGGAATGCAATGGACGGCATTTTTTCACGGAGTCACGGAACAGGGAGTGAGAATGTGCAGTCCCTGACGTGACCGGGTCAAGATACACACGAATTCTGAGTAACCAAGCTGGGTATGGAGAGAAGCCTGGAATGAACCCAGAACTCCGAAGTGGGAGACGACACTTGTTGGCGCAGGGCATGCCCTGAGAGTGTATGTGAGTATTGTGTGAATGTGTAGCTGTCAACCGTCCCATTGGCATATGCAGAAGAAGAAACTCCTGGGACATAATTTTACAAGCGTGTAACTTTACTGATAGGCACAGAAGCAGCAAAGACGATTCTAAAGGTTCCCATGGGAAGCGCCGTAAGTGAATTCCCCTTTTACCCATTAGCCCCCCCACACACACACACACACTGTCCATTGTCCACCCATCCAACACATCCTTTGTGTTTTGAGAAACAGTCTGCGCTGTTCAAAAAGTTCTCATCACATAATATTGAAGTGTAGGAACTTTTTCAGGCTGGGCCGGCTGGCTTGGATCCCTCGGCCCCTCCCAACCGCCCCCCCCCGGGAATTCCACACCCCCCCCCTTCTGTTTTGGTTGTCAAGCTGCAAGAAGAATTGCAAAATCTGAGTCAGCCTTGACAGTACCCTAGTTGGACAACAATACTTACAGCAGCTTGAGTAGCCTCGTTGGGCATCGTTATTTGTATAGCCTCGTTGGGTACAGCTGATTATAGTAAGCTAACTTTGAAATTAGACAAGCAATACATATATGCTGTATGTGTATAAATATAAAGGAACTGATTAAGCTTAATTGCACGCTTACCTTGCTCTTTATCTGAACAAGGCAAGAATAAACTCTATTTTGGGAAACTCTACTTTGAGTGGTTTGAACTCAATTTTGTAACACCCTCAGGGCTCTCCCTGGTCCCTGGCTCAGACACAGACAAAGTGGACAACGGAGTCCTCTTGGGCTGCCTTACCTGTCTCTTTGCTGAACACCTTGACCAGGACACTATTATGGGATTCCACCAGCTGGTGCAACTTCACAGATTGCTGCATGGAAGGAAAGGGAGAATCGGATCAGGAAAGAGGGGGACTTGCCAACCGGTGGGCAGGTGGGCAAGGTGCTAGAAAGGTGCCAGCAGCTAACATGGAATGGTCTATTGGAATATCCTGGAGAGATCAGAGAGTAAATGAAAACAATAATGTTTTTATTATTAAGACTTTTTAGATAAACAATGTTTGCATTTTGTTTGATCTGTCTCATTTATCAGAACCATGACACAGAGGAGGAAGAGGTGCAGCCATATAAGAGACACCCCAGCCCACAGAAGGAATGGCATGTGGGAAGCATCTGCGAAGGGATCTTCCTGAGTTCCTGGAAAATAAAGGCAAGGAAAGTGGGGGTAGGGGTAGGGATAAAGGTAGGGGAAAGGGGAGGAGGGAGGAGGGAGGAGGGAGGAGGGAGGAGGGAGGAGGGAGGAGGGAGGAGGGAGGGAGGAGAAGAAGAAGGGAGGAGAGAAGAGGGAGGAGGGAGGAGGGAGGAGGGAGGAGGGAGGAGGGAGGGAGGAGAAGAAGAAGGGAGGAGAGAAGAGGGAGGAGGGAGGAGGGAGGAGGGAGGAGGGAGGAGGGAGGAGGGAGGAGGGAGGAGGGAGGAGGGAGGAGGGAGGAGGGAGGAGGGAGGAGGGAGGAGGGAGGAGGGGGAGAAGGAGGAGGAAGAGGAGGAAGGAGGAGGGGGAGGGGGGAGGGGGAGGGGGAGGGGGAGGGGGAGGAGGAGGAGGAGAAGGAGAAGGAGAAGGAGAAGGAGAAGGAGAAGGAGGAGAAGAGGAAGAAGAAGAAGAAGAAGAAGAAGAAGAAGAAGAAGAAGAAGAAGAAGAAGAAGAAGAAGAAGAAGAAGAAGAAGAAGAAGAAGAAGAAGAAGAAGAAGAAGAAGAAGAAGGAGGAGGAGGCAGCCTTGAATTGGCTTTCAACCTCCAGGTCTGGTGAAGTTCACACCTTGCCTTCTTCAAGGTTCACTCGTGCTGCTTTGTCTCTTAGAATTTCCTGGTAAACCCAGGGTCTCTCCAGGATCTTTGGAGCAATTTTGTTCAACCCAGGTCACCTCCTGTTCGCAGTAGCCCACCAGGAACTGCCCCACAAATGCCGGGGAACCCCTGGAGCAGCTGGCAACATTCATCCCGAACCAGGAAGCACCTGGCTGCTTCCCCCAAGGCTCCAACCCCACCAGATGATCCGTGCATTTCAGCTGTTGTAAGGCCGGGCAAATCCTGGGCAGCGGCAGCATCAGGGCAGGGCTTGCCAGGAAGATGAGACAGAATGAACCAATTAGCTGCCAATCAATGCCTCAGGCGGGTGATGAGAAGACATTTGGGTGACCAGGGAGGGACCGGGAGGTGCTCACCTTTCTGAGGTCATACACAGTGAGTGAAATGGAAAGGAGGGACATGACGATTATGGCCACAGCATACTCAGTGTAATTCTCTGCAAACCACAGGCAGACGCTGAAGGCTTGGAAGATGTAAAATGGATGGAGCACCTGGGGAAGGGAAGAAGGCACCAGGGGGTTAGGCTAGGTCACCACAAAGCAAAAAAGAGGCTGAGGCTCTGGAAAGAGTGCAGAGAAGAGCAACAAAGATGATTAGGGGGCTGGAGGATAAAACATACGAAGAACCGTTGCAGGAATTGGGTCTGTCTAGAGCAGGGGTCAGCAACCTGAAACAGTGAAAGAGCCACTCGGAACCGGTTCCCTCACAAAAAGAAAAACTGGGAGCCGCAAAAAATGTGTGCGCATGCGCGTACATGCAGAACAGGGTTTGACTGAAGAGTGGAGCCAAGGGGAGATATGCACCTACCCTGCATATTTGAATTGATTGGTTGAACTTTTTTAGTCCCACTTTTTTTTTTTGGACTGCACATGGCAGAGGACTGGGAGCCGCAGGAGATGGCTGAAAGAGCCGCATGTGGCTCCGGAGCCGCGGGTTGCAGACCTGTGGTCTAGAGAAAAGAAGGACTGGGGGTGACATGATAGCTTTCTTCTTATATTTGAGGGTCAGCCACAAAGAAGGGGGAGGGTCAATCTATCCTCCAAAGCATGAGAAGGAAAGACAACGGATGGAAACTCATCAAGGAGAGAAGCAACCTGGAACTAAGGAGGAATTTCCTGACAGTGAGGACAATCAACCAGTGGAACAGAAGTTGCCTCCAGACCTTGTGGATGCTCTGACGGAGCACAATGCTTGACCCCGTGCCTGGCCAAAGGGCAGAGCATCATTTCCCAGGAGGGACAGCCTCCTGTTGCCCCTGCAGCTGTGCCAAAGCCACGTGGACCTCCGACAGCCCCGCCAGCATGGCTGAGTAGAGGGGCTGCGTCCCTCACTTCACATCCTCCCTGTGGCTCAAAGGAGAGGAATTAATTTGGAATCTCTTGGGGCCTTTTTGCAAGCAGAATTTTAATTAAGATTAAATGGCTTGACCGCCTTCAGAAAATCTTCATAGGAATTGCCCAGGGCGGCAGAAACAGGAATTGCTACTCCAGAAAAGACAGAATGTTCTGGCTGAATAAATCCTTTGTTGACTGAGCTGCTAATCTGGCTCTCAAAAAGCGGCAGGAAACGTAGCTTTGCCGTGATTATGCCAGGGATCCTCCGCCTGGCTGCTCAGCCGGCTTGGCACCTATGGAGGCTGTCCCCAGAAGGGAACCTTCTCTGGCTGAGCTGAATTGGTAGGAGCCCCCCTTCTCCCCCCCCCCCCGCCATTACCCACCCAACTTCTCTCGTTCTTTCTCTGGCAATGAGCAGAAAGGTGGCTGGGAGGCCTCAGTGCAGAGATCATCTGAGCCGCTTCAGGGAAGGCGCATCAATCCACAGGGCTGAAAATTCTTTGGCCCCGGTGGTGAGGATGACCACCGCCCAGAAGACTGAGGGTCAACCTATTCCCCAAGGCGCCAGAGGGCAGGACAAGAAGCAGCAGATGGAAACTCATCAAGGAGAGAAGCAACCCAGAATTAGGGAGAAACTTCCTGACGGTGAGAACGATAAACCGGGGGAACGGCTTCTCTCCAGACGTTGTGGGTGCCTCCATCACGGGAGGTTTTTAAGAAGAGACCGGACAGCCACCTGTCTGGAATGGTAGAGGATCTCCTGTTTGGGCAAGGGGTTGGACTAGAAAACCTCCAAGGTCCCTTTCAACTCTGTTATTCTGTTATTCTGACTTGTGTGTCCATTTTGAGAAGCGGAGGAGCAACGAGCCGTGAGCTCATAAAGTGAACACGATCAGAAGATGCCCCGGGATGTCAGGAACCTCACAGTCTGGAACAGCTGGGCAGGCTAGATCTGGACATTTTAACAGGTCAGGAGCAAAGCTGGTGAAGACAGCAGTCAAATAAACCCTTAGAAATGGGCCATGCTGCAGAAAAACTGCAGGTTGCCCTCTCTAAAGCCGCAAGAGGAGGAAAAAGCTGCTGGTGTGGAGACTTCAAGAAGGCCTCCCCTTGGCAGTTCTAGCAGGCTCCCAGTACTTCCGGCAGCCAAAGGGCGGCTGGGGACGAGGAAGACAAAGTGTTTGCCTGCTGCCAGGTGGACAGTGAACAAAGCCAGACAGGAGACTGTCTCCAAGGAGGAAGCAGCTGCCATTATTTCCTGCCCTCTGAAGAAGGTCCACCGAGGGCCGGTGTGCAGAACCACCAAGGAATGCCTAGGAGGCGTGGGGATGAAAGGGAAGCCCAAGACACGCTCGCAGAACGTGCCAGAGAAGCTCATCCACAGAAAGGGAAGTACCTCCTTGACCAGCAGCTTCCAGATGGGCGTGACGTCAATGTCGATGGCGTTGGGGCCACAGATTTCTCTCCTGTGGACAGGGAAGGGAGAGATGACCTCAGGGTCCCCCTCCAAGGCCAGCACCGAAGCCCTTTCGGACTTTGCAGAGCCCCGGTGCTTGTTTTGCTCCGGGAAGAGGAGACCTGATTTTCCCCAACAGCTCTTCCCCATGCCTGGAGTTGGGCTCGGGGTGGCCTCTGCTGCCAGGTGTGCCTTTGTCTCCTGAAGCAGAGCCCGTCCTTGGAGGGCCTGGAAGGTATCGCCAGGTCCTCCCCAAATGAGAAGTGCCCCCCACCTCTGGGAGCAAGGAGCTGCCCCATAACTTCCTTGATCTACCTGTGTTTTTATACCCCAGCTCTGATTCAAAATGCTGTCCAAGGGGCTGTCAGCAGGTCCCACCTCAAACCTGGTGCTCTCTGAGCTTGGGTGTTTTCTCGCAGATGTTTCATGACCCAAGTAGGTAATATTTCTGGTGAAGTTTCTAGCACTGATGATGTTACTTAACTTGGGTCATGAAACATCTGCAAGAAAACACCCAAGCTCAGAGAGCACCCAGGACCCCACAATTCAACCCTGAGCTACAGAGATTATCTTCTCTTGGTAACGCCTCAGATTACAACACTTCAGTATGAACCTTCAGATTAAAACGCATCAACACAAATAAATAAGTGGAAGGAGCAACTGCAAACCAGCGGAGGCCTGCCGAAGCTGAGCAAGAGGCTCGACACAGGTAGTAGAGAAGGGCCCCCGTGTCTGGAAAAGGCCTTGGCCTGTGAGGGGCACTTGCCTGGGGGGGTGGGGAGATGCTGAGGGGGCTGGGCAGCCAGGCATGGCCATACCACCTCCACAAGCGAGAAACCCACCAGGACACGTCTATGTGGATTCTCGGTGGAGAAACTTCAGGGGGACTGTACTCCCATAAAGGCAACGGCAGACACCCTCCGCCTTGTGGGTGAAGGTGGCCTGGTGGTCCTCATGTGCAAAGAGATTCTCCACACATCGAGCCACAAAAGACCCGTGAACACAAACACGGCTTTCTGCCCAATCAGGCGTGTGCTGGCCCTGCTGAACGGGAATACCTCAGCTCTTGCTCGGGGCTTGTCAGCCCTGCTCCAAACTTGGCATGGATCTCCAGGCAACTGTGGTGGTCCTCCAGGACTCTGAAAAGGAAGAGGGTCCAGCTGGTGGTACACAAGGGAGGGCGGTGTCCTTCGGCCGCGCCTCCTTCCCCAGCGGTCAAAACCGGACTCACCCGACTTTCCGAAACTCTCGAGCAGAGAAGTCCCAGGCGAAACGGATCTTCTGCACCTGGAGGGACCGCACCTGTGGTGGCAAGCAAGGACAGCAGGCATGGTGAGGGGACGGGGGTCACCGCTGCTGCCAGGCCTGGAAGGGGCACCACGCCACGTGCCGAGCCTTAGGCTTAAGGAAAAGGCGAACCGGCTGGGTGAGGGGACAGCCCCGGAGAGCTTGAGGGAGGGGAAGAAAAACCATTACAGGTATTCCTCACTTAATGACCACTCAGTTACAATGGACCTCCCCCTTAATGACCGTTCAAAGTTACAACAGACTTGTGGGCATCAGAACCTCAAAAAAAAAAAAAGAAATTCTGATGCCCACAAGTCACGTGATCACATTTGGGCAGATGGCAACCAGCTTGCATTTGTGGCTGATTGCAACTTTCGCCGGTCGTATGAATGAAAAATCTGAAGGGTTATTTTTTTTGTGTCAGTTTCCAGCATTTACTTCCAGTTTCGGGGGGGTGGGGGTGTGTGACCCATTGGGGAAGAAGACAGACTCGTTTAATGCAAAGGTGCTTTTTCCAAAAGGCAACTGGATTTTCTTGGGGTTTTTCTCCTTGAAACCGCTTTGCTTCTCATCCAAGAAGCTTCTTTTCAAGGCATCCAGACACAATAAAGTCACCGCGTAACCCTGAGAAGCAAGGCGGGAGTTTTCCAGCTGGCAGTGGGGCCAGGTGGGGACCCCTTCTCCAACCTGGAGCCCCACCGAGGCGTGGAATGCACCTGCATCTCCCTCCCAACCAGCATGGCTGTGTATTATGGGAGCTGGGGCTTCTAGGGAGAGTATCCGGGGAGTCTCTGCTCTGCTGTGCCAGCAAGAGTCGTGTCCTGGTTTCACCTCCCAGCAGCTCACGGGAGAAGCCTGGCAGTGCCCCCCTCCTCGGCTGAGCCCGGTAAGAGGATTAAAGACTTGTCTCTGGCCAGCTCCAGCCTTTTCTGCTGGGCCTGAAGGTCAGGACCCCTAGCCGTTCTCCAAGCCTAGGTGAATGGCTGAGTGGTAAAAGCAGTCCACCCGCCTTGCATCTGCTCTCCCGGCCCTTCGGTCCCTTTTGAAGGCTTCTGGAGCTCCACGAGATGGTGGGATTCCATCTTTACCTTGAAGTCTGGTTTCGCAACGACCCTGTTCAGGAGGGACTCCTCGTCGTCCATGGCAAGAGAGCTGGGTTTCACGTGGGCAGACAGAGGGATCCAGGTCACCTTTCTCTGGGTGCAAATCTGAAATTCATCCTGGGGAAAGAGAGCAGAAGTTGTGGAGGGACTACAACACAGGCCAGAGGAAGAGGAGAAACACAGCCAGGTTCTTTTCTGAAAGCCACCTGCAGTGACCAGCTGCCCAATCCACCCAAAGACGGCCTGGAGTTGGTCCCAGGGTGAGTCTTACAGACCACCAGCTGGCCATCCTCCTGCCCACCAGAGCGACTTCTTCATAGGAGCCCCTTCTGGTTGGCATGAACGTTCATCGAGACCAGGGGTCCCCAAACTTGGCAAATGTAAGAGTTTTTCTGGGAGTTGAAGTCCACAAGTCTTAAAGTTGCCAAGTTTGGGGACCTCTGGTCTAGGTCAATGCTTCCTAGCCTTCTCCATTTTAAGATGCGTGGACTTCAACTCCCAGAATACCCCAACTGGCTGGCAGGGGTATTCTGGGAGTTGAAGTCCACACATCTTAAAATGGAGAAGGTTGGGGAAACAACGTTCTAGGATTTTAACTCAAGACAGCTATGAAACCTTCCCTGTCCAAATCAAATACTAACACACAAATTATCATGGCCCTTGATCCTTCAGCTCTTACAGGTTCCTTCGGTTCTTTGTATCTTCTCCCCCACCGGACCCATTTTTGCTGGAAACCCTTCACGGGGTCTGCCCTGGCCAGCCCACCGTTTTAGAGTCGGGTGAGGAGAGGAGACTGACTCAAGGACCAAGGAGGTTCCAGATCAAAAGCAAGATCTACCCAGTCTCTGAAACCTCAATAATTTCCCAGGAATGTAAAACTGTAATTCCTTCCTCTCTTTTTCCTTCATTCCTCACCCTCTTTGGCAGTTAAGCATGATTAGCACTGACGGCATTACCTCCTTTGCATTATGAAAGGTCTGCAAGAAAACAACCAAGCTCAGAGAGCACCAGGAGCCCTCACCGCACCCACCACCCCCACCCCCACCCCCAAGGTAGAAATATTCTCCTTTGGACACCAAGCTCCCGTGAGGGGGAGGAAAGGAGGGAGGGACCTACTGTGGTTCTGAGCAGCACCACGTCGGCCTCCTCCAAGCTGCAGGGCTGGCCGTTGGCCCAGACGCCCCACTCGGGTTTCCAGTGGAAGAGAAGCAGGAGGCCTCCGCAGGACAGGACGTAGCCAACCAGGCACAGGGCCCTCCGGAAGCCCTGGGTCTTGTAGCCAAATACCTCCTGGAAGGAAAGAGTTTGCCGTGAAGAGAACCTTCCCACTCAGTCTGCGTGAAGGCTCAGTCCTGGTAAAGTCTCTTTCAAAATAATCGACCTGGAGGAGAACAGATGGCAGAACCTGGGCCGGAGTCAACAGAGGTGCTGAAAGAAAAGTCTTCTTCGGCGTCCTGTCCAAGCCGGGAATAAGCAAAATGAAGATTGCTTTAGAAAGGTGGTTGTGGTTTATCGAAGAGCAGAGACAGACAAAAATGTGACTCTGGGAAAGCTGACCCCATGTAGCTGGGAGTGGTGGGTTTTTATACCTTCCTGGGCTTTTGTGTTTGAGGTTGTTTCCTGTTCCTGTGGCATGAACTTTGACCTGAGCGTTTGAGCATGTCCAGCTCTGCTCTTCAATAAATTATAACCTTCTTCCTAAAGCAGTCTCCGTTTGGTTTATTCCCGGCTTGGACTGGACCCCGAAGAAGAGTTTTCTTTCAACAGAGGAATCAACCTAGCATCCCTATGTAGCCAGAAGCAAACAAAGTCCAACTTCCCTTGAATTCCCTTGACTCTTGTCTATCTCTAACCAGTGATGATGATAATAATAATAATAATAATAATAATAATAATAATAATAATAATAATAATAATAATAATAATAATAATAAGTTGGAAGGGACCTTGGAGGTCATCTAGTCCAACCCCCTGCTAAGGCAGGAAACCCTATACCATTTCAGGCAAATGGCTGTCCAGTCTCTTCTTAAAAACCTCCAGTGTTGGAGCATTCACAACTTCTGGAGGCAGGTTGTTCCACTGGTTAATTGTTCTAACTGTCAGGAGGTTTCTCCTTAGTTCTAGGTTGCTTCTCTCCTTGACTAGTTTCCATCCGTTGCTTCTTGTCCGGCCTTCTGGTGCTTTGGAGAAGAGCTTGGCTCCCTCTTCTTTGTGGCAGCCCCTGAGATATTGGAACACTGCTATCATGTCACCCCTAGTCCTTCTGTTCATTAAACTAGACATACCCAATTCCAGCAACCGTTCCCTATATGTTTTAGCCTCCAGCCCCCTAATCATCTTGGTTGCTCTTCTCTGTACCCTTTCTAGAGTCTGGCCATTAGTTGAGAAGATTCCTCTGCGTAGGCTTTTAGCAGTAAATCAGCTTAATTGAACCTTCACGTGTGGACTGGCCTTTCGTGCTTGACACAACCATCCGTATATTCAACAAACAGGTTTCCCAACCGCATAAAATATATCTGGGAAGTCACTGAGTCTTGCATACTGTATTGAATTTTGGACTTTATTCTGAAACAGGAAACTTTCCAAGACACTCTGTAAAAAGATGAAGAATGTTCACATGGATTTCACAGACATCTTGAATGGATGCTGTGGGACCCCGGAGCTCAAAAGAGCAATAAGATCGTGGCACAATGTTTCATCCTCCTAGGATTCCCCCCCCCCAAACTTCAAGGTATCTGTGCTGGAAATGACACATGGTAGATCCCAGATCCAACATTGGCATCCTCGAGTCAGATGGAAACGTGGCTGCTGCACAAGACTCAGAAGTTCCTGTTCCTACCCAAGGGGGAAGGAGGTCTGGCTCTGGAGCTACCAGAGGTATTTCTCAAGCATCACAGCAGCAGGAGGAGGAGGAGGAGGAGGAGGAGAATGGGGGAGGAAGAGAAGGAGGAGGGGGGAAGGGGAAGGGGGGTGGAGGAGGAGGAGGAGGAAAATGGAGGGAGGAGGAGTATGGGGTCCTCGGCCGTGTCTCTGAACTTCGCTGTTTTCTTGCAGATGTTTCATGACTGAACTAAGTAGCATCATCAGTGCTGGAAAGGAGGAGGAGGAGGAGGGCTATTCCTATCAATCAAGGAAGTATTTATGATGCTTCCTCTTGGAGATGGTGATCCAGAGCAGCTTCTGTAGAAACCCATTGGCTCACTTTTCAGCCGCAACGCCTGCCAATTTGCCACACAGGAGACGAACAGGACTACTTCTCTGGAAATCCAGCCAGGCAGCGTCCGCAAAGGCGGGGAGCAAATGGGTTTTTGGGTGGAGAAAGCGAGTTTGGGCTCAGGCTGCTTGTGTGGATGGGTTGCCTTCTCCAGAGGCCTCCCAGGCCAGCTGGCTGAACCCTCCCAGTCCTCTTCAGCCTCTTTCCCCTGACCTGCATCTGGCTGAATTCCTTGGTCAGCCTGCAAGCCGCCGGGGTGACACCTCCAAAATAAGGCAAGCTCTGCTGTGGGCGCAATTACTTTGGGCAGCCGGGCAGCGAGCCAGGCGCTTTGCCATCCAGAGGACTCCCTGCGGTTCCATTTCAGGGCCGTTTGGCGCTGCATGCCGGGGGGGGGGACGGACGCCAGGGTTCTTCCTGGGCTCCATCAAGCCAGCCAATTTCATCCCCTGGGGGGGGGGAAACTTGAGCAAAGCAGCGGGCGAGAGGCCTGCTGCCTTTACAGGCTGTGGGATTCAGAGACCAGTCAATGCAGGGTGTCCCAAATATGTCTGTCTGCCTACGCAGAGTTTATTGTATTTATACAGTTTTAACAAGCAGGAAATACGCACAGCAAAAGCATTGTTTATTGGTGTACTCCCCAGTCAATCTTAGAGAACATCCGAACATCCCATGCCAGGGCAGACTCTTCCTTATCTAGCTGGTTCCTTGCAGTCCTTGGCAGTGCCAATTGGAATGAGCTCATAGACATGTGGATAACAGGATACTAAGGCAGGCAGTTTGCTGCACACGGTCCCTTCGTATCCTTGACCTCCATCTCTACAACAGGCGGTCCTCAACTTAGGACAAGGATTGAGCCTCAAATTTATGTTGCCAAGCGACACAGTTGTCAAGTGAGTTTTGCCCCATTTAATGACTTTCCTTGCTACCGTTGTTAAGTAAATCACTGCAGTTGTTAAGTGAACTTGCCTTCCCCACTGACTTTGCTGGTTGGAAGGTCGCAAAAGGGGATCACGTGACACACACACACACACACACACACACAGGACACAGTGACCGTCCTAACTACGAACCAGTTGCCAAGCATCTGAGTTTTGATCACGTGACCACAGAGATGCTGTGACGGTCGTAAGTGTGAAAAAACGGACACGTCACTTTTTCCAACACGGTTGCAACTTCGGTCACTAAACGAACTGCTGTAAGTCAAGGACCCCGTCGCCTTGTGGTCCCAGCTTCACCCAAGTGGTCTGCTCCAGAAAAGCTGCGGGTCATCGGCCAGCCTCTCCCTCCCAGTCGGTGCCACTGGCCTAGGATTATGGGAACTGAAGTCCAGTATTGCCAAAGGGACGCAGTGCAGCTCTGGGGAGCCAGAGAGAGCTGAGTGCGAGGAATTTGGCACCGAGCGCCACTCGGCCCCGTCCCGGCAGACGGGGAAGGTCCCTCCCAGCCGAGGCAAGGCAGGCAATGACCGGTTCTTCAGGGTGGGGCTTCCTTCCAGGATCTCTCCCCGGTTTTTGAACTCTGGGGTTTAATTGCTTTAATCTACGCTGTGATTGCCACTCCTGTGTTTCCTTTAATAGCCTCCTTTTCATTCTGCTTGGGGTTGTCCTGAGTCTGGCCTATTTTTTGCCAGGCGTCCCTGAAGAACGCCCGACCAAAACACCAGCACAGCCTCGGGTGTGCAGGGCCTGGCACTGTCTCCAGCTGCCAAGTGACCGGGCTGAGGGGGGCAGAAGGTGGCAGAGCCCGCCTGGGGTGCTGCCGGGCAGGAACTGCCGCCTTCTGCCCCCATCGGCTCCTGCAGGCTGGCCTCCCTCGTCTCCAGCCCTGGCTCCTCTGAACTCGTGGGGTCTGGCCCGAGAGAGAGAGAGAGAGGGGGGGGGGACAGCTGTTTCCTGGTTGTTTTGGAGAAACTCTTCTCCCAAGTCTGGGCATGCACGCCCCTCCTAAGACATCCACGGGGAGCAGCTGGATCCGAGGATTCTGGTGCCTGCAGGGGAGGTCCCAGTGGGTCTTGGGACGGTCCCTGCCCCCACCTCTGCCTCAAAGGAAGAAGCCGAAGGCCCTCAGCAGCAAAGCCTCAGCACCCAGGCTCGGCCGAGGAACAGCCCCCCCCCCCCCGAGGAAGAACGGGTTAGCCAGAGCTAAGCCCTGCATGGAAGGAGGATGGTCTAGGGCCTGGGAGGGGCCGAAGAGCAGGAGCTGAGGAGCCCCCCCCCATTCCTATGGCAGCCTGGGACCCCTTGCCCAACCCTTCAGTGGGGCCCTGGGCGACTGACCCCAGGTGGCCTCGACATATGGAGAGGGTTGTACTAGATGACCTACAAGGTCCCTTCCAACTCTGCAATTCTAATTCTAATTCTAATTCTAATTCTACTCTTCTCCTGGACTGTCACTAACCCACCTGCCTGCTACTTTCTCCTGCTCGGCTGCTAGCCAGACAATGTACTGCCAACTCATCATGGCAACTTGCCACAACCAGCTCACCTAACATCAAAGAAATGGTGGGACAGAATCATCAAAGAAAGGATGAGAAAGGAGAGACAAAATGAAACCTGGATGACAAATTAAAATACTGTAATTTTAAAATGATTTTAAATAATTAAATTGAATGGCTGGATTGTCCCGCAGAGAGCTGTCCCCGTTGAGTTGGCCGCAGAGAATGGGCCTTTACATCCAAGGAGGAAAGCGAAGGGAGGGGAGGGCTGTGCCAAAGAGGGAAGGCCAGAAGGGGGCAGGCGACCCTTCCAGGCCGGGCACCCGGCTGGGCACGGAGTCCAAATTTCAGCACTGAGAAAATGACTCTCAAGCCGGGGAGTCCGCAGGAACGGTCAACGCTACATGTGTCAGTCAAACATAGTGGCAGCTGTCTTTTGATCCCACCCTGCAGACACCTTCCCTCCGGGCTTCATACCCGCCCCTCCCCTGGATGCCCGTACAGAGGTTGTAAGCTGCCCACAGTAACTTGGCAGCAAGATTAAGGTTAATTAAATTAGTTTCGATTAACCTTGATGAACCTTATCTATCATATATTAATTAATTTTGATAGTTATTATATGTTAATTTAACATACAATTTGTTCCCTGGCCTTGCTAAGTGCTGAAAATGAAAGTTAAAGGCATAACTTTGAAAACGTGCATCTCCTACGGAGTATAGGTAGAGATGGGGGCCCTTCGCCACCTCCGCCCCTCCAGAAAAGATGCCAGGGAGAGCCGCCTTGTGCCTGCGCTGCCCCCGCGCCCCCCAACTCTGCCCAGCCTCTCCGGGGCCTGAAAGAGCCCCTGGGCCGCTTCCAAAGAGCCGCGGGGCGGGCTGCCTCGCAGGCGGAGCGAAGGCGAGGCGACGAGAGGCTGCAGCCGGGCTTCGGGGCGCCGCTTCCCGCGCGCGGGGCGCCCTCGCTCGGCCCCAGCGGAGGAGACGGAGGCCGGCGGAGGAGCGCAGCCAGGCCCGGGGAAGCGGGGCTGAGCTCGGGGTTTCCAAAGGACGCCAGCCGACCCTTTGCCACCGCTCCCGCAGAGGGGCCCCCGGGCAGACGAGGCCGGAGGAAGCCCCCCGACCACCCCCTGCACAGGCGCTGGGGCCGGGCGGAACCCGCTCTCCCAAGCCCACCCCCCCTGCCCCGCGGAGCTCCGGACCCTCCCGCGGGGCTCCAGTTATAGAAGAGAAACGCTGCTCGCCATGGGGAAGGGGGGGCACTGCGGGGAGATTTTAATCCGGGGGGGCAGAGCAGAGAGGAAGATTGCGGGGGGGGATGGGGAGCAGCGGTTTGGGGCAGAAAGCGCCTCGGAGCGCGGACTGGCGAAGGGGAACCGGCGGGGGGGGAGGGAACTCCCGCAAACCAGCCGCCGAAGACCCGGCAGGGACAGCGGAGCCGGCAGCCTCCCCGCTCTGGGAAGGACGCCGGCGGGCAGCGGCTGGACGGCGCCCCCTTCCCCTTCCCGAGAGCCCCAGCCGGCGGGCAGAGCCGGCGCTTCGGAACAGCAGCCGCGGCCGCGCGGGCTCCGAAGCTTCAGCCCGGATCTGGTTACAGCTCAGTTAGCAAAGTGGGGGAAACGAAACACCCACACACACACACACGCGCACACACACTGTTTATTTGGGGGGGGGGGCTTGCGCCTTCAGCCCACTCTTAGCTCCGGGCCACGTCCTGAGCGCAGGTGGTGAGGAATGCCCAATTGGCGGCGAAACAACTACAATCCTTTGTGCGATAAAACCCGGGAAGAAGACACCTCCCCCACTTTTGCTCCGCTGGTTGGGGGGCCTGTGCGCTTTCCAGCGAGCCCCCCCCCCCAGTAAGAGTCGGCGACTGCCAAGTTCCACCGAGGACGGCTTCGTAGCGCAGAGAGCCGCCGCCGCCGCCGCCGCCGCCGCCGCGCTCTCGGCACAAAAGCCGGTTTCCTTGGAGAGGCTTTCGCTCCCTTCCGCCAGCCCGTCCTGTCTGCCCCGTTGCCGGAGCCTCGGGGCCAGCCCTGCAGGGACGCTTTTCCTCGGAGCTAGAGGCTGCCTCCGCGGCGACGGTGGGGAAGAGCGAGCAATGGGGGGGGGGGCGGACTCACCACTTCATCCTCCTCTCCCTTGTTGAGCAGGGCCCTGTGGCTCCCTCCATGCTTCTCCCCCATGGGCAGCGCTCCAAGCCTGCTAGCGCAACTGCCCTTCCTGGGGCACCAGGGATGGGGCAGCTTATATACGGGGCTGACCTGCAGGGCCACACCTTCCTCCTGCCAGGCTCCTGCTGCTGGAGGACGGCTCCTCCCTGCAGCTCCAGGTGAACAACACCTTTCCTCGCCCTCCTTCCTCCAGCGCTGAAGAGACCAGGGCCACAAGAGTTCCACCTGCCCAGGCAGGCTCCAAGCCAGGCAAAAGGAGGGGGCTTCCTGCAGAGATCAGGAGATGTATTCGCAGGGGGGGGTACTCCTGACAAAGGCAGGTATTGTGTGAGTGCCACCACCTGGTTGTGGGAGAGAGGCCGCCTGAATCCGAGGCCTGGAGGTGCTTCCTCCCCTCTTCGTGCTCCTGGGGGGCCCTCCCCAAATCCCTTGCTCTTCTGCTCCACATCCTGAATGGGCAGAGGAAACCCTGCAGGGGGGACAAGCTAATCCTCAAAGTAGGAACCCTGAGTCCCACGATACAGGACCAAATAAAATTCTTCTGGGCCATTCTTATTTCATTCTTTGACAAAGTGACTAAACCAGCAGACCAGCGAAATGCTGTGGACGTAGTATACTTAGATATCAGTAAGGCATTCGACAAAGTAGACTACTGCTCAGTAAGCTAGAAAAAGGTGGAATAGACAACACCACCACCAGATGGATCTGTAGCTGGCTGGCAAACCGTACTCAGCGAGTAGTCCTCAACGGCACCACGTCCACACGGAGGGAAGTGAGCAGTGGGGCACCACAAGGCTCCGTCTTAGGCCCAGTAAACTCTTCAACATCTTCACCCATGACTTAGAGGGAGGAGTAGAAGGGGGAACTCGTCAAATTTGCAGATGACACGAAACTGGCAGGAACTGTCAACACCCCAGAAGACAAACTCAGGATCCAAAAAGTTCTTGACCAACTTGAACAACGGGCCCTGTCCAACAAAATGTGTTTCAAGGTGGAGAAAAGCAAAGTTTTACATTTAGGCAGGAAAAACCAAAGGCACAGGTACAGATTAGGTGACACCTGGCTCAAAAACAGTAACTGTGAGAGGGACCTCGGAGTCCTAGTGGACGATCCCTTAAACATGAGCCAGCCGTGTGCGGCAGCAGCCAAAAAAGCTAATACAATCCTGGTTTAAATAAACAGAGGCACAGAATCAAGATCACGCGAAGTATTAGTACCACTTTATAAAACCCTAGTAAGAGCCACACCTGGAATACCGCAACCAGTTTTGGTTACCATACTACAAAAAAGATGTTAAGACCTTGGAAAAAGTTCAGAGAAGAGCAACTAAGATGATCCGAGGCCTGGAGACTAAAACATAGGAAGAACGGCTGCGGGACTCGGGTTTGGCTGGTCTAAAGAAAAGAAGAAACAGGGGCGATATGATAGCAGTCATTCCAGTATCTGAGGGGCTGCCACAAAGAAGAGTGTAGCATTATTCTCCAAAGCACCAGAGGGAAGGACAAGAAACAACGGTTGGAAACTGACCAAAGAGAGAAGCAACTTGGAATTAGGAAGAAAGTTCCTAACAGTGAGAACAATTAACCAGTGGAACAGAAGTTGCCTTCAGAAGCTGCGGGTGCTCTATCAGTGGAGGCTTTTAAGAAGAGACTGGACAGTCACTTGTGAGAGATGATATAGGTTCTCCTGCTTGAGCAGGGGGCTGGACGAGAAGACCTCCAAGGTCCCTTTCAAGCTATTCTATTCTATTCTATTCTGTTCTATTCTATTCCATTCCATTCCATATTTTCTATTCTATTCTATTCTATTCTGTTCTATTCTATTCCATTCCATTCCATTCCATTCCATTCCATATTTTCTATTCTATTCTATTCTATTCTGTTCTATTCTATTCCATTCCATTCCATTTTTTCTATTCTATTCTATTCCTTTTCTATATTCTATTCTATTCTATTCGATTCTATTCTATTCTTTTCTCTATTCTATTCTATTGTATTCTATTCTGTTCTGTTCTATTCCATTCCATTCCATTCTATTCCATTCCATATTTTCTATTCTATTCTATTCCATCCCATTCCATATTTTCTATTCTATTCTATTCCATTCCATTCTATTCCATTCCATATTTTCTATTCTATTCTATTCTATTCTATTCTATTCTATTCTATTCTATTCTATTCTATTCTTTCTCTATTCTATTCTATTCCATTCCTTTTCTATATTCTATTCTATTCTATTCTATTCTATTCTATTCTATTCTATTCTATTCTATTCTATTCCATTCCTTTTCTATATTCTATTCTATTCTATTCTATTCTATTCTATTCTTTTTCTCTATTCTATTCTATTCCATTCCATATTTTCTATTCTATTCCATTCCATTCCATTCCATTCCATGTTTTCTATTCTATTCTATTCCATTCCATTCCATATTTTCTATTCTATTCTATTCCATTCCATTCTATTCCATTCCATATTTTCTATTCTATTCTATTCTATTCTATTCCATTCCATTCTATTCCATTCCATATTTTCTATTCTATTCTATTCTATTCTATTCTATTCTATTCTATTCTATTCTATTCATTTTCTATATTCTATTCTATTTCTCTATTCTATTCCTTTTCTATATTCTATTCTATTCTATTCTATTCTATTCCATTCCATATTTTCTATTCTATTCTATTCCATTCCATTCCATATTTTCTATTCTATTCCATTCCATTCCATATTTTCTATTCTATTCTATTCCATTCCATTCCATTCCATATTTTCTATTCTATTCCATTCCATTCCATATTTTCTATTCTATTCCATTCCATTCCATATTTTCTATTCTATTCCATTCCACATTTTCTATTCTATTCCATTCTATTCCATTCCATATTTTCTATTCCATTCCATTCAATTCCATTCCATATTTTCTATTCTATTCCATTCCATTCCATTCCACATTTTCTATTCTATTCCATTCCATTCCATTCCACATTTTCTATTCTATTCCATTCCATTCCATTCCATATTTTCTATTCTATTCCATTCCATTCTTTGTTTTCTGGCTCTTTGGAATTCCCTGGGCCCTTTCTTTTATTTTATTTATTTATTTATTTTATTAGATTTATATACCGCCCTTTCCCGAAGGACTCAGGGCGGTTTACAGGGTATTTAAAACAAGAAATACAAAAGTTAAAAACAATTTTAAAAAATTACATCAATCCCTGAAAAAATAGTAAAACCCCCAATTAAAATTAAAATTAAAATTAAAATTAAAATTAAAATTAAAATTAAAATTAAAATTAAAATTAAAATTAAAATTAAAATTAAAATTAAAATTAAAATTAAAATTAAAATTAAAATTAAAATTAAAATTAAAATTCTCAGCCTGGGCCAGAGAGCTCGAAGAGCCAGGTCTTCAGGTCCCGGCAGAATGAAGGAAGGTCGGGGGCGGTCCTAAGCTCCACGGGCAGCTGGTTCCAGAGGGCAGGCGCACCCACAGAAAAGGCCCTCCCCCTGGGTGTTACCCGCCGGCAATCTTTTACCGGTGGCACTCTGAGCAGACCCTCCCTGTGGGAGCGCACTGGACGAAGGGAACTTGATGCTGGCAGCAGGTGTTCCCTCAAATATCCCGGACCCAAGCCATTCAGGGCTTTATAGGTCATCACCAGCACCTTGAATCTCACCCGGAGGGAGACCGGGAGCCAATGCAGCTCGCGGAGCAGAGGTGTTACGTGGGAGTATCGGGAAACCCCCATCACAACTCGCGCGGCCGCATTCTGCACCAGCTGAAGCCTCCGAGTGGTCCTCAAGGGCAGCCCCATGTAGAGAGCGTTGCAGTAGTCTGAACGGGAGGTCACGAGCGCATGAGTGACTGTGCGTAGGGCATCTTGGTCCAGGTAGGGTCGCAACTGGCGAGAAATTGAAACTGAGAGAAATTCCACCACAAATTTAGCTGGGCTTCTGGGGCACCGCAGGAAGGTCTCCAGAAATCTGGAGTTGCTGCAACCAGAAGCCCCTTTCCCCAAGAACAGGGCAGAAGCAGCCGACGATGCTTTACAATCCTGAAGAGCCCCTCTCAGCTGGTTCAGCTGGGGATGCTCAACCGATCTGGGGTCCCTCTCTCTCTAGTCATAGGCAGGTGGAGGGAAGGGGGGACCCAGCCCTCCCCAACACGGGCTTTCTTTCCATGCCCCCAAGTGAGTCAGGCCACCAGTGACAGCTGCGCTGCCCAAACTGTGTGCTGTTTCTCCCTGGTCTTTTTAATGGAGCCGCTCCTTTTAACATTTAAACATTCATTTTGACAGCCACTCCTAAAACTCTGCAAAAAAAACCCACCCTTCCCTCCTCCTCCTCCACCACCTCCTTAGGAAGAGGGAGCCAGGCAAGGATGGGGCCTCCTGTGCCTGCAACTAGCACTGGAGGCTCTCCTTAAAGGGGGGGGCACTTCATAGACAAAAGAAAGCCGCAGATCCTGGGCTTTCCTGGAGAGCAGGAAACTAGGAAGGACAGCAGATGCTTCCACGGGTGTGTAATCCCAATCCCAGCGATATGCAAAATTACCAATATTGAGGGGGAGGGGATTGTTTACTCTTTGTGGGTACCTTTCTGATCGCTTGGAGTTCAGGTGATGCACCCCACAGAAGAAAGGAAGAAAAAAACCGCATGAGCCACAGAACCGAGATAAAATAAGTACCAGTGTCCCAACCACCCAAAGATCTGCTGGAACAAACTGTCTTCAGGTCCTTTTGCAAGGAGAAGGAAGTCGGGAGAAGGCTCCCTGGGGCATCTGCAGCCCCCAGGAGGCCCTCCCTCCCTCCCTGCAGGGACGCCACACAGCAACTGGATTTCCATGGGGAGAAGCAAGAAACAAGCACAAGGGCTGGCCTACCCAAGTGGTGGGTGCGCCATCAGTGGAGGGTTTTAATTGGACAGTCTGACTTGGTGCAGAGTCTCCTGCTTGAGCAGGGGATTGGACTAGAAGACCTCCAAGGTCCCTTCCAACTCTGCTGTTCTGTTAATTTGGAGTACAAATGCAAGGCCAGGGGCAAAACTGAAGGGGGCAGACCGGAACAAGTGTTCGGACCAAGTATGAACAGGCGGCTCCACTTTTCAGGCCAGATGGAGGCTGTGACACGGGTTCACAACCACACGTACACTAACACACAAGGTGTCTCATAGGCCTCCCTCCGTGGGGCTGGCTGAGAAAGCACCCCCAGCGGCCACCTGCCCTTCGGCTCTGCAGTTGGCGCTCGGACCTCTAGACGGAGGCGGTGGGGGTCTCGGAGACAGCCCAGCCTTTCCAATCTCACATTCTGAGCGGCTGAATTGGGCTCTTTGGGACCAGGGAATGAGTAAAAGCAGCATTCTGGGAGTCCGAGTCCCTGAACAACAGCTGGCAGGAGCTGGGAACTGGAGATGATACGGGCTGGCAGGGGATTCTGGGACTTGGGAGTCCCCGCACATCAGCTAAGGGCTTCCGGGAGTCTGGAGCCCATGGGTGCCAGTTGGGGGATTCTGGAAGTTGGAGTCCATGGAGGGCTGGGAACTGGATATGATACGGGCTGGCAGGGGATTCTAGGAGTTGGAGTCCACCCATGCCAGAGTTGCTGAGCTTGAGCCCGGTCAATCTGCGGTTTCGGGGCTGCCCGGGCTCGGGCCTGGCGGGGGCCCCGAGGAAGGTCCTCCGGGGATCCACCTGCCCCGTCTCCGTCCGGGCAGAGGAGCGCAGCTCCAGCGCCGGGGCCTTCCGGGCAGCCGCCGAGAGCGGCGGGAACCAACCTGGGCAGCCCAGGGACCCGAGGCCGGGCCGGAGTGGCTCGGCGCGACCCTTCTGCGCTTTCGTGAGTCTACAGCACCGCGCGTCCGTCCAATCGCGTTCCAGCCCTGGGCCTGGCGCGCAGGCGCAGCGCTCCGGCGGACGGCCCGGAAGCGGAAGCGGCTGAAGGGCGAGGAGGAGGCGGCGGCGGCGGGGAAGCACCGGCCGGGCCGGGCGGCGCAGGATGTGGCGGGCTCGCTCGGCGGCGGCGGCGGCCTGGTTAGTGCGGGGCGCCTCCCCCCCCAAGACCCGGGCCCGCGATTGCCGGCTCCCGCCGGGGGTGGCGGCGGCGGCGGCGGGGAAGGAGGGCCGAGGCGGGGAAGTTGCGCTTCGGGTGGGGAGCGGGGTCCGCGTCGCTCCGGGAGCCGATCCTCCCGCCTGCAGGAGCCGAGGCCGGGGCTGCCGTGGCCGGCAGGGAGGCGGCCTCCCCGGGCCTGCCCAGCGCCCCGCCCGCCTCTTCCCCGGGGCCCGGCGGAGGCCCGGCGGCGCATGAGCGCCCAGCCCAGACGGACAGGGCGGGGGAAGGCTCCGCGAGCCGGCCGGTCCTCCACCCCCCCGCATCCCGCGGAGGACCGTAGCGATGTCTCCGGGATGCCCGGCTGAACAGAGGCCCCGAAGGTGCTTCCTCCGAAAGGCCTCCCCCGAAACAGGGGAAGCTCCTTGGATGGGAAGCGAAACGTTTTCCAGGGGAGAAGAAAACCAACAACAACGAAGAAAGTCCAGTTTCCTTTTGGGAAAAGCAGCTCTGGGGCCCCGGAGGGCGGGAGGGGCTTCCCCCCCCCCTTGAATACATTTTGCTTCTCATGCAGGCTTCCCCAGGATGGGAAGCGAAACGCTTTCATGGAAAAGCCCAAGAAAATCCAGTTACCTTTTGGAAAAAGCGGCTTCAGGACAAGCGGGACCTGGAGGACGGAGCTATAAACGTCGGTTCGGTCTCCCTTCAAGGGAGATGCTTCTGTTCGCCCCCTTGTCTGTGGAGATGCTCCAGGTCCTGGTTGTCCCAGAGCTGCTTCTTCCAAAAGGGACTTTCTCGGGCTTTCCCTTGAAAAATCTTTCGCTTCTCATCCCGAACTGAAGAAGCTTTTTCCATGAGAAGCAAAATGTTTTCAAGGGGGAAAAAGTCCAGTTGCCTTTTGGAAAAGCGTCTTTGGGACAACCAGGGCCTGGAGGATGGAGAATCTCCATAGACCAGGAGAATAGAAGCCTCTCCCTTTGAAAGGATACCGATCCAGTGGTAAACGCAGAGAGAGAGACGGTGTGATGTTGTGGTTAAGGCACCAGGCTGGAAACCCAAGAGACCCGGGAGTTAAGACTGGAACTCCTAATGTTGGAGCCTCTGGATAGAGACTTAATAGGCAATCTTATGCGAGACAATTCTGTCCGATGAAAGCAAAATAAATAAAACTGACCGAATCCAGAAGAGTGGGTGGCTATGTTAAATTGAATCAATATTACTACTGGTAGCAATAACAACCTGCTACAATCCCAACCACTGCACTGCACGCTAAACGATCGTACCCTTTACCTTTGCTGGCCTCCTTTCTAGCCTACCCCAAGATCTTCACCACAGTTTTGAAGGCCGAAAATAGGGGGTTGCCCAAAGGTTGCCTTGAATGCGTAACTCTACTTTGTATAGGTATCATAATTAGCAACACTGTAAACCTGCACTACGTTTATAAACATGAGAATAAGAAGTTATTTCACTGTCTCTGCGCAGCTATCATACGATGCTGGGCATTTGGGAAATGTAGCGTGCCGTGTTCCTGACTCCCTCGTGTGACTTGTGCAAGCCAGATTCCTTTGAGATTTGTTAGGCTACATCTCCACGGAGAAATTTCAGAGGGCTGCATCCCAAAGGTGCTTTTCAAAAGGCAACTGGACTTCTTTTGAAAAGCACCTTTGGGACAGTCGTGACACGGATGATTGAAAATCTCAACAGGCCCAGAGGGCTCCATGTTGTGGAAGGCCAAAAGGGCCTAAAGGTTGAATCATTACAAAACAAATGTGGTTTTTATTCACCATTTGTTTAGGAGTGGTGCTTTTTGCACTGAAGCCAATGTTCTCCTTGTAGGATGGTTTTATGAGACCTCTAACCATAAATTTTGTGCTCCCAAAAAGGCAGCACAGGTTGCAACACAGATGTGGTGCTTTTCAAAAGAAAGTCTCTCAGTGACTCTTCATATGCTGCCTGCAGCAACTTTTTTGAACCAGCCTCAAAGTGCACCCCCAGATCCTCTCCTCAAGGTGGCCCACTGTGTCTAGGAAAGTAGCAGATGATGTGTGGGGGTAACTGTAGAAACTCAGCGTGAAACCTTGTTGACCTGTGACTTTGAACTGCTTGCGTTCAAGACTCTGAGAAAATAAGAATAATCCAGGATCCGCGTTTCCTCCCCTTTAGCGCTGCCTGTCAGAATTTGGCCAGTGGGACCTACAGAGCGAGTGGGAAGCTACCGCTGCAGAAGCTGCATCTTATTTCGCGAAAAACTCATCATTCCTGCCATCCCACTTCCAAGTTACCAAGGCTTCGGTTAAAGACCGCAGCACAGCAGTACTCCACCCTCAGTCGCCTTCCCTTGCGCAGCTCCAGGCTGCTTGTCAAGTACGGCCTCCAGCCCTCCAGGAACTTCTGGCTCGCTCGGGTGGCCTCCAGGCTGCTGCGGCTGCGCTACATCGTGCTGGGCTCTGCGGTGGGCGGCGGCTACACGGTCCAGAAGGTACCAGCTCTCTGTCCTTGAGGGTGGCTTGTGGTTGGCATGCAGGAGGTCCACGTATCCTGTCAGATAATAGAACGTGGAAGTAGAGCAGGGGTCTTCCAACCTGGCCCTTTGACGACTTGTGGACTTCGTCTACAAGTCGTCCAAGGGCCAGGTTGGAAGACCCCTGAGGTAGAACATCCACAAATGGTTACCTAATTCAGGAGGACATTTGGACCTGTTTGTAAGGTAGGCGTTAGGCTTATCTTTTGCAAACAAAAGGATTCTAAAGAATTAAACCTTTTCTCTTCGGGAATAGAATCTCTTCCCTAACGAGTAACATTGATTCCATACGGATAGTCCTCAACTTTACAGCGCTTCGTTTAGTGACCATTGAAAATTACAGCGGCACTGAAAAAGGTGATTTATGACCGTTTTTCACTCTTAATGACCGTTGCAGCATCCCCACAGTCGCGTGATCAAAATTCAGATGCTTGGCGACTGGTTCATATTTATGACAGTCGCAGCGTCCCTGGGGGGGGTGTCACGCGATCCCCTTTTGCCACTTCTGACCAGCAAAGTCAACAGGGGAAAGCCAGATTCACTTAACAACCGTGCGACTAATTTAACGGCTGCATGGATCACTTAACAACTGCAGCAAGTAAGGTTGTAAAAATGGGGCAAAACTCACGCAACCAGTGTGTCAACAACAGAAGCGTTGGGGTCAGTTGTGGTCGTAAGTTGAGGACTACCTATGTAAATAAATCATTTCCTGGCATTAAAAAAAACCGAAACGGAGTCCTTACCAGTTTACGTCAAACAGTGAAAATCTGCCTCTGTTTGGCAGCTCTTCATTCTGATCTGCCAGCTAAGCCCCACCTTGTTAGTTGAGTCGGTGCCAATTTTTTTTTCTCTCCGGATACCTTCAGTTCATAAGTTTGCAATGTAAAAGAAATTCATCGTGAGTCTTGCTGAACTTGGTTTGTGTTTTGTTTTTTTCACGCCTGTAAGATCCGTGGAAAAAATGAACGCTTTCTAAAGCGAGCACCAGCAAAAGTCTTTCTTCCTTGGTAGCATTTTTAAATAATTGTTCATTTTTTTTCCTGAAATAACATGCAATATTAGATTATCTGCAGGGTCCATTCCAATCCCACGATTCCTTGTTCCCACTTCGGTGTGAGTCTGTGTGAATATTATCATATTCTGCCCCCCTCCTCCTTCCCCCCCCCCCCCAGTCTTCTGTTCTCAGAGCTAAACACATCCAGGTCCTTTAATCTCTGCTCACGGGGCTTAATTGGCAAGCATTGGTTGGGAAATAATTTTTTTATTACCACTGAGTTTGTGGATGGTCACTGAGCGAGGCGGTTGCTAACCCAGGAGTTTGATTTTCTAAATGATGAACTTGGCTGCTGCCTCTGTTATATTTCACCCCGTTAAAGATAAGTTAAGCCTGGCATAGCCTGAGCTCCTTAGAGAAGACCTTTCAGCTATAATAAGCATTTTCCCCCTTCTGAATGGCTGCTGTAATTCGATTTAATGCAGCTTTGAAGTCTGCCAGGTGGAGCCCGGTGGGAGAGTGAAGGATGGGTCCTCGGATGGGGAAGTCAGTGCGAAAGTCCCCAGCCGGCCTTTGGAAGGTTTGGGGGCCACAGACGAAGCTCTTTCTATGGAGGTGGTGGCTTCACACAGGGCAGGTAGTCCTTGCTGAACAACCGGTCGCTTAGCGACCGCTTGAAATTAATGACAGGCCCACCCAAAGCTACGTATGACCTGGTTTCAGAGTTTCCACATCCACACGGACATATCCTCTGGGGGCCCTTGCAGCCTCCCTGCGGTCACCTGACTGCCATTCACAACAGGGTTTTGCTGCTTCCTGGCAGAAAAAACGCCCACAGGAATAATGCATGTAATGCATAATGACCACAGCATTCACTTAACAACCACACTGTTCACTTAATAACCCTTGCAGCAAAAGTCATAAAATGGTGTCCGGTCACAGGAGTGCCTGGACTTAGGGCCATCATCAATTACGATGGAAATTCCGGACTCCTTTATGGTCATAAGTTGAGGGGTACCAGGATAGGGGCCTGATCCTCGACCGAATGTATTAGCCCTTTGTCCAAAACACAGTTTTGCTTGGTTGGTTATAAGCTGCCATCTAGATCCGCCTCTTGGCAAGACGGGCAATATATACGCTTTAAAGAATAATAAAACCTGACTTTTGTCTTCCACCCTATGCCCATTTCTCAGTAAACTGATTGGGCTGTTTTGTGGCCGTGGTCTATGGGGGGGGCGGCTTGATGGACAGCCGGACGTCTGGGACGCTTCCTGCCCGCCAGCTCTGCCTGCCTCTGTCCCTCCTCTAAAGACGCATTCCGATATGAGCTTAAATCCGCAGGTTTATGCGCACGTCGGAACCAGTTGATCAGGGCTGGGTTTTCTGGGGGGCTTTTTTAAGACTTTCTCTTACAAATGCAAAAACTTTATGATCTTTTTCCCGACTTCCTTTAGACCTACAACCAATGGAAGGATTCGCTGCCTGACCTCAGCGAATATAAATGGATTGTCCCTGACTTCCTGTGGGAAATCGATGAGCACATTGACTTTGGTAGGTGCTTCGTGTTCCCTGTCGCCCCTCAGAGACTTCTGACCGAGGGACCCCCTCATCAAATCCACCTTTTGGGGGGGGTGTTCATGGGTGTTATTCTGCTAATCTGAGGTACATAGCATTGCAGTATTTCTGTTGTTAAGCCAGACGTTTGTTAAGTGAGCTTTGCTCCAATTTGCGACCTTTCTTGCCACGGTTGTTAAGCGAATCACTGCACTTGTTAAATTAGTCACAAGGTCGTTAAGTGAATCTGGCTTCCCCCCATTGACTTTGCTTGTCAGAGGGTCACCAAGGGGGATCGCGTGACCTTGGGGCACGGCGACCGTCATAAATGCGAGCCACTTGCCACGCGTCTGAATTTTGATCACGTGATGACCGTGGAGATGCTGCAACAGTTGTAACTGCGAAAAATGGCCATAAGCCACATTTTTCAGTGCCATGGTAACTTTGAATGGTCACTAAATAAATGGTTGTAAGTTGTATTTGTATTATTTATTTATTATTAAATTTGTATACCGCCCATCTCGGTGTTGGGCTGACTCTTAGAGAGAGAGAGACGGAGGGAGAGAGAGAGAGAGAGAGAGAGAGAGAGAGAGAGAGAGAAGAAAGATAGATAAGATAGATAGATAAGATAGATAGATAGACAGACCCTTTATTGTTATTTTTTACTGTGAGCAGAATGGCACACATTAAAAATGAAATTTAGTTGCTCTCAAAGTTTACACGTGCATAACACACATTTAAGCATGCTATATACAACATACGTATAGACCTGCATCCTTACATATAAGTAACATACAAACGTTAATCACTGTCCATCTTGAATACGTAACGGAAGGAATAGGTTGTGTATAACAAAAATGCGATGAGTAAAACATGCCCTTTCCACTTTGGGGCTGGGAAACGGGTTTTGTCAAACTTGCCCTCCCCCACTTCTCATCATAAAAGAGGGGGCTACTCTCAGCCTCTCTCCTAGGAGCAGGATCTCCACAGTTGGCCCCGGAATCGAATCCTTCCAGGGCCTCAGCTGCCCCGTTTTCAAGAACTCCGAATCTGCCTGGTTTCAGCTGGTCTTTGGTTTGGGGTTTGGGGTTTCTTCTCTCCAGCTGGAGACTGGGCAGTCAGATGCCCCCACTCCCCCCCCAGCAGTGATCTTGTGGGAAAGCGCAAGAGTTGTCCTCCCCCCCCCCCCCGTAGAAGTCTTTATTTTTGGCCTTCTGTGAGCTTGGACCGGCTGGTCCTGGGAGCCCCGGAGGGTGGAGATTGCAAACGAGGGGACACGATCCTTCGGCTGAGAGGTGAAGATCCAGCCACATTTTATAGCGCCACTGCCTGACAGGCTGTGCAGAATGCAAGAATTGAACCAAGGCAACACTTTATTTTTTTAATTAAAAATCTGGAGCCGACTCATTTTCCCGTCTTCTTTGTTCCTAGAGAAGCTTAAAAAGGCTCTTCCCGATTCCGAAGACCTGGCCAAGCTCGTGCCGGACTTCCACAAGATCAGCGAGACCTTCAGTTCCTTGTCCGGTTTCTTCACACCCGGTAAGGGAATAGTTTTCTCCAAAAGGGGAGGGAAATGTGAGGAGGTTGATCCGGAGAAGCTGGGAAGGAGTAGTTTTGTTATTTCTTGGCCCTTTGAATCTGAAACTCTCGGGAAGAGGATGAAGGCCTGCGCGAGCATCCTAGGCCTTCTGCTCTCCCTGGCTTTCCCCGGCAACCCACCAGACCTCCGGGGCACACACACACCCCGGGCCTCTTTAGACCTGGGCAGCCTAGGAAGCGGGACCCGCCTGGAAGAGGCCACTTTTCCAGAAAAGGTGAGTCTCCAGGAGGAGGTGACGGGCATCTTTTGGCAATGGCCGTAGCACTTAGAACTATATACCGCTCCATAGTGCTTTACTGCACTCCCTGGGCAGTTTACAACGTTTCGCATCCTGCCCCCGACAGTCTGGGTTTTACCAACCTGGGCGAGCCCCGTCAGGATCGAACCCCAGGCTGTGGTCAGTGAGTCAGCCTGCAACGCTGTGCTGCAACCACTTGGGCCACCGGGGCTCTCTTAGTCACAGGCCCAGATGTCGGAGAGTTGGTGTTTGCTGCGAGGCCGTGGCCTGGCGAGCCTGGTGCTTCTCCTGGGTCCTGGCCGGAGCGTCAGTCCCTGGCCTGGGCTGGTTCTCCTCTTGGGCAGCGAGGACCTTCTCGGGGGGGGGGCTGAATTGAGCCTTGGCCTAGGAACATCTGTCTCCAGATGGGAGCTGGGAAGGGGTGCGTGGAATGGGAGATGGCAGCTGCTGCAGCAGCAACTGGGGTGGGAGGGAGGGAAAGAAAGGCAGCTGCCTCTTCTGGAAACCTCCGGTGCCCTGGCCTTGCCTGGGGGGGAAGGGGGCTATTTAGGGTGGGAGACCAGATGAGTGGTGAGGAAACCTGTTTTTTGAAATCTCAAGTTCTGAAACGAAGTTCAGATATTCAGGACCGGTACATGAGACCCTCCTATGCACTTTTATATTTTGGAAATTGGACCCCCGCCCCGCCCCCCCTTCCCTTCGTGGCAATTCATTTTTGACCCTTCCCCTTGTCGATACCTCTTGGTGTGCCACCTCTGAGAAAGTTGTGTCTGTGTGACCCTGGCTGTCAATCCTCCCCCGTGGCGTTGCCTTTCCTTTGCCATTTGTAATGTTTTATAATTTTCTTCCCCTCCTTATGCTGGTTTCTCGCAGGTTACAATTTGGTTAATGAAGTCATAGGAGCTTCTGATCTACTGTTGTTAGGTGTGTAAAATGCGCTTTACTCGTTTGATACTCCTCCCTTTTTCAAAAACTGTAATGATAAAATGCTTGCAGGAATCGGAGACGATGCCTCGGTTCAGGTGGAATGTTTTTGTTTTTCTAATTCTTAAGACTTGGAAATTCTGGAGCTAGTCTTTCAGCTCAAGTCAGGCGAATGGAATTGTCTTTCCTCCATGGTATAAATTCAGTTTCTCGGTTTTAGAAAACAATTTTTTTAAGAAAAAGTGAAAAATCAATGCATGAAAATTCAGGGCCTTTTGAAAAAAGTTATTTCATTGATTTTAATTTGCCCCAGTAATCACTAAAAATGACTGGTGAAGCAGAAGGGGAAGGTCAATAAATTTTATATTGAAATAATATACAAAACCTGGTGATGAGTCCCAGATGCTCTTTCCATTCAGATAAACAGGAACAAGCAGAGCAGTTTTGGTGAGATGTAAATTGCAAGACTGCAATTGCTAAAAGCATTTATTATATAAAATGCCCTATTAATCACTGAGAATCCGGGCAAATACTATATAATTTAAAATATGTAGGTGTTCACTGTTACTGTCTCTAATACTCATACTTTCCAGATGTGGCTGTAGGCTTACATTACAATATTGCAGCAATTACTGTTTTGTCATTTCGTTATTGGAATATTGGATATCATTATCAAATCATCCAATTTCTAATTAAAGTTAACCATCTTAAAACACAATATAATGTTTAATCACCTTGTTCACTAACGGAGGAGTGAATTAATTTCTGATTATAATAATAATAATAATAATAATAATAATAATAATAATAATAATAATAATAATAATAATAATAATAATAATAATAATAATAATAATTATTATTATTATTATTATTTATTTATTTGATTTATATACCGCCTTTCTCCTGAAGGACTCAGGGCGGTGTACAGGGCAATAAAATAAGAATACATTAGTTAAATAATTTTAAAACCCAAATCCATCAGGCCAGGCCGGCTTGTTCGAATAGATACGTTTTTAGATCACGCCGAAAGGAGCGGAGGTCGGGGGCCATCCGGAGTTCAGCTGGTAAGCGGTTCCAAAGGATTGGTGCACCCACCGAGAATGCTCTCCCCCTGGGGGTCACCAGCCGACATTCTCTGACCGGTGGTACCCTGAGGAGGCCCTCTCTGTGGGAACGTACAGGACGGAGGGACGTTGACGCCGGCAGTAGGTGCTCCCGTAGGTAATCCGGACCCATGCCATGTAGGGCTTTGTATGTCATCACCAGCACCTTGAATTTCACTCGGAAGGCAACTGGAAGCCAGTGCAGCTCACGGAGCAGAGGTGTAATATGGGAGTATCGGGAGACCCCCAAAAGAACTCGTGCAGCTGCACTCTGTACCAGCTGAAGCTTCCGAGTGGTTCTCAAGGGCAGCCCCATGTAAAGAGCATTGCAGTAGTCTAGACGAGAGGTCACAAGTGCATGGGTGACTGTACGCAAGGCATCCAGGTCCAGATAGGGTCGCAACTGGCGCACCAGACGAACCTGGGTGAAGGCCCCTCTAGTCACAGCTCCTATATGATCTTCTAAGGAGAGCTGTGAATCTAAGAGGACACCCAGATTGCGAGCCTTATCTATGGGGGGTAATAACTCGCCCCCAATATTAAGAGATGGAATAATCTGAATTTCCTGACATGCCGGTATGTACAGCCATTCAGTCTTGTCCGGGTTGAGTTGAAGCCTGTTTCTCCCCATCCAGACCCGGACCGCTTCCAGGCAACGGGACATCACGTTGAGGGCATCACTGGTGTGGTTTGGGGTCGAGATGAAAAGCTGGGTGTCATCAGCATACTGATGATATCCCACTCCAAAACCACGGATGATCTCACCTAGCGGCTTCATATAGATGTTAAACAGGAGAGGTGAGAGGACCGACCCCTGAGGAACTCCATAAATGAGAGGTCTCAGGGTCGATCTCTGCCCACCCGCCAACACCCACTGTGAACGTTCCAGAAGGTAGGAGGAGAACCACTGAAGAACAGTGCCTCCCATTCCCAATCTCCTGAGACGCCGCAGTAAGATACCATGGTCGATGGTATCAAAAGCCGCAGAGAGGTCTAATAGGACCAGGACAGAGGAATAACCCCTGTCCCGAGCTCGCCAGAGATCATTCATCAGAGCGACCAATGCCGTCTCCGTGCTGTGTCCGGGCCTGAAACCCGATTGGTACGGGTCTAGATAATCAGTATCTTCAAGGAACAGAGGAAGCTGATGCGCCACTACGCTCTCAACAACCTTCGCAAGAAAGCGAAGGTTGGAGACCGGGCGAAAGTTGTTTAAAACAGCTGGGTCCAGGGAAGGCTTTTTGAGGAGGGGTCTCACCACCGCTTCTTTCAAGGCTGCGGGGAAACTGCCCTCTTTCAATGAAGCAGTTACCACTGCATGGATCCAGCCTCGTGTCCCATCCCGAGCCGCATAAACCAGCCAGGAGGGGCATGGGTCCAATAAGGATGTAGTGGAGCTCAGCTTCCTCATGATCTTGTCTACCTCGTCCAGAGTCACAGGATCGAACTCTTCCCAGATAACATCAACAAGACTGTCCATGTTCTCATCGTCAGATTCTGCCCAGTCGGAATCCAGACTGGTCCGGATCCGAGCGATTTTGTCCAGCAGATGTTGGCTAAATTCCTTGGCACGACCCTGTAAGGGATCCTCCTTCACCTCTAGATTAAGGAGGGAGCGGGTCACCCTAAACAGGGCGGTCGGGCGATTATCTGCGGACGCGATAAGGGTAGCAAAGTAATTAGACCTTGCCCTCCTCAGCGCCGCGAGATAAGATCTCGTAAAGGACCTTAGTCGCGATCGGTCGGATTCAGATCGGCTGGATCTCCAACAGCTCTCTAGGCCCCGTCTCCGACGTTTCATCTCCCGGAGCTCCGTAGAAAACCATGGAGCCCACTGGGATCTGCACCGGGTCAGGGGCCGCATGGGTACAACTCGGTCGAGTGCTTCTGTGGCTGCCTTTTCCCAGGCTTCCACCATGGCATCGGTCGAGCTATGAGCAAAGGAGGCAGGTGGGGGCCCAAGCGCTGTTTGGAACCGCCCAGGGTCCATTAGCCGTCTGGGGCGGTACCATTTCGTTGGTTCAGTAACCCCACAACGGGGTGTGGCAAAGCGGAAGGTCAGCTGCAGGAGATGACGATCTGTCCATGACAGGGGTGTAACAATTGGGGAACCCCCACCCAGATCATCTAACCACTGTCCAGATAGGAAAATCAAATCGAGCATGTGACCTCCTACATGAGTCGGGCCCTGGATTACCTGCGTCAGGTCCATGGCCGTCATGGAAGCCATGAACTCCCGAGCCAACTCAGATGATCCCCCCAGGGATGGTAGGTTGAAGTCACCCAAGATCATAATTTTGGGGAACTCAATCACCAGCCCCGAGAGGATGACAAGAAGCTCGGGCAGGGCTGCCGCTACGCGACTAGGTGAAAGGTACACTAGCAGCAAGCCCAACTGAGCCTTAGGGCCACATCTTTGGAGGAGAGACTCACACCCGGCTATTTGGACAACAGTGGCCTCTCGCGGATATAGGTTCTCCCTCACCGCTACCGCCACTCCCCCGCCTCTTCCCTGAGCCCGAGGCCTGTGTAGCACCCGGAAACCTGGTGGGCAAAGATCCACCAAAGGGACACCACCCTCTGGTCCTAACCAGGTCTCCGTAATGCAAGCCAGATCCGCATGTTCTCTCTCAACCAAATCTCGGATGAGAGGCGCTTTATTGACTATGGATCTGGCGTTAAGATATACAAGCCTGAGCTCAGGTGGTTGTTTATCTTCGCTCCCGGAACCACGGGCCGAAACCAGAGGGTCGGAGCGCATCACCGCTTGAAGATAGCGGGGACTCACTCCCGGATGTTGATGCGGCCCTCTGTTCGTACACCTACTGCCATTCCCTACCGTCGTTGGAATAGGAAATCCCACACTCCGCTTCGGGGCCCTGGGGGTAGCTAGTCCAAGCTCCCTCTCAGCGTGATCAATCTCGGGCCTGGCCTGAGTAGTGGTTGGTGGACACCTCCCAGTATCTGACCGAAACTCTAATCCCTCCCCTCTCCCTAACCCCACAAAAAATTTAGTTAAGAAATAAACCAGGGATCTCTTTTTGGCTTTATATCGGAGGTCCCTGTCCCTGCCCAAAGATCTCTCGGGGTCCCAATGATTGGGTCCGTCTTCAAGAGGAGAAGTAGAGAAAGAGGCGGGTCGCACCCAGGAAGAGGGGGTACCCCTGAGAGCGTATAAGGCTGTGTTAGTATAGCAAAGGCGAGCCATAATTGTTCATAAGGTCCAGCAGTAGGCGATTCCATGTTTGATCAGGAGGATTTAAAGTCAGAAAGTGGGCAGAAATCCAGACCGTCAAACCAGCTCTACTGCCACTCAAGCTGGTTAAATCTTTGGAGCAGGTCAGTCACCGTCCTCTCACGACGGTTATAGGCCTGATCCGGTAAGCGGCTTGGAATATACGCCCAGGGTAAGGCATACCCCCATAGGTCTCTCACCTCTAGGGGGGTAGCCGATGGAAAGTCTAAGCCACTCTCTCACAGTGACTTTATACCCGGGTCTTTCTGAGTCCTTTGGGGGAATGGCAGACAGAGGGATTGAGCAGCTATTGGTCAAAGGCAGAGCAGTCAGTTGAATAATAAAATGGAAAGGTCTTCCGGCTGCACATATTGTTTTCCGTATCAGGAGAGGGCTGGGTGATAAGTGTAACCAAAATCGGCTGGCTGAGCACCAACAGCTTCGAGTCCAGCATGCCCCATCGTGATAAAGGAGCCATAAAATCAGAGCCCCCAGGAGTAGTTGGTAGGACAGTGCTAGTTTAGATAGATTAAGTGGACTAAACAGGTCCACATTCAGCTTGCCAAATTCTGTGACTATGGATTTATTGGGGCAAGTAGGGGAAAAAATTAAAATCCCCGTAGATCTTCCATTTGGTCTTGCTGGCCTCACGGAGCGCGAACGATGGAGAGATGAGCTGTGTCGCCCAACGGTCTGCGGCTCAAACTGCCTGCATTCCATCACTGGGCTGTGGGTCTTCATGTCGGAGTGGCCGGGGTATTTCAGTTCTCCTCCCTGCCAGCCGGTCCAGACGTTGTTCTTATTTTTCGGATATTTCTGTGTTTCAAGTGCTGTTTAAGCTGCAGCTGCGTCGGCTCCGAAAATCAGCTGATCGGCGCTATGTAAATTGCAGCTCTTCCGGGCCTTCCAGGCTCTTCCAGGCTCTTTAGAGGCCGTTCCGAAGGTCGCCGTAAATCTCGGAGCTGATTTTAGATACGGAGGGCTCTGCCGCTGCTGAAAAAGCGACAGCATTAAAGATCTTCTGTCTGCATGTTTTAACCCCAATACAGAAGGTTGAAACCTCTGTAGGGCTCCTAGGATCGCCTAAATAGCTGGAGCTCTTCGCGGAGCTCAGCCAAGTACGTCCGCCATCTTGGTGCTAGGAATAATAATAATAATAATAATAATAATAATAATAATAATAATAATAATAATAATAATAATAATAATAATAATAATAATAATAATAAAGTTGGAAGGGACCTTGGAGGTCATCTAGTCCAACCCCCTGCTCAGGCAGGAAACCCTATACCATTTCGGACAAATGGCTGTCCAGTCTCTTCTTAAAAACTTCCAGTGTTGGAGCATTCATAGCTTCTGGAGGCAGGTTGTTCCACTGGTTAATTGTTCTAACTGTCAGGAAGTTTCTCCTTAGTTCTAGATTGCTTCTCTCCTTGTTTGGTTTCCATCCGTTGCTTCTTGTTCTGCTTTCAGGTGCTTTGGAGAATAGCTTGGCTCCCTCTTCTTTGGGGCAGCCCCTCAGATACTGGAAGACTGCTATCATGTCCCCCCTCACCCTTCTCTTCGTTAAACTACACATACCCAATTCCAGCAACCGTTCCCTGTGTGTTTTAGCCTCCAGTCCCCCAGTCATCTTCGTTGCTCTTCTCTGCACTCTTTCCAGAGTCTCCGCATCTTTTTCACATCGTGGTGACCAAAACTGGATGCAGTATTCCAGGTGTGGCCTTACCAAGGCCTTGTAAAGTGGTATTAATACATCACGTGATCTTGATTCCGTCCCTCTATTAATGCAGCCTAGCACCGTGTGTTGGCTTTTTTGGTGTCTAAACCAAATCCCAGCCATCCACTACCTGATTCTGTCAAACTGTCTTTTCCAGTTGTGCCCAGTTTTACACCCCTTCCTGTCCTAAAAGTGCCCCCCCCCGTCCTGTGACTGAAGCCGAGCAGCATTTTCCTGCCTCTTCTCTTTATGGATTCTTCCCCCGTCTGATGCTGAGGCTTATTTCTGCCCTGGTGAGTAGCCACCGGCACTGCGAATGGCCCTTCAGGATCTGCTGAAGATTAATTTGTGTTTAAAATGCCGTCACCTCAAATCCTCTGCCCGGTTTCATTTCATTTCTCTGCAGCTCGGTACCCTTCCAGTGATAACACTTCGAATTTCTGAAGTCCCAGTGGTAATCCTTCCTATTCCTCATTTTGCTCCCCTTCTGTTTGCTTTTTTGTTCATTTGATTTCATTATGGAAACTGCCCTGCCTAGTTGTTATGCCAACAGCGAGACAGGCTACAGCAGTTAAAACGGAGCACAAAAGACAATTGAAATCCAAATTCAAATACATATAATGTAACCGCCAAAAGCTTGGCGAAGGAGAGGGGCTTCCTCGCGGGAGCCAAGCGCACCCCTTAACGCAGCGCCTGCCCGGAGGCAGCCTGGTGCCCTCTCCCTCCCGAAGGTGATCTGAGTCACTGGCGAGGTGGTGGGGAAGGCAGTTGGGCCCTGAGCCCTGTGGGGTTTCAGCAGGAGAATGGCAGGAGCCTGAATTGCGCCAATCAAGGCGGCCGCAGGGGAAGACTTTGCGACAGGAGCAGAAAGTCTCGGCCGTGGCTCCATCTTGGTTGCCCCATCGTCTTCCTCTGAAGACAGTCAGTCCAGGGCAGGCAGAGCCGTGCCAGGAGGGCACCTTGGCCTAGGCCAGGGGTAGGCAACCTCGGCTCTTTAATGACTCGTGGACTTCAACTCCCAGAATTCCTGAGCCAGCCACGCTGAGGGGAAAGGGAAAGGCTTCCAAGCTGAGCCCTGGCTGGCTGAGGAATTCTGGGAGTTGAAGTCCACGACTCTTAAAGTTGCCAAGTTTGAAGGCCCTTGATCTAGACCAGCGGTAGGCAACCTTGGCTCTTTTATGACTCGTGGACTTCAACTCCCAGAATTCCTGAGCCAGCTGCTCGGTTCTGAGGATCAACCATGCAGGGAGGGCTCCCTCCAATTTGCCTGGGTTATATTTGGGGGTGGGGTCTCCAGTGAATCCCAAGGCCTGGTGTCTTAGCTGGCCTGCAGACCTCTAGCCAAAATCCATCAGGTGCTTTAAGGCAGGAGTCTCCAAACTTGGCAACTTTAAGACTTGTGGACTTCAGCTCCCAGAATTCCTCAGCCAGCCATGCTGACAAGGGAATTCTGGGAGTTGAAGTCCACAAGTCTTAAAATTGCCAAGTTTGGAGATCCGTGCAATAAGGGAACCCAGCATGGCTGGCAGGAGACTTTTTTCTCCAGGCAGAGATTAAGCGGGGGGGGGAGCAGGGAGGAAAGCGGGCAGCCGTCTTTCGATCTGGAGGGGCAGCCTCAGGCCATTTCTCTAAGCGAGCCGTGGGAGACTGTTAGGAAGGGTCTATTTGTGGGCCTGGTGATGTCCAGTTGCCGGACCAAGGCTCTTCTGTCGCTACTTTCAGGAAGCCGTTCCTCCTACATCAACACAGCAAGGGTCCAGGAACCCCCGGGCTAATCCAATTCTGCTCCAATAAAATCAAGTCTCCTTGTTCGAGAACGTGCAAAGGATTTCACCATTTCCACCAATAAATCTGTCCCGAATGACAGACCACCATGTCCGGGGGGGGGGGGGGGAAGCAAAGCAGGGCCCATCAGCCTGGGTCCCCAGGAGACGGCATCTCGTGCGCGTTTGCGTTGCCAGACGGCGCAGGTAACTTGACAGCCCGACTCACGCAGAAGCTCTGTTGCTGCTCACCCACGTGACAAGAATCTCGCCAGACTGTCCACCTGCCCCCTGGGGGACGGTCGGAGGAGGCTTCGGGGGGCCTGGGGGAGGCCGGGCCTCTGCTGCCTTCTGCACTGCAAGGAGTCCAGGCTCGGCCCCCTCTTAGCGCCTCCCGGAGATTCCCCCACATCCGCAAAGACAAGCTGCGGTGCGTGTGCTGCTGCGGCGGTGGCTGGCGAGGTTTCCTCAAGGCCTCCTTTCCATCTGCCCACTGAGCCCAGTGATGCTTATACATTAGATGACAGACATATAATTACACCCAATTGTAGCTGATATTTTGCCCCTCGGATCTGTAGGGCAGCAGTCCCCAATCTTTCCGTCTCTGTGGACCAGTTAAAGTTAAAGAGCAGCTTCTGTTCATTTTGACAGAGGTTATCATTGCATTTATATTTTACTCTCTAAAATTGCATAAGTTCCTTCTTTCGTAAACTGCTCTTTCTAGCCGTCAGAGCCAGAAATCACAAATTCCTGTTCTTCCTTTTTTAGCAAAAAGTCCGTAAGGGGTTCCTAGTCACTAATAAATGTAACAAATTGCTTTTGCTGTCTTCTTGTTCCATCCTCAGTCTTTCCATTTCTGGGCATATAATTGTCTCATAGCAGGAATCGTATATAAAAATAGCCGTGCGTGGCTCTTTTCTGGCTCTCTGTCCGTGAATCCCAACAAGAAAAGCTGTGGATTCAGTTCAGTCTAACTCTTTGAAATTTTCGTATCGGCATATGTGTTTTGATCCAGAATGTTCTGGCTTTTTCACAGGTCTGTCCGGCATGATAAAATTATGTTTCCCACATAAAATTGAAGTATTTTTATGCGCTCTAATAATTTCTCTGAGTTGTATAGAAAGGAACGTTTTAGAATCGTTTAAGTCTTCAATGCACATACTGCAGTGACTCCGTGGGTTACCAGTTTTAAGCATTGCAATAAAATCATGTAATTAAAAGAAAGAAAATTGGAAAGGGGAATCTTGTCTATGGGGATTCTCTAATCACCCAGATCATGATTGGCCCAAAGCTTTTTTTGAAAAGGCAAGTGGACTTTTTTTTTTTTGGGGGGGGGGGGGGTTCCCCTGAAAACGTTTCACTCCTCATCTGGAACTGAAGAAGCTTCTTGGTTAAGAAGCGAAACATTTTCAAAGGGAAGAAACCAAGAAAAGTCCAGTTGCCTTTTTTTTTGGGGGGGGGAAAGGAATTTTGTGGTAAGATCTCACCCTCTCTTTCCATTCAAGCTGCAAGAAACAAAACAATTGCAGGTAAGTAAAACGTGCATTGCTGGCGCATTGGTCATTAAAAGGCCCCACAGATGTTAATGCAACAGGGCCCCTCCTGAGAGTTGTAAATGGGGCGGGGGGGGCGAGGGTATATGCCTATGTAAAAAAAATCCAGTTCTTTTTAGGAGTGAGGTTCAGCTTCTTCTCCAAAATGCTGCTGCCTAGATCAGGGCTTGGTGGACTCTTGGGTTTCATTCCTGCCAACGCCCGTCTGGTCAGCAAGGCCGGAGCGTCATAACTCCTCTTGAAGAAGCTGAGAGGCGGCTGAGCTTTCCTGCTCCTTTGGGCTCCTTCCGGTCCCTTGGAGGCCAGGGGGAAAAGCCAGCTCCCCTTTCCAAGGAAGGCCCGGACGGCCATTTGTCCCAGGAGGCCTCGGTTCCCCTGCTTGAGCCCTGGGCTGGACTAGAAGACCTCCCAGGGCCCCTTCAGCTCTGTTCTGTTCTCTATTCTACTCTGAATTTTATTCTATTCTGAATTGTGTTCTGTTCTGTTCTCTATTCTCTTCTGAATATTCTCTTTTCTGTTCTCTGTTCTATTCTCTGCTATTCTATTCTCTATTCTATTCTACTCTAAATTTTATTCTGTTCTATTCGTATTCTATTCTATTCTTTCTCTATTCTGTTCTATTCTTGCACCATCCCGCGAGGGTTTTGCTCTTGTCCTTAGAATCGGAATCCGAGGGCTGGGAGGGACCTCAGAGGTCTCCTAGTCCAACCCCCAGCCCGAGGCAGGAGTCCTTATGCCACCTGGGACAAAAGGTTGTCCCAGCTTTCCTTGAAAACCTCCAGCAACGGAGCACCCCCCCCCTCTGGGAGGCAGGCTCGTAGCCCATCGGATCATTGCTTCCGTTAACCGATGGGCCAGGGCATCAGTTGTGCCCAGAGTCTCCCCTCTCCCCACACCAATAGCCCAGGGGGGGAGGGGGGATCCATCCACTGGCACGAAGAGACTTTCTGGCCTTTAAAGCCTTTCCAGCCTCAGCCGGCTCTGAAATAAAATGCAGACTCGAGGCGGCCTTGGGGGCTAAGCAAGTCTTCCTGCCTGCGTCTCTCCCCCCTCCGCAAAGCCTTTCCTAGCTCTCTCAGGCGCTTTGCAGAGCTCACCTGCCGAATTGGGCCTTCCCAGCCTCCCTCCGGCTTCCTCGTCTCCTCCCGAGCGTCCCCCCTTTTCTCCCTCTGCCCCAAGAGGAGAGAAATCGGGAAACTGTAGGTGGAATAAATGTCTCTGGAGGTTCTCGGTCATCCTTGCCTGAACGGTGCTTTTTCAAAAGGCAGCTGGACTCATTTTTCCCTCCAAAAAGAAGAAGAAGACTTTTCGCTCCTTATCCAAGAAGCTTCATCAGTTCTGATAGCAGGGATCCTTCCACCCCTCCCGCCATCAGAACTGATGAAGCTTCTTGGGTGAGGAGTGAAAATTCTTCTTCTCTTTCTCCTTCTTCTTCTGCTTCTCCTTCTTCGAAAAAAAACAGTCCAGCTGCCTTTTGAAAAGGCACCTTGCAGACATGTATGTGGAATAAGAAGTATAAGGGAGGTTTGAGGGAGCGGGAGGTTCAAAAATGTGATCTATAAAAATGAATGAGTGAGTGAATGAATGAATCAGTCAATCAATGAAACAATCAAATGTAATTTTCCTCCATGCCATCAAACTGGAATGGCTTAAGGCAGGCCTGCTCCTTCACAACAAAGTCTGTTCCCTACCTTTAAGCTAGCAGTGGAAAAAGATAAACCAGGCTTGGTTAATAAATTTCTAGAATATTAATCAGAGTTTTGCAAGAGCTGCTAATTGTTTTATTATTGCTCTTAAGCAACTGCTCTTTCCACATAGCTGCATGAGAGAAATGGCCATCCACACTGCAACGGCCTTTTGTGCAACAGCTACGAACCTGGTTCAGTTCTGATAAAATCAAAAATTGTGCCCTTCCCGGCTGTTCAAAGGTGCCTTTTTCCCAATTCCCCTTTGGAAGTCCAGCTTCCCCATTCCGTCGTTGTTTCAGGAGCCCTTGAACTTGTTCCCGTTTTATTTTTATTCTATTTTATTTATTACATTTATATGCTTCCCCTCCTGCTCTCAAGCGACTCTTCACGTTGCCCCAGGACTTGGAAACGGTCTCCAAAGGTGTCCAGACTTTTAAGGGTCCACCCAGAGAAACCCAATTGACTGAGGGGGGCCAGTGGCCCCCACAAACCAGCAGTGGCATCTCCGCAGCCTCTGCCAGGCCCAGCCGCCTCCTTGGCACGAGGGTGAGTCCAAGGACAGCAGACACGGCTGTACTGTAGTGCCCTGTTCCTTACCGACTACTTGGAGAAATTTTGCATTAGAGTTTGCCCCCTGGGTGCCCTTTAAAACAGGGCTTTTCAACCTTTTCACCCGTTGCACCACTTTTAGGATATGGCGACATCCGAGGACCATCAGTCGCCTAGCAAGGGGTCAAAAACATGATGACCAAAAAAAAAAAGGAAAAAAGTGATGAAGTACAGGTAGTCCTCGACTTACAACAGTTTGCTTAGTGACTGTTCGAAGTTACAGTGGCACTGGAAAAAGTGCCCCCCGAGCCACAGCCGAGCAAGACACCTGCCTGCCCGCCCAGCGGCGCTCTTCCTCCTGTCCGAGGTTTTCATTGTTGTGACCATTTCTGTTGAGGATAGGCAGCGGGGGTGGGGGTGTTTGGTTTTTATTTCTCCCCCCCCCCCCCGCTGGGTGGTTGCAGCAGGTTTTGGTCACTTCACATGACCCTGGGACACTGTGACCGTCATAAATAGGAATTGGTTGCCAAGGATCTGAATGTAAGTCACAAGACCCTGAAAGATGCTGCAACATTCCAGCTGGATCCTGGCGCTGATCCTGGCGCTTCCGCTGAGCCCCGACAGCCCTGCAGCTCCAGCCGTCTCTCGCTCAGGCTTGTGCGGTGCTTCCACCGGTTCAGCTCATTCCCCTCCCCCGCTGCCACTTTTCTAGGATGGCCGCGTACCACCTGCCAGGTGCCAATGTACCACAGGTGGTACCCGCACCACTGGTTATTATTATTATTATTATTATTTATTGAATTTTTATACCGCCCTTCTCCCGAAGGAGAGAAAAGCCCTGCTTTAAAACAAATAAATAAAGCAAATAACCCATGAGAGAACTTCCAGTGTCCTGTGGACAGACTCATAAAAGAAAACTGCCAGGTTTGCCTTTCTCAAGGGAACTCCCTCCCTGCAGAACATTCCCCCCCCCCCCGTAAGGTTTGGTCAGCCACCACCACCCCAACCACCCCCTTGGTGCTCTGGAGGAGTCTTGTCTGGCAGAGCACTTGGAGAGCAAGATAAGAGGGACGCCAGAGTAGATGGGGCTGAATGCATGGGCTTGGTGGTGGTGACGGTCTTGTAGGCCTTCTGCAGTCCGGTGAGCAGGGCCCATACAGGTTGCTGGCCCCTAAATGAATGAATCGAATCAATCAATCGATGAACGAATGAACGAACAGTGAGCAGATTGTTTCTGAAAGAGTGTGGCTTATCTGGGCTCTGCTGGAATTGGGTGCCACCTGATGGGAACCCTCCTTCCTTCTTTCCCCCTCCCAGGTTCTTCCGGGGATTCGGCCTTCAGAGCCACCGACCACGGAAGCGAAAGCGACAAGCAGCACAAGAAGGTGAGCCGGGAAGGAGCAGAGCAAGCTCCGGGGCAGACAGACTCAGCAGAGGCCCAGTGTGGAAGGCCGGCTTTCTGCCTCCGAGCACAGGCGCTTTCTCAACCCCGCCTTGGGTTGCCAAAATGAGCCCGCCCAAGTCCAGAAAAATATTGCCGATGAGTCACCCCTGGCCAGGAGACAGACGCACCGACCTGCCTATTTTGAGTTTCCAAAATGTTTTGCTTTCAAATGGGTATCCAGACTTCAAAATGTAATGGGGGGGGGAACACAATTCTCTCTTAAGGATGGCTCAGGAAAGGAAAAGAGGCCCAGATTCTCTGGGGATTAATCAGCACTTTGAACTGAGCCCAGAGGATAAGGAAATAAGTGGGGGGGTGGATGAACTTCCATGCAGTTTACATCCAGCGTTTTTACTTAAGATGGCAGCTTAAGGGAAGTGTCAGGACCCACCCCAAACCACGTCTTAGGAAGACAAAACTCTTGGAGCCAAATCTTAGTCCAAAAGGAATCTTTACTATGACATGCTTGGTTGTAGGAATACAAGACAGGACTTAATATTGTTCTACAAACTAAACCCTTATAAAGAGTTCCCGGTTCAACCCCCCCTTAACCCCATTTGGTCAGTCCCCCATCATTTACCTCTACCATCCCTCTCGTGGGAAAAAGGAACTTACGACCTTTTATATTTATTGCTCTCTTCCGTGACACAAGCCAAATGCTCCTACCCTAACCCCCCCCCCTTTTGTTCCCCCAGTTCAAAAGGCTTTCCTTTGAAATGCCTAATACAGGCTCAATACACATCCGTTCCCTCCTCCTCGGGAGATGGCAGGATCCCTGGAATAATGTTTTAAACATGCATTTATGAATATGATATAAATGGATTCTGACAGTAAGCCCAGAAACGTCTGCTGGAAGTCAGAGGGGAGGGGGTTAGCCCCTCACTCGGGGGCTCCAAGACGCGGCAGGTTAACACTTTGCAATCAGTAAAGGAGAATATTCGTAGCTCAGGGTTGAAAGGAGGGGTCTTTGGTGCCCTCTGAGCTGGGCTCTTGTAAACCTTTCACTACCCAACTGAGTAACATCATCAGTGCTAGGAAGCGGAGGGTTGCAAATGAGCACTGATGACGTCACCTAGTTTGGGCCGTGAGACGTCTGCAAGGAAACAGCCCAGCTCAGAGAGCACCACGGGCCCCTCCGCCCTTTGCACGTTGGACATCACGTGCAGGCCAAGGAGGAGTTGTGGCCATCGCGAAGGGTCTGCCAGACACACACACACACACACACACCGCTGAGGCCAGGAGGGCACGCTGCTCTGATGGTGCTTTCAGCAGAGGGAAGCTCCCGTTGCAAAGTGGCTGCCTCGGTTGGTTTTTCTTCGCTCCGGCTTTTGGCAAGGAAGACCCAGGCGAGGCAGTTCCTGCCCTCGTCCTCCGATCCGATGGTTAGGATGCCGCCTGGTGGGGTAACGTGGGAGACAGGATCCTCCCACCCCCCTGCCAGGCGGCAAGAGGGCCTGCTGTAGCCCTGGGCAGAGGCTCCATGCCAGCTTGGCAAGGAAGCTGGTGCCCAACGGTGGTGCTGGAGGGGGCGGGAGGACACCCCCCCTCTCTCCCAGGGTTGTTGGCAGGCGGTGGTGGCCCCAGGATTCTGTGGGGTAAGTTGGGGAGCCCCTCTTGGACACCCCCCCTCCCCAAGCTGTACTGCTGCCCCACCATCTTCCCTTCTGGCTTGGCTGAAAGGAAAACTCATCATCCATAATTCCACCCTCCTCCGGTAGATGCTTCGCCATGTCCCCTGCTTGTCTGCTCCAGCTCTTCCGCAGCCCTTTGCTCCGATAAAGGAGAATCTTTGTCGCCCGGGGCTGAGAGGAGGGGGGCCCGGGGCTCTCTGAGCTGCGCTGGGGGGGCCTCGTTCTTTTCCGGCAGGGCCAGAGCTGATGCTCTCCGGAGGAGACCCTTGAAGGGGGCAGAAAGGCTAAGGCTGGCTTGTGCTGTCAGCCCCCCCCAGAACCAAAGAAGGCCCCAATTCCATTTCTCCCCCCTCCCGGGACACAGACCGTGTTGCACAAGGGAGAAATGGTGTTTCCTCTCCATTCGGGTGGGCTGGCAGGACCCTCGTCTCTCCCTTCGGCTGGCCCCAGGGTTTCCTTCCCACGAAGGGCCTTCCTCCTCCTCCTCCTGCAGGAGGGGCCTGGGAGCCTCGCCCCCCCCCCATCTCAGGTTTTTTCTCTGTGTGTTGCACTGGGGGGGGGCGGCTGGGCCTGAGGTTTCCTACCCGGGTGGCAGCCGAAGAGGGGAGGGGGGGGGTCCTTTGGGCTCCGCAGGGGAGGGGGAGGAGCCAGGAAGGAAGCGCCACGAGGTGGGCCACCTCACTTCTAGGGCTCTGTTCTTGTCATGCTCTGCGCTGTGCTGTGCTCGGGCCCGATTTGAGAGCATTCAGACGCCGGGGGTATGTTTCTGACCCCGGCAGTCCCCCCCCCAGATAAGCAGGGCTGGGAGACCCCGTGGAGCTCCTTGGCTGATAGGATGAAAAACTCCACAGACAGGAACTTGCTGGTTGGGGGGGGAAGAGAGACTCAGCGGAAGGAGACCTGGCTTTAGAGCAGGGTGGCTTCCCTGCAGCGAGACCCCCCCCTCCTCCTCCCCTCCCTCCCTCCCTCCTTGGAGCAGTGAGCCTGGTTGGGATGGCAAAGGGAGGGAGGGCTCTGCCTGACTGTCCTGGTGGTGCCAACTCTGCCTGCCTCCGCCTGCCCTATGCCGGATCCCTTTCTGTTGCTGGCCTGGGGAGGGGGGGAGGCCTTCCTGGCCCTCCCCTAATTAACCCACCTCTCCCACCCGCGGTTTTATCGGCCTTCCACCGGCAAGAGAGGCTCCTGAACGATTTTGGGAGCACCAAGGACGGGTAAAAAGTTCCATTTATCAGCCACCCGCTTCCATCTCCTCTGCCTGACCGGGTGCGTTCACACCGCCCCCGTTGCTGCTCCCGGGAGCCTCGGTTCGAAAGTGGTTTGCCAGCCGTCTGGCTAGAGAAGGGCGCTGAAAGAAGTGAAAGCTGCCCCTGTTTGCAGAGATGGTATCTGTCGGTTGTGCAGGTGTTCCACGTACCTCTGTGGCACGACAGGGAGACGGTCGTGACTGGATATTATTTTCTCCTGTTCAGCGCCAGCTGCGATTGTCCGGACAGTCCCAAGTTACTCCCAAGAGGAGGAATTTCGTACTTGGGCTCCTCTTCGGAGGGTCCCAGTTTTCCTGTTTTGTGCTGGGGGGGGGGGAAACCCTGAAGGCGCCTCGTCCCCTCTTCTCTCTCGACCCTCCCTGAGGACGAGGCGGGTCTTTCTTCCGTCCCTCGACATTCATCTCCTCTTCCATCGGTTCTGTTGGCGTCTGTGTGCGTGTTTGTGTTGTACCTTTTGGTTTGACATTATTGCCCCCCTCACCTCCATTTTTTTTCCTTCTCCCCCTTCTCACCCCCCCATGTGCGGCAGGGACTCCTGGGCGAGCTCATTCTCTTGCAGCAGCAAATCCAGCAGCACGAAGAGGATGTCCGCAGAGCTGCTGACCAATTTGGGCCAGCCGCCGCCTCCTCCTCCTCTTCTTCCTCCTCCCAGCAGAAGCGCAAGGTGATGCCTCTCACAGACCAGGCAGGCCTGGGGAGGGGGGGGCTCCTGCTCTCCTCCCCCCTCCCTCCCTCCTCTTTCTCCCAATCAGACCCTTGGCAGTGATCGAACTGTGGTGGCTGGGCTTTCCGCTCTCCCGGCCTTCCTCTTGCGAAGGCCCCGATCCGTTGGCTCCCGGTTGTTCGTCCCGGGGCTGTCTTTCCAACACGTAGATTCCCGCCTCTTTAATTCTCACAAAAGGGGGTGCTGATTCCCCTGGGAAATTCCCGGTTCCTCCTCGCTTTTTCTGTCCCCTTTCGAGACCGTCGGACGCCGATGGAGACTGAGACAGTCGTGTTGGTGGCTGCCTGGTCTTTGACAGCCGGGCTCGGTAAAGGTCAGCGGTTGGGAAGGCAAAGCCTCTCTTGGAGGCCGTCCCTGGAGGTCAGATTCCGGCCATTTCGAGAAAGGTTCTTCCAGGCCAGGGAATCTCTGAAGAACATCCGGCCAGGATGAGGGAACCCGGGGCGGGGGAGAGTGTCAGGGGGAGCTGAGAGCTGAGGAAAGAGGCCAGACAGCCAGGGAGGTCCCAAGTGAGGCTGTAGCCCAGCGTGTTCTGGTCTCCCATGGACCCCCTGTTGGAGCTCAGCCTGCCCCCCTACCCTCCATGCCCTCAAGGCATGGAGTGAGCAGCCACAGCGTGGAAGGAAGGGCTGCCAGGCCCACCTGGAGGAGACCTGGAGGCATTTTGATGAAAGCTGCTTTTAATGTTTTAACGCTTCCAGTGCTTTTAATGACTGCATAGTCACCAGAGATAAGCTTGATGGGTTTTTGTTTCTTTTTTTTAATTTGCACTTTAGTCCTGGGAGGTGATTATTGCCTTAATCTGCTTTCGGTGAGCCAAGGAACAGGATCTGACGGGATCTTCTATTCCACATACGGGGGGGGGGGGGGGGGTGTCAGCGTTATCTTGGGTTTCTTTTTAGCCCAGAAATCTCCTCTTCCGGTGGAGGAATGGATTAACCCACCGGCAAAACCATCCCGTTCTTTTTCATCCCTCCAACCTGTTCCCTGCTCTCCTGAAGGCTGGGGGGCTGTCGGCTGCTTCGCTCCACTCTGCTTTCTTTCCCTTCCGGAGAAGAAGCAGGAAACGGTACCAGTGCAGAAGCTGTGAATGCTCCATCGTTGGAGGTTATAAGAAGAGATTGGACAATCATTTGTCTGGAATGGCATAGGGCTACCTGCCTGAGCAGGGGGTTGGACTAGAAGACCTCCAAGGTCCCTTCCAACTCTTGTCCTGTTACTGCTGAATTAGACTCCTTCAGCTGGAGGTGACTAATAGCCATAAGATTCAGTCACCTCCATTCAGTGCCTCACACGGTAGTGCAGGGGTCTTCCAACTTGGCCCTTTGATGACTTGTGGACTTCAACTCCCAGAATTCCTCAGCCAGCATGCGCTGGCTGGGGAATTCTGGAAGTTGAAGTCCACAGGAAAGTTGCCACGTTTGGAGACCTCGGCTCTAAACCAATGATTCTCAGCCTTAGCAAATTGAAGATACGTGGGCTTCAGCTCCCAGAAGTCTGCGTAGCTGGCTGGGGAATTCTGGGAGTTGAAGTCCACAAGTCTTAAAAGTTGACAAAGTTGGACACCTCTGCCATAGGCCAAAGTGTTGCTGCTCGACAAAGCTGAACATTTTTAGTCGCAAAAAGAAAAGCCTCTTTTTTCCTGATTTCTCGCACGTTGACCACTTGTTCGCACAGCTGGGCGACTATTCTGGGTGCTTCCCAGGTGCGCTGAAGCAGCTTCCCGTCAAGCTGGAGTATAAGAAGCTCAGAGGAGAACAGACCAGCTTTGTCCTTCCCCCAACTCTCCCTCATGGGTCATCACTCCTTTCTCAGCTGGCAGCCCAGGGCTGCTCTTGGCTCAAGGGATGGCAGTTGAAAGCTGTCCGATGGAGGGGCTCTCCCTGTTGAATGGCTGAGGAATGTCTGTCCTTGATCGAGAACATCATTCTGATGTGGAAAGAAAGAAAGACCAACTTTATGTTCTTCAGTTTGGACAGCTTGTTATTTTGAACATTAGAATAGCTCCTGCTAACACCCGGTGGAGCTCCGTCTACTTCAGGGCTGTTTTATGACTGGTGGACTTCAACTCCCAGAATTCCTGAGCCAGCATGGCTCAGCTTGGAAGCCTTTCCCTTTCCCCTCAGCGTGGTTGGCTCAGGAATTCTGGGAGTTGAAGTCCACCAGTCATAAAAGCCACGTTTGCCTACCCCTGGTCTAGCTGAAACTTTTTGAAGCACAACAAATGGCATGAGGCAAGAGGCATTAATGAATGTAAAGCAAATATTTCCCCTAAATTGTAAAACCAAAGGCTAGTGAGTATCTGTGTGCACATTTTTAAAAACCTTTTATTAACAGCACAGGAGATTTATTTTTTTTGAGCAGAGATGGATGGAATTGGAGAAATCAGCTCTGTTATTAGTGCATACAGAAAAGGTCTCTTCATTTAGAACAGGGGTGTCAAACTCAATTTCACTGAGGGCCACATCAGCATTGTGGTTGCCCTTGAGGGGCCGGGTGGGTGTGGCCTGGGTGGGCGTGGCCTACTTGGTGGGCGTGGCTAAAGTGCGTATAGCCTACTGGGTGGGCATGGCCAGCTCTACATCATTGGCATCAAGGGTGCCTATGGGGGCCTGGGCAGGAGTGGGACAGATCTGGGGGTCTCTGGCAGAAGGAGGGTCTCTGGACCAGGGCCAAGGCAGTGGGGACCGTTCCCTCACTGTTTCCAGGATGGCTTCAGGGGCCACATGAAACCACTTTGCGGGCCGGATCTGGCCCCCGGGCCTTGTGTTTGACATGTCTGATTTAGAAGAACATGGTCCTCAAGCGCACTGCTAATAAATCTATAGCTTCTTCTTTTAGAAATAAGGTATCTTGAGTAAGTGTAGCAGCCATTATAGCAAAATGCGTTTAGGAATGAGTTTGATTTCGGGTCCAAGTTGTCAGATTTGACCAAATTGTTCTTGTAAAATAATGGCTCTTAAAGCTTATGATCTCCTGCATCTGAAATACTTTGGTGTTGTTGTTTTTTAATTTATAATTTCAGCTTGTATGGCCACCCAATCCTACGGGACTCATCAGTCTAACCACGATTAAAACAATAAATGGCTAAATGAATTTTTATCTCACCCTATAGATGTTGGTAACATCCGAAATGCCCACCGTGTGCTTCTGTGTCCCTTTTGCTACTGCAGGTTTCTGATAAAGAAAAGATCGATCAGCTGCAGGAAGAATTACTGCGGACGCAGGTATGGGAACTTGGCGGTTGTGGAGGCCAGATTCTTCATTGGCCAGGTGGGTTGAGAAAAAAGCAAGGCAGGATCTGTGTAGCCCCACTGAACGTTTGATCCCCGGTGAGCGTGCTGCCTACCGGTGAGATTCCTCTTGCCCTGTAGAATCAGATCCAGATGCGAGTCAGGGATTTAGGGTGACCCCAAGCACCTCTTAAAAATACCATTATTGAAGACCTATTTTACCTTTCCTGGGAGGAAAACACAATGTTCTGAAGGAATCTGAGATCTTTTGGACACGAAGCAATAGAAACTAATCCAGGAGAGAAGCAACCTAGAACTAAGGAGGAATTTCCTAACAGTGAGAACAATTAACCAGCGGAACTACCTGCCTCCAGAAGTTGTAGGGGCTCTATCAGTAGAGGCTTTCAAAAAGAGATTGGACTGACATTTGTCTGGAATGGTGCAGGGGTAGGCAACCTTGGCTCTTTTATGACTCGTGGACTTCAACTCCCAGAATTCCTGAGCCAGCCACGCTGAGGGGAAAGGCAGAGGTTTCCAAGCTGAGCCGTGCTGGCTCAGGAATTCTGGGAGTTGAAGTCCACGAGTCATAAAAGAGCCAAGGTTGCCTACCCCTAGTATAGGGTCTCCTCCTTCAGCAGGGGGTTGGACTAGAAGACCTCCAAGGTCCCTTCCAACTCTGTTATTCTATTTTTGTTGCTACATTATTGTTAGTTATTGGGTAAGAGAGAGCTGCAAACTGGGCAGTCTGTTTTATCTCCTGCACTTCTCCTCTCCAGTCTTGACATTAACCACTTCCATCTTTTTTGCAGCTGAAATATCAGCGGATGCTGGAGCGTTTAGAGAAGGAGAACAAAGAGCTGAGGAAGATTGTCTTGCAGAAGGACGAGAAAGGCATTCATCAGAGGAAGGTGAAGGTAAGGGATGCAGGAGGTCTCCCCTGCTGCTGCGTTATTTCCAGGAGCGGTTTTCGCTTCCTGAAAGCCCAGCCTCCCGTGGATGGCAGCGGCAGTGAAGCCCCCTCTCCCCAGGCCCCACCAGCCCGAGTTCCTTGGCTAACGGGGTCCACAACATCCCTGCCTGCCTTCCTGGGCGGGAAACCTTCCCACTCCAGTCCCTCGACTGGCGTTCCGCACCACCGTGGCTCTCCCTCTTTGCCTGTAATTACAGGAAGGGATTAAGAGATTAGACGATGAGAGTGGTAACCTTTCCTTCTTCCCCGTGCTTTGGCTCCGGCCCCACTCACCAAGTTCATCGTTTCCTTCCCTAGAAGTCTTTGATTGACATGTACTCCGAAGTTCTGGATACCCTGTCAGACTACGACGCCAGCTACAACACCCATGATCACTTGCCTCGGGTGAGTTGGCGATGAGCCTCTGCATTCACACGTTTCTCTATTCCTGTCAGAAGCACCTAGGCGTGCAGACATACGTCGTTCAACCCCGGGTGTCTCTCTGGAGATTCTCCACCCATCCAGGTCATGGTTGTCTCAAGGGGGCTTTTTCCAGGAGGGGCCGGGACTTTCTTGGGGTTTCTTTCCCCCTTGAAGACGTTTCACTCCTCAGAACCAAAGAAGCTTCTTGGATGAGAAGCAAAATGTCTTCCAGGAAAAAAAACGCCAAGAAAGTCCTGTCGCCTCTTAGAAAAGCATGGAATTGGAATTGGAATTCGTCACTGAGGATATAAAACAGGAAATATGACACGTGTCACGGTTCGGACAGATGAAACTTTTCAAAGAACTTCAAGGCATTGTTTACCTTAAAGAATCTTTATTTGAGTAGCCTATCGTGGGCACTCACTGAATTCCCCTCCCCTGAGTACATAGTATCAAAGCACAATTGCCTCTTCCAATTAACAGTCATAAATCACGTTCCCCAATTAGCTTGAAGCGCCGGCTGCTCTCCAGCCCGCCAATTCCTTATCATCTCTTATTTCAATGACCTTGGTTCTCACACTAGGTTCAGTGTTCTGTCTGTCTGGACTCTCATTCACATCCCCCCTTCCCCAGCATCCTCTAACTCTAAAAGCGAAAAGAAGAAAATGACTACATTTCCATCTGTTGTCAATGCAAAAACATCCGATGTTAGCAGCGTTGACAACATGTGCAAAAATTATGTAGAAAAAACACGATTAAAACTAAAAAGACGTTTGCCCGGTCCCGTCGCCAGCATGTTCTCTCGCCAGCAGGAGCTCTTCCTCCGGACGTAGTGAAGAGCCTCCTGCACAGCGCAGCCTGGGTGAGACGGTTTGTTCTTCTCCACGTTCTCACAAAGCGTCTTCTGTGGGGAAGCCCCATTTTCTTAAGAGGGACCTTTGATCTTCCTACTGGGGACTGCAGCCTTTTTTAGCGCTTTCCGTACAGGCCAGGGTTGTTCTTGACCAGGCAGTAGACCGTCATGTGGCTCGCATTCTGCATTCAGACTGAAAAAGGGCAGTGGAGCTGTGAGGAAGAGGAAGGCTGCCATAGTGGGAAAGGCCTCAGTTGTTAGGGTAGCAGGCAATAGCCGGCTTGCTTTGGGGGCATCCCAGGAAGACTGTATCCAGATGGAATTGATCTCTCTCGGATCTTCTGTAGAGCAACTTTTGAAAAGCTTGGTTTGGAATTCGGGAAGCCGCCTCGTAGTCAGGAAGCAGAATCCTGGAGCGGTGGGCAGAAACGCCGCCGGCCCGACCTCGGGAGAAAGCCTTCGTCCCTTTGAAGAGACGGCCTTTGCCTTCCAGGTGGTGGTGGTGGGAGACCAGAGCGCCGGCAAAACCAGCGTGCTGGAAATGATCGCTCAAGCCCGGATCTTCCCTCGGGGCTCGGGAGAAATGATGACGCGCTCGCCCGTCAAGGTAGGAGCCCTGGGCCCTCCGGCGGAGACCCGATCCCGGTGGGATCTGCTCTGAGGTTTAACGCGGTCCCTTTTCTCGAATCCACTTGGGGCCTCAGGTGACTCTCAGCGAAGGTCCTCACCACGTGGCCATCTTCAAGGACAGCTCCCGGGAGTTTGACCTGAACAAGGAGGAAGATGTAAGTTCCAAGTTGCAGACCGCTCTCGGAGGGCTTGCTTTTTAAAAAAAAAAATGTACCCCCAGGATGAATTACCTGCCAGTGGTAGCAAGGGATTTCAGTAAGGGTGGGTGGAGAGAGGTCAGCTTATTCAGAGGTGGGCCCGGCTGGATGCTTCCTCGTCCATGTCGCTGAAAGAGGTGGTGGTGCCCCCTCTTCTAGGGGCTTCTGGGAAATTCTGGCTGTGTCTCCCAGTTTCCTCTTCTGGGGAGAAGGTGGCTGGAGAGGGGAGGGGATCACGGGGTTTGGGTTCAGGCCGCAGCCTGGGTGTCGGGCGACAAGGATCAGCTCCGCACAGGAAGAGATTCATTGCTGCGCAGCCTCTGCGCAGGAATCTTCCCGGTGAGCGGATGCCGCTGCTGCTGAGGGACTCTGCCTGTCTGGGGTCATGGTGGGGAAAAGGGGGGCAGGACTGAGCCTTTTCTGTCGTGCCTGACAGAGGACTGCTAGGCCTGTCCGTTTATCTCCCAGATCCACATAAAAACTCCAGGGTGAGCACCCTGGAGGCCTCTCCTCTCTACCCAGGGAGTCCCCGACTTAACAACCTCACTTGGGATCGGAACTTCCACAGCTAAGCAGCAACGGTCGTTCAGTGAATCACGCCCAACTTTATGGCCATTTCTGCCCCCGGGGTCGAGGGAGTCACGCAAGCGAATCCGGCTTCCCCCACTGGCTTTGCTTACGGGGAGGTTGCAAGCGGCAATCCCAGCTGGCGCTGTGGCTTTCAGAAGCCCGGGGCCTGGACTTCGATCGTGTGACCACGGGTGCCAGTCGTAAATCGCCTTTTCCAGCCCCGTCGTAACTTTGAAAGGTCACTAAATGCAGGGTCGTTAATGCAAGGACTGCCTGCAGCCTGACTGCGTTCTTCTCTGTGGCTGTTCCCGAGGATGCCTCTCCCAGGCAGGGCCAGGCTCTGTGCGCCTCGGGCCTCTTCCGGTTTCTCCAGGGGGGGGGCTCAGGGTTTACGCTTCGCCCCCCACCCTGACTCTGCCCCCCCATCTGCTTGTGCCGAGACAGCTGGCAGCCTTGCGACACGAGATCGAGATCCGGATGAAGAAGAGCGTGGGCAGCGGCTGCACCGTCAGCTCGGAGGTGAGCCCCCCCGTGCCCCTCCCCACTTCCCCCATCCGTTCCCCCCTCCCATTTTTCTCTCCCTCAAGTTGCGGTGCTGTTTCCCTTGCAGACCATCTCGCTCAGCGTGAAGGGGCCCGGCCTGCAGAGGATGGTGCTGGTCGATTTGCCCGGCGTCATCAGCGTGAGTCTCCTGTGCTGGGCAGGGAGGGTTGCGGCCGAGGAGGCGGGGCCTCGCTCCACCCGGCTGGGTCTCTCGGCTGCAAAACGGGGGTGCTGCTGTCCGTCTGGGCCCCGGTTAAAGGGGCACACACACCCCTCGGGTTCTTTGCAAAGAAATCAGAGCAATGACACGGCCACAGATTTAACATCCAATCTTGGATCCCAGCTCAGCCACAAAAGTCCAGGGACGATTGTGGGCTGAGCCTTTTCAACCCAATGCCGCCCCCCCCCCCCCCGTTCCTGCTAGACGAAGGGAGTGTTGCCTACACCGGAGGCCCCCAACCTTTGGGGCACCAGGGGTCGGGTCCTTGGAAAGAGGTTTTTCCACGGACCGGAGAGTGCGTGGTTTCGTGTGCTGCCTGCATCCCACGGTTGGGGCTTTCCTTGTTTGTGCAGACATGCCACGGACCGGTACCGGTCCACGGACCGGGGGGTTGGGGATCCCTGGTCTGCACCAAGGACAGGTGGCCTTTTCCAGGTTGGGGCACTGCTGCAGCATTTAAAGTACGTTTTAAGTTTCTAGCGTTAAAGAAATGTGCGTTTTCAGTTAAAAGGGCCCAGATCTGACGCAGAGTCCTGCCTTTTGCTTAGCGCTCGAGGTTCTAGCTAGAAGGTCGCTGAGGACATCCAGGGACAGATCAGGGTTTACAAAAGGCCAGCCCAGGGCTGACCCCACTGAAGGGATGGAAAGTTCCCAGGGGCCTTAAACCTCCCCCAGCCTCTTTGGCCCTGGCAGGGTGAAATTAAAGCCAGATTTTCCCCCATTCAGAGGGAGCAGTTCACTCCTAAATGCAGCTGCCTACAGAATGTTGCATTCTGCATCCAGTTTTGGTCGTCACAATATAAAAAAAAGGATGTTGAGACTCTGGAAAGAGCGCAGAGAAGAGCAGTGAGGAAGATTAGGGGACCAGAGGCTAAAACACATGAAGAACGATTGCTGGAATTGGGTATGTCTAGTTTAATGAAGAGAAGAACTAGGGAGGACACAATACCGTGGCAGTGTCTCAATATTTGGGGACTGCCACAGAGAAGGGGGCGGGAGTCCGCCTACCCTCCAGAGCGCCTGAAGGGCAGGACAAGAAGCAACGGATGGAAACCGATCAAGGAGAGGAGCAACCTGGAACTAAGGAGAAACTTCCTGACAGGGAGAACAATTAACCCGTGGAACTACTTGCCTCCAGAAGTTGTGGGTGCTCCAACACTGGAGGCTTTTAAGATGAGATTAGACAGCTGTTTGTCGAGTGGTACAGGGTCTCCTGCTTGAACGGGGGGCTGGACTAGAAGACCCCCAAGGTCCCTTCCAGCTCTTGTTATTCTGTTAAGCGGCAGATTGAAACCTCAAATACGGAGACCTGAGAGTCAGCCTCTGTTTCCCCAGACGGTGACCTCGGGGATGGCGGCAAACACCAAAGACCTCATCTTCAGCATCAGCAAAGCCTACATGCAGAACCCCAACGCCATCATCCTCTGCATCCAAGGTGAGGAAGCCGGGAGCCTTGCTGGCCGCGCAGGAGGTTTTGCTGGTGGGAGGGGGAACCCCCCCCCGCCTGCCTTTGACCCACTGGGCTCCGAGTGGGAGTGGCAGGGCAGGGCACGCCTGCCTCCGTGCTGTGGGTAGACAGCCGACCTCCTTGACCATCGGATGTTCAACGGCTCCCAGGGTTGAATAAGAACGATGCCCCTCTTTCTTTCTTTCTTTCTTTCTTTCTTTCTTTCTTTCTTTCTTTCTTTCTTTCTTTCTTTCCTTCCTTCCTTCCTTCCTTCCTTCCTTCCTTCCTTCCTTCCTTCCTTCCTTCCTTCCCTCCCTCCAGATGGCTCCGTGGATGCCGAGCGCAGCATCGTCACTGACCTGGTCAGCCAAATGGACCCTCAGGGCAAGAGGACCATCTTTGTCTTAACCAAAGTGGATCTGGCAGAGAAAAACGTGGCCAGTCCCAGCAGGGTGAGGAGGGGAGGGGAAGGTTTTCAGCTCATTCTGCAAGCAGAATTTTTTTAAAAAAGAAAAAAACCCACACTATCTTCCCATATGAAGCTCTTACCTGTTAACCGTTAGGAATAACCAGGGGGTTCTGGTGCGATTTGTCAGGAAGATTCCGTAATTTGGGATCCGTCATTGTGCCTCCTTGTCTATGAGATTTTTCTTCCACGGAAGGCTTGTTCCTCCGCTGAGGTTGGCAATGGTTTTTTACGTCTCCTGGGTCTGTATATAACTCCGAAGCGACAGGAAAGAACTATGCTTCGTGACTGGTGTGCCCGTTGGAAGCTTATGGGGAAATGCCTCTGGAGCAGAGGTCTCCCAACTCGGCCACTTTAAGACTGGTGGACTTCAACTCCCAGAATTCCCCCGCCAGCCATGCATTCTGGGTTGAAGTCCACCAGTCTTAAAGGGTTTGTAGGCCCGTGCGCTAGACAAGAGACCCTGGGCAGGCAAGTGGCTTCCGGGGGGGGGGGGGAAACCCTGGCGCCTTGGACGCAGCCAGGTGGTGCAGAGCCGAGCCTCGGGACCCCCCTCCCCCGCTTGCTGTGCTGGGGGGACGGTCACCGTCACCATTCCCAGCTGCAGGGTGTGACTTGAAGCATCCCGAAATCCCCTCTGCCCCGTGGACTGTAGGAGCCCTCCTGCTCTGTGCCTGGGGGGGGAGTTGAAAGGGGGGTGTGGGGAGGCAAGGCTGTCTTCCCTGAAAAACCAGGGACAGCAAAGCCACCGGTCAGGATGCATTTACAGGCAGTCCTCTTTTTATAGCCTTCTCTTTAATGACCAGTCAAATGGCACGCTGGACCCCTCCAAAAGCCACTTCTGACCCATTTTTTAAATGACGCAAACACACACTCACACGTCACATGGTTGCATTTGGGGCACTTGACAAGTGGCTCCCTTTATGCCTCTTAGCAGCATCCCCCTCAATCACGTGACTGCAGTGTCCTTTGCCGGTTTCTGGCCAAAAAAAACTGCCCATTTGGGAAAAACTCATTCACTAAACGATGCAAAAATGTCCAAACTAACAACGCAAAAAGGTCGTCAAATAGATCACGTCCACTCATGTGATGCCTCCGTTGTAAGTCGAGGTACTTTTGATTCCTGTCCTGGGCGGGGGGACACGATGCCCGCCTCGTGATGGTGGAGGGTTTTGCCAAAAGTCAGGGACCCCCCACCCCATCCCGGTGGGGCTGAGCCGCTGCTTTCCTCTCCTCGCAGATTCAGCAGATCATCGAAGGCAAACTCTTCCCCATGAAGGCTCTGGGCTATTTTGCCGTGGTTACCGGAAAAGGTACGTCAAATGGACATTTGTCCAGCTTGCAGCCCCTTCCTTCCCTCGTGGCCCGGTTTCGAATGCGTTCTTCTTTCTTTCTTTCTCTCTCTAGGAAACAGCAGTGAAGGTATTGAATCTATTAGAGACTACGAAGAGGAATTTTTCCAAAACTCCAAACTATTAAAGTAAGCTAATTCTCGGTTTCTAAAGCATGTCTTTCTGTTCTAAAGCTACTTTTGCTGTTGTTAGCTGCGAAGTCGTGTCCAACCCCTCGCGACCCCATGGACGATGTTCCTCCAGGCCTTCCTGTCCTCTACCATCTTCTGGAGTCCATTTAGGCTCACGCCTCCTGCTTCAGTGACTCCATCCAGCCACCTCCTTCTCTGTCGTCCCCTTCTTCTATTGCCCTCGATCTTTCCCAGCATCAGGCTCTTCTCCAGGGAGTCCTTCCTTCTCATTAGGTGGCCAAAGTATTTGAGTTTTAGCTTCAGGATCTGGCCTTCTAAAGAGCAGTCAGGATTGATCTCCTCTAGGACTGACCGGTTTGATCGCCTTGCGGTCCAAGGGACTCGCAGGAGTCTTCTCCAGCACCATAGTTCAAAAGCTTCAATTCTTACTTACTCAGGCATATTTCAGAATTGTTCAGGCTGTGAAGCGTTTTGGTTGGCCAGGCAACAGCCTTCTGAGCAGGGCCTGGGAAGGCGGCCTTCAGGCCCTCGGCCACAGGACAACCCCGGGCTCTGAGCTCTGGAAGACAGAAGGTCAAAGGAGAAGGGGACGGCAGAGGCGAAGAGGGCTAGATAGCATCTTTGACACAAGAAACACGAATTTGGGCAAACCCCAGGGGACGGGGGAGGATGGGGGGCCTGGTGAATCGTGGTATCACAAAGAGTCTGACGCGACTTAGCTGAACAAGAGCAACAACAAAAGCCTCAGTCTACCCTGCTTCTTCTGCTCTCTTCCAAATAATGATGCCCAGAAACACTCAGTCGCCCTCGGGCTTCTCTGTTTTTTTGCACAGCCTTCTCAGGCTGGGGGGCGGGGGGGGGAGGTGTTTCTTGGTTTTGTTACACATTCAAATCAAAGGAAGGGGGGAATATCAGCTCCACGGATGCCCCAGGAAGAAAGCAAAGTGCCGCAAGGAAACGCTGACTCCTTTCTTGTCGCGGCTCTCTCCAGGACTGAGGCCTTCCTTGAATGAGCTTAAATTTCCAAAGCCGAGAAGTTTGGCCTCTGGGACGCGGAAGGGACCGATGGTTTGGCTAGCCCAGGGGTCTGCAACCTTGACAACTTTAAGACTTGTGGACTTCAGCTCCCAGAATTCCTCAGCCAGCTCCAGGGGTGTGCAACCTTGACAACTTGTAAGACTTGTGGACTTCAGCTCCCAGAATTCCTCAGCCAGCTGGAATTGTAGGAGCTGAAGTCCACAAGTCTTAAAGTTGTCGAGGTTGCACACCCCCTGGGCTAGCCAAATTCTTGCACATCTTGTGTTTGAGTAATCTTGGAGAACTGGGGAAGGGCCAGGCGATTGCCTCAGAAATAGGGGAAAGACTATCAAGGAAGATATATTACTCTATGACCGCTCTGGCATTGAGACTGGGGGAGATTCTGGAGGAAATGATAAAGAAATTGATTTGTGAGCACATTGAATCCATGCAGGAGTTAACCAGAAGCCGGTGTGGATGGGCTAATCTTATCTCCTTTTTGGACTGGCTAATTGCCTTAAGAGATTGTGGAAATGCTGCACACATTATGTACCTTGTGCAGAGCACAGAACAACATATGGCTGTGTATACCGGCATCTCAGACTAACCAATCTTTTCCATCCTTAACTATGGGGGGGTGAGGTGTTACCCCCCCCCCCCCGTTGATAGGGCCCGCAACTTGGGTGTCCTCCTGGATTCACGGCTCAGTTTGGAAGATCATATAGGAGCCGTGGCCAGGGGAGCTTTTGCCCAGGTTCGCCTGGTGCGCCAGTTACGGCCCTATCTGGACCGAGATGCCCTACGCACAGTCACCCATGCGCTCGTGACCTCCCGGCTAGACTACTGCAATGCTCTCTACATGGGGCTGCCCCTGAGGACCACTCGGAGGCTTCAACTGGTGCAGAATGCAGCCGCGCGAGTTGTAATGGGAGTCTCCCGATACTCCCATGTAACACCTCTTCTCCGCGAGCTGCATTGGCTTCCAGTTGCCCTCCGGGTGAGATTCAAGGTGCTGGTGATGACCTATAAAGCCCTAAATGGCATGGGCCCGGATTATCTAAGGGAGCACCTGCTGCCAGCGTCAATTTCCCATCGTCCTGTGCGCTCCCACAGGGAGGGCCTCCTCAGGGTACCACCAGTCAAGGATTGCCGACGGGCGATCCACAGGGGGAGGGCGTTCTCTGTGGGCGCGCCTGCCCTATGGAATCAACTGCCAATGGAACTCCGGACTGCCCCCGACCTTCATTCATTTCGCCAGGACCTAAAAACCTGGCTCTTTGAACTATCTGGTCTGGACTGAGGGGTTTAATGTTTTTAAATTGTGATTTAATTTTTGTGGCTAGACTTAATTTAATTTATTTTAATTTTATATTGGATTGTTTTAAAATTTTGCCTTGTAAACCGCCCTGAGTCCTTTGGGAATAGGGCGGTATATAAACCGAATAAATAAATAAATAAATAAATATTCTGCAACCTCCTGATTAGCAGGCTGGTTAAATGTGGGCCATGTGACAGAAAAATGAACCTCACCTAGTCCTCAGCTTACGGCCATTTGTTTAGTGACTGTTTGAAGTTACGACGATGCAGAAAAAAGGGATTGGTGACCGTTTTTCACACGACCGCTGCAGCATCCCCAGGGTCACGTGATCAAAATTCAAACCCTTGGCCGACTCGTATTTATGACGGTTGCTGTGTCCGTGGGGCACGTGATCCCCTTTGGCGGCCTTCTGACAAGCAAAGACAGTGGGGGAGCCAGGTTCACTTAGCGGCTGTGTTACTAAGTTAACCGCAGTGATTCACTGAGCAACTGGGGCAAGGAAGGTCGTAAAACGGAGCAAAACTCAACCATCTGGGCAACAAAACCCTTTGACTCGGTTGTGGCCGTACGTTGAGGACTCCCCGTATGTTCAGTCGCCATCGGATCCCGTCAGGGACTGACCAAGATGCCCCTTCTGAGCGCCCCGTTCCTCCGTCCCTCAGCCACGACTCGGGGGAAGAGGTGGAAGGAGACAGACGTCGTGGTTGCTGATGCTGTAAAATTGGGGGGAATTAAAAGTGGCCTTAATGGGTTACTAGAGGAGAAGTGGGCAACTAGAGCAGCTTTAGGGCCCGTGGACTTCAACTCCCAGAACCCCTCAGCCAGCCTGGAATTCTGGGAGTTGGAGTCCACAGGCTCTAAAGCCGCTCTAGTTGCCCAGCCGTGAACTGCAGCAATGGGCTTCCAGAGCCCCCCCAGCCCTGCAGAGCCTGTGTCTCTTCTCCCCAGGAACTGCATGCTGAAGCCCCACCAGGTGACCACGCGCAACCTCAGCCTGGCTGTGTCCGACTGCTTCTGGAAGATGGTGCGCGAGTCGGTGGAGCAGCAGGCGGACGCTTTCAAAGGTAGGCGGGCACCTCGGGCAGGGGGCAGTCTGGGGCAGAGGGGAGTCTGGAGCTCTGCACGGAGGGGCCCCCAGGCCAGGCCTGTTGCTCCTGGGTCTTTTGGAGGCAGGAAAGTGGCACTCGCCATCTCGGGGGGCTCTCGGGTAGCGCAGATTCCGCACTCGGGGCTGGGCCGAGCTCCTTTAGGGCTCTCTCGGGGCTGCAGTGGAGCTGGGGACGCGTCTCGGGGGTGGACCCAGAGGGTGAGCAGAGGAGTGAGCGACCCCACCCAGACCAAACGCTCTGGAGACCGAAGGCAGGAGATGCCTTGCAAGCCAGGCCTGCCCTCTTTCTGGGGCGCCCGGAGGTTTGGGGCATTCCCCGGGTAGGGTGAGCAGGATCTGGGGGTCTCGGGGGAGGCAACAACGTTGGCTCTAGGGCAGGGGTAGGCAACTTTGGCTCTTTTATGACTGGTGGACTTCAACTCCCAGAATTCCTGAGCCAGCCAGGCTGAAGGGAAAGGTAGAGGTTTATTTATTTATTTTATTAGACTTATATACCGCCCTTCTCCCATAGGACTCAGGGTTGTTCACAAGGTTTTTTAAAAACAATACAGCAAATTACAAAAATTAAAAACAATTAAAATGATTACATTAACCTTGAAATAAAAACCCCAAATTCTGGGAGTTGAAGTCCACCAGTCATTAAAAGAGCCAAGGCTGCCTACCCCTGTGTCTAGGGCAGACATGTCAAACACGAGGCCCGGGGGCCGGATGCGGCCCGCGAAGTGGTTTCATGTGGCCTGCGAAGCCACCTCGGAAACAGTGAGGGACCGGCCCCCACTGCCTTGGCCCTGGCCCAGAGACCCTCCTTCTGCCAGAGACCCTCAGATCTCTCCCACTCCTGCCCAGGCCCCCATAGGCACCCTTGATGCCAACGATGTAGAGCTGGCCACGCCCACCCAGTAGGCCATACGCACTCTAGCCACGCCCACCCAGTAGGCCACGCCCACCCAGGCGACACCCACCCGGCCCCTTGAGGGCAACCACAATGCTGATGCGGCCCTCAATGAAATTGAGTTTGACACCCCTGGTCTAGGGGGAAGGACCTCGAAGCTTGGGGGAAGGAGGGAGATCTTTTCCCTCAGGTCCTTGGGCCATTCCCGGGCAGGGGGGGGAGGGGGGCAGGAGAAAGGGAGGTCCGCAACCCTTGGATGAAAAACTGACCCTGGCGGTGTTTGGAAAGCAGGCTGGACTCCCCCTCGGCCACCCCAGACCTGGCAGGGCAGCTGCCCGAGGGAGCCTCTCCGGCCACGGGGGTGGGGGGTTGGCTTCGTGGCTCTCTGACCCCCGCGGGGCCAGGAAGGGCTGCTCACCATTAAAAGTGCCTGTCTCTGCTGGCTAATTAACGGTCGTGGCTTTTCAGTTCCAGTTTAACATCACGTTCGATTTTTGCCCCGCACCCTAGAGGCGTTATTTTCCCATTATTATTCTTAGTAGGTGATTTGATTTTAAGGATGCCGGCGAGGGAGGCTTTAATGGGTTGGACGTTCTGATCAGGCTGCCTCAAAGCGCCCCCCGGGGGGTCCGTTGATTGGGTTAGGGTACCCGAAATAAGCAAAATAAACACACGGGCGGCTTTTGAAGAGAGAGACGATCTTTCCGGGCCGCGTCCCGCAGCCGAAGGGCTGGATCGGAGCAGGGCCTGAGCGTTGCGGGGAGAGGTTTTGGGGTGCGGAAAGGGCCCCCTCCGGAAAAGCCAGCACGAATAACCTTTTCCTTCCCAGCAACCCGCTTTAATTTGGAAACGGAGTGGAAGAACAACTACCCCCGCCTGCGAGAGCTGGACCGGGTGAGTTCCTGCCTGCCTCAGAGCCTTTTGAGCGTCCACCGGGCCTCAGGGCCAGCTTCCTTACAGCATCCTTACGTGTGGAGGCCTGTCAGTGGCTTCCCTGTAGAGCAGGGGGTGGCCAACTGTGGCCACTCGAAGACCTGTGGATCTCAACTCCCAGAATCCCTCAGCCAGGTGGGAGTTGAAGTCCACAGGTCTTCGAGTGTCCACGGTTGAGAAATGTTGGGCTAGGGGATTCTGGGACTTGAGGTCCTTGTGCCTTCAAGTGGCCACGGTTGGATACCTCTGCTGTAGAACTTCCACAATTACGGGTAATTCTCGACTTATGTCCAGTTGTTTAATGACGGTTTAAGTTATGATGGACCTCGCCAGAGCTACTTGAGGGATCTGTGCTGAGGAAGGGCTGGGATCCTATTGTGCAGAGCCTCTGGAGCCAGATTCTGGGGTGGGGGGCTGCCTGGCTCCCTCTTTCTCTTGGGGCCCCTCCCTGCAAAGCTAAGACTTACGGATGAGTTCGTTGAATTCACTTGCCAATTAGAGCATGCATGATATAGCACAAATTAATCAAACTTGGGGGGGTCCTTGATGCTCTGCGAGTTTGGTTCTTTTCCTGCAGGCATTTTGTTATCCAACTAGGTAACTTCATCGGAGGATTGGGGTTTGGCTTAGGGGCCTGACACGTCCGCAAGGAAAGGGCCAATCTCAGAGAGCCCCTGGGGCCCCCGGTTTCAACCCTGAGCTACAAAGGTTCTTCTTCATTAATCAAACTTGCACAGAAAGTTGAAAGGCAGATCAGCATCAGCCTCTCCCTCCCCCATAATAGCCCAGAAGGAGGGTCTTGACCCCACCTGCCTCAGGACCACCCGAAGGTGTTGAAGGTTGTACAAGTCGCCCATTGGCCTTTTCCACCACACACACACACCCTGTAGAAGAGGCCCTGCTGAGTGCAGGCATGGAGGCGTCTGCTTTGAAAGGCGCAGGTGCCAGGCAAGGCCAGGTGGAGGGGCAGGGCTGTGGCCTGTGCCCTGCCTAAAGGAGGCACCTGAAGTGGGGAGAGGCCGGCCAGGGACCCATTCGGGGTCCTCAGGGGAGGACCGAAGTCCCCAAGAGAGGCTGGTGTCACCCATCACTCCTTTCCAGAGCATGTCCTCCTTGCCGTGCAATCTCAGTCGGCAGAAATCCACCGGGCCTCTTTCTAACACCTGATTCGTCCCACCTCCCATGCTCAACAGCTCTCCTTCTTTCTCTCTCTTCCTCCCTCTCCCTCTCCCTCTCTCCCTCTCTCTCCTTCTGCAGAACGAGCTGTTTGAAAAAGCCAAGAACGAGATCCTGGACGAAGTCATAAGCTTGAGCCAGGTGACCCCCAAGCACTGGTACCGTCCTTCATTTCTTCCGCTTGTCTTAGGAGCGTGGGGGGGGGGGCGGGGATGCTGAGCTTAGGAAAGGCTGCTTTGAATGCTCCGCCGGGACTGTCGAGTGTGGATGGGCCCCCTCCGGGTTTGTAGGGAGCCCCCTCCTCCCCCCCCGCCGTTCTGCTGAGGCTTTGCGGTTTTTGCAGCTCCCCCTCCCCATGAGAAAACACGTGGTGTGTGGATTGTTCTTGCTCCAAGAGTGATTGAAAACAGCCCCAGGGGTGGTGGGGGGGTGCAACTTGGGCAGCGAAGGAGAAGCAGTTGTGCAAAGTTGTAAATATTCCAAATAGAATCCAGGTTTGTCTGGCCACCCAAAGAATGAGGTCGGTCAGCCTGCCGAGGCTTACGAAGTGCCAGGGCCTCCCACGCCCCCCCCCTTTGGTGCCGTATGTAAGCGAGAGGCTGGATTAAGAACCGTGAGAGGGCTTGGCATGATTCTCCTCGTCTGGGGTCTTGGGAATCCCTGCCCTGGGCTGCTGAGATGTCAGGAGGATATCTGGGTGATTCGGGGGCGGGGGGGGGCTTGCTTTGGCTGTTTGGGCTCTGTGGAAGGGACCTCGGAGGTCTTCTAGTCCAGCCCTCTGCTTGAGCAGCAGACCCTGTGCCATTTCAGACAAACGGCTGTCCAGTTTCTTCTTAAAAGCCTCCAGGGGTGGAGTGCCCACAACTTCTGTTCCCTTGACGAGTTTCCATCTGTTGCTTCTTGTCCTGCCTTCAGGTGTTTTGGAGAATAGGTGGGGACCCCCCCCTCTTTTGGGGGCAGCCCCTCAAATATTGGAAGATGCTATCCCATCTCCCCTGGTCTTTCTTTTCACTGAAATGTTTCCTTTCGCCCCGGAGCGTTTTGTTCCTGCCCTTATCGTTTGAAAACTTCACCAAAGAGCAAAGACGCCCGGCACACTTTTGATTTGCCTCTTGCAAGGTAGATCAAGAGCCCCCCCCCCACCAACAGCAAGCGGAAATTGTGTTTGTGTGCCTGTGTGTATTTGCGGAGCTGTTTTTGAGCAAATGAGTCTGGTTTGGCAAGAAGACTTTTTGGCTCAAGACAAGTGAAACACGTCTGTTTCCAAGCCTTTCCAACTTTTATTCTTTAAACGCTTGGTATCCTTTTAAGTTCTCGTAAATAACTTTGCTAAAGCCAGTTGGAGACCATATGGGCCTGCTTGCCACCCCTCCCACCCGCTTCCCCTTGGCCTGACTGCCGCAGGATCCCAAAGCTTTTCCCTTCTTTGCTTGACTCGCCACCCTTTTCCTTTCGCAGGAAGGAACCATCCGGGCTCGTCAATTATTGCCATTTTTTACCCTTTGCACGATTGACCTGCCGTATTAACCACCATATTAACTTCCTGTCTCATAGCCCTAGAATTCTTCCTCGTTAATTCTGCCTTTTTGCCTTGCTTTGTGTTTTCTTGTGACCAACAAGAAACCTCTCGGACTGGGGTTAGAACTTACTCCAAGTTGAGGTATCCCAGCCTTGTCAGTTTTAAGACTTCTGGACTTCAACTCCCAGAATTCCCCAGCTGGCTGGGGAATTCTGGGAGTTGAAGTCCACAAGTCTTAAAGCGGACAAGATCGGACACCCCGGTTCTAAATCCTCACCCACAGTGAACAAACACCACTGCTGTGTTCGTAGAACGTGTGCGGCATCTACACAAACTGCCTCAGTGCTTCCCGTGACAGCTTAGTTCACGCAGCAAAGAGAAAGGTTGGATTCTCGCAACGTGTGTAGTCACACGCAAAGGCACGCCCGCACGTCCCGGTTTCTTTAATCTGCTTTTCACAGAAAGCGCGTGAAGTTGCAACGACAGCTTTTGTGTTTGTGAGTCACTCATACACCCCTGCCCGTTCCCCCAAAGGGCTTTTGGAGTCCATGTGATAATTGTGCTTACGTTACAGTCATGTTAATTTTGTTCACTCCTGTGGCCGTTTAAATGGAAACGTGTGTTTGTACAAGGGGAGGAGGAGTTTGGTGTATCAGTTGAGATGTACTTTTTCCGAGTTTCACTTGGTAGTTGTGCCAAATGACAGATTCTCGGGAAACGGAGGAAAATTGCCTTTCAGATCTTTTAACATCAGGTTTTCCGTTTTTAAGCCGATTTTGTTATTTCGTCCAAAAGGCGAAAATACAAAATCAGAAAAGGAAAAATGAACAGAGAGAACACAAAGCTAGACAAGAACATTTTAAAAAGTAAATTAAAAAGGAAGACAACATTATTGCAACAATAATACAGGAAGTCGGATTGCCTTTCAGATCTCTTCCCCTCGTGCTTTCTGGAGTAGATATTACGAAGTATTATTGAGACACGTCAGTCTGTCTTTTTGAGCTGCCGTGGAGTTTCTTTCGTAAGCGGAAGATGCAGCTATGCAGGGTGTCCTCCTCTTACAATGCTTCATTTAGCGACTGCTCAGAGTTACAACGGCCCTGAAAAAAAATGGCTTCTGACTATTTTTCCACCCTTATGACCGTTTGCAGCATCCCCGTGGTCACGTGATCGAAATTCAGACGCTTGGCAACCGGCTCGAATTTACGACGGTCACAGTATCCCAGAGGGGGTCACACGATCCCCTTTTGCCAGCTTCTGACAAGCAAAGTCCACAGGGCAGGGGGAGGCCACCTTGGCTCTTTCATGACTGGTGGACTTCGACTCCCAGAATTCCTGAGCCAGGCACGCTGAGGGGAAAGGGAGAGGTTCCCAAGCTGAGCCGGGCTGGCTGAGGAATTCTGGGAGTTGAAGTCCAGCAGTCATAAAAGAGCCCAGGTGGCCTCCCCCTGGCCTAGGCAGCCGAGGGGACGCTTCCTCCCCTGTCCGTGACCCCCGTCTCCTCTCTTCCTGCCCTCCCAGGGAGGAGATCCTGCAGAAGACCTTGTGGGACAGGGTCTCCACCCACGTGATAGAGAACATCTACCTCCCAGCAGCCCAGTCTCTGAACGCCGGGACCTTCAACACCACCGTGGACATCCGGCTCAAGCAGTGGACGGACAAGCAGCTGCCCAACAAGGCCGTGGAGGTGAGTGGCAGCCGGGGAGGACAGAGGAGCCCTCGGCTGCTTCTCTCGGGACAGGTAGACTTCGACTGAAGCCGAGGGGTGACCCAGCCGGAGAAGGCAGATTCTGAAGCTGCCTACTTACCTTTTCCCTTTTCTCCCAGGTCCTTTCTCCCCCTCCCCCTCGCCCTCCCCCCCCCATGGTTCATGGCAGTCTGGCATCAGCAGAGCAGCGGAGGGGCGAAGCAGGAGGGCAGCGCTCTCTCTCTCTCACACACACACACCCCTTCTGCCTCCCTGCCTCGCCTCTTCCTTCCTTTCTGGGAGAGGCAGGGCCAGTCCCGCTCTCCCCTCCAGACCCCCTCCATCCGCCCCAGGTGCTGGGCGGCCTCCCCTGCCAGCCGGGCTCTCTTTGAAGCCCCCTTTCCTTTCATTAAAGGCCATTCAAGTTCACCTGAAATGGGACCACCACCGGATTTGGTGGCTGAAATAGCTTCCGCCAGTGCAGGCTGTCTCTCGGCCCGAATGTGGGCATGGCAGCGGGGGTGAGGGGTCTGCCGCCCCCTCTCCCAGAAGCCCTCTCGGGGGCTCCCACCGCCCGCCCCCCCCCTGCATTTGCCAGAGAGAAGCCCTCAGCCAGGAGATTTGCTTAAGGCTCTTCTTGCAGGTTAGGACAACCTAACTAGAAGAGCCGCAGGGTCCCTCCCAAGATTGTTGTTGTTGTTGTTGTTGTTGTTTGCTGCTGCTGTTATCGGTGCTAATGGAGCCTGCCCATCAGGGTCACAGCTTGTGACAGCCATAAAAGTCAGTCAGGCCACAGACCCAATTTTTTGTGCTGGTCATTAAGCTAACACTGCAGTTGTCAAGCTAATCGTGAACCAAACCATTTGCCAAAACCCAGAAGTAAATGCTGCTTTTTTTTTTCTCCTTTGGGGGGGGGGGACTCCGGCCTGGAGAATCCCTCCTGCAGCTGGGCGGGGGGGGGATAAATCCCAGTGCCCCGTCAAACTCCCACCCAGAGGCTTCGGCTGGGAGGAGGCCTGGTGCTCCATGCCTGGAGAGGCGCCGGGCCCTGCCGTCTGTTGTGTGGGGCTGGCCGGCAGGGCGCAAGAGGGCACGGGGGGGGGCTGCCTGCCATGTGCTGAGGCGCCCCTCCCGCCCCTTGTCAGGTGGCCTGGGAGACGCTGCAGGAGGAGTTTTCCCGCTTCATGACGGAGCAGAAGGGCAAGGAGCACGACGACATCTTTGACAAGCTGAAGCAGGCCGTGAAGGAGGAGAGCATCAAGAGGCACAAGTGGAACGAGCGGGCGGAGGACAGCCTGGTAGGGCCAGCCCACCCCCACCCCCCACTCCCTCCCTTGGGACGGGTGGGGCGGGGGCAGAGGGGCCCTCCTGACCTCGGTGCTCTGCCCGGGCAGAGGGTGATCCAGCACAACGCCCTGGAGGACCGCTCCATTTCGGACAAGCAGCAGTGGGACGCCGCCATTCAGTTCATGGAGGAGACCCTGCAGAGTCGCCTGAAGGACAGTAAGTGCCCCTCCCTCCCTCCCTCCCTCCCTCCCTCCCTCCCTCCCTCCCTTCCTTCCTCCCTCCCTTCCTTCCGGCAACCTCACAGCCGCTGCTCTGAAGGCCCAGCCTCCCCCCCCCAAAAGCGGGGAGGGCTTCCTAGGCCAGAGGCCCGGTGGATGGATCCTTGGCAGCCCCCCCCCCCGGATGTGGTGGCTGGGTGCCTCTTCTCTCCCTGCTTCCGGCGAGGGTCTTGCGGGACTCAGGGGGGCTCTCTCTCGCTTCTGTCTAGCGGAATCGGTCATCGAAGACATGGTGGGGCCGGATTGGAGGAAAAGGTGGCTGTATTGGGTGAAGCGCACCAAAGAGCAGGTAAAGGGTGCGCAGGCGTCACCCCGGGGTCGGCCCTTCCCTCTCCTCTGCCTGGCCGGCTGCACAGCCTCGCGGGAGACCCCCGTGCGAGTCCCGCTTCTCCGCTCTGGACCTCCTCCCGCTTCTTCCCCTGGGCCCTCGGGGAGCCTGCCGGTTCTCGCTCTTTCCCAGGTGGGGGCGGGTCTTCCCCGGCGGTGCCCCCTCTTGACGTTCCTCAGAACTCAGTGTATTTGGGGAGGTCTTTGGGGCCCCTCGGCGGCACTCACGTTCCTCCCTCGGCTCAGAGGCCGTTGCTGCAGGGTGAGCCTTTCCCTCTGCCTTGTACAGGCAGTCCTCTACTTACGACCACAATCGAGTCCAAAATTTCTGCTGCAAAGTGAGACGGGTGGAGTGAGTTTTGCCCCATTTTGTGACCTTTCTTGCCACAATTGTTAAGTGAATCACTGCAGTTGTTAGGTTAGTAACACACTTGTTAAGTGACTTTTCATGTGTGGTCGCAAAGGGGGATCACGTGACCCTGGGACACTGCGACCGTCATAAATACGAAGCAGTTGCCAAGCGTCTGAATTCTGATCACGTGACCCTGGGGAGGCTGCAACGGTCGTTAAGTGTGAAAGACGGGCATAGGTCACGTTTCCCAGTGCCGTTGTAACTTTGATCGGTCACTAAATGGTGTAAGCCGAGGACTACCTGGATTCAGTCTGGGGAATCTTTAATAGGTCAGGTGTGGCCGTGCTTTCTTCCGCTTCCTTCTAGTTCCAAGCAGAGGCACAATGAGCATTATTCATTCAGCCAATTTATATGGCTGCCCAAATCACAGGGAATGGACCAATGTCGGCTTAAAACCAAACCTTAAACCAGCAGGGTAAAAACAACCCCAGTAGAAACACAGCGTGAACTGAGGGCGCGCACACACACACACACACACACACACACACACACAGAGGCCCAAACCCAGGGCGGGGGGGGCATCCCGTAACAGCTGAAATGTTCCCCCACGCCCCTTACGAGGGGCTGACGGGGGGGCCGTTCCGCCTCTCCCACACCAGACGACCCGCAACGAAACCAAGAATGAACTGGAGAAGATGATCAGGTGCAACGAGGAGCACCCGGCTTACCTGGCCAACGACGAGGTCACCACCGTCCGGAAGAACCTGGAGGCCCGGGGGGTGGCGGTGGACCCCTGCTTGGTGAGGCGCCTGGCTTCGGACTCTGTGGGGGGGTGGGGAAGGTAGGGTTTCAGTAAGACCTCCCCCTCCTCTAAATCCACCCACTCTCGTCCCCTGGAGGGTCTCTTCTTGTGCTTGCTGGCGGCCGAGTGTTGGCCAGGGAGGACCCCCCCCCCCAGGATTTGTGGAGGTGTGCTGGGCGGGAGCAGCGGTGACCACAACTCCAGCTGGCTTCCTCCGTCCAGGGTTAGCCGTTCCCAGGATGGCCAGTGGATCAGGCCACGGAGGGAAGTGGGGACTAAAACCAAGCCCCCCGGGAGGGGCTCTGGGTTAGCAGAAGCACTTAGACTTGTGTACACTGCCCCACCGTGCTTCACAGCCCTCTCTCAGCAGTTTACAGAGTCAGCCTCTTGCCCCCCAACAATCTGGGTCCTTGTTTTACCCACCTGGGGAGGACGGAAGGCTGAGTCGACCGTGAGCTGGTGAGACTCGAACTGCTGGCTGCGGGCAGAGTCAGCCTGCAGTGCTGCACCCTGACCCCTTCGCCACCAGGGTTCCATAGTTCAGTCCACTGCTCCATCACTGGAGGCTTTTAAGAAGAGACTGTTGTGATTCAGGGTCAGTCTGTGGGTTCGGCGGTTGGGTCGGACGACTCAGAGGAGGAGGAGGGGGGTGTTGAAGAGCTTGCTGATGATGGCCTTGAGGCTCCGCAGAGCCCTCAGCCAGGCCCCTCCCACCTGGTCACGACGCAGACCCAGCTGTGTGAGCCTGACAGCGTGGATGAAGATGACCCACAGCTGGCCCTGTTCAAGGACGCCCGACGCAGGAGGCAGTCAATCAGGAGTAAACAGAGGAAGGCAATGGGGCTCCTCAGAAGGAGGCAGAGAGAAGCCACACCCTGAACTGTATAAAAGGGGAATGCGTGGGAGGGCTGGTTTGCTGAAGGCAACCGCTTGAATAGCTCCTGTTTCTTGGTTCATGTCTTGTTCTGTTTGTTTTTGTATTCATAAATTTGGCAGGCTTAATTCCAGCCTCTCTTGCCTTCTTGTAAAAGGGGTTGTCCCTGCCTTTTCTGCAGGGCCGGTAGCAGGCTGGTACAGAACAGAGACTGGGCAACGTTATAGGGTCTCCTGTTGGAGCAGGGGGTTGGACTGGAAGACCTCCAAGGTCCCTTCCAGCTCTGGTATTCTGCTGTACTTCATTCTATTTTTTTATTATTATTATTTGCCATTGGAAGCCCTGATTCTTCCTCCCTCTCGTTCTCTGCTCAGTGTCAGCATTTCTCCCTGGGGCTCACGGCCATCAGTGGTCCCCAGGACCACCCCAGCCCTGAAGATATCTCCCCCCCCCAACCACTTTGTCTCCAAGGACATACAATTAAATCCTGGGCCTCCGGGGCAGATGACAGCCGGTGGGCCTCTTATTTCCTCCTGGGCGTGGGGCATTCCACACGGGGGTCAGCAGCTCTCCGCCCACACAGTAGGGAAGGCAGTCTGCCTTTTGCTCACCAGCCTGCTTAGCCTCAGTTTGCTTGCCCGGCCGTTTGAGTGACCAGGCCTGTCCCTCTGCTCCCAGATCAAGGACACCTGGCACCAGGTTTACAGGCAGCACTTCCTGAAGAAAGCCCTGGGCCACTGCAACCTCTGCCGGAGGGGCTTCTACTACTACCAGAGGCACTTTGTGGACTCGGAGGTGAGCAGAGAAGCCACGGGGGGGGGGGATGGGGGGGCTGTCCCGCCCAGCCGGGATCCGCGTGCTCCAAGAGGATGGTGCTCCTGCAGTGTTCCACTAGGTGGCAGCCTTGCAGTGAACATCTGGTTCCAGCTGCTTTGTCTGGGCAACGCACTGGGCTCCCCAGGGACCCTGGTGTAGGATCGCTCCCCCTTCTCTGCCTTCACTTGCGTTCTGGATTCGTGCACTATACGCTCACCTGCTGGGCTGGGCTGGATTTGCACAGCCGCCCCCCCAAAAAAATGCGATGAGCAGATTTTGGGACTCACCGCTGTGTCCTCCTGCTCTTCTAGCTGGAGTGCAACGACGTGGTGCTCTTCTGGCGCATCCAGCGCATGCTGGCCATCACCGCCAACACCCTGAGGCAGCAGCTGGCCAACACCGAAGGTAGGAGCCCTGCTTTGGGTGGGCTTCTGGGGGGGGGGGGCAGAGGCCCGCCCTCCGGGCCACGGGTGGGAGAGAAGGGGCAGGCCCAGCAGCCGCCACGTGATCTCGGAGGCCCCTCCAGGATCTGGGAACCGTGCCCTTCCCGGGAGCTGCTTGGCATCTGTGCCTCCGTTGCTGCCAGGGTGCATGGTCTCCTTTGGCCCTGGATGCCCCGGGAGGTGCCCTCCGTCTCCCCTGGGTTTTGAGCCTCCCTTTCCAGCACTTTTGCCCTCCTGCAGAGACGTCTGGGGAGGTCCTGGGTGATCCAGCTCAGGGTTGTCCCAGAAGGGCTTTTTTCAAAAGGCAGCTGGACTCGTTTTTTCCTTGAAGACGTTTCCCTTCTCCTCCAAGACGCTTCCTCAGTTCTGAAGCGAGAAGCGGAAAGCCTTCAAGGGAAAAGCAAAGAGGTCCAGCTGCCTTTGGCAAAAGCCCCTCCGGGACGCCCCGCAGAGACACTTTGGCTAACCCCGAGGCCCCCTCCGCAGTGAGGCGTCTGGAGAAGAACGTCAAGGAGGTGCTGGAGGACTTCGCCGAAGACTGCGGGAAGAAGATGACGCTGCTGACGGGGAAGCGGGTGCAGCTGGCGGAGGACCTCAGTGAGTATTCCCGGCTGGAGCCACGGGGCCCTTCCTGCGCCGGCGGGACGCTCTGCCACTTGAGAGGTGTTGGGCGCTGCACGGTGAAGAAGCCCAGGAAGCGCCTGGCCAGACCGTCTTGGCTGCCTCGAGGTCTTCATGTCTGAACCTCCCCGGGGTCCCCGCTTGGTCTGCGCCACAGTCCACGAGAGGCGTTGCGCTGTGGGGGCCTCCCCTGGGAGCCTTCCGGACTGTGTGGCTCAGCCGGTAGGAGAGAATCGCTGAAGCTGCGGGGTGCCTGGTGCCCTTGCGGGCGTTTCAGGACCCAACTAGGGAACATCGTCAGTGTTGGGAGGAGGAGGAGGAGGAAGGGCTGTGGGGTCCCTGGTGCCCTCTGGGCCTGGCGGTTTCCTTGCAGGCGTTTCGTGGCCCGACTGGGGAACGTCATCAGGGCTAGAAGTGGGGGGGGGGTTGTTGCTCTCTGTCCGTGGGAAGTGGCTTGCCCTGCTCAGAGTGGGTGAGAGTCTCCTTGGTGGGTCCCTGGATCCCTGCTTCCCCTCCCTCGGAAATATCCAAGCCCAGAACACGCAGCACCGTCTTCACGGCACGGAAAGCCTTCGAACCAGTTTTCAGCAAGGAGGGAGAGTCCTCCCCCTGGTCCTCTCCTGCAGGCAGGAAGAAAGGGGGGTGAAGAGTCCACGGGCTGGGGGTGGGCCTCCTTTGCCCAGCTGTCGGAGGGGCTGCTATGTTTGCCCCCCAAAAGAGAGGCAGATACTGGGGGGGAGCAAGGGGGGCAGCCCTGGGGGCTTCCCTCCCGCTGGCAGCCGCTGAGCAGAGCTCCCGTGGGTGTTTGTGCTGGCTGATCTCCGGCTGAATTCCTGCAGGAGGAGCATTTCCTGGCCCACCAAGGCCCTCCTGCCCGGGCTTGTCCCCCGGAGGGAGGCCGAGGGAGCCGTTGGCAGCGTCAGGCAGCCCAGCCTCTCTCGCCTGGAGGCCTTGCCACAGGGAATTCCCCCGGAGGCCCCTCTGCTCCTAAGAGGCTGCCCTGAAAGGGGGGTGTCATTCCCCCCCCTCGAGAAGGCAGGCCTTTGTGCTGGTCTCTCCCCACCCCTGCCATCCCCCCCACCACCTTTCCTGAGGGTCGTGATTAAGCTCTTGGCAAAGCAGTCTGAACTACTACATGTTTATGCCGTTGGTAAATAAACTCGGCCTTTTGAATTTCGGTGCTACCAATAAGAATAGAACAGACCAGAATAGAATATTCTTTATTTGGCCAAGTGCGATTAGACACACTGGGAGGCTGGCGTCCAGTAGTGGCTGCGTGGCTCAAGGGCTTCGCGTGGCACACAAATGGGCAGGTGGGACGGATGCCGTCCCCCAGAGCAGAGCAAAAGGCCAGATTTGGGCTCCGGATGGTGGCAAAGGGGGGGGGGCAGCTGGGCCCCCTTGGGGTGATGGGATACCAGATCATCCAGTTTGTGCCCCAAATGCCGCCTGCAGCTCCCTCTCCGGGCTGCTCCTGCTCTGGAGTCCCAGGTTCCTCTGGGAGATGATCCCGGGACTGCAACTGGCAGTGAGGTTTCAGTTGCTTCTTTGGCCCACGCGCGCACACACACACACACACACACACACACACACACAAACCACACCCCTCCCTCCTTCCAGGGAAGGTGAGGGGGCTGATCTCCTTTCACCAGGAATTCCCCCCTCCCGCATCTTCCGACTTGTTGAAACTGATCTCTTCCCACCGCAGGGATGAGGGAAGCTCCGGAGGGGGGAGGGAGGGGGAGGAAAGGGGCTGGTTGCAGCCCCCCAGCAGAAGCCCCCACCCCTCCAGAAGCTGCTGGGGAAAGGGGTCTGGTTGACCCTGGAGTCCCCCTCCTTTCCGGCACGGGGGCCAGGGGGAGGCGTGCAGGCAGTCCTCGCCTCACGACCGCAACCGAGCCCAACGTTTCTGTTGCTAGGTGCAAGACAGGTGTTAAGTGAGTCACGCCCCATTTTACTACCTTTCTTGCCACGGTGGTTAAGTGAATCACTGCAGCTGTTAAGTCAGTCACACAGTCGTTAAGTGAATCCGGCTTCCCCCTTGACTTTGCTGGTCGGAAGGTCGCCAAAGGGAATCACGCGTCCCCGGGGTACCGCAACGTCATAGATGTGAGTCGGTTGTCAAGCCTCCGAATGTAGATCACGTGACCACGGGGAGGCCGCAATGGTCATAAAACGTGGGGAAAAAATTCCCGGTCCCGTTGTAACTTTGAACAGTCACGAAGCGAACTGTGGTGAGTCGAGGACTGCCTGTATTTGGAGTGTTCTTGTGAAAAAGCCCCACTCGTGTTTATTCAGGGCATTGCTTGACAAGACTGCCGCCCCTCCCCACCTGTGGGACCCCCCCATGTTTTCTCTCTTCCCCCCCCCCCCCCGCAACCTGGGCAACGGAGGGGCCTTTTGGTCACCATCTGGCCTGGTGATTCCTTCCTTCCTTCGGCCGCTGGCTTCAAGGCCAGGAGGGACCCCCCCTTCCCTTCCCCCCTGCCTCTGGGGGGGCCACGGGTGCTGCCCTTCTGCTCTTTCGGGGCAGGGCCCTTGGCCCCTTCGCTGGCTGGGGAATTCTGGGAGCTGAAGTCTTAAGGTTGCCAAGATTGGAGAGCCCGGCTTCGTGGTAAGCGCCGTGCGACGGCCACTGTTTTTTTAAGGGGCAGCTTTGCGCCCTCCCCCCTGGTTGAGGGCGTAGAGGGGGTGGGCATTGAGGGGGCTTCCTTGGCCATCTCCAGAGCTTCCCCTCCAGGGCCGGGGGTCAGGCCTCTCGGTCCTGGCCGAGGCCCTCTTCCTTCCGATTTTAACCGGGTCCCCGGAAGGCAGCAGCGGGAGCGATGGGCCCACTGACACCGGCCCCTCTCACGGGTGTTGCCGTGCGGGGCGGGGGGGAGCCCAGGCAGCCTTCGCTTCAGCTTGGCAGGCAGGAGCCGCTTTCCCTGCCTGGCAGTGACGGATGCCAGTCAGCGCCAGCGGTGTGGGCTTTCCCTGGGCGCCCCCCCCTCCTGATTCCTGGGGGGGGGTTGACTTCCTGAGCTGCTCACGTCCCACTCAGAGGGCTTCTCTTTGGCTGGTTTTGTCTTGGGGCTTCCTGGGGCCAATGAGCTAATGGGGGAAGAATCCCCCGGCCTCGTCTGCCCGTCTCGGCCTCTCAGGGAAGCCGCGGCAGCCCGGGACGAGCCCCCCTTTCGCCCGGGACGAGCCCCCCTTTCTCCCACCCGGCAGTGGGATGGGGAACAGGGCCGGCCTTTGTGGCTGAGCCGAGGAAGGGCCTCCCAGCCACCCGCCGGCCGCCCCATTTCCGTCTTGACCCGCTTTCTCTGCTGCCCCCAATGGGCGGACCCCCCCTGCCTTGCCATGAAACCCCCCCCCACCCATTCTCTGCCCATCTGGTTTCCAGCCTTGAGGGTGGGGGGGCTTCCCCTCCATCTGTCTTGGCCAGTGATGGATGGGGTTGTGTCTCGGCCTGGGCGACCTGGGTGGCTTCCCTCCCGGTTTGGCCTTTTCCTCTGTTCGCACAAGGGGGACCCGCTCAAAAGTGGGGGACCTTCGTGTCAAGCAGTCTGGCCAAAAGACCCCAGCCATTCAGTGGGGCCTGACCCCCGGCTCAGATCACTTCATTCTAGCAGCTTTTAGCCACAATGGGCCGGAAGAGGGAGGGTCACGGAAGGCCTGCAGCCAGCTCAGAGTCCCGGAGGGGGGAGGGGGAGGCAGGGAAGGTCTCGGCTGGGGGTCTTTGGCGGTTTAGGCCCCACCCCCTCCCCAGCTCCCTTTAACTGGGAGCTCCCTGGGTGCCACAGGAAGAAGAAAGGCCCGTCTCCCTGGAGGCCGTTTTCAGCTCTAACAGAGCAACAGAGTCGGACGGGGCCTTGGAGGTCTTCTAGTCCAACCCCTATGCCATTTCAGACAAGTGGCTGTCCAGTCTCTTCTTAGAAACCTCTGGAGGCAGGTTGTTCCACTGATCCATTCTTCTCCCTGTCAAGAGGCTGCTTCTCTCCTTGATGAGTTCCCTTCTCTTACTTCTTCTTCTGCCTTCCGGTGCTTTGGAGAACAAGTTGACAAACACACACACCCCTCTTTGTGGCAGCCCCTCAGATATCAGATTTTCTGGTTAAAGGGAGAACCTAGTGAAAGAAATGCACACACACACACACACACACACACACACACACTGTGTTGGAAGGGCCGTCGAAGCCCTCAGCCCAAGCGTTCCCCACCCCAGACCTCCCCCAGCCTTTCCTGGAAGTCCAGAGCTCTTCCCTCTCCTGTCGGCTGGGAAGACCATCGGCAGGACCTGCGCGGTGACTTGATCAGATCCTGCAGCTTCGCCGTTGCTCGGCTGTGTGGTAGCTGTGGCATCGCAGGGGGCGGCCCTGGCCTGGGAGGCCCCGTGCTGATCCGGAAGAGAATCCGGAGGGAGTGGTCAGTGGTAGAAGCAGCTCACGAGTGCCACGTTAATGGCAGGAGAAGCGACTTTAACAAACCCAGCCCATCAGTCGCAGCCCGTTCCCAGGTGTGCCCGTCACGTCTTCCCACCACAGCCACGGGTGACCGCACTCTGCCTTGAGAGGCCTCTGTTCAGGGCTTGCGATGCTCCGGACTTTAGAGTGATGCGGCCTTCGGTGCCTTCGCCGTTCCTGGGTTGGTGCAGAAGCCGCAGAGACGACGGTCCGGACGGCCCACCGAGGACCACGGAAAAGGCAGCAACGTGCTCCAGGGCGGCTTCAGGAAGTTTAGTCTTTAGTTATCATTTATCTGCCACCCGTCTAGTCCCGTTGCCGGTGTCAGCCCTCTTCCCCGGGCAGATGTCCCCCCCCAAGAGCAGATACGGGCACACCTGCATCCAGAAACCCCTGTACAGGTGGTCCTCCACTTACCACTCCAACGGAGCCCAAAATTTCTGTTGCTAAGCGAGAAGTTTGTTCGGGGAACCCTGCCCTGTTTTAGGACTTTTCTTGCCACGTTTGTTAAGTGAATCGCTGCAGTTGTTAAATTAGGAACACGCTCGTTAGTCTGGCCTCCCCGTTGGCTGCGCTTGTCCAAAGGTCGCAAAAGGGGATAGCGTGACCCCGGGACGCTGCGACCGTCGTAAATACGAATTCAGTCGGTTAAGCATATGAATGTATTTTGATCACCTGTCTGCAAACTTCCCGAGTGTGGAAAAATGAGCCCGAGTCACTTTTTCAGTGCCATTGTAACTTTGAACGGTCACTAAGCGAGCTGAGTTGTATGTCGAGGACTAGCCGTTCTGGAAGTCTCCTTGCCAGATCCAGGCATCCACAGCTCAGCTGGAACAAGCAGCACAGCCCTTTTTCGGCCATTCGGTTCAGAGTGGCCTCAGTTTCCCCTCTTGGGCACCCCCTGACATTTCCCAGAGGGGCAGATCAGCCGCTTCTCTGGTGCTGCCAACCTCCGGGTGGCATTTGCGGCTCAGCCCTGCTGATAAACCACAGGCTGTGGGGCAGCTGCAGCCCCCACATTTTGCCACCCTTGCCGTGTGGTGAGCTGGCTCTGAATCCTGCCTGGCCTGAATCGAAGAATGGTGGTTTAGGAAGAGGGGCTCCAGGGGCAGGGCCAGCTTCACCGGGGGGGGCATCTAGAGTTGGGGAGCATTTTGAGGCCAAGTTGTACCGGAACTTGCATCCAAGAGTTCTTATTTCCTAAGATGTGGATTGAGGTGGGTCCTGACACCTGGCTCCCTTCTGCCAAGCTGATTCTTCGGGGAAAGGGATGCACAGATGGGAGGGGGCTTCCTGGGGCGCCCCTGGGTCCCTCCGGCAAGAGAGGTTTGGGGCAGCCCAATCAGTTGCAGGAAACGGGGGCATCCCCTTCGTAACCACCCCCACCCCTGGAGAGCAGGAGGGGGCCCGGCCTTGGGCATCGAAATGCCCCCTGGCACTCCCTCCACCAGACTGGGCCCCCAGTCTGCTTTTCTGCACTTTTTGGGGGAAAAATGCAGAGAAGAGCAACTAAGATAATTTAGGGGACTGGAGGCTAAAGCATACGAAGAACGGCTGCAGGAATTGGGCTCGGCTAATCTGGAGGAAAGAAGGACTAAGGGTGACACGATAGCAGTCCTCCAGTATTTGAGGGGCTGCCCCAAAGAAGAGGGGAGGGTCCGCCTGTTCCCCAAAGCCCCTGAAGGTGGGAGAAGAAGCAACGGATGGAAACTGACCAAGGAGAGAAGCGACCTGGAATTGAGAAACTTCCTGACTGAGGTCAATCAACCAGTAGAACAGAAGCTGCCTAAAGAGGTGGTGGGTGCTTCAACCCTGGGGGGTTTTCAAGAAGAGACCGGACAGCCGTCTGTCTGGAATGGCGTACGGTCTCCCGCTTGAGCAGGAGGTTGGGCTAGAAGACCTCCGAGGTCCCTTGCAGCTCTATCCTGATTTTAGGGCTGAGATGCCCACGGCTGCCTTTTGTGAGGCCCGAGTGGTGCCCCCCCCCCGGCTGATCCTGGGCGGTTGTGCTTCAAGGCTCCCTCCCCTCTTGAGCCGAGGCCCCCCCTCCCCGCCTGGGTCTTCCCGTGTTCTCCCTGTGTATTCAGACCCTAATTACGGATCAATTAGTCTGTTTTTGAGCCCCGGATCAGAGGATTAATGCCAGGGAGCCGAGTGGCCCACGGATGTTGTTTCATGTGGGGACAAAGAGGCTGCAAAGATGAAGGGGTCTCTTGAAGCCGCTGAATAGCTGGGGCATTCTTCCTTCTGTGTCCGGCCGAGTTGACGGGATGTTGGGAGAAAGGATTATGAGAATATTCATGACCAGATGAGGGGCTGGGAAGAAGGGGGCCCGGGACGGCTCATCTTTTGAGCAAACACCCGGTCAATGGCAGGAGCAGGGGATTCAGTGCTCCCGGCCCGGCTTCAGCTGCGGAGTCATGCTCCTTGCGGCTGGGACGGGGGCTTTGTGCCTTGGGCTGGGAGGGGGCTGTTTAACAGGTGTTGGGAGACCAAGGGTGTTCCTCTCTCGCCCTCCCCAAGGGGCATTCTCTGGCCGCCTTCCTCGACATCTGGAGCAAGGGGGGTGGGGTGAGTTGCCTTGTGGCAAGATGGGCAGCAAACAGATTTAATAATAATTGTGGTGGGCAGGCTCGAATGACTGGCAAAGCAGGAGAAGGGGCGCAGGGTCGGCACAGAATCCAGACCGGCAGATATCCAGGTGCCCCGGAGGAAATAAGGCCCAGGGGCAGGGGGTGCATCTTGCCAGTTGGGCATCTCCTTGTTTTGCGGTTGGCTGGGGAATTCTGGGAGATAAAGTCAGCCAGTCTTAAAAGTAGTCAGGTTTGGAGGCCCCTTGACCTAGAAAGAACCGAGTTGGGGGAAACAGGTCAGGGAGCACATCTGGATGAGCCACCTTGCCTGCCGTTTGCCTTCTGACCGTGGATGGGGCAGAAGATGAACCGGAGACCACGTGTGGCCTCCCTGGGCTTCCTTCTCCGTGCCTGAAGGCAGGGACTTGATTTTTTCCAGAAAAAGTTCGGGAGATCCAGGAGAAGCTTGAAGTCTTCATTGAAGCCCTTCATCGAGAGGAGAAGTGACGGCTTCGTTGGGTAAGGCTGCTGAGCTTCTTTGATGGACCTTCAGTTGGTCTCCTCAAGAGTTGGGTGTTCTCATCTCCAGCCAGGACCTCCTTGGCTGGTGGTGTGGGTGTGTCTGAAATTGATCACACTCAGGATGGGGGTTAGGGTGCTCCTAGGCTGCGGTCCTGGTGGAGGGATTCCCTCCCGAGTGGATCCTTGGCAAACCAGAGGCCCTCTTACTGAGGCCCATGGCCTGATCCCAAGAGTTCTCTTATTTATTTGCTGGTTTGTTTATTAAATTTGCATACTGCCCAACTCCCAACAGCTGGGGTCAAAATAGCTCTGGGGGATCATCCAGTTGTTCTTGGTGCTTCTTCTTGGAGACCCTGCCTCATTTTGTTTTCATTAAACCAGACATATTCTCAAATTGGGTATGACTGGTTTAATGAAGAGAAGGAGTAGGGGGGACACGATGGCAGTCTTCCAATATTTGAGGGGCTGCCCCAAAGAAGAAGGGGGGGTCAACCTTATTCTCCAAAGCCCCTGAAGGGCAGAACAAGAAGCCACGGATGGAAACTAATCAAGGAGAGAAGCAACCTGGCAGGAATTTCCTGACTGTGAGAACAATCCAGCAGTGGGATGGCTTCCCTTCAGAAGTTGTGGGCGCTGCAACACCGGAGGCTTTTGAGAAGAATCTGGACAGCCTAGAGTCTCCTACCTGACCAGGGGGTTGGACTAGAAGACCTCCAAAGTCCCTTCTAACTTGGTTATTGCCTCAAACCGGACTGTTTTTTCTCCGAACAAGAAGGAAGACATTTCGCTTCTCATCCGAGAAGCTTCATCTTGGATGAGAAGAGGAAGGCCAGACGCCAGGACCAATGAAGCTGCTTCTTCTTCCACAAGGACAAAACAGTCCGGCTGCCTTTTGAAAAAAGCACCCGGGAGATGGCCGTGACCTGCATGGCTGGGAATCTCCGCAGGCACTCGGCTGTTCGATTTATTCTCGGGGCACCCCCAACGTTGGGCCTGCTAGTCCGAGCTGCCACTGGGGCCTCCTGACTCCGGCACAATTTGTTCCAAGGCCTTCCCAGCCCCTGCCTGTAAAATCCTTGGGGGGTGGGGGGGAGGCTCTGCCACGGGGCTGCCCTCCAGGCTCCGCTGCTTCAGGGGAGCTGAGCAGGTGAGGGCGCTGAGTCTGGGCAGAAGCTTTGAGGCTTGAGACAGCCGGGAGCGGAGGACAGCTGCCTGTTTTCTCCACAAATTCATTTGCAGGCTTCTGTCTTTCAGTAAAAAAGGGCCACAGGGAGGCAAAGCCCTGCTGAACTTTTTGGGCTCTGCCAGAACGTCCCAGAAGGAAATGCTGCTCTTGGAAGGAGACGGTCACTTCATCGATGCTCATCGGAAGGAGAAGCAAACCAAGGAGGTCCCAGAAGCCGGGACTTTACGGCATCCTCGAAGTGGCCTCTCGCAGATGCTGTCCCGATTGTGCGATTCTGTTTTTATTTTGGAGATGGGATAAACGGGAGGGAGGAATGTTCTTCTCTCCCTTCCTCTCCATTACGTGTAAGAGCCGAGGAGCTTAAAATAAAAATTTGGCATCTTGTGCAGTCGGTCGAGATGTTCCTGCCCCATCTCCTCTTCCTCCTCCTCCTCTTCCCACCCCCACCCCAGAGTAATGGTCTGGCAAAGTCATTCCAGGCTTGCCTGCAGCCCTTGAGAGGGCCTGAGGAAGGCAGGCAGGCGGGGGCAGCCCTTGAGAGGGTGCCCCCCTCCCCCATGAGCAGAGGGCTCTTCCTGCAAGGCTGGTGGGCAGGACGGCCTCCCTTGGCTTTGCTGATGCCCTTCGGCCACCCACCTTCCCGGTCAGTCGGCCTTTCTGGAAATCTGATCCCGATGGTGTGTGGAAAGAAGAACCCCGGCCAGGCGGCAGCAGGTGAAGGCCATCCGCCCACGGGCTCCTCTTCCCTGACGAAGCTTTTGATCTTTCTCCGGCTTGCAAATTCCTTGGGTTTCCCGGCCTCCTTTTCTCCTCTCCTTGCCTGCCTGGCCGGGGGAGGCTCCTCCTGAAGGCCCTGCAGATCGTTTCAGCTTCTGGGCCGGGCCCAGCCTCGGATCTCCTGGACTGCAGCGCCTCTTCTTCCGGGGGGGGGGGACACACGCACACACACCCCGCCAAGATGGTCGCTGGGCAGGGAGTCGGCCGGGCTGCCTCTGCGGCTCTTTCCCTTCTCCGTTCTTCCAAAATGCAGATGGTGCCTTTTGTGGGCCAGCGTGACCGACGGCTGAGCCTCCGTCCACGAGGCTTCCTTCTTTTCTTTCGGGGGGGGAGGCGGAGTGTGCGCTTCTTGGGGGTGAATAAGCTTGGGGGCTGGTTCAGGCCCTGTAGGGTGCTATTTTTGTTTCTGAGGGGTCTCGGATCAAAAGAGAAGGGGGTGGAGAGGTTGGACTAGAAGACCTCTAAGGTCCCTTCCAGCTCTTGTGATTCTAGGATTCGGTAAGGGTCTCCTGCTGGAGCAGGGGGTTGGGCTAGATGACCTCCAAGGTCCTTTCTAGCTTTGTTACCCTAGGATTCCAGAAAGTCAAGAGTTTCGGCCTTGAAAATATGAACGAGGAGAAATCTGTTAAAAGAACCAAACGGAGAAGAGGCTGAATTGCGCCCAGGAGACGGGTTTGGTTTGGCTGTCCTGTAAGGAGCAGCACCCCTTTTACGGCCTGTGGGGCTTTTTCTGGTTCTCATCACCTGTTTTGAGTGTAAACCTTCACTGCTGATCCTGGTCTTCAGGCAACCTCCCTCCGAAAGCGGTGTGAGGCATGCAGGTGTCACGAGAAGAACAATAAATGCAGGGGGCTGGACTAGAAGACCTCCAACGCCCCGTCTAGTCTAGTCTAGTCTAGTCTATTTTCTATTCTATTTCTATTCTATTTCTGTTCAGTTCTGTTCTGTTCTATATTTTATTCTATTCCATTTCCATTCTATTCACTTTCTATTCTGTCCTGTCCTGTCCCGTTAATTTCTGAGCTTTTCCTAACCGTGTCCCAGGTGTCTCTGGGCGGCAGGGCTGCCTCTCCGGACCCAGAGAGGACTCGGGGGGGGGGGGGGCTGGTCAGCAGGAGAGGTTGGACGGGGCCCTTTTAGCCGATTGAGCGCTGCCCCTCCCCCGCAACTAGAGCTGAATGTGGCCGGGTTTCATCCTGGCTGCCGGTTTAAGGCCCAGCTTGCTCCAACTCCTTCCTGCGTCTCCCCGGAGGGCCCCGATCCCAGACCCCTAATTCTCCTGCCGCCTTTGCTTGCTGGTAAAATTTACTCCCCCTCCGTCCCACAGGGTAATTGCAACATTGATGACCACAGGGAGTCCTCATCTTGCATGCACAATTGGGCCCAAAATGTGTGAGAAATTTGTTAAGCCGGTTTTGCCCCGTTTTACGATTTCTCTTGCCACATTTGCTAAGTGAGTGGCTGCCGTTGTTAAGTTAGTAACACAGTTGTTAAGTGAATCTGGTTTCCCCATCGATCTCAAAAGGGGATCCCGTGACCCCTGGGTGCTGCGACCGTCGTAAATAGGGAGTCGGTTGCCAAATATCTGGATGTAAATCATGTGACCCTGAGGATGCGGCCTTGGTCATAATGTGAAAAATGGTCATAAGTCACTTTTTTCTGCGCCGTTGTAAGTTTGAACGGTCACTAAGAAAACCGTTGTAAATTGAGAACTCGCTGTATACAAAACCTACAGATGATACAAATAAAATACTGTAAAGAACCAGATACTCAGACCTACCTAAAAGATGCGGAGGGATGGAGGAGGATGAGAAGGGGGGGATTAATAGATTAATAACAGACCCCACCTCCCCCCCCCCCCCCCGCTTCTCATCCTATTCCCTCCCTCAACCTCCCCCAGTGGAAACCCCTCGGTGCAAGTTGCTCCCTCCCCCTGGAGAAGCCAGAGTTAGTCAGAACCAGGGCTTTTTCCCTCATAGAACGCTCAGAACGGAGTTCCGGCACCTTTTTTGGATGGAACCTTGTAGGGTAGGCAAGGCGGGTTGTCTGACATGTGTGAGTTCCGGCACCTTTTTCTTTTACAAAAAAAGCCCTGGTCAGAACTAATCCTTCCATTCCCCCACCCCCACCCCGGGACCATCCAGTCAGAACTGAAGAAGTGTCTTGGATGAGAAGCGAAACATTTTCAAGGAAAAACCAAGGAGTCCAGTTGCCTTTTGGGGAAAAAAAACACCTTTGGGACAAACCTGACTTGGATGACCGAGAATCACGGACACCCTTATAACACTGACAACGATGGAGAGCCAAAAAATGTGAATGCAATCCTGGGTTGCATTAACAGAGGGAGAGAATCAAGATCACGTGAAGTGTTGATACCACTTTACAAGGGCTTGGTAAGGCCACACTAGGAATACAGCGTCCAGTTTTGCTCACCACGATGTAAAAAAGATGTCGAGACTCTAGAAAGGGTACAGAGAAGAGCAACAAAGATGATTAGGGACTGGAGGCTAAAACATATAGGGAACGGTTGCTGGAATTGGGTATGTCTATATAAACCTTTATTGTCAAAGTACAACATGTGTACATTGAGATTAGCTGAGCCTCCCCCCGTGCTCTCTCCCCCCAACACACAGTGACAACAAACCCTCCCTCCTACCACACCATGTGAACCAACAACACCACACACCGGCCTCCCAAGTCAATCCTGCATAAGATTATGTCCCATTCAAAAGCCTAACAGCCCACGGATAAAAGCTATTTTTCAGCCTGTTGGTACGGCTGGCTATATTCTTATATCTCCTACCGGATGGTAGGAGAGTAAAGAGATACCGTCCAGGGTGTGAGTCGTCCCTGAGAATCTTCCTCACTCTTCCAAGGCAGCGAGCCCTGGCGATGTCATCCAGTGGTGTCAGGGGACAGCCCACAATGTCTTGTGCTGTGCTCACTACCCTCTGTAATACTTTCCTATCCGCGGCTGTCAGACCAGCATACCAAACCACAATACCGTACGAGAGGACGCTCTCTATAGTAGACCGGTAAAAGAGGGTCATTAGCTGTTGTTTAACGAAGAGAAGGATTAGGGCTAATATGATAGCAATGTTCCAATATCTCAGGGGCTGCCCCAAAGAAGAGGGAGTCAAGCTATTCTCCAAAACACAGGAGAAGGCAGGACAAGAAGCAACGGATGGAAACCGGTCAAGGAGAGGAGCAACCTAGAACTAAGGAGAAACTTCCTGACAGGGAGAGCAATTGATCAGTGGAACTCCTTGCCTCCAGAAGCGGTGAATGCTCCATCACTGGACGTTTTGAAGAAAAGACTGGACAAACATTTGTCTGGAATAGTATAGGGTCTCCTGCTTGAGTAGGGGGCTGGACTAGAAGACCTCCAGGGTCCCTTCCAGCTGTATTACTCCATGTTCTCTGGCTGAGAATCTCCCTAGACTCTCTCATATCACAGAGAAGGATGGCGATCCAGGCTGACGCGAGGAGGGTCTGGCTCTTCTCAATGGGTTTCTTTTCCAGTGTTCGCAGAATGGGCTGCTGCCCCACAGGGCTGGAAGGGGGCAAAGTGAAGAAAATGGGAAGAAATAAGCCTGTCGGAGGAGGAGCTATTCGCTGCTCCCTCATAGGGAGAGGAAGAGGTTTTATTCTAAAAACGCCAGTTTAAACCTCTTCGTTCTGCCTTTCTTTGCAGTGCTAACCCTCCCCCTTCTTTAATTAGCTGCGGTGGATGGATTAGGTTGGGCAAAACATTGAGCCCCGGGGGATTTTGTAGCAGACCCCAAGTGCAAAGAAAATTGATTTTTCTTTCAATTACTCAAGCCCGCATCCTGAGAGAGGGTGGCCGGCTGTGTGTTACTTAAAAGGGAATTAAAATTATCCTCATATATTCCACACTTCCTTTTAATACAGAAACGGCAGTGTGTTCCTGAGTGCTCTGTCGATTAACCCATCCCATAAATTTGCCAAGAGGATATTTAGGCAGGAATTTTCCTTGGAGAGAGAGGGATGGAAATCGGGAAGTTAAAAGGTGCCAGGTCGAAGATGAAGAAAAAGGTCTGAGTGCTCCTTCCGTGGATTTATGCCCACCAAGGAGGAGCTGGTGGGGCACTGCCAACGCGGCAAACCCGAAAGTGGAAGGGATGCCTAAACAAATAAAAATGCAGAGATGTTGTGCTTGTGGTCCTCTTCCATTGAACTCAGGCCCTCCCCTTTGCCTGCCATGGAGAGGGGGGGAAATAAACTCAGCTCTTTTTAGGGCTGGCCAAGGAGGGGGACACCTACAAAGGCCCCTTTTTCTTCCAGGCTTCCAGACCAAGCCTGGCCAGCCCTAGGAGGCCCATGGACCTGCGTGCGGATCTCTGCAGCCGCAGGTTGCTCACAGGGGAGGAACCTGTCCCAAGGGGCACCAGGTCCAGGGCTTGAGCAGAATAGAATGGAACGGAACGGAATAGAATACGGAATGGAATACGGAATGGAATAAGAATGGAATAGGAATGGAATAGGAATAGGAATAGGAATAGGAATAGAATAGAATAGAATAGAATAGAATAGAATAGAATAGAATAGAATAGAATAGAATAGAATAGAATAGAATAGAATAGAATAGAATAGAATTACAGGTAGAACAGAATGGAATAGAATAGAACGGAACGGAACGGAACAATGGAATGGAATGGAATGGAATACAGAATGGAATGAAATGGAATAGAATGGAATGGAATGGAACGGAACGAACAGAACAGAACAGAACAGAACAACAGAACAGAACAATGGAATGGAATAGAATAGAATAGAATAGGAATAGAGCTGGAAGGAGCCTTGGAGGTCTTCTAGTCCAGCCCCCTGCTCTAGCAGGAGAACCTATACCATTTCAGACAAGTGAGTGTCCGGTCTCTTCTTAAAAACCACTGTCTTCTTGGGGGAAGAGCAACAGTGGGTTTGAGAGAGACAGAGACACATGTGTCAACCTCCTCCCCTCCCCCAGCCCCAATTCCTCTCTCTCCCCCGCCAGCATCAGCCATCAACAAGCTAGGAAGGCGTTTTGCATTTGCAAAGGCTCAACTCCATCCTGCTGCACTGGAGGTGGGGTTCTTCCCCCCCCCAGCAGGCCCTCCTTTTTATGCCTATTCCTCCCCCCACACACACATCATGCCCCCTCCTTTTTATGCCTTTTATGCAGCAACAAAGGGCGGGCGGGCCTGCCAGGGCGGAGGCCAGTCCAATCTTGCATTGTAACAGGCGACCCCCAAAGCGACATTTCCCCCCCCCCGCCCCGCCCCTGACTCTCCTTGAATGGGCTCTGAGGTAGGTAAATTAATTCAGGGAGGGGGGAGCCCTTTGTGCCGGGGTTCCTGCCCCATTTGTTGGCAGCCTTGTCCGGGGCCCAGAGACATCTCCGGCCTTTTGTTTCTAATGATTTTTGCATGAGGGAAGTTAATGCCCACCTTGTCTGCGCCCACCGGAGCAGAAAGAGCTCGAGGTGTTGACACCTCCCCCCAGCCCTCCCCCCTCTTGCAAGGAAAGGCCAGGGGAGTGGGGAGCTCGGGCAGCCCCCAGCGGCAGCTCAGGTCGAGACTAGCGCATCCGTGCACTGTCTCTCTCTCTCTCTCTCTCTCTCTCTCTCTGTCGCACACCTACCCCGCAGCAGAGCCCTCGGGCAAGGGGGCCAGTGAGCAAGGAAGGGATGTCTGTGCCCCACACACGGCCCCTTCCAAGGGTGCCCCAGGCTGGCAGCAGTGGAGGGAGCCCAAATCCCAGAGCAGGTGGGACCTGGACCTCCCTGCACTGGGAGCCAGGCCAAAGCCCCCCAAGACAGGCCAGGCCCCGGGGAATTGGGTGGAGGGGGATGGTCCTGCAAGCAAAGCAGGGCATCAGTCCAGCAAATCCCATCAATAAATAAACTTCAAGGTTCTGGTAATGGTCTTTAAGTCCCTACATGGCATGGGTCCGGAGTACCTCGGGGACCACCTTCTGCCGGCGTCAACTTCCCTCCGCCCTGTGCGTTCCCACAGAGAGGGCCTCCTCAGGGTGCCTCCAGTCAGAGAATGTCGGCTGGCGGCCCCCAGGGGGAGGGCCTTCTCTGTGGGCGCTCTGGCTCTATGGAACCAGTTGCCGGTCGAGCTCCGGATGGCACCGGACCTTCGCTCCTTCCGACGCGGTCTGAAGACCCATTTATTTGAACAAGCTGGCCTGGCCTGATGGGGGATGTTAGGGTTTTTAATGGGTTTTTATATTGTTATTGTTTTATCTGGGCGATTATTTAATTCTTTTTTAATTTTTGTATTCTCTATTTGTATGTGCCCTGTTCACCGCCCTGAGTCCCTCGGGAGAAGGGCGGTATACAAATTTAATAATTATAATTATTATTATAACTTAATAAATGATGGCAGCGTCCCCTCATGGCCGGACTCCAGCAGCCCTTACCCTATTATCCATCCATGCACTTGGATTACTTCCACAGGTTCCAGATGGGGCTTCCCTTGAAGACAGTCTGGAAGCTGCCACCAGCGCTGAAGGGCTTAGGGGGAGACCCCCTTGCAAGGATCCTCTTGTCCTGCCCCCCCTCCTTGCTCTGCTTCTGCCCTGGGGGTCGCCAGCTGTGCAGAGGGAGGCCTGGTGGGCAGGAGGAAGCACCCACTGCCTCTTTCCTCAGGCCAAGCCTTGGGGGAACCCCCCCCCCTTCAGATATTTTTGATATCCGCACTTTTTAGGATGGGAGACATTCCTGCCTTTGGGCTGATTTTGTTTGCTCCCTCTGGAGAAGAATCGATCAAAGAAAGGAGGGAGCAATGTGGTGGGGGTGGGTGTCCATCCTCTTCGGGTCCACCGAAACTCCTCAACGTATAACCACTTAGTGACCATTCAAAGTTACGACCTACCTGAAAAGGGCGACTTTTGGAGACAGATCCAAAGTTCCGATGCTGGGATTCTCCCCCACCCCACCGTTCAGTGACTGCACTTTTACAGCCACCCTTACAGCCCTGTGCTCATTTGATCGTGATTTATGATGGTTTTGCCAAAAACATGCACTTACTTCTGATTTTGGGCAAAACCAAAATGCCATAGCAAATGAGTTTGCTTAGCGACCACAACGTTAACTTAAAGACTGCAGTGTTCCCACTTAAAACTGTCTTACGTTTGGGAAAATTTACAGCGGAGCTACCAGCTGGGCTGCAAAACCCTTGATGTTCACTAGATGGCAGCCAAGTGTTTCAGTTCCTGAACCTCTCAGTGCCCCCTAGTGGCTGGGCGGGGCCCTGCAGCCCAGATTCAGTGGCCCTTCCCAAAGCTGTTGGGTAAGTTTAGGCTTGCCTTTGGGGTGCTGAGCTGTGCCCAGAGGGTGCAAGGGGGGCAGGGGGGAACCCGGGAAATGCCCGCGCTGCTTCCTCCCTCCTTCTCCAGCAAGCATGGCTGGCACCCCAAGCAAGCAGGCCAGCCTGGACAGCCAGATGGACCACACTCACTCCAGGCTCTCTGAGGGAAGGCAAGGGAGGGAATAATTCCTCCTGCCTGAGGCCGGCTCTTCCTCCAGGCAAATGTTGGACTAACATCTTGAGTTCAAGGGCCCTATCTAGCCCCACGGCCTCCTTTTGTTCCCCTGAAGTGCAACTGGATGAGGGACTCTGGAATTACGTCTCTGTGTAAACAGCCCAGCCGGCTGCGGAGTTCCCGGTATGCTCTCCCTCTGGAGCGCTCAGCCTGCTGCCCCAAAGCCAAGACCGCCCCAAAGCAGGGCGCTGGAGCCCCTGGGGTGCTGGCATCTCCCCCTCCCGGGTGAGGGGGTCCTCCCCACTGAACGGAGGAGCCCTCATCCAGAGCAATGGGCCGGCCAGCCTCTACGGCAGAGGTCCCCAACCTTGGCCACTTTATGACTTGTGGACTTCAACTCCCAGAATTCCTCAGCCAGCATGCTCTACGGGACTGAAAAGAGGGTGGGTGTCTGGGGAGGTCCGGGCCAGCGGGTGGGACGGGGCCCCTGGCGCTCCAGGCCAGGCACCGAATGGGGCCAGGGAGGGGCTACTGTTGTGGCAGACCCTCTTCAGATGGGCGGGCACTTTGGGAAGTTTGTGGGCAAGGACGGCCCCGGGGATCTCGCAAGGTGGGCGAAGGGAGCAAAGCAGCCTTGTTCAGGTGAAGCCACCTGGAATCTATTCCCAGGGATTCGTATTTCCTGGCTCTGCTTCCGTCCCCGTCCCCCCCCCCCCCCACACACACACACAGAGAGAGAGAGAGAGAGAGAGAGAGAGAGAGAGAGAGAGAGACGTCTTGTACTGTTGGAACAGATCAGCAGTTCTCCGGGCTTGGCAAGTGTCTGTGGTAGGAGCAGCAAACAGGTCTGGGGAGGGGGCTGCACCCCACCAGGCCTTCCCCCCAAAACCCCTTCCCCGCAGCCCTCCGGAACGACGGCGAGGGGTAGCCCCTCTTTCCGGGCTGGGCGGCCGTTGGCTGGTGGAGGCGGGACCGTCTCCGGCTGCAGGAGTCGGACGGCCGCGAAGAGGCAAGCCGGCCAGCTCTCCCACCCTTGACGGCCCAGCGGCTGGAGGCGAGCCGGCCGAGGGCTGCGGCTAGCGGCGGCCAAGGAAGGTGCGGCCTCGTCCTTCGCGGAGCCCCGGCCGGTCCGGTCCGGCTGCGGGGAGCCCGAGCCCCGGCCGCCCGCAGAGGGCGCGCGTGACCCGCCGGAGCCCCCGCCGAGCTGAGCCGGACCGCCGAGCGGCGGCCCTCGTACACGTGCTGTGGGTTATGCCTGCCCCGGTCCCGCGTCCAGACGGCTGGCTGACCTCTCCGCGGGTTAATCCGTCGTCTGGATTCTCATAATCAGAAACATAAACTCTCGCGCTGGCTTTAATGGCTGAATGGTAACAAGAGATTAACGCGAAGCCGGTTCCACGCACGGCGGGAACCCAAAAGGTCCGCTAGTCTGTTCCGCAGCCGCCCCTCTCTTGCAGCGGAGCAGCCCCTCCCCTTTCCGCGCTCAGCGCTCCCAAAGCGGCCATTTCCCGTTTTCGCTCCTCAGGGAAAAAGCCGCCAGCCCCCCAGGCGAGCCCCCCCCCGCCTCTAGAGCGCCGCCCCGCCGGGATTCTCCTGCGGCTCCCACGAGCCCTCCCCGGCGATGCTTCTCCCCCCCCCCCCGCTTCGCTCCTTGGAAGCCCCGAGAAGTGCGCAGCTCGGCCTGGGCGCGACCTTGCGCGGAGTCGGACGGCAGAGAAGCCTGCCCTTCGCTCCCCCGCCCGAAGCTTCCGCCCCACCGCAGCCCAGGCGCCCCCCCCCTCCGCTCCCCAGGTGCACGGCTGGCCCTACCTGGCGGGGGAGGGGGTAGCTAGGGAGAAAAGTGCAGACGGCGGCGCCCCTGGGAAACCACGAGACGTTCCCACGAACAGGGAGAATGCGGGATTTTAAAGGCAGGGGGCTAAAGAATTGCTCACTTCCGAAATGAACAGGTGGATGGAAACGAGTAGAGACGAGCTGGGGGAGGCTTTACTTGCCCCCTCCCAGTCGCATCTGTGGGCCGGGCAGCTCTTCTGCAGGGTCCTGCCCTGCCTGACCAGAGGAGGTTTCTGGGGACGCAGCCACGAGGGACCCTCCCCTGCTCCCCGCCCTCCCCAGGTGGGCTTGCGAGGGATCTCCTTGCAAGACACACGTTGCTGGCCTGCAGAAAAGGCCCCGAACGAACACATCGCTTGTGGTCTTGTTTAGAAGACGCCTCACCCGGCCCTGCACCAGCCTGACCTCCTGGGGGTGGGGGCTATCTGGCTCAGACTTCACAGGATCCTTCACAAAAGGGGCTGGACCCGGGTCAAAACTTTCCTGGGCTTGCTGAGGGCAGAGCAGAACCCCAAAGTGCCATCCTATGCCAGGATGCTGCCCACGTCTCAACAAAACCCAGCTGTTGAAGCCAGAGGTGGGGACACTGCAAAGCTGCTGCCTCCCTGATTCCCTGCCTGCAGAGCGGGGCACCCCTCTTCCGTGGGCAACCCACAGGCGCTGGAAGGTTGGCAGGAACCCAACGGGGGAGGGGGGAAGCGGGAGGGGCTGCTGTGTTCTCTCTCCAAGTGGTCCATTTTCAAAAGCCCCAGAGGTGCCCATCTGGCAAAGTTCCCAGGGGGGCTGGGGGGATCTCCATGGAGAATGGGTGCATGCCAGAGGAGCAGACTGGCCTTCCTACAGGGGAGGTGCAGAGCTGGGGTGGGGGTCCGTGCCCAGCAAGGCAGGGGCTGATTAACCCGACCCAGAGGGAGCCCCTTGGGCTGGTGGGGGTCCCCTTGCTTCTCCTCCTTTAGGCACTGCTTGCATGCCTTTACAGCCTCATTCTGGTTGGTTGGGTGGGGGGGCAGGGGGGGAGACTCTGCTGCCTGCAAGCCCCAATCAATCAAGCAACCCCCTTGGAGTCCCTTCCTCAGAGGCAAAGCCAGCTGGCGGTCACTACTTGGCAGCAGCTGATGTGAGTCACCCGGGAGAGGGGGCAGTGTGAAGTGGTGCCTCTTCTCCCCCAGAGAGAGCACCAGGGGATCCTCCTCTTGATGGGATCCAGGCAGATGGGATGCCAGGGGGGCCAAACCCCTGAGGATAAGTGAACCCCCATGAGAGTGCCTCTCCCCGGGGCAAAAACAGCCTTTCCAGGCTCTCTGGAATCCAGATGTTTAGCTAATGAAGGGGAGGGGTCTCCATCTGCCTCCAGGGGAGGACAGGGCCCTCTTGCCACACTCCCTCCTCCAAACAATGAAGGGCCACAGAGCAAACAACTCCCAGGGCTCTGCAATGTGGCTGGGGAAGCACAGCTGCTTGGGGGGGGGGAGTAAGAGGCAAAGTTGGGGCTCCTTCCCAGTCTGAAAGCTTCTGCTCTGGTTAAGGTTTTTATTTATTTTATAATTAAGAAATACTGCTGCCGGAAGCCTCTCCTTGTCAGAAGGGAGGGGGGGGATCCCAAAATAATATTTGTCTGTGGGTGAGATTCCAGAGCTGCTTGGAGAGTCTGTCCTGGCCAGGGAAGGGCCACCACCACTCCTGCTGCGCAAAGACCCCCAGGCCTTTCGGTCGCTCGTTCCTCCCTTCCTTTCTCCGGCTTTCTGACACCCGAGCGGGGCACTGCCTCTCTTCCTCCGCATAAGATGGGTGGATAAAAGCCAAGTAAAAGCACAGCACAGATGCCGCAAAGGGCCTTTGGGAGATGCTCACTCCTGCAGGAAGAAACGATGGAAACGGGAGGATACAGAGCTGCTAATTCAGTGATTTAGTCCCTCGGACCTTCCCTTCGAATGCTGGGTTCGCTCAGAGGGAAAGCAGCCGTGCTGGTCTTTGGCCACCAGCCGAAGCTTCTGGGGCTCCCCCTTTAGGGTGGGTCTTTAAGGCGCTTCAAGCCTGTCCACGCCAGCCAATCCCATAATCCCCTGGGGTTAGATTCTGGTTCTCCTTTGTCCTTTAAAGAGATTCTCCTGCCTGCACAAACACAGACACAACTAACACAGGACAGTGCGTGTTTTGGGGGGAGGGGCATCGAGACAATGAAAACGGAGGCAACGTTATTATTTTCCTAACAGTGAGGACAATCAAGCAGTGGAACAGAAGTTGCCTCCAGAAGTTGTGGGTGCTACATCGCTGGAGGTTGATAAGAGGACACTGAACAGCCATTTGTCTGGAACGGGGGAGGCCGGTCTCCTGCTTGAGCAGCGGGTTGGACTAGAAGACCTCCAAGGTCCCTTCCCGCTTTATTCTGATTAATGATTTCTGAGGGGTCCTTGCACGGAACCACCCGTGGCGTTTCTGCTGCAAAGGTGCCAGGTGCAAATCTTCCCAGAAGCTTGTCCTGTCCTATGCCACCCTGGGGAGGGTCTTTTGGCCTAGCAGGAGGTGGTCTGGGGGGGGCTTCATGGAAGAGAACTCCCCCTCCCCCATCTGCATATGATGCAAAAGAAAGAAGGGAGGAGAGCCAACTGTTGCCTCTACGGTCTGGCCTTCTGGAGGTCCAGGGCAGGGCCCCCCTTTAGCTCAACAGCAATTCCCCCCCCCCTTAACGCTGGAAGGGAAGGCCGGCTTCAGGGGAGGGTGCGGGAGTGGAGAGTGGCCACTCCTGTTCACTCTGCCCCCCCTTCCTTCCTGGGGAGGCCCATCCTGGCTGCTTGGATGGGGAGGGGCCGGTCAATATTGACTTTCAGAAGGGGCCTGGGCATGGGGAGGGGGCAGCAACAGTACCCTGCTGGGCTTGGTTTGTTGGCAGGGGCTGCTGCACAAGCATTGAAATGGGGGGGGGGGAAGAGTGTGGCTCCGGGCGGTTTCTCTTTGGAAAGCAGAACTGACCCAAGGCAGACTTTCCTGCTGCCTGCAAGGGGGAGGGGGGGCTGGCTGAAATGGCGCACCCTGAAAGTTCAACACACACACACACACCAGCTGCAGGCGCCCTGCCCTGGTCCCTTCCTAAGGAGGAACTGTTGCTGGCTCCCCCAGCTCCAGGGTCGCTTGGCAGCGCGAAGGGCAAGGCTGGCGACCCCAGTAGGGCTGTTGGAGGGGCTCCTGAGTGGCCCCCGGCTTCTCCCGTGCCAAAGGGACAGATCGGTCCTGGGGATCGGACTGAGGGGGATCGAGTCAGACCTCTGCCAAGGAGGACGGCTGGGTGGCCGGACACCCGCGGTGGGCCACGAGTGGGGAGGCTGAGGGGAGCCGGTCAGCTTCCCGGCCAGCCACGCCTTGGCCCTCCCTCGCGGCACACGAGCTCCGTGTGAACCACTCCGCCCCCGCGAGGTGTCCGGCAGCCCGCCGGTTGGTGACCAGCCGCTGCTGGAGCCCGCCGAGCCGGAGGGGCAGGAAAGGGGAGTTTCCCCCCTCCGCCGGGATGCCGCCGGCTAGCTGGCCTCGCCCTCCCTGCCCAAGGCCCCGGCAGGAGAGGGTCCCCCGCGCCCCTCCGAGGATGGCCGTCGCGCACCCGGCGCTGCCGGGGCTCCTCCTGGCCCGGCCCGGGAAAGCCGCCCCCCGACCGGCGCCCCCCTGCCGGTGGAAGCGCCGGGGGAGCCCGGGGAGGGATCCGGGGGGACCCGCGTTGTCAGGGTCCTGGGCCTCCTGGAAGGGGCGGGGGGAGGCCGCGGGACTCGATCCCCCTCAGTCCGATCCCCAGGACCGATCTGTCCCTTTGGCACGGTCTGTGCCCAAGGCCAGCCCAGGGCGCGTGGGAAGAGGGCGAGGGTCCCCGCCGCTCTCCGCTGTGAAGAGAGGCGCTGGGGGCTCTCCCAGTTCCCACAAGGGGGGGCGGGGGGCAGGACTTCCCCCGCCCTCCGCCGCCGGGAGATCAAAGCGGGAAGCGCACCTTCCGGCTGGCTCCTTGCCTTTCCCGCCGAATCCGTCGCTTTTTCCCTTCCTTTCGCTGCTCCGCTTTTTCTTAACTCTTTTGCCAGACTCCGAGGCTTCGGGCTCCTTTGTTCCTATTCAGCCGGAGATCAAACGGGCCAAACATCTGCTGGGTTTCTGTCATTATTTCATTCCTGGCTGGGCCGGAGGGCGGGGAAGTGGGCCCGCTTCCTTCCAGCCGTCCAGGGAAGCCCCCTCCCCCGCTCGCCGTCCCTGCCCAAGGTGGCCTCTGCGGGGTGGAAGGAGGGGGAGAGCGGCCGTCCTCTGGCCAGGGACGCCCAGGGGGGAGGACGGGAGCCGGTTTTTCTGTGCATCACCCATAAAAGCGGAAGGAGCTTCCCTCGCAACTTTGCGGCCGCCATCTTGACTTTTTTGACCACTCCGAGGCTGATCTCCTCCGAGGAAGGACGCAGAGGACAGTGGGGTGGAATCCACAGACCCTCCCTGCATTTTTACTTGAAGTGACTAAAGTTAGGGCTCCCCCTTCTGTGGTGCCTGCCAGATTCGGGGGGGGGGGGGGAAGGGGGGGTTTACTGCCACTGGGCTGGCTCTCCGCAGACAGAAAGAGCCCAGCCTTTCTCAGTTGTGTTGGGGGGGGGGGAGACCCAAGGCTGTCCCTCCTCCTTTGATGTCCCTCCCACCCCTCCATTTACCTCTTTTGGGCACTGGAAATAATCCCTGAATGATCCAGAGGTGCTAATCTCAACATCCCTCACAACCCCCACTTGGCACAGTGCCCTAAAATCTGGATGAAAAATAAAGGAAGGCACACTCCGTCCTTCATTCCTTCCTTTGGGCCTTTCTCCATGGGGGGGGCAAATGAAGCCCCCTGGCTCCTGCCCGGGGTCCCCTCAACCATCCACAGGTCTGCAAAGCATCATCTGGGCTTGTCCAAGGGGACACACACACACACACACACACACACACACACACACACACCGACTGAACGGTGGAACGAAGGAAGCCAGACCCTGGTATTTGGGGGGGGGGGTGTCTCCTCCCCAGTTTGGACCTGATGCATAGGGCAGTCCCAGGGGCGGGTGGGGTGCGTCTTCAGTGGGGCAGTGGGTGCCGTGGCCCAGGAAAATCTATTGGAGACTCAATCAGCAGCCAGGCCTGGGAAGGGGCTGGGGGACCCTCCTCCATCTCTGTCTCTCCCCGGCTTCGGCTGCTGTTCCTTCACCTGCAGGAACCGGAACAGATGTGCAGCCTCCTTGACTGACGGGTCTCTTGACCTGCAAACAAAACTCAAAGAATCAGGTTCTTCTACTGAGCCGGACAAAGGCTCTTTGGACTCCTGGCTGCTGCTTTTGAGCTGACGGAAACCGAATTACAAGCTTCCTGAACTCCAGTTGCAAATGGTTTATTTATGGGCTTGCAGGCTGCTTTTCTGGAAAGAGGGGAGCGTGCCAGGAGTCCAGTTCAGGTAATCCTCAACTTTCTTTAGTGACCATTTGAAGTTATGAGGGGGCTGGAAAAAGTGACCTATGAGCGTTTTTCACACCCGTGGCTGCTGCAGCATCTCTGGGATCACCTGATCAAAATCCAGACCCTGGGCCCCCTGGCCCGTATCGATGAAGGAGACGGGGAGTGAAACATCTGCCAGAAAACCACCAAGCTCAGAAAGCGCCCAGGGCCCCTACTCAGACTCAGGACGGTCGCAGCGTCCCAGGGTGACAGGATCACCTTTGCCAGCTTCCCACAAGCGAAGCCAATGGGGGTGCCAGACTCACTGGAGAACTGTGTCCCTAACTTAACAACCGTAGTGACTCGCTAAACAAGTGTGCCAAGAAAGGTCGTGAAATGGGGCAAGGCTCACTTAACTGCCTCACTTAACAACAGTAAGTTTGGGTTCAATTGTGGTCATAAGTTGAGAACTACCTGTACATGAAGGCCTAAGAGGGAGGATGAGGAACCCCAACTGGCAACCCCTCAATTGCCCACCAAGGTGGTCTCTCTCTCTCTCTCTGGGGCACACCCCCCTTTCCTGGGCTGTTCAGGCCACACCGTCCAGCCTCCCTTCCCCTCTTCAGCAGGGACCGACCAACCAGGAGGACAGGAAGCCAGATCCGGCTGGATACACACACACACACACACACACACACACACACACACAGAGGGAGAAAGAGAGAGACACACACAGAGAGAGAGAGAGAGACAGCAGGGCCAAGAGCCAAGTTGATTTATGTTTTTTTCTGGAGTCCAGAGCCTAGAGGACAGCCGTTTCACATCATCTCACCAGATGTTCCTCACCTCCCTGCAAACCCTGGGAACATCTGGCTGCAAAGTTTTCCTAGCTCGGTTGGGAGGAGGGTTTGAGGTTTCCTGAGATCAGAGCTAGTCTCATTCTTCAGATTTCCAGCTGTTTCCTTGGAGCAAGGTAGAAGCAGGAAAAATGAGACAGAGGCCCAGGGAGGACAGGAAGAAAAGGGGAGGGGGTCTTGGAGGGCTCTTATCTGCCCCTGGGGACTCTCTCTAAGGTTTGGAAGGGATTGTCCCCCAGACTGCATCACTCCAGGGTGTCTCGTTCAAAGCCGTTCAGACGAGAGCCTGGAGCCCGGCTTTTAGCAGCAGGCCCTCCATCCCTGAGGGAGCACTTCTGGGCCACCATGGACCCCAGGAGGGAGAGGAGAGGGGGGCCTGGACTGTTCCTGTCAAGGAAGGCTGCGGGTCTCTGGGGCAGGGGCAATCTGGGCACTGCCCCCTGCTGGGGGCATGCAGCAGAGCCATGCCTGATTTCTCCCCCTGCCCCACAGAGAGACCCACCCCAGCCCTCCTTGCCGATCCGAGGGTTTCCTTTCGGATCTTTTTCGTGGGCGGCTGCAGGCCCGCTTAGGACCTCCTGGGGCATTCTCATGCCTGAGGATCCAGATCAGGGGGTCTCCGGACTTGGCAGCTTTAAGACTTGTGGACTTCAATTCCCAGAATTCCCCAGCCAGTTTTGGTGTGGAGTTGAAGTTGCCAAGTTTGGAGAGCCCTCATCCAGCAAACACCTGCCAGGTGCCTTCACACAAGCTGACCACATTTTGAATCACGGTTAAGACTTTTTTTGTTCCTCACTGTGCTGTGTGAACCCCTCTCCCTCACGCCGTCTGTTGTACAAAGAGAGAGGAAGGCGGTCACTAAGAACCCAGGGTTGGGGCAGGGGAGTGGGCATTGGGGGGGCTCATTCCTGCGTAGCTGGCAGGCTGGGCTGACAACCAAGGCAGGGCAGGTGGCAGAGCGAGGGCCGTGCCCCTTTGGTTGTGCCGGTCCTTCTCCTTCCTCACCAGCCTGCTGAGGCGCCACAACCCCAGGCCCACTCAGGACCAGCCCCCGGATTATGAATCACCCCCAGCCATCTCCTCAGGCTCCCCATCCCTCCCCCTCCTGCTGGGCCCCAGACTCATTTCTCTGAAAAACAGTCCAGCCCCCCTTTTTTATTTAAATTAAATTAAATTAAATAAATAAATAAAGTTTATCATCCTGGGGAATCCGTGGTGGCCCAGAGGGAGTCACTCACGACTCAGCCTTCTCTCCCAAGGAGACCCTCTTCTGCTCTTTGGTGCAAATGGGGTGAGGGTCCTCTCTCTGCACCCCCACCCCCAGGTCCCTAGCCGAGCATAAAGGCTCTTTGCTCCAAACATGTTTTCCATCCTGCTGAAAAGCGGGTCGGGGTGCCTTGTCCGGAGCAGCAGGCAGTGGGGGAGGAGAGGGGGCTGACCAGCCGACCGGCACAAAGCCTTCCAGGCCTCCACGTGCTCCTCCGATGGGCAGCTTCAGCCGAAGGGCAGCCCCTTCCCTTGCTTCGGCTGCCCCAAAGGAGCCGTCAGATTATGATCCCTGACGTCCACCAGGATCCCTTCAGCTCCTGACCAAAAGTCCCCCCTGCCCAGCCCCTCCGGGACCCTCCCTCTTTTTGAGCCTCAGTAGCATCCAGTGCCAAGGAGGGCAGATGGCTGGGGAGTTGCCCTTCCTTCTTCTGCTTGCGCCCACTGCCAGGGCAACGTTTTTACCCGGGCAACCGCTGGACAGGAGCCAGAACTGGACCAGGATGGCTGTCCCTAGTCCTCGACCTCTCGACTGCCACTGGATCTGGGTCCTCCCAGCCTGCTTTGGGCCCAGGCCCCCTCCCTTGGACTAAGCCAATGACCGGTGCCCTCTCTGCTCGCCCTCTTTCCCAAGAAGGGGGGCAGGCATTAGATTCAGCCCTTGAGTTGGTCTAGGGCTTCCCAGCTTCTCTCCTTGGCTGAGAGTTGTTCCCTGCTGCTGGGTGCCCCTTGTCACTTGCAGGGGGGGCAGTGCCCAGTGCCTGAAGGAGGACCCCCCCCCCGGTAGAACAGAACAGAACAGAGCTTTAAACACTTCCAGGGATGGAGCGCCCACGATTTCTGGGGTTGAGCAAAGAGAAGGGGCCAGCCCAGAGCTGCTTGATCACCTCAAAGATCCTCAGAGTCTCAGAAATGAGGGCAGGACTGGCCAGCCCAGGCTGGCGGCAAGACAGGGCGCTCCACCCCTGACCCCCCTTGGCCTCTGGACCCAGAGGGGGCACCTTGGCCCCTCTCCGCCCCACAGCGACCTGAGCTCCAGGCCTGTTGACACAGCCGCTTCCTTTGTCTCAGCAGGCAGGTTGACACAGTTGCACCCTTGGCAAACAGATTCTGGAGGGGGGGGCTTTGCCCACACTGATCTTCAGATTAGCCTGGGGGAGGCAGAATGGGACAAGCCAAGATTACTAAGTGGCAGAAGAAAGGCTGGAGCTGTTTGCCGGCACTCCTGGCCCCCGGAGTAGGTGCCCCCCCAATTCATTCCAAGAGCGGCACCATCAATACCCTGAGCCCTGCAGTCAATGAGTGCCCAGGAGAAGGAGGGGGAGGAGGAGAAGAAGAAAGAAGAGGAAGAGGAAGAAGAGCAATGAGGGCCTTTCAGCAGGGAAGGGAAGGACTTGCCCAACCTGGGTTCTCCCCCCCCCCCCCCGAGGATTCTGGCCCAAGGGAGGGAAAGGCCCATTGAGCGCCAAAGGCTGTTTGACCTTGCAAAGCCTTCAAGGGAGGCCTCTGTGAGGAGAGGGCGGGGAGAGCAGGGAATAAAGACCCCCCCCTCCCGTCCCCTTCCCCAGTGGGTGGTGGGCAGTAAGAACCGCTCCTACTACGGCCCCTCCCAAGGAAGGGCTCCCTTCCCTCCGGGGTCCCCATCGTTCAGTGGGGTCAGCCTGACTTAGAGAACCGGGAGGTCCTGGCTGCTCGCTGGGCTGGGCTGTTTTCCCGCAGGCGTTTCATGACCCAAACTAGGGATGTTCCTGTCAAGGACGCCAAGGAAGTGAATAGACCATTTAGATCTCTTAAGGCAAAACTTGATTGGGCACAGCATAGCGGCACTAAAGAGTTGAAAAGCAGCTCTGGCGGGAAACAGATAATTGAAGGAGCAAAACTCCTCCTCCCCTCTCTGACAGTTCAGGTCACGTCGTCTGATTGATCCTCAGGCAGTTGTTATGAGAAGAGCGTCTCTGTCCGCCCCAACATCCCCCCTGTGACCTCGGTTCCCCCCATAGAATCCCCCTGCCCGTTCCAAAGCCCCCTCCCCCTTCAGGACTGCAGGCAAGCTGGAAGCAGCAGGGCAGTCCTAGCAGAAGCCGACTGACTTGGTGGCTTGACAGTTCCCTAGTTGAAACCTCTGCCAGAAAACAGCCAAGCTCAGAGAGCAGCGAGGACCCTCATTCCTCTCCTCCTCCCCCTCCTCCTCCTCCTCCCCCTCTCCTCCTCCTAACCCCCCCCCCTTCTAGCACTGATGATGTTCCCTAGTTGGGTCATGAAACATCTGCCAAGCTCAGAGAGCAGCGAGGACCCTCATTCCTCTCCTCCTCCTCCTCTCCAAAAACCCCACACTTGAGGTTCCTAGTTGGGTCACGAGATGTCTGCCAGAAAACAGCCAAGCTCAGAGACCCCCAAGGACCCCTCGTGTCCACCCTGAGCTGCAGAGATTCTCCTTTAGGGGTTCAGCCTGCGTCCTGAGGGACCCCCTTGCGGGTGGCCTCTCTCTCATGCTCCAGGCAGTGGAAGTGACCCTGGCCCAGGTTCAGGACTTCTGTGGGAGTGTTTTTAAGCCCGGAAGAGAGGGTGAGGGTCTCCTGGTGGCCTCCCCCTCTTCTTTAAGCTCTTGGCCTGAATTGTAGGCTGCAGGGCCAGAAGCCCCTCCCTCCTGGCTGCCTTTGGATCGCCTGGCTTCCTGGGGGCTCCGGAGAGCCTCCCCTGGCCCTCCTTCTTCCTTCCAGCCTTCCTCGGAACGTCGGCTTCACGTTTCCAGTCGTCAAGCAGAGGAAATAATGGGGAAAACATCCGGATTTGATTATAGCCTGGAAGAGGCCTTGAAGCCCGAAGTTGTGAGGAGTGGTTGACTTGCTCTTAGGACACATCTGGGAGACATATTTCCAGGGGCAAGACAGATGTGCGGCTGTTCCACTCTTGAATTCCTAACCTGCAGTGTGTGGGAGTTTCTTTAGGGCTCCCCCCCCAAAAAAAAAATTCTGCTTGAAAATGCCAGGGAGAACTCAAGGATCCTCTGGTCATCCTCTCCCAAGAGTAGCCACGGGACCCCCCCTCCCCTTCCTTTCCACTCACCGAAGTTTGGAAACTGTTTCCGTGAAGAGGCAGTAGGGAGAGGGGGGTCCCCAATCTGAGGGGACTGAGCAAGGAGGGGCCCCCACCCGCTGCCTTTGGCATCACAGCTGCTCGTGACAGGAGCAAAGGCTCCGGGGGGGGGGGCTCTCTCCTGGCTAGGAACATGGTGGGCCTTCCTGTGAAGAACAGCAGCTGGGGGGATCCAGAGCTCATGAACCCAGGAGGGGCCGGGCAGCGCGATTCAAGGTGGAAGCGTTGAAGAACTGAAGCCTGCTTGCTCAGAGACCCCCGCCCTGGCTCAGAAGTGCCAGCTCCTCTCCTTGTCTGGGGGGGGATTCAACCGCACCGTAAGATGGTTTCCTTCAAACCTATGCAGGAGTCAGTGGAGATGCGCAACCTGGCTGCTAAATTCACACAAGGCTTTTCAAGTAGAAAGAGAGCAAAGGGGCTGGATTCACTGAGCTTGACCAAAGCAAATGACACACACACACCCCAAGCCTCTGGGCTAAAGCTGACTGGGCAAAGAAGGGGGGGCTGGCCTGAGGTGTGTGGGGCTGGATTCCAAGCACCACCCCACTGACTACCCTAGTCCTTTGCAGAACCCGCCCGGCCTGGCAGGGGGGCAGAGAGGAGCAAACTGGGGGACGTAAACAAGGCAGCCATGGGCCAGCTTTAAGACGCGGTGTGTGTGTGTGTGTGTGTGTGTGTGTGTGTGTGTGTGTGAAAGCCTTCATGCTGTGGGGCTGCTGGACATGCAGAAGGCTCCCTTTGAAGCCCAGGGCGGCCAGTAGGTCTGAGGCAATGGTTCCCCCCCTCTTTTTGGCATGAGGAAGTGGTTCCAAATAATCCTGGCATTGTTAGGGGGACAAAATGGCTTTTCATAGCAGCAAACAAGCTGTCCCTTCTTGGCCTTTGATGTTTATTGTCTCGATGGCCTGGAAAATGTGACTGGGGCGTCTCTCCCCACAAAGCGGCAACTTCCTCTGCGGCTGAGTTCATCTGCGGATCCCGAATCCATCCCCCCCTCTCCCCCTCTGGGGTCTTTCCAAGGAGAGGATGCCTGGCCTGACACCACCACCACCACCCCGACCACCCTGGGGGGGGGCATCACAGAGGCCCTAGACGCTGGCCAGAGCCAGGGCGGGGCAGTTCCCGGCCAAGGAGAGCCCAAGGGAGGGGGAGGGGTGACCACCTCCTCAGCCATCCCCAGAGCTGCAGTGAGGAGTCCCAGAGGGGAACCCCCTAGGTTTGCTCCTGAGCTGCATTGAACCCCTCAATTTTTGTGCATCTGGAAGTGGGTGCAGGAGGAGCCCCCTCCCCCCATTTTCTAAGATTTCTGGGCTGGCTTTCAAGAGAAGAAGGGAAGGGGGCTTCCCCCACACCCCAGGCATGAATGGGGGTTGCACCCACCCAGCCTCAGCTCACACACTATCAGAGTTGTTCCGGGAACAAAATCCTTCACCAATTTCCACAGAGCTGCAGGAAACTCGCACCTTTGGAAGGGGAGGCCTATGCGTGAACGGGGGGGGGGGGGGGAGGGTGTTTGGTGGGGTTTTAAAGGAAAGAGTTACTGTTATGGACTCCGGCCTCTCTGGCCTGGGGCTGCTGTCCCTCTGCTGGTATGACCACAATGGATCCCAAAATTGCCACAGCTAAGCATGACACTTAACAAATGTTTTGTACCATTTTTGTCCCATTTTACGACCATCCTTGCCACGGCCGGTAAGTGAATCACTGCAGTTAAGTTGGTAACCCGGTTGTTAAGTGAATCTTTGCTTGTCAGAAGGTCGCCAAAGGGGATCACGAGACCCCTGGGACGCTGCGACTGTTGTAGGTATGAGCCAGTCGCCAAGAGTCTGAATTTTGATCACGTGACCCTGGGGATGCCGCAAAGGTCGTAAGTGTGAAAAAGGGTCATAAGTCACTTTTTTCAACGTAGTCAGAACTTTGAACGGTCACTAAACAAACTAGCTGTATTCACCTCCCACCCGCAGTAGACCCGGAGCCCGCCAGAGGGGCAACTGCTCCCTGATGCCAGCCTGGGCATCTGCCACCAGCCTTGGAGGCCCCAGACCCTAGCCGTGGACCCCGGTGGACCAGCCGGGGGCCCCTGTGGCTGGGGAGGCTGGGATTCCCTGCTGCCCTCCAGACCGATGGCCCCTCCTGTGCCAAGGAAGAAACGGAAGGACTCTTTCCAGCCGCCCCGGGGCTTGTCTGCACAGAGCCCCTCCGGGGTCATGGGGTGTGTGTGTGTGACTTTTACCCCTGGCACTGGCTGTCCTCCAGCCTTGCTCCATCTCGTCTGTCACGATCCTCCGGCCTGTAATCAAGCAAGGGAAGCCACTGGCCATTCGTGCTCCTTTTCCAAACTCTGCTTTTTATCACATTTACCTCCCTGCCCATCTCCCAAATGTGTAAGGGTTAGGGTTAGGTCACCGTGAACTCATAGAGCAAAATGGACATTGCCAACAAATTCGGAGTGCTCGGGTATGGTTAGGAGGGCACTGACTTTTGTAGCCTGCCCTATCTATGTTTCCTGGTAAAATACATGGGAAGATCCCATTGGAGGAACATTCCAGTTGTAAGGCATAACTCAACAGTTGCCAAATGAACGAGACATCTTTTGATATTTGAGCTTAATCCTGGTTAACTTATCACAAAATTTATACTGTGTTATTTATTGGTTGGTTTGTTTATATTGCTGATTCTAAATGTTGCAAAGGAGAAAACATCCAGCCAGGAGAAGGGAAGAATGAAGCCGAGTTCCCCACCGGCCAGGGTAGATGGCTGGCCTTATGGGGGGGGAGTGTTGCTCCCTGGGGGAGCGGTGGGCTAGCATGGCTGAGGGGAGGCCAGGCTGCACTGCCCCCCCAATCATCTCGAAGCAGGGGGAGAGGTGAGCCAGTAACCACTTGCTCAGCTCAGCTCAGCTCACCCTTTTGCTTGGGGTCCTTGCCAGAAGCCCCTTCCTGCAAATTGGACTGGATTGATGGGGGGCAGCCGCTGACCCCCCCACCACCCCTTTGCCAGCCTCCCCCTCCCTTTTTCCAGAGTCAGTGTCCCTGGGCCTAGCACTGCCCCAATTCCGCATTGCTCCGGGGAGGGTCCTGCACAGAAGCGTTTCCTGGCCTGGAGGCTGATGCCTTTTTACCCCTCCTTAACTGTTTCCCCACGGTGGGCTTATTGTAGAGACCCTGAGCCTTTTTTTTCTCTCCCCTGAGAAAGCAGGTCGGGGCCTGCCTGCAAGATGAATTGATGGCTGCTGACAGGGCAGTTTGGGGTTTGCAGAGCTTCGCAGCCTGCGAGGGGCCTGTGAAAAGAAGAAAGGACCCCCCCCCCTTCAGAGGGAAAAAAGCAGCAAGGCAGATGTGACACATGCAGACATGCAGAAAACACACACACACACACACACACAGTCTCTCCCCAATGCTTTTTGCAAATGGGGGGAGTGGAAGGGAGGGAAACGGTTTCACACCCTCCTAAGTTTTGCATTTATGGACAGAGTTGACACTTAACACATTTAGGGGAAGACAGATGCAAAAAAGAATCAGTATTTGCCAATAAAGAAGAATCTTTGTAGCTCAGGGCTGAAATCAAAGGCCTTTGGTGCACTCTGAGCTGGGTGGTTTTCTTGCAGGCATTTGCACCTTCTAGCCCGGATGATGTAACTTAGTTGGGCAATGAAATGTCAGCAAGAAAACCACCCAGCTCAGAGAGCACCAAGGACTCCACGGTCATTGGCCTCCTCCTCCTCTTCCTCCTCCTCCTCCTCCTCTCTGCAACCCCCCCCCCCCCGCCCTTCTAGCAGGGATGATGATGCCTCCTGTGGGTCAGGAAGCATCCAAAGAAAAGAACAAAATTCAGCCAGAAGGCAGCAAAGACGACTCAGACCAGCCTTTCCAAGTATCAGAGGTTAAGCTGCTAAATACAAACTTTGGGAAAAGTGCCCCCCCCCCCGATTCTTGTGACTGGAGAGATGAGAGATGATGGGGGGGGGTCATCTTTGGTTCCAGATTACTGCTCTCTCTTCTCTCCCCCACCCAGGAAGGCCAACCCCCCTCCCTCCCCCACCGCTTCCCTGCCTTCTTCCAGGCTGGCTTCCTTAATGGGGAGGTCTGGGGATGGGGGGGCGAGTGCTTTGGGAGCAGAGGTGACCTGACTGGCCACCATTGGGGGTCTCCCTCCCAAATGCTCTTCCAATCTGTCCCTCCAGTGCCTGGCGAGGCGCCTTCACCTATAGATTGGGGGGGGCTGCTTAGCTTCCCAGAGACCCAGGCCAAGCCTCGCCTGGGATCACCACCTAGGCGGGGGCTGCAGGTGCCCCCTCCCCCCTTTGCTGCCACCCAGGCCAGACCAGCCAAACCACTCGGCAATGAATGCCAGTGGCCAGAGTGCTCGGACACAGCCTAGTCCAGTGTGGCCCTGGCCCTCAGCTGGCCTGTCGCTGCCCTCCTCAAGGCACGGGGAGCGCGCGGGCACAGCCTGGCAGGGGCACCTCGCAGCTCAGCCCATGATTGTGATGGCAGGGAGGGGGGACGGTTCTGGCTCGGGCCACGTGCATCGGGCGAAGGTAGCCGGGCGTCCACAGGCGTTCCTGGGCTCCTCCTGCGGACGGACGAAAGGTCTCTACACTGCAGGGGTGCAGATGCAGCCCTCTGCACCGCCCCTCCCCCATGCCGGGCTCCCGCACACCCAAAGAAGCCGGCAGAGCCAGAAATGCCAGTTTTATTTGCACACCGAAATTGGCTTCGACCTGCCCGGGCATAAATTCTCTAACCGCCCTGTCAGACGGAGAAGAGGGAGCCGTCCCGGGGACGAGGTATTTCGACCTGAGCGCCCGTCCATTGTTCTCTCCCCTCCTATTGTGCTGGAAGCGGCTCCGCGGCCTTTGATGTGGGGCCAGGACCCCACCCCCCCACCCCACCCCCCGCCTGACCTGCCAAGCGCAGGCAAGGGCAGGCAAGGGGAGCCGGCCGGGCACCCGGGGAGAGGCAGCCCCCCTCCCCTTCCGCAAAGGGGCTTTGGAAAACCTGCTGCTGGATCCGGATGAAGAGGGCCAGGAGCAGTGCTGGCTCTCTGCGAGGCTGCTGTGGGGGGGGGAGGCAGGAGAGGGGGTGGGGGAGCTGATCTTCCAGGGGTCAAAGGGCAGAAGCAGTTTTGTTTGCCTCACTCGGTTCCTGAGAGGTCCTGGGAGGTTGCAGGATTTGATGCTGTCCAGAAGTGGAGAAGACTTTTCCCCAAATGCTGGGCCGGCAGGACTTTTGCCCCCCCCCCAAAAAAAGTGTTGGGCTGCAACTCCCAGCAGCTTTTATGGTGATTAGGCTGTTTCTCAGATTCTGATGCCTCCCGGCTGTTTTATCTGGGGATGCATTTAAAAGATCCACAAATCTCCCCAGCTCAGTGGACGCCCGAGGCCGTCTGGGCTGCACAGGAGCAGGCATGGAAATACAGGCGGTCCCCCATTTATGACCACAGCGGAGACAGTTGTTAAGTGAATCCGGCTTCCTCCGTTGACTTTGTCAGGCCGCAAAAGGGGATCACCTGACCCCCTCCGGGACACTGTGTGACCGTCACACCGTCATAAGAATGAGTCAGTTGCCAAGTGTCCGAATTGGGATCCCGTGACCGTGGGGATGCTGCAACAGTCGTAAGTGTGAAAAACGGTCACAAGTCACTTTTTTCAGTGATGTTGTAACTAAATGAACTGTTAGGCTGAGGACTAGCAGTACTCAAAGGAGGTGTGAGAGTCCGTCTAGGGGGGAAGGACCCGGCCACCGCGAGAGAGAGAGAGAGAGAGAGAGAGAGAGAGAGAGAGAGAGAGAGAGAGAGAGAGAGAGAGAGAGAGAGAGAGAGAGAGAGAGAGAGAGAGAGAGAGAGAGAGAGAGAGAGAGAGAGAGAGAGAGAGAGAGAGAGAGAGAGAGAGAGAGAGAGAGAGAGAGGAGCCTTGGCCGGCCAGCCGAGTGCCCCCTCTCCCTAGTAGGAGCAGCCCACCCGAGGGGCTTCTCCTGGCAGGGCCCTGCAGAGGGCCGGCATCAGGGGCCGGCGCGGGGCTGGACCGGATTCAGGCACCGGTATCAGGAGGCTGGGCGGGGGACACGGCCGGCCTGCCAGGAGAAGAGCGCGGCCGGGCACTTTCTCCCTTATCAACAGCCCCGAAGGTAGTGGAACCTGCAGGATCTGGGGAGGGGGGCGATCACAGGCCAAAACATTCGGGGGGGGGGGCTCCCTGGGGGCAGGCCAGTGCGGCCCAGGAGAGCTTTGGAGCTAACCGGACAGCAGCGTCCCATAACACGGGTCTCCTGTAGGGGGCGCCTGTGCAGAGCACATTGTAGGGAAATGCACCACCCAGGAGCCCTGCTGGCCGTTTTCTGGCCTTAGGATAGAATACCTGAAGGTGTTCAGGGCTGGTCTCTCTCCCTCCCTTTCTCTCCATTCCTCCCTCCCTCTGCCTCTCTCCCCCTCCCCACCCTCTCTTTCCCTCCCTCCCTCTCCCTCCTTCTTTCCCCCTTCCCTCTCTCCCTCTCTCCTCCTCTCCCTCCCTTCTTCTCTCCCTCCCTCCCCCTCCCTCCCTCCCTCCCTCCCTCTCTCAGCTGAAGAGGGAGGGAAATGGGAAGGGGACCTCTGCTGCCACAGGACGCCCAGGAAATTCCTGGGAGAATCTGGCAGTCCCGTGTCCAGCAAAGCCTCCCTCATCTGGGTCTTCCTAGGGAAATGAGAGATACTTGGGGGGGGCTGCAGCCTCCGCAGGATTCTTCTTGAAGGGCTTGCTTCTCCATCCCCCCATAGATGGTCAGAAGTGGGGAGGGGGTTGCCAGTCTGAGAGCCGTTCGGGCCCTTCCTGAGGCCAGGGGCCCCGGTGGAGACAGCCTCCCAGGACAGACGGAAGGCCACCTGGGCACCATGTTGCTGGGGGGCCTCGGGCAGAGAAGAGCATGCCCACCCTCTACAGATGCTGGGGGAGTGGCTTCAAAGACCCCCTCCACGGGGGGGGGGAAAGAAGTAAGTCAAGATGGCAGCTCTGGGGCAAGGTGGCCCCTGGCAAAATCCTGGATGGGGCGGCCAAGGCTGCCTCCCTCTTCAAGGAGGGGGGGGGGCGGAGGGGGGTGCACCACAGGGCTTTCCCAGCTCCACCCTGGTCTGCTCCCTGCCTGCCCCCTGTAGGCCACGGCCCCATGTCCGTGCAGGCACCCCCAGCAGTGGGGGAGGGGGGGGAGTCCTGGACACACCTCTGGGCAGCCTCCAAGTAGCCTTTTCTGCCCCTGCCCTAATTAAGAAGGTTTGGGGTTCGAGTCAAGAGCTTCAAGAGGCCATCTTGCACAGCTCCGGTTTCCTGAAGGTGGGGGAGGGGGGGGAGGAGGAGACTGGCTGCTGCTTAAGGCGAATCCACATCTGGCCCTTCCTTCCGCCTGGAACAGCTGGAGCTGCCTGCCTCTGGGCTCCCTTCTGGATTCCTGGGATGGGGAAGGGGGGGGGAATGCAGGGTGTGCAGCTCCTGAGAAAGGGGGCCCTTCCTGAATCATCACCTTCTGCCCCCTCCCCCCCTGGGCTGCCCGGCTGGTGGGGGCCGTGGGCCTCTCCTGGATGCTCCTGCTCTGGCAGAGGCCTTCCTGCCCCCTCCTCTGAAGGGGTTGCCCTGCTGTGGGGGGGAAAGAACACCCCATTGCCCTGCACATGGGCACCCGCCCCTTCTGCTTCCTGGTCTGCCCTTGCCACGTACCCCAAAACAAAGAGTGGGGGGAGGAGGCCCGGGCTTTCTGCTCAGCGGGCGGGGGGAGGTGGATGGGGGCCCCCTTGCAAAGCCCGGCAGACAGAGTCCTTAGCAAACAACCTATCATGCTTTTTGTTAATTGCTGTTTTATCTAACAATTAACTCCACCCAGAATTGTTTTCAATTGAGCAGCCTTAGAAACCCAATAAGATTAAATTAAGCTGAAGGCTGGAGAGGGGGTCTGATGCTCTTTGCATACATACGCCCCTTCCGATCCTACACACACACACACACACACACACACACACACACACACACACCTTCCCCTCCCCCACCTCCACTTCTCTGATAAGGAAGGGCTGGCAGGGGGAATGTTAATGGGTGGGTGGGCAGGAGGCCCAGCAGCGCCTTGAGCTGCACAAACAAAGCATCTGATAAGCAGCCCCCTCTTATCTCCCCTGAGCTGAGCTGGCATGGGGGCCCAGACAGAGCAGCCACCCTGCCCCACCCCCACCCCAGGCCTGGGTTGCATCCCTGTCTTGAGAATAGTCCTCCCCCCTCCAGCTCCTGAGGCCTTCGTGGAGGGAGAGAGGGAAGAGGCTGATCTGGTCCAGGATCAACTCAGATCCCAACTGGGCTTCCCTTCCAGTCGAAACTGAGGCTGCCTCCCGGCTCCCACCAAGCAAGGGCGCCTGCTTTGCAGCGGGATGCAAGTTAGGGGCTGCTTCCAGCCAGCAGCACCGTGTAGCTACTGCGCTAGTCCACAGTCTGGTTCACACGACCTGCTGAACCAGGAAAAGAACCAAGTGGAGCGTGTTGTAGGACCCGCCCTTCCTCCTCTGCCCGCCCTACTCAAGCTTATGGTACGGACACCACCCCTCCCTGCACATTCCCTGTGTCTGAAAGCTCTCCGCACTTCATCCAAGAAGCGAGGCTGAGGCAGACGAGTCCCCCAGACCAGGCACGGTTCTGCCCCAGCCCAGCTTGTCTGTTTGGGAATCAGCCCTGTGGATGCACAGATCAGCCAGTGCCCACTTGACTGGGCTCGGTCACCCCGTCTTCAGGCACCTCTGATGCTCGGCAGCACCGGGATTGCCTGCAGGCCTCAGTCCGCCAGAAGCCAATAGGCCTTCCAGATTTTGGGGGGGGCTTCTGGGTCCGATAGTGCACCCCTGCTACAGATGTAAACCAAGTTAAGGCAAGTAAGAAAATTCACTGGCACGCTTGAGCTCTGGGCCATTCGCCTCCCACCTCCAAGTATGGGGGAGGCGGGGGGGCTCTTGGTTCCTGTCCCTGAGCACCCACCCTGTGAGTCCAGGAGGCTGCACAGGTTGGCAGGGTTAGACCAGGAATGCCCACTGGCCGCTAGAACTGAGAGGGGAGGGTCTGGCTGTGGGCACCTCTCCTCCCCATTCCTCCCCTCACATCTTGCAAAGTCTCCCTCCTGGAGAGTAAAAGGGACTTTCCAGGCAAGGCTGACCGGTTGTGATTCACCCAGCTCCCACACTGCTTTGCAAGTCTCTCCTCCCTTGGCCCACCGGTTGGCAAGGTGCTGGTGGCTGCCTTGCTGTCCTTGCCCTCGGGCGCAGGTGATGGACACATCCCATCTACCCGCGGGAGGGCATCCATTTAGCTGCTGTCTGTGCAGAGGGCGTAACCGCTGCCTTCCAGGGTCCCTCCGAAGAAACCCCTTCCTTCAGCAGAGGCGGCGGCAAGCCAGAGGGTGGAGGAGACGCCACAACAGGGGGCCAGCTGGGCAGAAACAGCCCCCATTCACACCAGAGGGTTGGCGTTCCTGCCCTGCTGGCTCAGCCGATAAGAACTGGGGGGATTAAAGGTCTCCTCAGAGTTCAGATGACTTGAAGGCCTGGGAAGTTGGCCTGTGGGTTTGAGATCCTGCCAGGGGCCCAGCTCTGCAGCAGGATTGGTAGAACCCGCACAAGGGAGGAAGCTGGCAAGGGGACGCCCTGCCCGTCCAGTGCCAGAGACCAGGCAGAGGGGAAGAAGAGCTGGATCCTCGGCTCTCCCCACTCCCTCCCCGCCGCCTCAAGCCGTGCCAGGGCACCCACGGCGAGGGCAGCGGAGCAGCGCTTTCCCACCGTCTGCGGCGCGGCGGAGGGGCTGTGCTGGCCGGGGTCCCGCTGCCCGGCCTGGCTCCTCGCACGCTCAGCAGCAGCAGCAGGAGCAGGAGCGGCCGTTTGGGTCGCAGCCAGGCAGGAGGCAGAGCGAGGCCGGCGAGGGAGGAAAGACGGCTGGGCGGCAGAGCTCGGCCTTCCGCAGCCCCGCCCCCAGGGCCCCTCTGCCACCCCATCCCCCCCTCCATTTTGCTCTTCAAGTGCCCCCCCCCGCGCAACAGCTGGCAGCCTCACAGCCCCCCCCCCCCGGGCTGGCCCTTAACCAACTTCCCGACTGCTGGCCTTTGGGGCCCTCCTATTGGTTTGGGGGCCCAGGACAGCATAGTCCTCTGTGTTTCCCCGACCCCTCCCCAGGTCAGGCCCACCCTGGGAGGAGCTTCCGGTCATCTGCCCCAAGGATAGTGATGGATGGGCGAGAGGAGAGCTTCTGCAATTGCCTGTTGGACTACCATTCCCATCATCCCCAATCAGTGGCACTGGGTGGCCATATTTTCTGCAGAACGTTTGAAGCCTTTTTCTCACCTGCTCAGACAGTGGGGACTGAGGGCCACTGCTTGTGTGTGTGTGTGTGTGTGTGTGTGTGTGCGTGTGTGTGTGTGTGTGTGTGTGTGTGTGAGAGAGAGAGAGAGAGAGAGAGAGAGAGAGAGAGAGAGAGTGCTTGCCCGGGGGTGGGCAAACAGCCCAGTGCCTGCGGAGGCCCCTTCCCACATTCCTCACCATTTGCCTTGTCTGGGCGTGGACTCCTTTGAGGGTAAATTGTTCCCCAGTCACCAAGTTGTTCACCCTTCTGGGAGGCTGTGCTGAGGAGGGGGCAGAAATGGAATGAAGCTCTGAGGGACCCCAGGAGCAGCTTCCTGGCAGCCCTTGCAAGCTGACACCTGCAGCATCGGTGGCCCGCCTGAGATCACCAGGCCCCCCCCCACCACACACACCTGGTCCTCCCTGGCTGGGCCAGGCAGGGCTCAGGGGGAGGGGCTGCAGAAGGCCCTGGTGCAGGGCACATGGTTCTCTCAAGGGCCCTGTGGGCAAAGAGGGTCGTGTGCCCCCCAAGGACTATAGTGGGTGGGCAGGAGGTAGGAAGCTGCCTGGAAAAGGACGGGGTGGGGGGAGGTCTTGAGGGAGGCAGAGGGGAGGTCTCTCCCGGAACAGGAGGGCAGCTCTGACCCCCACAGCACTCATGGGGGAGGGGCCTCTGGAAGACGGAGCCTTTGGCTCTGACGGCCCCCCCTTGGAAAGGTCTGGAGGAGCCCTTCCAGGTTTTCCCAGCCCAGCTGGCCACGGGTATCAGGAAGGGGGGGCTGTGCCCTCCAGGTGGGCAAAGGAGAACCAGCAAGATACCAGGACGTGGCCGTGGTTCCCCCAGTTCTGCCAGCAGCCTGGCTGTTGGCCTACACAGGAACCCCTGCTACCGACCAAACTGGAAGCTGGACGCTTGGGCTGGATTGTTGGCCTCACAAAACTCACCATCTGCTGCTCTTAGGGGGTTGGACAGATGCGCTGCCAGGCCTTGAGCAGAGGTGGTTTGTGGGTGGGTGTGACCCCAGTCTTGCAGTCAGAGGGTGGGGCGGGAGGCAGGAGCTGAGCCGGGTCCCCTGGCAGCGAGAGCGCTGGTTGCAGGAAGGCCCTGGTTTCCCCTTAGGAGACCACCCCTTTCCCCCCCCCCCACAAGGCAAGGCAGCAGCTGAGATTCACAGCAGGGTTGCTGCTGCTTGGGCAATATGGCCCCTCCCCCGACAGCAGTGGCAGAAAGCAGGAAGGCAGGCAGCCTATTCCCCTCGCCTCCCCCCAATGACTGGGGCCTCTCCTCTCAGGAGGCTAATCCTCTCTGCTTCAAAGGGCCACTCCAGACCTCAGGAAGGCAGGCAGAGCAGAGCAGAGCAGAGCAGGGGGTCTCCCTCTCCTGGGAAACCTGCCCAGCCCTCACCCCATCCCAACAGCCTCAGCAGCCCCCGGGCAGGGCAACTGGGACAGAGAACTGCTGACCACAGGGGCCTGCTAAGCAAGTAGGGTGCCCTTGTTGCTCCAAGGAGCTTGGGGGAGGGGGGGCTCAGCCAGGTGACTGATTCAGAAGGATTCCTGACCCGCTGGTCCCATCTAGCTGCAGGTCTAACACGGCTGTCTCCCCCTCCCCCTCCCCTTTCTCCTCAAGTAATAAAGGTGTTTGTGAGCAATCAGTTGCTACTTCCCTCCCCGCAGGTTTGGCCAAGGTAAAGGGCTCCTGACCAACTGCAAAACCCGGTTTGCTTGGCCCTGGGAGGGAGGGAGGGAGGGAGGAAAAGCTCAATCCCGGTCTGTGCTGCTCTGGAGGGGGAGGGGGGCCTAGTCATCTCCCTGGAATATGGAATGTATAGGATACATAATTCCAGAAAAGATGCACAGACTTTGGCCATAATTATTGTGCTTTCACAAGTCAGGGAGTTGTCAGCTCGGCTGTGAGATTTAGGGTGCCTTCTGAGCAGAGGCTGCTAAAGTGGGAGCTCGCTTGGAAAATGTATGTGGGATCCTTGTAGGTATCCCTGAAACGTCTTTGAACTGGATTCCCCCCCCCCCCGGGCATCCATCGGCACACCTCCCAGGAGGAAACCAACAGGGCCGAGGCCCAGTTGCTTTTGCAGAGACCAAGGCTCCCCCCGCTTCGTCTCTCCGGGGAAGTATCTCCGACAGCCTCTAAGCCAGGGGTCCCCAACCTTTTGGGCACCAGGGACCAGTTCTGTGGAGAGACGCTTTTCCACGGACCGGCAGTGTGTGCTTTTGTGTGCTGCCTGCATCCCGTGGATGGGAATTTGCTTATTTGTGCGGACTGGTACCGGTTCACGGACCGGGGGTTGAAGACCCCTGTTCTAAGAGACCGAAGGGGGCAGTGGCGTAGCGTGGGTTGTCAGCACCCAGGGAAAGGCAAGTAATTTGTGCCCCCTAACCCGTGAAAATACTGATGTAATTAAAGTAAAATGCATCTAATGCGCCCCCCCCAGATGTTGCGCCCGGTGCGGCCGGCCCCCCCTGCACCCCCCACGCTACGCCACTGGAAGGGGGGACAGGATAGCAGCCTTTCAGTATCTGAGGGGCTGCCCCAAAGGAAAGGAGGGGGTCCACCTATTCTCCAAAGCAACCAAAGGCAGGACAAGAAGCGACCGATGGAAACCCACCAAGGAGAGAAGCAACCTGGAACTAAGGAGAAACTTCCTGACAGTGAGGACAATTAACCAGTGGAACTCCTTGCCACCAGAAGTTGTGAATGCTCCAACACGGGAGGTTTTTAAGAAGAGACTGGACAGCCACTTGCCTGAAATGATATAGAATCTCCCGCTTGAGCAGAGGGCTGGACTAGAAGACCTCCAAGGGCCCTTCTAGCTCCAGTCTGACAAATCTCCTAACCCTCAGCCTAACCTTGGATGGCATTTTTTGATGGACAATATATCTAACCCCTGGATTGAAAGAGGGACAATTCAATTTACAAAGAAGTTGTCCAAAAGAATGGGGTTTATTTTTTTTAAAAAAACCACACTAGCATAGGAAACAACAGATTTACAGGTTTACAGTCTACTCTATCTGTGCTAGAAATGGCCGCAGAAATAAGTTCAGCCATAACTTTACCTGAGAGAATGAACAACATAACAGCAGTAAAAATATTCTGTGCCAAAGTTGTTCCAGAAAGAAAAATCCAACATATTGTGTGCATTTAGAGCAAACTGAAAGCTTGACAGGGACATTTAGATTTGGCCCTGACTTCCCGTGAAAAGCACAACCGCAGAAGGAAAACCCACAGCAACATTGCCGGTGGTCCCTAAGGCAGGGGGGCTTCTCAGACCCTGAAGAGGCGCTTCCTTCACCTGTCTGCCTCCCCACTTCTGTCTCCCTCCCCTGCAAGCCCACAGCCCCCCCCCCAAGAAACGTCAGGAATGGAGCCTGCCTCGGCCAGGCACTCTCCGGTCTGTGTGCTGAAAGAACACAGAACACATCTGGAAACTCCCTTGGCACACAGCGCCAAACATGTGGGGTTTGTTCCAAGTCTGAGCTCAGAAAGGATTGCACCTCCTCGAGTTCGCCTCCTGCTCAATTCCTCCCTGCTCCCAAGGCAGGAATACTGGAGTTACTCTCCTCGACTGCTTCTGGGGTGGATGGATGCCTCCGCTTTCCCCTCTAACCTACAACGTGGATCCTCCCAACTCCCAAGCCTGGCGGGAGAAGGGCAGGAAAGTGGACAACCGGCCGTCCGGCAAAGGTCCAGCTCCGGGCCTGCCTATCCTTATTTCCGGGGCAGGCGCCGAGGTCCTGGCCGGCCCCACCCTCAGGGCATCCCGCGGGCGCTCCCCGCCGGCCCCTCCGCCTTGGGCACTGGCGGGACGGAGGGGTCCCCTCCCCCGCCCTTTCTCCCACGGCCTGGGCAGGGGCGGTCAGGTGAGGCGGGGGGCCGCGCTGAGCCTCGCCGAGGAGGAGGGGGCCGGGGGCGCTCCGCACTCGAGCAAGGCGGCGCTTGGCAGGCGGCGGGCTGAGGCTAAGCTGGCGGAGCGGCGGTGGGAACGCGAGTGTGAGAAAGTCAGTCAAGCGAAGGAAGGGAGGAGAAAGGCCGCCAGGGCCGCCGGCAAAACGGCCCCCCTCCTCGCCCCCTCGAACTCAGCAGCGCGGGAGCCGGAGCCGGCCGAGGGAGGGAAGGGAGCTGGCCGCTTCCCCGCCGGGCAGCAGCCTCTGTCAGCACAGAATCGGCCACAAAGACGACGGCGGCGGCTGCGAAGGGAGCCGGTGGGCCCGGGCGAGGACCCGGACCGGGCCTGCCGCCCTCGAATCTCGGCTGAGCTGACCAGGAAGGCTCCTCTCCTGCCCAGGCCTCGTAGGCCGGGACAGGTTGCCACGGAGAACCGGGGCTGGCGGCGGGCAGCCCTTCTCCCAAGGCTAGCCCAGGCAGCGCCGCCCCGCCCAGCGCGCCCTGCCCTCTGGCTGCGTCCTGGAGCTCAAATCTAAGCCCCCCCTTTCTGGGCTCCACTCAGCAGGGAGGGGACCACAGACCCGAATTCCTGCGGTCAGCCGCCTTCTCACAGACCTCCAAGCAACCGCAGTTGGGGGTCTCAGGCTCCGCAGCACCTTTGTGCCACACTCTTGACCAGCCCCGAGGCTTTTCACATCTCTCTCCCAGCTGCAGGACTTGCCGCTCTCTCCTTCCCAGGGGTTTGCTTCCCCCCCCCCCCACCAGTAGCCAAAAGGCAGTTTTCCCTCTTCGGGAGAAAGGCCGCCCTCTTCTCCACCCAACCGAACGGGGGGGGGGGCTTCAGCCTGGCTGACCTGTAGCTCCCTTTCAGCCGGCTGGGGGTCTCCAGGGGCGTTTCAACCAGATGCCCCCAGGACTGGCTCCAAAGCAAAGCAAATTCAGTCCCATGCGTGTTTATGGCAAAGGGGGCTCAGACTCCTGCTTGCCCGTTAACTGGGGTGAAAGGCAGAGCAGGAAAGAGCAAGGCCTCCATTCTCCCCCAAATCTCATGAAGGTCAGGCCAATTAACTGGAAGGGGGCTGATGGGATGAGAGCCGGTGAGATTCCAAGGCCGCCTTTGCCCCCCCAACCCCCTCAGAAGGCCAAGCAACCCTGCCAGAGAAGGGGGGGTGGCAGATCCTGCGAGCTCCAGTGGGTCCGCCCTTACAGCTTGGGGGGAGGGGGAAGGAAACCAGGGGGAATTCAGTCTGTGGGAAGGAACCATGGCTGCTGCCTTGACTTCCTCTCCAGAACCTCAACAGGAAGACTGAGCCACCACAGAGCAGCCCCCTCCGCACATTATGACTTTAGCCCCCAGGTGAGCAGGAGGGCTGCATCTCGGAGAGCCAAAACCTTCCAGGAGGCAGATCCCAGATCGAGTGCCCTGTGGCGGCTCCTCATTGGTCCTGCAGGAAGCGGCAATGAGGGGGGTGGATTCGAACAGGATCAGACCCATGGTCCCTGTTTTGAGCACCTTGCAGTCTGTTGCAGATGGGAATCGGGTTGCTGCTGGCACACCAGGCTGGCTGTAGGGCAGTTTCAGGGAGGAGCAGACCCCTCTCAGGAAGTGCAAGGTGCTGATTCAGCCCCACCCCCACCGGCAGCCCCTCCTTTGGACCTGGACTGAGGAGGAGCCACGACTGTGCCACGTGCCACGACTGGAGCCGAGAGTTCTGGAGTTTTTCAAAAGAAGGTTGGACAGCCATTTGTCCAGGATGGTGCAAGGCTCCTTCCTCGGCAGGGGGGGAGGGTGGACTAGAAGACCTCCGAGGACCCTTCCAGGCCTAGAATCCTACGCTTCCATTTTGCTTACCAGGCTTGATTAGGACTGAACTCCCCAGCCCCGAAGCTTTCTGCTTTGCTGGCTGCCCCTCCGCTGGTTTTTGTCCACTGAAATCAACAGCTCAGTAATTACACGTGAAGCTCGGCATATTATTTTAATTAGCTTTGCTGCCTTGAATGAAAAACATTCATCCGTTTGATCGCTTCGAGGGGAGACGTCCCCCTTGTGAAAGGCCTTGTCAACTTAACTTTCTCAAGCCTTCGCGGGCCGCATTCCCACGATGGCGGTTCGGAAGCCACGGCCGAGAGCCCGCTAGGACCGAGCGGCCCAGAAGCCGGAGGCTTGCCATTTCGGGGGGGGGGGGCGTTACTTTGTGCCCTCTCCCCTTCCTGGGGACTCCAGCGCCGCCGCCGAAAGGGGAGGCCGCTGCCCCGCTGCCCTCTCCCGCCCGAGAGGCCGCATTCCTCGCTTCCCTCCCCGGAAGGCGGGGTTTTCCCAGGCTCTGGCGGCGGTTGGGGCGACGTGCCCGGCTTCTCTCCCCGGCTGCCGAGCCCCACAGCTCCCGCCCGGCCGCCTCGCCCTTGGTGGCGGCTGCGGCTGCAGGAGACCTTCCGGCACGCGCTTCAGGGCAGCGCCTGCGGGCAGCCAGGCGGCTGGAGCCGAGGAGGGAGGCCCGAGGCCGGCATCCCCCTGCATTGCAGGAAAGCCCCCTCCCCGCCGCTCTGCCCACGGCCTCCCACGCGTGGCCCCCGGGTCGGGCTGCCGGGGCCGGACAGGGGCTCCCCTGGACGGGAGCCGGGGGGGGCCTGGGGGGGGGCTGGGATCCTCGCGTGCCGGGCGCCGCCGACCGCCGAGGGCAGCGACCTGCGCGCCCTCCTGGGCCGGGCGGGGCGGCAGCGCCGCGAGGGTTAAGGCGGGCGCGTGATTGACAGCGCGGCTCCTGCTGCCCGGGGGCCAGGCGTGCGCCATTGGCCGCCGGTCGCTGCGCCGAGCAGCCAATGAGTGGGCACCGTCCACGAGCGGGGCCGCGTGTCTCCCGCTCCCATTGGCTGAAAGTCACTGTGGGAAAGAAAGTTTGGCGAGTTTCACACGAGCCGTTCGCGTGCAGGGCAGTTTATAAATAGCGGCCGCCAGGCAGGGAGCCGGCCGGGGTTGCGCGGGGCTGGGGGCGGCTGGCTAGCGCGGCAGCTCCGGCCGCAGGGAAGCGCGGAGGGCGCGCGACGTGCTGGGAAGGGCGACCCGGCCACATCCACGCCCCGCCCGCTGGGCTCGCCGCGGAGGACGCCGCGCCGGATCCCGAGTCGCGCCGGCTCTCTCGCGGCCGCGGCGGGGCCACGATGCCCGCCGACCCAATGGAGAAATGCTCCTCGTCTCCCGCGGCGGCCACCCCGGCCAGCGCGCACGCCACCCCGGACAAGCCCCGCACCGCCGCCGAGCAGCGGAAGGTAAAAGGGGGCCGGGCGGAGGGAGAGGGACGGGGGCGCGGGGCGGGGGCGCCTGTGGGCGGCTCGGCCCACCGCTGCGCTCGCCTTCTCCCCGCAGTCGTCCAAGCCCATCATGGAGAAGCGGCGGCGCGCCCGGATCAACGAGAGCCTGGGGCAGCTGAAGACGCTCATCCTGGACGCCCTCAAGAAGGACGTGAGTGGCGGGCAGCCCACGGGGGGGAGGGGGAGGAAGGGGGCACGAAAGGGCTCGGCGAAGCAAAGGAAGCCCCCCCCCCGGCTCTAGACTCCTTTTCCACGGGGGGAGGGCAGCCTGGGGCGCTGCAGTGCGTGATCCGCAGATGGGCGGTTGGGGCTGGGAGGGCGCAGCGAGGGGTTTCCCTGGTCCTCCCCCCACCCCCACCCCCCAACATCCCCCGGGCGGGATTCCTTGTTTTGAGGGTGGGGCGTGTCATTTCTTCCCCCCCCCCCCACGTCTCATGTCCCTCCTGCCTCCTTTTTGTCCCCAGAGCTCCCGACACTCCAAGCTGGAGAAGGCTGACATTCTGGAAATGACGGTGAAGCACTTGCGGAGCCTGCAGCGGGCCCAGATGACCGGTGAGTGGCCGGGCGGGTGCCCCCCCAACCCCCCTCCCAACCCCCCTCCCTGACTCCTTCCAGACTTCCGCCTGTGGTTTTGAATGCCATCCAAGCTGCCTTTTACTGACTTGGCTCAGGCACGCGTTCCCACGGTCTGCCTCTCGCAGTATTTATAGCCGCAGCTCCAAGTCGCTCCAGTTCCGGAAAGGAGGCGGCGGCGGGGAGGGGGGCTTTCGCAGCCCGGGGGAGGGGGGCAGCCTCCTGCCGCTCGTGAGTGTCCGGCTCGCAGAGGCCCAGATGCCCGCAGCCTGGCCGGCTTCAGACCTTCCTCCTTGGTGGGGTGGGAGCAGTTGCCCGTCAGAGGGGCCCAGTGCTTAGCAGCCTGGGGGGCGGGGGGAGGGGTCCGGAACTGCTGCTGCTGCTGCCTACAAGGCCGCCGGCCCCTCCCCTGATTGCAGCCGCTTCTTTTCCTCCCGGCAGCTGCGCTCAACACGGATCCCTCCGTCTTGTGCAAGTACCGAGCAGGTTTCAACGAATGCATGAACGAGGTGACTCGCTTCCTCTCCTCCTGCGAGGGGGTGAAGACGGAGGTCCGCAACCGGCTGCTTGGACACCTGGCCGGCTGCCTGAGTCAGATCAGCGCCTTGAACTACCCGGCCCCGCAGTCTGCAGCGCTGCCCCCGACTCCCGGCGCCCAGCCCGGAGCCTCTTTGGGGCAGCCTCTGGTACAGATGCCCGCCGGCACAGCGCCCCCTTCTGGCAGCGTGGCTTCCTGCAAGCTCAGCAACTCGGCGGGCGAGAGCGGCCAGGCGTTCGGCGGCTTCCAGCTGGTGCCGGCGTCTGACGGGCAGTTTGCCTTCCTCATCCCCAACGCGGCCTTTGCCCCGCACGGCACCGCGGTCGTCCCACTCTGCGCTGGCGGGAGTCTGAGTTCAGGCCCTCCCCCTGCCGGCATCTCGTCAGGATCGGTTGCCCCATCGCTCCCAGCAGACTCGCTCTGGAGACCCTGGTGAGCCGCCTTGGCCCTGGACTCAGTGAGCAGGCCGGTCGGAGGCCACCCAGTGACTGCCCGGTTGGCTTCTTCTCCCCACCCCCACCTGTAAATAGGACCTACGCTCGTCTTGGATTGAGCCTCCGTGTCTTTCCACCTTTTTATTTCTAAGCAATACCAAAGATTGATTTGTTCATATAAAAAAGCCTTCCCTTCCTTTTTTTGGAAGCCTTGATAGAAATAAAGATTTTGACCATCACTCGGGCTGTGTGGGGGGAGGGGGAGGAGAGATGCTGCTGCAGGGGCTACAGGCAGGGTCTGGGTGGGGGAGGGGGCTCATCTGCAGATCCCGGCCTTCCCCTAAACGTTGGCAAGAGCTGCATCTTCCCAGGAGTGCTGGGGGGGCAGGGGAGGTCCAGGCTGCCCCCCCTCCGGGCTTTTTCTCACAGGAACCTCTGACTCCTGCCCAGGCCCAGGAAGAGGGGGCCTGGGGGGCAGCTGAGCTGGGAGGGGGAATCTCCTTTAACTGAGCAGGGCCCCAGGGATCGCCCCGCATGGCATCCTTGGCAAGGCTTTCGTGGCATTCCCACGGCCACTCAGATCTCTCCAGACACTCCGCAGGCTGACTGTCCAGACGAGAGGGACCATCAGCAGCAATTGGGTTAGGAGAAGCAGCAGGTGGAGGGTTCAGGACAGGACATCTGCCCCCCCCTGGAAGAGACACCCCCCCTTTCCACACCTGCCAGGTTGGGAAAGCAGCTCAGGGCTCCCGAGGAAGAAGAGCAGCTTCAAGTGGGCAGCTCTTGATGCACCGGGAAAGTCCAGCAGGGCCTCTTCTCCTGAGGGTGAACTGAGTCTCCACGATTGGACCAAAGCCTCTCTTGAACCATGCTTGCTTTCCTGCCGTGTGAATCCAGCCTACTTGAGAGAAAGGTCAGAGGAAGAGGTTTTCTGGGCAGCTGTTGCATGGCTTCTGCCACGTGAAAAAGGGTGGCCCAAATCCTGTCGCCGGTGGCCCAACTGGGAGCTTCTGACGTTCCTCGGATCGCAAAGCTGCCAGTAGCTGAGCAGTCACTACAGGAAAGAACAGGGTGGGTGGGGTGGGGTGGGGTGTCACTGAGAGGAAGACAGTGCCAAGGTGGGGCTCTTTCAACACTGAGCAAACAGCTTGTAAGTTCCTTGGGAGGGGGAAGGCCCTTGGCAGGAAAGGGCAGAGTTTGGGCTCAGCTGGAAGGTGGAGCAGCTGGCAGCTCTTCCCGGGATGAGGACCCCGGGCCCAGCCTGCTCTCCCTTGGCCTGGCAACCGCACAGACGGACTTCTTGGGCTTCCCTGAGCACAAAAGTTAACCCACATCCAGGCTAAGATTAACTGAGATTACTTGCACACACGCGGCCTGCTGAAGCCTGTGGTCTGAGCAGGGCAGGGGCCAGGCTGGCTGCTGGAGGCCTCCCAGGCGGAGGCAGAGGCCCACCATGTGAGCTACCCGACAGAGCCCTGAGGGTCCCTCCCCTCCTGCAAGGGTTGCTTTCTGCCCGGGGCGAGGGCCGTGCACTACAGCCCCCCCCCCCCGCCGGGCCTGGCGTGGCTTGATCTGGCCTGTTTTCCTGGCCCGGTGCGTCTCTGGGAAGCGGGGAAATCCGGGCCCCGCTCCTTGGCCGGCGCGCTTCCTCCACGCCCGTCCTGGCCCTGCTGTGATGATTTAACACCCGCCCCATCTGGTTGTGATCAGCCCCCGCCTTTCCTCTCTCTGCCTGCTAACTGAGAAAAGATGTGGCTGCGGAAGCGCGGGGGGCAGCCGGCACTCGCCGCTCGCTCGCCGCGTCTCCCCGGGAGCCGCTCCGCCTGGCCCCTGCCCTGCTGGTCACGGCCCATTTGCGGAGGAGATGGGCAGCCCGATAAAGGGCCGGCTCGGCTTTCCGATCCCGGGGCCTCCCCCGCCCTCCAAGGTTTGAAGAGCGGTTTTTCAAATTCCCGCCCTCGCCGGGCCTGCGGAGCCGGCCAGGTGCCTGCCGGCGTTCAGGTGTTGGCAGAGGAATGCTGAGGAGGGGGCGAGCGGAAGGGGCTCCGGCCCTGTCTGCACAAGCCCACGCCTCCCGGGGCCTCCACTGGCGGGGGCTGCTTAGGGGAGCCTTCCCGGCCCGGCCCGCTCGCTTTCCTCTCCCCGGCAGAGCGAGCCTCCCTCCCCGCCCCCACAAACCGCTGCACTCCGTCAATCATTGTCAGAGGAGCGGAGGGGAGCGCTGGAGACTCTCCCCCTTTACCTCGCGGGGATTCGAGCTCGTTCCGCCCGACGCTCCCCAACTCCCCTCCCCGCTTAGCGTTCGTGGGGCCGGGGGCTGCTGGCGGCTCGGGAAAGCAGGTTGCCGCTCTCCTCGTCCCTGGGGGGGGCGCCGATTCCAAAGGGCGGGGGGGGGAATCCAATTCTACAGTCTTGGAATAAGCTGTTCCCGCCCAAAGGGGGGGAACATGAAGAAGGCTCGTTCTTTTCTCCCCCACCCAGCACAGCCTCCCCCACCCCCACTCTGACCTCCGGAAGAATTAGCCCCAATCACCACGATGTAGAAACAGGTCCAGATCCCAGAGGAATCCAGCCCCCCCCCTCCACCCCGCTGCTGCTTGAGCACAAGACCGCTTGGCTGGAAGGAGGGCAGGGCCTTTCCTGCCGTCTGGCATGCCACCCTCTCTTCCCCCCCCCCCCCGCTCTCTGGCACACGCATGCACGTGCACACACGCACCCAGGTGAGGGGCAGAGGGGGCCCTTTGAGGGCAGTTCCCTGGCCACAGTGCCAGCTGGCTCCCTCTGGGCCCTGGCCCTGCCTGCAGTTCCCACGGGCTGGGCAGCCCCTCTGCTCTGGACAGGCCGGACCTTTGCCTCTCCCCCACAGCCGACCTCTTGGCAGGCAACAAGGACGCCGGGTGACCTCCGGAAGAGGCGAGGTCATGAGAAAGGGGCTGTGGGCAGCCTGCCAAGCAAAGGGTGCCTCTCGGAGAGACACACACACACCCATGAATGGGAAGGGCTGTGGAAAGAGGAAGGCAAGAGGAGACCCTCTCTTTCCCAGCCGGCCTCTGGGAGGAAGAAAGGGGGTCTTCCCTGGCAAAGGCCCTTCCCAGCCCCACTTCTGAGGACCCCGGTCAGCCGGTGGGTTCCTCCCTCCGTCTGAACACAGGGAGCCCTCGAGGCACAAGAGTTTACTTAGTGACTGTTCAAAGTTACAACAACAGTGAAAAAGTAACTTATGACCATTTTTCAGACTTACGACCGTTGCAGCATCCCCAGAGTCAGGAGATTTACCTTCGGATCCTTAACTGACTCACATATATGAAGGTCGCATGTCCCGCCAAGGTCACGTGATCCCCTTTTGTGACCTTCTCACAAGCGAAGTCAATGGGGGGGGGGAGTCGGATTCACTTAACAACCGGGTTAGTAATTTAAGAATCCAGTGAATTCACTTAGCAATTCTGGCAAGAAAAGTCATTAAAAGGGGCAAAACTCACTTAACTGTCTTGCTTAGTAACAGAAATTTTGGGCTCAGTTGTGATCATAAGTCGAGGACCAGCTATTAATCCATTTCCCAAGGAAGGACTTTTCCAAGAAGGCTGAAGGCAATCTCAGCTGCCCTCTTTCTTTCTTTCTTTCTTTCTTTCTTTCTTTCTTTCTTTCTTTCTTTCTTTCTTTCTTTCTTTCTTTCTTTCTTTCTTTCTTTCTTTCTTTCTTTCTTTCTTTCCTTCCATGGGGAAGAGTCCTCTCCCACTGCCCAGTTAAAGCCCATTTAACGGGAAGCCTCTCCCTCCCTTGGGAATGCTCCTCTTTTCCTTGTTGGGGCCAGAAACCCCCCCACACACACACACACACTGTCCCCCAGTGCAGGACAAAGCTGGCACCCTCGCCAGGGGCTGCCCCGGGAGCCCCCTCTGTCCTTGCCAGCCTGGCAGGGCGATCCCCCTTTCGCACCTTCCATCAGCCAGCAGGGTTATCTGGTTGGCAATCTGCCAGAGCCCCCCCTTCTCCCCCCACCACATTGGCAGGATGTTTACAGAAGGAGGCTCAGGTTATCTGGAGAGGAGGGGGGAGGGGGAGGAGAGGGGGAGGACAAGGAAGAGGAGGGGGAGGAGGAGGAGAAGGCAGCATTGTGGTTTCTACACAACGGAGGGAATGGAGTCTTGTGTGACCCAAATTTCTCTCACATGCAAAACTCTCCCTGGACCCAAAACTGATCCAGGAAACACAAACAGAAAACCTGGACTCACAAATTCCGACTCACACACACACACACAGCTTGCTGTGATCTCCAAAGCACCCGGAAGGCAGGGAAAGAAGCAGCTGATGAGCAAGGAGAGAAGCAACCCGGAATGAAGGAGAACAACAGAAGTTGCCTTCAGAAGTTGTGGGTGCTGCAACATTGGGGGCTTTTAAGGAGAGAGTGGGCAGCCACTTGTCTGAGATGGTACAGGGTCTCCTGCGTGAGCAGGGGGCTGGACTAGAAGACCTCCGAGGTCCCTTCCAGCTCTGTCATTCTGCTATCAGAAAGGACAAGAGCAGCACCTTAATGGGATGGATGAAATCAGGCAGCCGCTTGGGATCAGCACAACCGCTAGGCTCATTCTTGCAACCCTGTCCCTCCCCTCCCCTCCCCTCCCCTCCCCTCCCGTCTTTCCTTTCCTTTTTTTGCGGCTCAGTACATTCAGCACCTAGCCTCCATCACACACATTCAGACCTCCATCACACAGAGACACACACAAACATACACTGAGGATATGGTGCTGAGTGGGGTCCCCAGGGGCTCCAAGACAAAGGGCATCTGCACCTTTCTAAGGGGGGGGGAGATGATTGGAGGGGGCTGCACTGCTTTCAAGGTGTGTTTTCTCAGCCCCAGACCTGGGAGTGCTGCTGCTACTGCAGCCTTTGATCCCAGGAGGGGCTCAGCCCAGCTCTGGAATCCAAAAAAGCAGAAAGCCACAGCTCCGGGGGAGGGGCTCAGGAGGAGGGAAGGGGGGCTGCCTCCGAAGCCCACCAGCACATGCGGATGCAGGGGGGGTGGGACTCAGGAGGCTGCAGTTTGTTTAGTGTATTTGCACAGGGTTGTGTTAAGTGGAGTTTATTACAGACCCATGAATGGCAACGGATTAAAACAGCTCATGGGGGAAGGGGGGGACAAGAGGAACCCCCCCCTGGAAGCTGCACAATTCGCTGAGGGGTTTGTTTACTACAATCATTTAGGAACTTTGGCTCTGCTCATCTGCAAGGGATGGACTGCAGCCTGTGGACAACAGCAGCCACAGTCTCAGATGGTGCATAATTAAGGCCACCCAACATGGACTTTGCAGGAGACTTCTTAGTATTGTTGGACCTGATAAGTAGCATGGGTTTTCCTGTATTTGCAATGGATTCATTTTTAAATGACGTTAATAGTTTATCCAATCACTGGGGACTGGCACGGAGAAAGCGCTAACCCCAAAGCTGGGTGGGCCCAGCTGGGCAGAGAAGCAGCCATCTCTGGCCCGGGCCAGGCTCCATTTGAGGCACACCAGCCCAGCACCTTTGTCCATGAGAGCATCGCAGCCCGATTACGGACTGAGCAGGCCAGGCAGGAGTCAGTAATCCCTGGAGGCCTGAGGGTGAAGACTGAGGGCCAAGCAGGGGGGCCACTTGCAAACACTGGGGCCCCGCCCTCCAAGCCCACAATGCCTCCCTTCGCAGCCCAAGTGGCCTGGGGTGAGGCTGGGGAGGGGGAGGGCTCAAATGCCCCCAAGGCCCCTTCTGGGCTGCTTGGGGAGGGGCTGGTTTCCTTGGGTAGCAGACTGCAAAACTGGACTCTCCTAGGGGAGACCCTTGTGCAAGGATTGGGCCCTGCTGGGCACAGAGTCCCCTTTCCCCCTCCCTTTCCATAACGGGAAAGCAGTAAATATCTCCTCATCCTCCGCTCCCTGGAGTTTTATCTGCCAGTTGTCAGGTTGTATTTTAGGCTGATAATAGCCGGGAAGACTCCGCCTGCCCTTCTGAACTGCCGCCTGCCAGATCATTTTTCAGGCTGCCTGGTTCAGCCCTCCATGTCGACTGCCCGGCTCCTCCTCCTCCTCCTCCTCCTCCTCCTCCTCCTCCTCCTCCTCCTCCCAGGCACCCAAGGAGAGTCCCTGCCACACCCAAGCCCAGAGAAGGCAGCCAAGGGCAGGAGAGGAACATCCCACACTACCTAAGGAACATTGTCTGGGGGTTTTGCCCATTGCTTGAATGAGCCGAGATGGGCACTCCCAGGGCACCTTCAGATGCCAGGGCACAAGCGGCCGGGCGACTTTCTACAGAGGTGCCTGCAAGGTTTTAGAGAGGTGTGAAACTTTGCCCAGGACAAACGGGGCCCGAGGTGGGGATAAGGCTGAGTTATTGATACCAGGACAGGCAGGCAGACGGGATCCGGCGGGCGACTGACCTCTTCGAGGGGTTCTCAAGAACTCTCAAGCCAGCAATGAGCCAACCAGGTTTAACACTAACCAGGCTTCTCAAGTGCAGGAATGCAGCTGTGTGGTCCAGCTGACCTGATTCAGCACATTGTGGGGATTCAGCGGCTGAAGCTGCGGACAAGACGGACCTTCACGTTCCTTATAACAATAGTTACTCGCCTCAGGAAACCTGAGCTCTCTTCCTTTGTGGGGCAGCTATTGGGTTTTGTTCCAGGTGGGAGAACTGGAGGAGGCCCCCCAGGGCTGACCCCTGACCAAAGAGCCTGCTGCTCTTAATCCTCTTCCTGACTGCATTCACACAACCCTCTTGACCTGCAGCCGGTTTAATTCTCATTCTGGGTTGCATAATGCAGATAAATGGACTCAACAGGCTGGGTTGAACAGAAGGCTAAGCCATAAAAAACCTCTTCTAAGAATTAACCAAGTTTAGCAGGGGGTGGGAATGCCTCTGCCAGCTCTGCAAGGCCAGGCCGAGGGCTGGGTGAGCGCAGCCGACGGTCTCCAGGATCCCAAAGTCTGGGTCACCTCGAGCCTCTGACCTCCTTCCCCAGGGGCAGCAGGTGGCACCTAATTTAGTGGCACCCGGGTGGCACGGTGCTGCTCCTGGGACCGGAGGCTTTTCTTTGCCTGGAGGAGGGGGCACACAGAGGCTGCTCTGGGAGGGGGCACATCACTTATTCTTGGCGGATCAAATGGCCCCTTCTTAACACGGCCCATCTTCTCATTGTCTCCGGCCTCTCTCTCTTCACATCTTCGCCGCGCAAGCCTTGGCCTCCATTGTGGCAGAGCAGCAGGTAGCCCTGGCAGGCAAAATCCCTTCCCGTCCAGCGGCCGGCTCCCTCTGTGCAGCTGCTTGTGGTAGGCTTTCTCTCCGCCTGCGCGTAAAGGTCACTCCCTGCCAGCACGCCATACCTGGCCCTTTGTGGCCGAGGGCCGGCCAGAGTGACCTTTACTTCCAGATTAGCAGTGTGTGCTTTTTGTAGCAAGAGCCCTTTGGCGGTGGAGGCTCAGAAGATGGGGTGGGCAACGCCTTTATTAGCCGGCGGAGGGGAAGCGGACGGAGGGCCAGGCTCTGTGGGGACTGGGGCGAGGGGAGGAGGGCTTCTCCATTCAGAGCAAATAATGCAAGGGGCCTCCTTTGCAGATCTAGCTGCGAGGAGCACAGATTAATTTCCAGGGGATCAGCCACGCTCTGGGGCTACTCGGCCTCCCAAATCCTGATGCCCCTGAAGGACCAAAGAAGGTCACCCCGGGATTTTCTGCACAGGCCAGAGCTTTCCTTCCCTCCCTCCCTCCCTCCCTCCTTCTTTCCTTCTCTCCTTCCTTCCTTTGCCTCCCTCCCTCCCTTCTTCTTAACTCTCCTTCCTTCCTCCCTCCCTCCCTCCCTCCCCCTGATGATGATGCTGGCCATGGCCAAGGGCTCTTGGGGAGGCTGAAGAGAGGGACCAGGGCCTGGTCACTCAGGTGCTTAAGAGGAGGTCCTGGAGGAGGAAGCAAAGGCCCCGGAACTGGCCTTGGTCCTGCAGACCATTTCAGATTTCCTGGCTTGCTGTACCTGCCCCTCAGGTGGTGGCTTTCTGATCCGGCTTCTGGAGGAGGGGAGAGCTTTGAGAGAAATCCATTTGCTGGGCAGTTCACACAACGACCCAACCCAGGTTAACCAAAGAGCACGACTGTGTTCACCCAGCTTTTGCCTTGCAGAAACCACCCCGACTTAACGGGCACGTCACAGCATCTGCTCTGCCAAGGACTGAGGCCCACATCCCACCAGCCCCTTTTGAGCCTAGACTGGCATTCTGGGTGAACTGACTCCAACCCCTCCCCCCCCCGCGTGAACTCCTCTGGGGTGGGGGACAGGATGGGGCATCTCTGTGCACTTTGCCTGGGATATTAGGGCAGAAATTTCTGAAGAAAACCTTGAACAGGCAGTGAATGTACTTAAGGAGGGACCAGCAACCCGGCCAAAGGCCCCTCTGCCCCAGTCTGCCCACCCACCCCCAGGCTGGCCAGAGGTCTCCAGGGGAAGCCCAAGGACTCCTCGGCCCGGGGGAACGGAGGAAGCTCCTCCTGCACCCAGCTGGGAAGAAAAAACAGCCCCCATTCAGAGTCTTCCGGATCAGGAGGGAGGAAGTGATGGCTGACTGGGGGGGGGCTGCTCTCTCTCCGCTAAGCCGGGACCCTCCAGGAGGAAGCAGCGGACAACGGGGGGCGCTTCCTACGGCGCGCTCGGCGCCCCCTCAGCCTTCCACCCCGCGCCTGGCCGGGCGGCCGCCCTGCCCCGAGCCACGCCGGGCCGTCCCTGGCCGCCTGGCCCCGAAAGCCGCGCCGCCCAGCGTGGGGCAGCCCCGAGGCCGCGCGGAGGCGGCAGGTGCCTTTCGGGGCGGCCGGCAGGGAAGCGCCCGCGCTCCGCGGCTCCGCATTTGTCAGCCCATTCTGGCCTTGACAAGCGCCGCCCGGCCAGACGGCCCAGACGCCGCCGCAGAGCCTGATCAGCGCCGCGGCCTTCCCAGCCTCGGGAGAGCGCCAATTATGGGGCAACGGGGAAGCCCCCCCGCCCCCCTCCTTCTGGGGAAGGCGCCTGCGCACGTGGGCCTCGTGCTGGGCGGGGGGGGGGCATTCGGCTTCCCCGGCCACGTGGATCCCGCCTGGGCTGCGCCTTGCAGGGCGACCCGACCCGGCTGCTCTGGGTCCCGAAGAACGAGGGGGCAGGAAAAGGGGAAGGCTCCAGGCTTGCCTGGAGGGCCATCCTGGGTGCACCACGAGCCCCCCCCCCAGTTTCGGCGTTGTGTTTTCCTCCCAGAGTGACCCTCCACAGAAAAGACCTCGAGGAAAGTGGGCTGCGCTTCCCCTCCTTTGAGGGACGCCGGCCCGGCTGCCAGCAGCATCTGCACGGCAAACGCGGTTGCCCTCCCTCTCGGCGGCTGCCTGCCCGTTAGCTGAAGCCACCCAGGGCCGTCCTCGGCCAAGGGAGGGGGCGTGGGGGTCGAGCTGCTGAGTAGGAGGGCTCTGTCTCGCCTAAGACCACCATTCCCACGAACGCTTCTGCCCGAAGCCTTTCTCAGGTCAGGTGGGGAAGGCGCTCCCACGTGTCTGCTCGCTGGGCAGGAAAGGTTGGGAAAGCAGCAAAAAAAAACCCTCTGAGCTAGGCCCCCTTTGCACATGCGCATTGCTCCCCCCTGCTGTCTTTGCCCACGCTGCCCCACCCAGTCCCAGGAGCTCAGGCCCCGCCCCCAAGGCCAGGGGGGAGCTTTGTGGAGGAGTCTGGCCGGGAATGGAGCCAATTAAGGTGGCCTTTCTGTCTTGACCAAAAGCCCCCCTCCTGAGCCCCCCCCCCGCAAGGGTGCCAGGTCAGCCCCCCTCCCCTCCCTGGAGCGGGAGACCCTTTTGAAGGTTCAGATGGGCAGCAGACAAAAGGAGCCACTGCAGCTTCTTCCCTCTCCGCCATTGTTCCCTCCAAGTGTGCTAAAGTGTGGGGGTGCAGAGCTTTTAATTGTTCCCCGGAAGCAGTGGGGCTTCATGGGGGCCTGGCTCATTCCAGGAAAGGCTCCCAGGGATTCCAGAGCCCAGACAGAGGAATGCCCTTCGGACATGGAGCCGTCACTGGTATCACTGCCTAGGGTTGGTGGGGTGGAATTCCCCATGCCCCACCCCCCAGGATATCTAGACATCCCTGTCTGGAGTGCTGGAACCCCAATTCACCTTGAGGCCATGTGGGGTGGGGCAAGGACAGGGGAGGCTTCCCGCCCCCAAAATCCAGCCCTTCTCTCAAAAGACAGTGCCTCCCCCACCCCCCACCCCGCATGGGGAAGTCAGGAGCTGGGAGGAGATTAAGGGAGATTAACATCTCCAGCTTCTTCACCCAGCCTGACTGTGCTCCCTGCCTGCCTGCCTGCCTGGGCAACTGCAGGCATCCTGGAAAAGCCAGGGGGGGGGCTCAGCTGCTCAAGAGGCCCCCTCCCAGATGAGGGCAGGAACCCCTCCCTCGGAGCTTCAGTAGGCAGCTTGCTCCCATGGGCAGCAACCCGGCTCTGCCCCTCCCACAGTCCTCCTGCCCATCACCTGGCCAGGCTGGCGAGAAAGGAAGGTCATTTCTCCTGGGTCAACCCACCCACCCTCTGTGGGGAACCTGGTGGTCACCGCGGAAGGGGGCCAGGCGTGTGGGGGGAGCTGCCTGGGCCTTGGTGCTGCCCAGCTAGAAGAGGAGGGTCCTGGCAAAGGCCCTGCAAACTGGGGCTTCTGGGACAAGCCAGGATGGTCTTGTGGCTGAGACGGTGTCACTGCAAGCGCAGAGGACAGAATCCATCGCCTCCTGCATCTGATGACTGACGCTCACGATACCTTGGTCCTCGCAGCCCGAGGAAGCATTCCTTTCGCTTTCATGCTGAAGCCAAGTGACTTCTCACCCTGGGGCAGGACTGTCCCCACATGGGTCTCTGCCCCGGTGGAATTGCATAGGATGGGCTCACACAACCCTACAGCCCCCCCCCCTGAGAAAGCAAACCAGCTGAGCAGCAGCCAAGGAGAGATCGGTAACTGAAGTGCAGAGGGGTTTCCAGACCCCAGCCCAGATTTCCCCACCTCCAGCCAGCAAAAGAGGCCAATGGCCACTTCTCCTTCCCAGAAGCCCCTCCTGGGACTTCAGTGGGTGAGAGGGAGAAGAGGTGCAGCTGGAAGATCTTCAGAGGCCCCCAAGCCAGCAGATAGCAGCCACATGGTATCACGCTTAACAACACAGATCTGTTTTAAGAATGGCAATCAGGAGTGATTGGACCAAGAACAATAAGAGGAGATTAGACAGCCGTTTGTCTGAAATGGCCTAGGGTCTCCTGGCTGGGCAGGGGGTTAGACTAGAAGACCTCTAAGGTCCCTTCCAACTCTTATTCTGTTGATGGCAGACAGCTGTTGTCAAGCAGCACAACTTTAATGATGACAGAAAATTACTATAGGTCATTGTATGTCCTGAGTTAAGAAACGTAAAGCCTTAAAACAACCACCGTATTTGTCAAAATCCTCCAAGGTAGTCCGAGACTTTTGGTCTGTAATCTATGTGAGCTTGGCCGTCTGTGATGCTGGTCTCCTTTCTTTGTTCAAAACTGGCAACTGTGAGACTCGCAAAGAGGAACTCGGAATGACTTTGTCCTTCTTCTGAGTCTGGATGTCAAAACAGTGCCAGTGGACTAACTGGCTGCCCCAAACCAACGTCTCTCCTCCGCCGTGTCCCAGCTGTTCTTTGGGATCTCCTTCATGTACACCTTAGTTGTGAGAAACTCTTGCTAATCAAAGCCAGGACTGGCGGAGCAGAGCAAAGGGCTCAGAGCATTGCCCCAGTCCCTGGACAAATGGCCGGATGTTTTATCCGTGGATACCCGGCTGGCGGGAGGCCTGCACCGGCCAAGCTTTGGAGGGAAGGGCCCAACTCAGTTCGGGATTCCTGGAGTCAGCGAAGAACTGCTGTGCCTGTGAGGAGGGTGAGGCTGGTGCTTTCCTTTCGTCTAGACGAGGGCTGAGAAAAACGAGGAAGTGGAATAAAAAGGAGGATGAGTGATGCAAACTGTCTTCATGTTTTTGTAAGCAACTCGGGGCGTCTGACAAGGCATCTCAGGGCAGGCTGAGTAGCAAACCAGTTAATAATAGAACAGAACAAAACAGAATAGAGCTGGAAGGCGGCCTGGAGGTCTTCTAGTCCACCCCCCCCTGCTCAAGCAGGAGAACTTATACTGTCTCAGACAGGTGAATGTCCAGTCTCTTCTTAAAAAACTTCCAGCCCACGATTTCTGGTGGCAACTTCTGTTCCACTGGTTGATGGTCCTCCCTGTCAGGAAGTTTCTGCTTAATTCCAGGTTGCTTCTCTCTTTGGTCAGTTTCCAACCGTTGTTTCTCGTCCTGCCCTCTGGTGCTTTGGAGAATAACGTGAAAACCCCCCCCCCTTCTTTGTGGCAGCCCCTCAGAGACTGGAACGCTGCTATTTCTTCTTTTCTTTAGACCAGCCAACATTGCAGCACCCCACAGTCCCGTGGCTGTGACTCAGGCGCTGCTGTCCGGATCGGGTCCCCCGGTCACGTGATCACCATCTGCGACCCCCCTCGCCCCCCTCATATGGAAACCGGCTGGCTGAGCAGCCCCAAGGTCGTCTCGGAAGAAACTGTCCCCCCAAACTGACCAACCTCCGGAAGCGTTCCGGGCTTTTTCCTTTCCGAGTCCTGCTCCGGACCAGGCTTCCGTTGCGCTTCCATTCGAGGCCCCCAAGGGGGTCCCTAAGCGGATTAGGCTCCTTGGCAGCCTCTTTGCCCAACAATGGGAAAGGTCAGAGGCAGCCCAGGGCCCCATACCTGGGCCTTTGTGCCTGGACCTGGACCTCCCTACGGCCAGAATTGGCTGCCAAGGGGCTGCTGGGCCCGGGTGCAGGGCACAAAAGAGGGGTGGCAACGTCTGCATGGCAACAGAGGGAAGGGGGATCTGGCTGATGCTTCCCTGTGGGAAAGAGGCGGGGAGGGTCCTCTGCTCATCCCAAAGATGCTTTTTCACAAGGCCACTGGACTTTCTTGTTCCTCTTTGAAGATGTTTCCCTTCTCATCCAAGAAGCTTTTCAGCTCTGGCTGGATGGTGGGGGAAATGGAAAGATTTATACCCCCTGCAGATAGCTGTTCATTTGCATTCTTTTAGCGAGTTGTTAATGCTACCTGGAGGCTTATCTGTGCCTTCAGGGTCACCTGAGTAGTGCAAATGTGCGTGGAGCCTTCTTGGAACTGACTGTGTTGTAGACTGGAGATAGATGATTTTGTATTCCGCCCCCCCCCCCCCCGTTGAGAGAGGGCTGTTCAGTTTTGACCTAGATGGCCTCTTTGACCCCCCCTTTCAAACCAGCGGTCTGCTCAGTCCCCAGGATGCCCAACTGGCTGGGATCGTGGACCATGGCAGATCAGGCCCTTCCCCAGGTGGAGGCAGGCCCGCACAAGGGTCTTCTTGGAGATGGAGCGTCCCCCCACCCTTTTTCTCTGGAGATTCCATCTGGGAGGGCATCGTCAAAGGGGTTTCCTCTGATGGAGTTTGAAGGGTGCTTTTCAAAAGGCAACCGGAGTTTCTTCTGCCTTTTTTTCCCCTTGAAGACTTTTTCACTTCTCATCCAAGAAGCTGGCTGGATGGTGGAGAATGGAAGGATTATATTCCTTAGCAGTCACCTGGTGGTTAGCACTCCCTCTGAGAGTCGTTGATGCCATTTGGGGGGTTATCTCTACTCTCGGGGTCCCCTGAATCAGAGTGCAAGAGGGCCGTCCAATTTTGACCCAGATGGCCTCTTTGACCCCGCTTTCAAACCCCACCATTCAGCCTGAACCAAAGAAGCTTTTTGGAAGAAAACAAGACAGTCCAGTTGCCCTTTGAAAAGCCCCTTTGGGGCGACCGGGACCTGGGTGGCTGAGATAGACACGTTGGTGTTGCCCAGCACCGTGTTTTTCTGGGCAGGTCAGGATGCGGCCTGGCTTTTCCATCTCTGGATTCTGGACTTCGTCTTCTGGAGCAGGACTTTGTGTGAAGCCCCAGACCTGTTTTCTTGTTTTTTGATTTGGAGCCAAGCTCCCTGGCAGAAATCCAGGATGACAGCCTCCTGTTTTGTGGATTAAGCTTGGACAGGTGAATCTGGGAGATTTAGAATTTTAGAATAGAATAGAGCTGGAAGGGACCTTGGAGGTCGTCTAGCCCAGCCCCTTGCTCAAGCAGGAGAACCTTTACCATTTCAGATAAATGACTGTCTAGTTTCTTCTTACAAACCTCCAGTGACGGAGCGCCCACAATTTCTGGAGGCAACTTCTGTTCCACTGGTTAATTGTCCTCACTATCAGGAAGTTTCTCCTTAATTCCAGGTTGCTTCTCTCTTTGATCAGTTTCCAACTGTTGTTTCTCGTCCTGCCCTCTGGTGCTCTGGAGAATAATGTGACCCCCTCCTCTTCTTTGTGACAGCCCCTCAAATGCTGGAATGCTGCTATCGTGTCTCCCCTATTTCTTCTTTTTCTTCAGACTAGCCAAACCCAAGTTCTGCAGCCGTTCTTCGTACGTTTTAGTCTCCAGGCCTTCGATCACTTTAGTTGCTCTTCTCTGACCTTTTTCCAAGGTCTCAAGTCTTTAATAGCAACCAGAGATGGAGGGGGGGAGGCCTTGAGTCTTTTGCTCTGCACGGGGTGGGAATCCATTTAAGGCACCCATGAGAGATGAGAGGTTCAGGCAGACCCCCAGCCAGATCCTTCATTGATTGATTAATCGCATGTCCATCTCAGCTTCCCTCCAAGGAAACCACCTGAATCCTTCTGCTCCTTCCCATCTCGGCCAGGGTTATTTTTGCAACTGGGGGGGGGGGGAGGTGGGGCTCCGAAGAGGTCTCAGCATGGGAGAAGAGCTGGAGCAGATCATCAGAGGGCTTCAGAGTTCAACGGGAGGGAGCTAAAGACTGGTTTCCCCACCATCGACAAATCATGTAATTCAGCTTCTCCATAACTGCCCTCTTCCTCAACAATCCTTCCCATTTTCAGAACATTTTGCTCCCCTCGGCCACCAGTCCACAAGTCGGAAGGGAGGAGGGGACCAAACCCCCTTTGATCTCAGCAGGTTTCCTTTCTGTCAGAAAAGAGAGAGAGAAAGATCTCTCTGGAGTTTCTGCCTTAGGGGCTCTTTCTTCTCCCCTTCCTCGGGAGGCAGCACCCCCACCCCCCCACCCCGCTTCTCAAGGCAAAGGAGAATATTGGAGAATGAGCTGAAAAAGGATTCCCCTTGTAATTATTTCCGAGACTCTTTTCAGTGCAACCTTCTGTGTAAACATCCAGGCATTCTTGTCCAAAACTCACTCGCAGATTACACTCCAGGGGGGAAGGAGGGGAGGGCGGTTCTTCTCCTGACAACCTGGCTTGAGTCCAGGAGGTGTTGCCTGGAGGAAGAGCCTCCCCACGGCTATTAATCAGGGCCACGTCCTCCAGGGGCCTCCCCATTTAGGGAGAATAGAGCTGGAAGGGACCTTGGAGGTCTTCTAGTCCAGCCCCCTGCTCAAGCAGGAGAACCTGTACCATCTCAGACAAATTGACTGTCCAGTCTCTTCTTTAAAACCTCCAGTGGCAAGCTGTTACACTGGTTAAGTTCCAAGACAGGCAGCCAAGGGGGCAATCAAAACCCGCCTCCTGCGATCTTTGCCCTCTCTTGAGGGGGGGGGTCTTGCCTCTGCAGCCTCCTCTCTGGGCCAGTACTGAGCGTCTCCTTGCCCTGCGGGAGGACAGGGAGGTCAAGCAAGGGCAGAGGCCCAGGAGAAGAGGAGAGCAGGACCATGGACAGTTCCAGGGAGGCCTCCGGGAGGGAGCTTCTTCCGTGTGAGATGACCAAAAGAGGATGGATGAGCTGTGTCCACACAGAACACAAAACCAGAATCAAGTCAGTCGCGGGTTCTTGAACTGGCCAGTGGCCGGGTCTGCACATCAGGCTAAGCCAGAGGTTTGGGACTCCAGGCCCAGGGTGACCCCCTTCCCCGGCTGAGGCCGGCGGCCCTCAGCTCTGCTGGAGAAGCATCAGGAAAGAGCCAGCCGTCTCTGGGGAGGTGGGAAGGTTGGCTCCAGTGGGGGGAGGGTCTCCTGCCCTGTCCCAAACAGGGGAGTCCTGCCCCTCCCCCACAGGCCACAGAGTCCGTGGCTGGAGGGGGACACGGCAGGCTCTCTGCCTCTGCAGCCAGCACAGAGATTTGCTGGAGCCGGGACTGAGCTCTTTCCCAGCGGGAGGGACACCAGGGCTACAGGTACCTTTCAGCCCCCACACGGGGGGGGGAGCCCCCCTGCCCCTCCCCCATCCTGCTGCTTGGAATTTGTCTGGGCATTTTCCCTGCTGATCCAGATGCCTCCCACGGGATGACTCAATTACAACTCTGTGCTCCGGGCCCTTAACCTTTCCTATGGAGCTTGCAAATTGATGTCCCTGCTTGCCCTTTGACCTCCTCCCCTCCCGGATGGTCCCCACACCCAGCCCTGCTCAGAGACCGGAGACTCTGGATGGCTCCGCAGGGATTCAGCATTCCGGCAAATTCCAACCGGTAAAAACATTGACACGGTAATTGTAAATGCAGACTCCAAGGAGAGCTTGTCTCCAGGTTTTTCCATATTTGTCATCTGGAAAGCATTTTGCTCTGAAATGATATTTTGAACCATTTAGAACAATAGTTTCTATCTGCCGCCGGACTACAGAAGATCCCTGGAAGCTGCTTCAACATGGAAACAATCATCCTGGTGAAAAGGGGGCGAGTGCTTTGCCCTCGTTTGAAGCACATCTTCTGGAGGGTCCTGACAGACCAGCTGAAAACGAAGCCTCTCAAGTCCTCTGCGGCAGCTCTCAGCTGGAAGGCAGAGGAGCCCCGGAGAGCAAACCCTGCAGTGGGCAGGCGGTCCTCCAACACCCTGATCCGTGGCAATATACCCAGCTGAAGCCAGAGACTCTGATTGCTCCTCCGCTGCCATCCGTGGCATCATCTTGAACTGCCAGGCGAGTTAACTGTCCGTTCCAAAGGGGTGAGAAGTCGAAGGAATCAAAGGCTGGTCTACCAGGGGGAGCCAGAGAAGAAAGTTTGAATGGGCCCCACATCCTAGGACCGTGGGTGGCCCCACACTGCCAAGAGGCATCCTTGGAAGTCAAGCAGCCACTCAGTGGCCGTCTTGCAGGCAACGCCCAGCTCTGCCATGTGGCACTCCCACCCACAGGTGGCCATTACAGTCCCATAGGGCGTATTGGGACCCAGTTCCAGGGGTTCCCCCATTCATGGACTGGGGATCCTTCCAAGCTCTCCTCTTTTCTCTTGCAGTCCTCCACGGTCTGCAGAAGGTCCCCAGGCCCACTCTGAAACCCCCGTCGCCCAGGCCAGAGGGCTCATAGCCTATCCTGGGCTGCTGAGCACCCTGCAGCTCCATCCTGGCCAACTGCCCCCCCTTCCCTGGAGACCGTTCCCAGAGGCTGCAGAGCAATGCAAAATTCAGGCCGCAGAGTGGCTGCATTCACACAAGATGCTTAACCCAGATATGGGAATTGCCTGTTTTCAGAGCCACAGAGTGCCTTCCTCCAAGCAGGGCTGAGTTTGCACAAAGCATGCTAAGCTGCAATGCACTAGCCAGGGTGAACGTTAGCCAGGAATGGCCGATCTTGTGCCTCAATGGCTGGGTCTTTACCTGGCCTGCTTAAGCCACATGTGAACAGGGCCAAGCCACAGCCATTGCCTGGGGAACAGATTCACGTGAAGCAAGGGGTTTGGGACAAGCCATTCACAAGGGGGGCTGTTTCTCCAGCTTCTCTGGCACCCTAGCCTAAGGTCTGGAAGACCACCCATGACTTCCCAGAGCCCCCCCCCCCCGCCCGTTCACCCAGAAATGGCTTCTTTTAAAGGTGAAAAAATAGCTCTTAAACTCTGGCTGCCAAAAAGAAAATAAAAGCCCCCACTAAAAAGGAAAACATCTTGACAGGCGGCATTTTGCAAAAAGCAGAGCTGAAACATCAGGGAGGATTTCCTGGTCTGTCTCCATGGCAACCTTCTCCCCCCAAGGAGACTGCAAGAGAGAGGTGTGGGTGGTGGCGAGCTGATTCCTCCTCCTCCTCCTCCTCCACTCATGTCAGAATTGCTGAGGACTTGAACCCGTCTGGGAAGGTTCTGGGCAAAGGACAAGATGCCAGCTGCAGCTCTGCCCTGTGAGGTAGGCCACTTCAGGGAGCAGGAAAGAGGTACCCTTTTGGCTGCATTGTTACAAAGTAGGTATAACAGTAGAATCCTAACAAGCTTCTCCCTCCCTCCCTCTCATGCCCAAGGCAACCAAGGCGGGGGGGGGGCCCTCCGGAGTCCCTCCCTCACCCTTTCCGGTCTCTCTGGGCTAAGCCGAGGCTTTCTTAGTGGGCATTTCCTTCAAGGCTCTCTCTGTACTCCTCTGCTGGGAGAGCCAGCCTGGCCCTCCTGGACACACACACACACACACGCACACACACACACACAGACACACCATGATGCCCGCCTCTCCTGCCAGCAGCATCCAGCCTGCCTCATGACGCCCTCATTGAGGAGAAGCCCTAAGGACGCAGGAGAGGTGATGGTGCAGAGCTGCCCGTGGGGGTGGGGAGGTACACAGGCATGGGGGGGGGGAAAGCCCGGGGAAGGCTAAGGCCTCCATCACGCTGTCTTTAAAGACCTGAGTGTGTCTTGCAAAAGGCCAAGACCTTTTCTTAGCATTCCAATATCTGGGTTTCCGCAACACGCCAACCTACAAGGAAGAACAAGACTCAAAAGTCCAGGCCTGAGTTGAGCAAACCAACCCGTTTCTTTCAGAAACCTCCGAAGAAGCAGATCTCCAGCTCAGAAAGAGCCCCTACCCCTTGAAACGTGACTCCCCCCCCTCCAGGCTCCTCTGTGGCCACAGCTTGGAGGAGCATCCTGGGTGCTGAAGCAGGAGGGAGGGAAGCAGCGGCTCCTCTGGCAGAGCCGGGGGAAGCCCAGCAGTAGCTGGAGAATGCCAGGCTTGGCCTCCAGGGGGCGCCTCCTGGGATGGGTGTCCCTTCTTCCCGCCCCACCAGAGGGCCTGCTTAGCCCAGGGAAGGCAGGCAGCAGCCAGTCGGGGGCTCAGAAGCCGCGGGGCCCTCCGGTTCTTGGGGACCCCAGACCAGATCCTGCAGGAGGGGAACCCAGAGCTTGTCCTCCCTTAAAGCGCAGAGGGCCTCCTGTTCCCTGTTCACGTGGGCTTCGCAAGCCTCCTGACAATACAGTCACGGACCCCACTATCACTAAAGGAGGACGTTCGCACTTTGGGGTAATGAAAGGTCTGCAAGGACACAAGCAAGCTCAGAGAGCACCAGCCCCCCCCATTAGCCCCAGGCAGACCAAACCCCCGGTGGGACCAGCGCTTTCGGGAGAGGAGGCGGGAGGGGGGGCTTCTCCTTTTCTCGCGGATCCGAGCGACCCCCGCCGCTGCCCTCTTCTGGTCCGCATTACCCGAAGCTGCCATGATTTAGCGCGGATCCCCTTCTGCAGAAAACAGCAGGGCCGCATCCAGCCCGGGGGGGGGGGAGCAGGCATCATCTGGCCTGGCGCCAAAGCCTCCGACACCCTCGCCCTGGGGGGGGTCGCCTCCCCGCCCCCACCGCGCCCTCCAGCGGCCATCGGAGTTGCACTCTGGCGCCCTCTGCCGGCTGCTTGCAAGAGGAGCTGGCCCGAGGAGCCTCGGCCCCTTTAGGCTAGCTCGGGGGACTCCAGCTCTCACCGCTGCGGGAGTTGAAGCCCGCATATGACAAGGGGGGCACGGGGGAGAAAGACACGGATCAAGGCGCCCCAGTCTTCGGGCACATCCCGCGGTTTGCTGAAGAGCTGACGTGCGGCGCCGGTGTCCTCCCGGCGGCCCTTCGCGCCTCCGCGGAGAAGGGTTCGGGTTTCGGCTCAGACTGTCCACGGTTGGCGGCGGCCCCTCGGTCTCCCCAGGTCAGACCTGTCCGGAGAAGGAGCGGCTGCCCCCCCAATCGCTTTCGGGGCAGGCGAGCGCTCCGTCTGAAGACTGGGAGGGTGTCCGTCCCGACGCCGCCGCAGCTGGAGGAGTAGCAAGCGAGCCCGGGGCGGGCGCTTCAGTGAGCAGCCAGAGGGAGGCGCTGTTGCCGCGCGGCCCAAGGCTCAGCCGCGAGTTCTGCTCGAAGGGAAGGGAAGGCTGGAGGGAAGCCTTTCCGTGGCTCAGGTCGCCTCTCCCGGGCTGAAGGCGGGGGAGGGGGAGGACGTGGGAATTGCGCATAGAATCAAGATCACCAGAAGTGCTAGCACCGCTTTAAAACCCTAGTAAGACCACAGCTGGAATTCTGCAACCTTACTACAAAAAAGATGTTGAGACTTTGGAAAAAGTTCAGAGAAGAGCAGCTAAGATGATCAAAGGCCTGGAGACTAAAGCATATGAAGAACGGCTGCAGGACTTGGGTTTGGCTAGTGCTAGTCTGAAGAAAAGAACAAACGGGGGAGACGTGATAGCAGAGTTCTAGTATCTGAGGGGCTGCCCCAAAGATCAAATTATTCTCCAAAGCACCAGACGGAAGGACGAGAAACAAGGGATGGAAACTGGCCAAAGAGAGAAGCAACCTGGAATTAAGGAGGAACTTCCCCGACAGTGAGGACAATCAACCAGTGGAACAGAAGTTGCCTCCAGAAATTGTGGGTGCTCCATCAATGGAGGTTTTTGAGAAGGGACTTTACAGTCACTTGTCTGAGTTGGTATAGGACGGTTCTCCTGCTTCAGCAGGGGGCTGGACTAGAAGACCTCCAAGGTCCCTTCCAGCTCTATTCTCTTCTCTTCTAGTCTAATCTAGTCTACTCTAGTCTTTTTCCTACTCTGTTCTGTTATGTTCTGTTGTCTCTCCTCTCTGTTCTGTTCTGCTCTGTTCTAATTTCAGCCTTTCAGAACAGCTTCAGGGTGGGAACCACACGCAGCTGTAGGGCCAACTCTAGAGTGTTGGGCCAAGCTGAATGTATGGATTCATTCAGTAAGCCAATTAAGGCTTGTCCCCGAGGTTTCCTGCCACCAAAGAGCAGCGGAAAACACCCGGGTAGGATTTATCCCATAAAGTGGCTTGCTTCTTTATCAGGTTTCTACACTCTCAGTGGTTTCCAGCAATAAAATGCAGGAAACAAAACACCAAAGGTAAATTTAAAAAATAGCAACGCAGAGAAAGCATAAAAGCGTACAGCGCAAAGGAGAGGGTCGCCTTGAAGGTGCTGCGTCTCAACCCACACAGGTGACCACCAGCACCTGGAACTGCCCTCCCTTGGAGCCCAGTGGGGGCTCCGGGCACAGGCGTCACATGTTTGGCTTGGCCAATAATTAGGCCGATGCATCTTGGACCTAGCAAAGCTTTTGAGTGGTCTTCAATCACATCCCCACAGTCGGTGGGTTCTGGCAAAACCTTGGCTGACCTATAAATGAATGAACCTTTATTGTCAAAGTACAACCATGTATACGCTGAGACTGGCTGAGCCAAATCACTTTAAAGATACAACAAGACCTTTATGAGCCTGCCCGCAGTACATCCTGGGCACTCAACCAGGCTTTGGCGCTGGCTGAGAGCCTTGATCCAAAGGGGAACCAGAGCTTGTTGGTCTTTGGCCTGCTGGGCTGCACTGCAAAGGAACAGGCAGAGCCAGTGGAACGGCAGCCTGGGCTGGGCCCTTTAAGACAAACCCACCCGTGGGACCTCATTACTACTTACCCCTCCCTAGGAAGTCTCCGACATACGGCAGGCCAGTGGATAGAAGCCACCATTTCTGGCTGGCTGTAAAGGCTTCCTGACCATTTTCAGCAGTTGATAGGTAGTGTGGGGGGGGCCATCTCAGAGGTTGCCTGTCTGCAGTATGGGAGATCTTGTAGCACCCCGAGTGCATGATCACAGCCCCACCACATGGTACCAGGTAGGGCTACAGCTGGGGGACTGGGTTCCCCCCCCCGGCCCTCTCCCTTGCGGTCCAGGAGGTGGCACTGTTAGCAAGAAGCAGCCCGGCCCAGGGCACTCTGCGCTGGGTCTCAGCAGGCGTGCCACAGGGCACGGGGCCCCTGTGGGAGAGATGGCAGGGCTGCCTTTCTGCCCCCCGGACTTCACTTCCCCCCTTGCCTGCCCCTGAGGTGCACCAGCCTTACTGGCCTGGAAGGCAGCTGGACCGGCTCCGTGGCTTTGTGGAGGGCGTATGCCAGGCGCACCAAGACGGCTGCACAGAAGATGCTCACGGAGAGCATGGAGAGATACAGCAGTAGGAACACTTTGCAATAGCGGTAGTCGGAGCTCAGCAGGAGACCCCAGGCCCGGTGCTGGGGCAGAAGGGCAGGCCGGCTGGGGGAGAGGGGGCTGCCAACACTCCGGGGCGAAGGGGGGAGGGAGGAGGGAGAGCAAAAGGGGTGCTCTGCTGCAGATGGCAGTGCTGGGGCTGAGCATGCAATGGGCGTCTGTGCCAGCGTGGCCCCAGGGGCTGTGGTGCTGGGCACTCTCATGGCTTGCCTGGTCAGGGGGTCTGGAGCCGGGGGTCTGGAGCTACACATGGGTGACGTGGTGATCACAAGACGGTGGGTGCGTGGATGCTGGTTTTCTGTGGATCTCTTGGGGACTGTAAACTGTTCATAGAGCGTTGCTGAGCTGACATTAGTCAGAGGCGTCGGGGGAGCCCTGGTGGGCATGCCACGGGGTGCAGTGGCTTCCGAGCTTGTGGCTGGGGTATTTGTGGATGTTGTTTCGTGGGCTGTGGAAGAAATCTCAGAGACAGTTGTGGCCTCTTCGGCTGTGGTTAGAGAACTCGTGAAAGTTGTGTCTTGAAGGGTTGTGGAAGGCAGTTCAGGGACGGTTGTGGCTTCCGTGCTTGTGGCTGGAGTATTTGTGGAAGTCATTTCATGGGTTGTGGAAGAAATCTCAGAGGCAGTTGTGGCCTCTTCAGCTGTGGTTAGAGAACTCGTGGAAGTTGTGTCTTGAAGGGTTGTGGAAGGCAGTTCAGGGACGGTTGTGGCTTCCGTGCTTCTGGCTGGAGTATTTGTGGAAGTCATTTCATGGGTTGTGGAAGAAATCTCAGAGGCAGTTGTGGCCTCTTCAGCTGTGGTTAGAGAACTCGTGGAAGTTGTGTCTTGAAGGGTTGTGGAAGGCAGTTCAGGGACAGTTGTGGCTTCCGAGCTTGTGGCTGGGGTATTTGTGGATGTTGTTTCGTGGACTGTGGAAGAAATCTCAGAGACAGTTGTGGCCTCTTCGGCTGTGGTTAGAGAACTCGTGAAAGTTGTGTCTTGAAGGGTTGTGGAAGGCAGTTCAGGGACAGTTGTGGCTTCCGTGCTTGTGGCTGGAGTATTTGTGGAAGTCGTTTCATGGGTTGTGGAAGAAATCTCAGAGGCAGTTGTGGCCTCTTCGGTTGTGGTTAGAGAGGCCGTGGAAGTTGTGTCTTGAAGGGTTGTGGAAGGCAGTTCAGGGACAGTTGTGGCTTCCGTGCTTGTGGCTGGAGTATTTGTGGAAGTTGTTTCATGGGTTGTGGAAGAAATCTCAGAGGCAGTTGTGGCCTCTTCGGTTGTGGTTAGAGAAGCCATGGAAGTTGTGTCTTGAAGGGTTGTGGAAGGCAGTTCAGGGACGGTTGTGGCTTCCGTACTTGTGGCTGGAGTATTTGTGGACGTCGTTTCATGGGTTGTGGAAGAAATCTCAGAGGCAGTTGTGGCCTCTTCGGTTGTGGTTAGAGAACCCGTGGAAGTTGTGTCTTGAGGGGTTGTGATGTCAGGACTTGTCCTGGCAGAGGTGGATGTATGGGTGGGGGCCAGGGAGGAGCTGGGAGGTGGGGGCTGGGTGCTCGTGGGGGCGGCTGTGGGCCACGTCCTGCTGGTACTCCTGAATTGTGTGCTCTTAGCAGGCAGCCTGGTGGAGGGAGCAAAGGCTGTGCTTCCCCAGGTGGGGGCGGCAGATGGGGAAGCAGATGTGGGCGAGGGGGCGGCTTTGGCTACAGTGGGTGCGGTTGTTAAGCAGAGCAGCTGGTCTTGCGACAGTGAGCTCACTGCTTTCCCAGCCAGGTCTCCGGGGCTCCTACAGATGATCTTCCTGGCGTCCTTTATTCTTTGGCCGTTATTGTTCATCCACTGATGCAGGTAGAGGAGGCGGCAGTCACACCTCCACGGGTTGTCTCCGAGATGCAGGTCCCTGAGCTTCCCCAAGTGGTCGAACTGGCCCGTGGGGATGGTCTCCAGAAGGTTCCCTTGAAGCTTGAGCGTGGTCAGGGACGGGAGGGAAGCGGCTGCCCAATTCTCCAGGGAGGAGATCTTGTTCCTGCTGAGGTCCAGCTCGGTGAGCTGCCGCATGGGCCCCAAGGGCGGGAAGGCCTTCAGGTGGTTGGAGGCCATCTTCAGCAGCTTCACGTTTCTCAGTCCAAGGAAGATCTCATCCGGGAGAACTTCGATGGAGTTCTTGTCCAGGAAAATCTTCTTCAGATTGACCAGCCGTCTCAGCAAGTTGGGCGGGAGAGACTGGATCCTGTTGCTCTCGAGATTGAGCTCCACCAGATCCTGCAGGCTGTCCAGGGTCCCCTCCCGCAGACTCCCGATCTGGTTGTTCTGCAGCCGGAGAGTCTTCAGCTGGGTCAGTGACTTGAAGAGGTCCAGAGGGATGTCGGAGATCTGGTTGTGGCCCAGATGTAACAGGGACAGTTTAGGGAGCCCGTCAAAAACTCCCTCCGGGAGAGAGGCGATTTCGTTCCAATGCAGATAAGCCTCCTCCAAATCCCCAAGACCGTCAAACAGCCCTTTTTCGATCCTTCTCACCTGGGAGTCCCTCAGATTCACTCTCCGCAGGTGATCCAGGGATCGGAAGGTGCCCACGGGGAGATCCTCTAGCTCGGCCCCAGTGATTTCCAAATCCACCAGTTTCTCCAAGTTATCAAAAGCTCCCGCTTCAATTCTTTCCACCTTGCTGTTTATGAATTCAATCTTCACTAGGTGAGGCATGTTTACGAAGGCCCCCCGCCCGATCTCCACAATGCTGGTCTCAATAAAGTACATTTCAGTGACGATGGGAGAAACCGACTTGGGGATCTCTGTGACGCCTCTGCCCCTGTGGACGTCTTGAAAGGGGCAGCTCTCGTTCGGAGTGCCACTGCAATCCTGGTTCCCTCGGCCGGCCCTGAAGAGGAGGAGGACCAGGATGGGGGTCCTGAGCCACATGCTGGAAGAGACCAAGAGCCCTGAGTCTTTTTCGGGGTAACCTCTGCCCCTGCCCCCGCCCTCTGCAATTTCTCAGACTCGGTTGACTCAACAGGTCGACCCTCCTGACGCTCTCCCGCTGCTGCTTTAATCCTTGCAAGTCGTTGCTCAATGGGTTGGCCCAGGGGGCGCCGTATGCGCTTCCTTCCGGGCACCTGTGTGAAGGCCAGCAAGTCGGTCACTCTCCTGTGCCCAGCCCCCACCCCCATCCTCCCTCTTGCTCTCTGCTGCTGCTGCAGCCACCGTCAGGCCACAAGGGAGCACCTGGCCCTGCACAGGCGACACGGGCTACCCACCCTTCCCTCCAGGGCCTCCCCCGGCCTCCCCACACTCTCCGATGTGGCGGCTAAGGGGACCCACCTGTTGCCTCAGCAGCCCCTGGAACTCCTTGCCGGCTTTCCAGGCCCAGGAGAAGCAGGAGGCCCTCACCTCACCAGAGAATCTGCCCCTGACCCAGACGGGCTGCCGAGGGATAGGTGGCGCTTATCTCCCAGGAGACGTCTGGGAAGGGTGGAGGAGATCTGGGCGCAACCCAAGGCCCCTTTCGCTCCCTGGCTTGGTCTGATAAGCTGCGAGAGTCACTGCTGGCGGCTCTGCTCTCTTCTGCCCGAGGGGCACATCAGGGCTCAGCTGCCCCTCCCTCGGCAGAGGAAGTGCCCTTCCCTCGGCACCCCCTCTCTCTCCACCGTGCGGAGAGCAGTCAAAGCCCTCCTGAGCTGGCAGGAGCCTGGTGCTGCCGAGGCTGAGCAGAAGGAAGAGTAAGAAGCCCCCTGGCTGAGGGAGCCCCCACCCCCCCAGAAGCAGGGCCAGGATCCCTGCACATTCCCTCCCCCACCCCCCAACTCCAGAAGGTGGTGCCTGCAGGAACAGGGGCTCCTTCTTCTGGCAACGTTAGGGGGTTCCTCGTTGGGTGACCTCAGCACCCAAGTGGGGCCAAATTGGAGGGAGCCGCCCTTTGGGGGGAACCAGTGAGCAGGACTAGCGCTAAGAGAAAAGCCACCTCCGGCACCCCCCCCAAGAGGGACATAAGGCAAGGGAGACCAAGGGCAGGTCCACCCCCTGCGCAAGGCCAGCCCCTCGGCCAGTCTAAGAGGGATAGGAGGAGGGGGAGCTCTGGGGTTTGGGAAGGAGGGGGAGGGGCAGGAGGTTAAGGGAGAAGGAAGGAGAAATTAAGCCGCTCAAGTAAGAACTGACTATAGTGATTTATTGATTTAGGCAAAACACGTTGGGTGAACTTTGGCTTGATTGATACTCAGTTGGGTTCCAGCCTCTGCAAAATGTACACAACAATCATACAAATCTGAAAGTCTTGAAACATCATACTGCCAATTATAATAATAGCAACTTATAAATATGTGTGAAATCTGCAAAACTCCAAAAGAAATGTCAATGGAAGGAGGGAAACATATTTACAGCAACACAATTATTAAGCCTAGCGAGAGTCCAAAGGTCTTCAGAGCTGTCCCAAAAGAAACGGGGCAAACATGGGGGGGGGGTGATTGTGTTGTTGCAGAAAGGGGCACAGGAGCCCCAAGTATCTTCTCTAACAGCCCCCACCGATGATGAGGGAGGAGAATCCTAGCGGGGGGGGGAGGGGCACAGAAGCCAGCAGATCCAGCGATCTGCTCTTTGGCAGAAGCCGCCAAGATCGCGGCCTGACGGGGGAGGGGCGGGGCTGCCTGGCCCAGGATGGGGAGCCGCCGGGACGAGCAACCTCAGGGCTCCTGGGCGGGCTCCAGGACTTGCGTCTCGCCGCACTTGGGAAGGGCGCCGCCTGGTGGGAGATCCGCGGCCCCTCGCCCCTCCTCCTCTTGCCAGCTGAGGGGGGGGGGGGTCATTGTCGGAATGTGTCCGGCTGCCCAGTGAAAGACCAGCAGACGGGGTTCATCCCCCAGCCCGCCCCCTCCTGGCCTTCCTCTCCCCAGAGGGTGCCCCGGGGGCTGCCGGAAGGGCTGCCCTGAACGATGCCGGCAGCCTCTAAGCCTCCCGGCCCAGGGCGCCTCTCTCTTCCGGGGCCCCCGGCGCTTCCCCTCGGCAACGGGCACCGCCAGGCCGGCAGGGGCAGAGGAGCTGCTCCTCCCTCGCGGCCAGCAGAGTCCTGCCCTCCAGGGGGGCGGGAGCCCGGCAGAGGACCCGGGCGCCGAGCGGCGGGTCCAGGGCGCTCAGCCACTCGGCCAGGGGCTCCAGACGGCAGTCGCAGCGCCAGGGGTTGCCCTCCAGCGCCAGGCTGGCCAGGACCTCGTTGGCGTCGAAGAGTCCCTCGGGCAGGCTCTCCAGCCGGTTGTGGGCCAGGTCCAGGGCCTCCAGGCTGCTGAGGTTGGCGAAGACCGCCCCGGGCAGGGCGGAGAGGCAGTTGTAACCGAGCTGCAGCCGGCCCAGCCCGGCCAAGCCCCGGAAGGCGCCGGCAGCCAGGCGGCCGAGCCGGTTGCGGGCGAGGCTGAGGACGGAGAGCTCGGGCAGGTCGCCGAAGAGCCCCTCGGGCAGCTCCCGGAGCCGGTTGCCGGCCAGCGAGAGCTCCGCCAGGCGGGGCGTCCCCCGGAAGAGCCCGGCGGGCAGCGCCGCCAGCCGGTTGCTCTGCAGGAGCAGGAAGGCCAGGTCGGGCAGCCCCGCGAAGGGGCCCGGCGGCTCCAGGCGGGCCAGGGCGTTGTGCTGCAGGTGCAGCCGCCGCAGCCGCGCCAGCCCCGCGAAGAGCCCCCGCGGCAGCTCGGCCAGCCGGTTCCCGTCCAGGAAGAGCTCGCGCAGCGCCCGCAGCGGACGGAAGAGCCGCGGCGGGAGGCGCTCCAGCCGGTTGTCGCTCAGGCGCAGCTGGCGCAGTTGCGGGAGCGGCTGGAAGGCGCGGGCGGGCAGCGCGGCCAGGCGGTTCTGGGCCAGCGAGAGGGAGCGGAGGGCGGGCAGCGGGCGGAAGAGGCGCGGGGGCAGCGCGGCCAGCCGGTTCCCCTGCAGGTGCAGCGCCTCCAGCGCCGGGGTGCCGTCGAAGAGCCCCTCCTCCAGGGCCTCCAGCCGGCTGAAGCGGACGGCCAGCTTGCTCAGGCCGCCCAAGCCCCGCAGGGCCCCGCGCGGGAGGCCGGCCAGCGGGGCCAGGGCGACGTCCAGCTCCCGCAGCCGGGGCAGCCCGGCCCAGGCGCAGCCGGGGAGCGTCCGCAGGGGGCAGCCCAGGAAGGCGAGCTTGCGCAGGGCGCTGCTGCCGTTGCCGCGCGGGGCGAAGGCGCCGCAGGGCAGGACGCTCAGCGAGGCGTCCGCGAAGAGCAGCTGGCCGGCCTCGGGAGGCAGCTCCTCCGGGACGCCCGAAACGTTTCGCCCAGAGCAGAAGACGGTGGCGCCGCCGCCGAAGCACTGGCACGGGGCCAGGCGGGCGCAGGCGGCGCTCCCCGGCGGGGCCGGCACCGAGAAGGCCAGCAGCAGCAGCAAGAGGCCAGGCCGGACGGGCATCGTCTCCGCCTGCGGAGGAAACGCAGAAGCGCCGCCGTGAGACGGGGGGGGGCGAGTGGGCGAGGGGTCTTCAGCGAGACTCTGCCGCCGCTCTTCCCCAGCCTTGGCGGCCTCCAGGTGTGCCCGGCCAGGAGTCCGCGCAGCTCCGAGCGGCCCCGCTAAGAAACACTTCCTTAGACGCAGAGGGGCGAAGGGGGTGCAAGGAGGCACGGGGGCAGGGAAGGGCGGTGGGGAGATCCGGCAGTCGTGGCAGAGGTGCCACCCTCGCCCAGAAGAGTCTCCGGTCAGCCAAGTCACCCAGACGTCCACAGCCTGAGTGGAAACAGGAAGCGTACAAAAATCAGATAAAGATCCAAAAATCACCCTGAAAAAGGCGCTCCCAGAGAGGAAAGCCAAGGTGGCGACTCAGATAAAAGCGTGGCGGGGGGGGGGGGGCTTGCAGGGACTGGCTCCGTTCCAGGAAAGCAGAAAGTGCCTCAGACCACCCACCCTCTTCCCAGAATGGGGAGCCCCCAGCTGTGCTTCCTGCCGGGAGAGGTTGGCCCAACGTGGGCAGGCACGCTGGCTGAGGAATTCTGGGAGTTGAAGTCCACAAGTCACAAGAGGGCCACGTTTGAAGGCCCCTACTCTAGAGGCAGCCACCCGGAGCGTGTTGGGTGTGGTGGGGAGGTGCCTGGAAACGTGGAGACCGGGAGTTCTAGGTCTCCCCTTGGCACGGAAGCCAACTGGCTTACTTGGGGCTAGTCCCTCTCTCTCTGCTCAACCCACCTCACAGGGTTGTTGTAGAAAAAAATTGAAGGCGGGAGGATTAGGCTTGTTCTCCCCTTTCAATTATATACAAAAAATAATATTGTGAGCGTTGAGAAAGGCATGAGATGATGTGGGCAGGTCCAGGTAGGTAGGACGCCCCCCCCCTCAGCTGCACCAGCCCCAGCACCCAGGTGTGATTCCATCTCCCCCTTCCAAAGTTGGGGGCCATGCTTCCTCAATAAGAGACACAGTGGAACTGGCCAAGTATGTCCTATCCAGACCCCCACAGTCTCTGGACCCCCAACGAGATCTCAACCACTTCACTGGCCCAGACCAAGGTGGGGAGCATCAGCTGCTGAACCCACAACTGACCCCCAACCTCTCCCAGCAGTTTCATGGGGACGTTAAGCAGGAGAGCCAAGGGGAACCGGGTGTGTGTGTGAGGAGGGGTTGGTTCTGTGCTACGATGGGCAGCTGCACTGGTCAAGGGTCAAATCATCCTAGAATTGCTGTCATTGGGGACCAAGCAGGAACCCCACTCTCACCCTGACATCCCCACCCCGCCCCCACCCCGGCGGAGGCTGCTTCTTCCTAGGGAGGGGTGAGCGTTCAACTTATCAAACAGGCGCTGCCTGTCCATCCCCCCCCCCCACATACACACACATCTAAAGGGACCTCTAGACAAGGAATCTGCTGGAAGTGCCCTAAGGCTCAGCAGGAGAGAGCAGTGGGGCTGGGCCCACTGAGAATGCTGTAGGGGATGCAGCCCCCCAAGGAGGCACCCCCCAAGGGAGGAGGGCAAGGAGGTCCCTTCTCTCCCATCTTCCAAAGACAGGGGGCAAACAAGGGATCTTAACTGAGGGTCCCAAAGGCTGGAATGGGGCAACTGGCCGCGGGCATCTGCCTGCGGCCAATTAGCTGCTGCCAGTTCGTCCTAGCACACGCACACAGACACACAGACAGACAGACACACACACACACGCACACACACGGTGCTGCCCCTCTGCCCACACCTCCCAAACTGAAAGAGCAGCTGGAGCAAACTGAGCCTGTTGGGAAGCCAATGCGTGAGGAGCCACCGTTCCCCAATGCCCTGGCCCTGCTTGGCATACAGGTTCAGTTCTGGGCACCACAGCCTGGGCATAGGGCACCAGCCAACTGGTGCCTGTTTAGAGGAGGTCTACTGAGATGAGGTAAGGGTTAGGATGCTGAGCTTGTCGATCAGAAGGTCGGCAGTTTGGTGGGTCGAAACCCGAGTGCCGTGTAGCAGAGTGAGCGCCTGTTACTCGTCCCAGCTTCTGCCAACCTAGCAGTTCGAAAGCACGTAAAAATGCAAGTAGAAAAATAGGGACCACTACGGTGGGAAGGTAACAGCCTTCTGTGCGCCTTTGGCGTCTAGTCATGCCGGCCACATGACCACGGAGACGTCCTTGGACAAGCGCTGTCTCTTCGGCTTTGAAAATGAAATGAGCACCGGCCCCTAGAGTCGGAAATGACTAGCACGCATGTGCGGGGGAACCTTTACCTTTACTGAGATAAGGAGAGAACCACAGGCCAAGCTCTGCATGGATCTGGGAACACTCAGCCCAGGCAAGGTGGGTGGGTGGGTGGGGAGATGCCACCCGGGCCTGGAGGGGATGGACGGACTCCCAGTGGCTACAGAGCCAGAACTAGCAGATCAAAGGGAGCTCAGAGGCATCGCCTGACTCTTCCGGCCAGGAGCCAGTGGAACAGGCTGCCCCAGGACTGGGCTCTCTGCTGGAGGACTTCAGGGGCTGGAGAGCCCCTGTCATAGCTGCACAGAGCTGGCAGTTGGTCTACGTGGCTTTTAAAGTCCCCTCCAGTTCATTCATTTAGGCACATAATGAAGCCGATTCATTCATTAAGCCCTTGACCATAATCTTGCCTTGTTGCCTCCAGAGTAACGGGGTCCTTTCTCCTTTGGTTGGTCCTAAGACCGAAGCTCCTCGTTGCAGCCCTTCCTCACTACGGAGAGCAGAGAGGGAGCCTCAGAGACCCCACCCCACCCACACCCTTCCCCATATCCAGACAGGCATTCCTGGCCCAGGCTGGATTTTCCCTGGAAACAGATGGGGTTTGGGGCTGGGTCCCCTGCAGAGTCTTAGGGCCTTGGGAAAGGGGGGGGAATGACAGGGGTGACTGGAAATTGCATTGAATGCCGGACAAGGGGCGGCAGCCCAACCCCCAGCGAGGCAGAGAGGCACAAGGAGTGTGGCTGAAAGGCACACAGGGGACCGCCTGGGATGGTTTCCCAGGTTGTGTGTGTGTGGGGGGGGTGTTTCATTTTCTTTCTGCTTTGCTAATGCTGCACTTTGGGGGGCTTTCCTGCATTTTCCTGTCTCAGAATTCCAGAAATTTTATACAGTTTTCAGTAGTAGGGGACAGAGGTACCATCACTCCCCAGCCCAGCATGGAAGGTGGGAGAAGACACCCCCCCCAATGCACAGCCCAGGCCCCTTGCCCTGCCCAGGCCCTGCTCCCCGGCTGCCCACTTACCTTCCGTGCGACCGGGTGCTTAAGGAAGCCGCCCCCGCTGCCCTTGACCTCCGCAAGCAGCGCTGGGTCCGCAGGGTGGCCGAGTCAGTGACCTGCTGGGCAGAGGCAGCTGCAGGACTTTGCTTTCCAGAGAGGGGGGCAAAGGCTGGCAGCCTCGGGAGGGGGGCAGGCAGGCCTCAGTCAACAGCTGCAGCAGCCAGGGCGCCTCCCCTCGGGGGAGGGCAAGAGGCCCCGGGGTGGGAGGGGGAGAGGCGCTAAGCACTTTGGGGGCAGCTGCATGGCCTTTGGGCACCCCTCCCTGGAAAGAAGCCCCACAGAGCCCCAGCAGTGGGCTTCTGGGAGCCCTAGAGGGGCAGGTGGGGCCTGGCCCCCTGAGCCCAGGAAGGGAACAGGACGGCTTCCTCTGCTGAGAGCCAACCCACTTCCAGGCCCCCTGCCTGGCCTGCTTCTTGGGGGGGGCGAGGCTCTCGCTGGCTGTGTTCATACAACCGGGTCATGTCACAAGGAGCAGGCACCTGTCCTGCAGCTTTGCACATGCTGGGAGCCGGCCCTCTCCCTTGGGGTCCAGGAGGTGGCAGTGTTAGCAAGAAGCAGCCTGGGCCCGGAGCACTCTGCGCCTGGTCTCAGCAGGCGTGCCACAGGGCACGGGGCCCCTGTGGGAGAGATGGCAGGGCTGCCTTTCTGCCCCCCGGACTTCACTTCCCCCCTTGCCTGCCCCTGAGGTGCACCAGCCTTACTGGCTTGGAAGGCAGCTGGACCGGCTCCGTGGCTTTGTGGAGGGCGTATGCCAGGCGCACCAAGACGGCTGCACAGAAGATGCTCACGGAGAGCATGGAGAGATACAGCAGCAGGAACGCTTTGCAATAGCGGTAGTCGGAGCTCAGCAGGAGACCCCAGGCCTGGTGCTGGGGCAGAAGGGCAGGCCGGCTGGGGCAAAGGGGGCTGCCAACACTCCGGGGCAAAGGGGGGAGGGAGGAGGAAGGGCAAAAGGGGTGCTCTGCTGCAGATGGCAGTGCCGGGGCTGAGCCTGCAATGGGCGTCTGTGCCAGCGTGGCCCCAGGGGCTGTGGTGCTGGGCACTCTCGTGGCTTGCCTGGTCAGGGGTGTCCGGGGAGCCCTGGTGGGCATGCCGCGGTTGTGGCTTCCGTGCTTGTGGCTGGAGTATTTGTGGAAGTCGTTTCATGGGTTGTGGAAGAAATCTCAGAGGCAGTTGTGGCCTCTTCGGTTGTGGTTAGAGAACCCGTGGAAGTTGTGTCTTGAGGGGTTGTGATGTCAGGACTTGTCCTGGCAGAGGTGGACGTCTGGGTGGGGGCCAGGGAGGAGCTGGGAGGTGGGGGCTGGGTGCTCGTGGGGGCGGCTGTGGGCCACGTCCTGCTGGTACTCCTGAATTGTGTGCTCTTAGCAGGCAGCCTGGTGGAGGGAGCAAAGGCTGTGCTTCCCCAGGTGGGGGCGGCAGATGGGGAAGCAGATGTGGGCGAGGGGGCGGCTTTGGCTACAGTGGGTGCGGTTGTTAAGCAGAGCAGCTGGTCTTGCGACAGTGAGCTCACTGCTTTCCCAGCCAGGTCTCCGGGGCTCCTACAGATGATCTTCCTGGCGTCCTTTATTCTTTGGCCGTTATTGTTCATCCACTGATGCAGGTAGAGGAGGCGGCAGTCACACCTCCACGGGTTGTCTCCGAGATGCAGGTCCCTGAGCTTCCCCAAGTGGTCGAACTGGCCCGTGGGGATGGTCTCCAGAAGGTTCCCTTGAAGCTTGAGCGTGGTCAGGGACGGGAGGGAAGCGGCTGCCCAATTCTCCAGGGAGGAGATCTTGTTCCTGCTGAGGTCCAGCTCGGTGAGCTGCCGCATGGGCCCCAAGGGCGGGAAGGCCTTCAGGTGGTTGGAGGCCATCTTCAGCAGCTTCACGTTTCTCAGTCCAAGGAAGATCTCATCCGGGAGAACTTCGATGGAGTTCTTGTCCAGGAAAATCTTCTTCAGATTGACCAGCCGTCTCAGCAAGTTGGGCGGGAGAGACTGGATCCTGTTGCTCTCGAGATTGAGCTCCACCAGATCCTGCAGGCTGTCCAGGGTCCCCTCCCGCAGACTCCCGATCTGGTTGTTCTGCAGCCGGAGAGTCTTCAGCTGGGTCAGTGACTTGAAGAGGTCCAGAGGGATGTCGGAGATCTGGTTGTGGCCCAGATGTAACAGGGACAGTTTAGGGAGCCCGTCAAAAACTCCCTCCGGGAGAGAGGCGATTTCGTTCCAATGCAGATAAGCCTCCTCCAAATCCCCAAGACCGTCAAACAGCCCTTTTTCGATCCTTCTCACCTGGGAGTCCCTCAGATTCACTCTCCGCAGGTGATCCAGGGATCGGAAGGTGCCCACGGGGAGATCCTCTAGCTCGGCCCCAGTGATTTCCAAATCCACCAGTTTCTCCAAGTTATCAAAAGCTCCCGCTTCAATTCTTTCCACCTTGCTGTTTATGAATTCAATCTTCACTAGGTGAGGCATGTTTACGAAGGCCCCCCGCCCGATCTCCACAATGCTGGTCTCAATAAAGTACATTTCAGTGACGATGGGAGAAACCGACTTGGGGATCTCTGTGACGCCTCTGCCCCTGTGGACGTCTTGAAAGGGGCAGCTCTCGTTCGGAGTGCCACTGCAATCCTGGTTCCCTCGGCCGGCCCTGAAGAGGAGGAGGACCAGGATGGGGGTCCTGAGCCACATGCTGGAAGAGACCAAGAGCCCTGAGTCTTTTTCGGGGTAACCTCTGCCCCTGCCCCCGCCCTCTGCAATTTCTCAGACTCGGTTGACTCAACAGGTCGACCCTCCTGACGCTCTCCTGCTGCTGCTTTAATCCTTGCAAGTCGTTGCTCAATCAATGGGTTGGCCCAGAGTGTCTCTGTGTGTGTGGGGGGGGGGGGTGTTTCATTTTCTTTCTGCTTTGCTAATGCTGCACTTTGGGGGGCTTTCCTGCGTTTTCCTGTCTCAGAATTCCAGAAATTTTATACAGTTTTCAGTAGTAGGGGACAGAGGTACCATCACTCCCCAGCCCAGCATGGAAGGTGGGAGAAGACACCCCCCCCCAATGCACAGCCCAGGCCCCTTGCCCTGCCCAGGCCCTGCTCCCCGGCTGCTCACTTACCTTCCGTGCGACTGGGTGCTTAAGGAAGCCGCCCCCGCTGCCCTTGACCTCCGCAAGCAGCGCTGGGTCCGCAGGGTGGCCGAGTCAGTGACCTGCTGGGCAGAGGCAGCTGCAGGACTTTGCTTTCCAGAGAGGGGGGCAAAGGCTGGCAGCCTCGGGAGGGGGGCAGGCAGGCCTCAGTCAACAGCTGCAGCAGCCAGGGCGCCTCCCCTCGGGGGAGGGCGAGAGGCCCCGGGGTGGGAGGGGGAGAGGCGCTAAGCACTTTGGGGGCAGCTGCATGGCCTTTGGGCACCCCTCCCTGGAAAGAAGCCCCACAGAGCCCCAGCAGTGGGCTTCTGGGAGCCCCAGGGGGGCGGGGGGCCTGGCCCCCTGAGCCCAGGTGTTGGAATAACCATGATCTCTGTTCCTATACATGTAGCTGGCTAGTACTTTTCTGGCTAGTACTTTTCTACCATGGAAAGTCTTCAGTGAACCATGTGTAAGGAAGTAAGCCATAAACCCAGAAAACAAAGAAACCTAGGAGAGAGGCCATTTGGCTACAGCCAGATAAGGGCATAATCACAGTATTCCTTCACACCATTGGCTATTCCATTTAAGGCAAATTCTGACGCCTCCTGCAAATGATTGGTCATTACTGTATTTGAATCTACCTCTAACACCTATGTCCATTTAGAATAGTTTAGAAGAACACATGTGTAACCATGATTGGTCTATTTGAATAACAATAAAATGTGATTGGTTGCTTTTGCTATAAATAAACAAGGTCCACTGCTCCTCGGGGTTCAGTGTTCAAGGTCCAGTGTTCAGTGTGCATCCCAGGAGCAGCGGGGCCCTTCCCCCGAGAGATCTCTGTGTCCTTCTTTCATGGGCGCCAACCCTGGGTAGGAGCAGCCTCTGCCCAGCAGCATCAGCAGCTAATTTCTCAACCCGGCTGTTCTCAAGCAGCAGGTTCCCAGCATCTCAACCCGGATGCAGCAGCAGCAGCATCCCAGCAACAGCAGCTTCCCAGCATCCCTGCACCCAGGAAGGGAACAGGACGGCTTCCTCTGCTGAGAGCCAACCCACTTCCAGGCCCCCTGCCTGGCCTGGTTCTTGGGGGGGGGCTCTCTCTGGCTGTGTTCATACAACCGGGTCATGTCACAAGGAGCAAGCACCTGTTCTGATGGCTGAATCTTGCACAGAAGATTTCTCCTGCAGCTTTGCACATCCTGGGAGCGGCTCCTGAATTTGGTTCCTTGATTTTTTTCCCAATGAAATGGAGTCAGGTTAAATATGTTGTGTGGATGCCATTATGCCTGCCCAACTCTGTTAACATCAACCAAGGATTGCCCTTGCTTCTATGGAAGGGAGGAGGAGTGGTCTTGGGCCACCTCCCCACCACCACCTGTGACGCCCATGCCTGGGTTGCAACCCCCTGGCTGCCTTCCCCTGATCCACGGGGGCCTCAGGGTGGTTACGCATCCCACCATCCTCGGGCACACCAGAATCCCACCACTAGCCTTGGGGTGGGGTGGGTTTCCCCTTCTGCGTCAGTAGTCGGAACGCTTCTCTTGCTTTGCTAAATGCAACCTTGGGCTGGGACGGGAATTGGGGTGGGGGGTGTCTTTTGGTGGGTGTAGTTGCTTCCATGTTTTGCTTCTTGCTGGAAGAGTGGCAAAATGGGCGGGTGGTTCAGGAAATTCTCCGGAACCACCCGTTGGCCCTCCCTCCTCCCCTGGCCCTGCAACTCCCGTCTTTATCTCCTGGGATCTGTGGGTTGTTCCGATGCTCATCCCAGTCTGGGGGGGCAACACGTGTACACAGGGCTTCCAGACACAGCTCCCTCCCTCCCTCCCTCCGTTGCTTCCTGCTCTGCAGAGGAAAGCGCCTCTTCTTCCACTGGCAACAAAGGAAGACACATACACACAGACACACACCCGCACACAAACGATTCTTTCTGGGTTTGGAACTCTGGCTGGGGGGGGGGTCGCCCCTCTCTGGGACTGTTCTCGCCCCCCAGCCTCTCGGAGAGAGGACAGCCGCAGAGCCACGGGGCGGGTGGGCGAGTGGACTCTCCCAGGGATTCCCCCGCTGCAGAGGCCCGCCCCTCCCCCGCTCTGCCCAGTGGCCACTCTGGATGGGAGCCTTCGCGCGGGGCGGCGCTGCTCTCTTTCCCAGGGGAAGCCGCAGCTGCTGGGTACTTGCTTGAGCGAGCTTGTATGACGTGTGAACCTGGCGAAGCAGCAGCTGAGATTCAGATTTGGCGGGGGGGGGGGCGGGGGTGTACACACCAAGAGCTTTGAGGCTGAACTCCCAGCCGGGCTTGGCAACTCGATGTGTAAGCCTTGGGAGGGGGAGCATAAGTGCTATCTCACACACCTCCCTCCCCCGCAGCCCAAGCGGACGCTGCGCTGAGCCAGACCTCCTTGCTTCCTCTCGTTGCCTTGGGCCAGTTCTGCAACCCCCATGTCCCCCTCCCCCACACCCCCATTCGGGGCCAGGCCAGGGAGGGCAATGCAGAAAAGGGCGGGGGGGGGCGTGAGATGAAGCGAGAACAGCAGCTTTAATAGGCCCGGGCTCCCGTCCACAGCCGCGTCCACGAGGCTCGTCTGCTACCTCCCAGAGCTGCCCCCACCCCTACCCGAACCGTCTCCTCTGCCGCGAAGGCGCTGCCGTCGTTGCGGGCCGCTCTTTGCCGGCGGAGCTGCCACCCTGGGGCGCCGGAGAAGGCGCGCTCGGCCTGTCCCTGCGTCTCCGGGCTCGCTCTCCGGCGGAAGCTGTCCCGTCTCTGCTCGATCCCGGTTTGCCCGGGAGATGCAAACCCCATTCCGGCGTCACACACCCCCGCCCGGCAAACTCCCCGCGCCCCCGTCCCAGCCCTCGTCGCCCCAGCAGCGCCCGCGGTTCTTTCCCTCCTCGGCTCCCGCAGAAGCAGGCTGCCCTAGTCGCCAAACGGGCGCCTCGCCTTCCGCAAGATCCAGTCGCTTGGGCGTTGTCGGCTCGTCCGGTGGATGCCAGGTGCGCCTAGAGCTCCAGCCTCGTCCGAGAAGGCAGCGGGAGGCCCTCGGGCCTTTCCCGCCCGGGACGGGACTGCTAATAGCCATGCCAGCGCGCGACTTTCCCGGCCACGGGGCTTCCGGGGCCGGGGTGGGGAGGGTTTTCCTCCCTAGATCGAATCTGCCGACCTGTGCGCCTCTCTGGGGACCATGCGAGCCCCGCCACCCCCGGGGAACTCCGGCCCTCCCCAGAAGCCCCGGCCTTTGGTCGGCGGTGAGCAGCGTAAGCTCCCACCGCGTGGGATCGACGGTCCCGGAGTCGAGCGCCTTTTTGGAGACTGGAGGGCTTGCAGGGGGGGGGGGTGTCTTTGGACAGCCTGACTCGCGGCCGGCGTGAGGAAAGTGCGGGCCCGGGTTGGGCCTCTTCCCCAGTACCTGGAGCTGCCCCCGACTTCCCGGTGTGGGGACCAGGCAGCGCCCGGCCTTGCTAGCCGTCCTGCTGGGAAGGCGCTCCTGGGCGTCCCTCCGCCGAAGGTGGGCAACCTGCCCTGAAGAAGCGCCGAGCGAAGGAGCGCGAGGGTCCGTCTGGGCTCAGTTGCGCAGGACAAAAGTCGTCCGAGCTGTAGCGCGCCGGTCGCTGCTGAGCCCGTGCCGGGGCCGGCGGGGTGGAGCGGTGGACGGCGAGTGCTGGAGGAAGAGCCCCATGGCGGACTTAGGCTTTAGCCCGGACGGAGCGCTTCCGCCTGGAGCCGTAGACGCCCACCGCCAGCACCATCCCCAGGAGCAAGGCGGAGGCCACCACGAGGCAGGTGACCACGACCCCCGTCTGGGTGCGAGTCAGGCCCCAAATCCCGCCTCCCCCTCGGCCCGCTTCGGGGAGCTCCTCCGCCAACTCGCGCACGATCTCTGCGATCTCTGCGCTGCCCGGCTCGCTATCCGGTGGCGGCTGCCAGCGTCGGGGCGACAGCGTCTCCGACGTTGGCTGATGCTCCGGACTGGCCTCCTTGCGGCTCCAGACGGTCCCCCAGCCCTCCGGCAGTGCGGAGGTCCCGGGACCGAAGGTGGTGGTTTCCGGCTCCAGCAGGGACCGGCCCAACTGCCAAGGCGGCGCGGCGCAGCGGGGATGGCGGCTCTCTCCGCCGAGGCTGGCCCTGTTCTCCCGCAGCCAGCGCCGGAGCGACCGCAGGGCGGGTTCGCAGCGCCAGGGGTTGTCCTGCAGTTGGAGGTCGCGCAGCTCCGGCAGCCCGTCGAAGATGCCTGCGGGAAGCTCCTCCAGCGAGTTGTTCTGCAGCTGCAGTCCACGCAGGCCGGGGCTCCCCTGGAAGACGTGCGCGGGCAAGGCGGCGAGCCGGTTGCTGTGCACGGAGAGGTTCCGCAGCGAGGTCAGGCCGCGCAAGAGCTCCCCGTCCAGCGTGGCCAGCCGGTTGGAGTGCAGGGCGAGTTCCTCGAGGCCCTCCAGACCGGCGAAGGCGGTGGGCGCCAGCGAACCGAGACGGTTCCTGCTCAGGACCAGCACCTGCAGTGCGGTGAGGTTGGCCAGGGCGCGGCCGGGCAGTGAGGCCAGCTGGTTGTCGGCCAGCCGGAGCTCTCGCAATTGCGGCATCGGGCCGAAGGTGCCCGGGCGCAGCTGGCGCAGGGCGTTTCCGAAGAGCGAGAGCCGCGAGAGCTCGGGCAGGCCCAACAGGAGCCCCTCGGGCAGCGCCTCCAGGAGGTTGCCGGACAGCAGCAGCTTCTGCAGCCTGCGCGGGCCGGCGAAGAGGCCGGCGGGGAGCTGGCGGAGCCGGTTCTGGTAGAGGGCGAGTTCCTGCAGCTCGCCCAGGCCGTGGAAGGCGCGCGGCGCCAGCTCGGCCAGCTGGTTCTCGTAGAGGCGCAGCACCTGCAGGCGCGCCAGAGGCGTGAAGAGGCGGGGCGGCAGGCGCACCAGCTGGTTGCGGGCTAGATTGAGGCGGGCCAGGTTGGGCAGCTGGTCGAAGGCGCCCGGGGGCACGGCCTGCAGGCGGTTGCCGTGCAGCTGCAGCTCCTTGAGGGCGCTCAGCCCGGCAAAGTGGGCAGGCTGGATGCGGCGCAGCTGGTTCCCCGACAGCAGCAGTGCCTCCAGGCGGGCCAGTGGCCGGAAGACGTCGGGCGGCAGCTCTTGCAGCCGGTTGCTGGCCAGGCTCAGGTAGCGCAGCGCCGCCAGGGGCCGGAAAGCGCGCGGACTGAGCCGCTCCAGCAGGTTCTTCTCCATCCGCAGGGCGAGCAGCTGCGAGGCGTTGCCGAAGGCCACGGGGCCCAGAGCGGCCAGGCGCGTGTTGACCACCTGCAGGCTCATGGCATGGCCGGGCAGCGGCGCGGGCATCTCCGTGACCTTGGCGCCCGAGCACTCCACCTGGGCCGTCCGGGAGCAGGAACACTCGCGGGGGCAGCTGCCGCCCGCCAAGACCGACGGCAGGAAGCTCAGGAGCAGGGCGGCGCGGAGGGCCATGTTGCCTGCGAAGAAAGAGACACCCATGAGACCGACTCTGGGGCTGCCCCGCACCGAGCGCGTGCCCTCTCCTCTCCTGCCCTCCTGACAGGGCGGCAGTCTGGAGCCCTCCAGAGGGGCTCGGGCCTCTGGCGGGGGCGGCTTGGCCAGCAAACCACGGGAATTTGAGCAAACCCGCCAAGCAGGTCGGGGCATCGGGCTTGCAAGCCCAGTTCCGGGCTGCCCCCCCCCCACCGGACCGCTGTGAAATGGAAGCAAAGTACAGGGTTAGGGTTGCCTGTGTGGTTCTGCTGCGCCCCTCCCCCATCCTAGCTCAGTTTCAGAGCACTCAGCCTTCATCCCCCCCCCTGCCTGTATACCCCCCACCTGTCTGCCCCTCACTACGGAAGACTCCGGGTTAGTCCGGCTGGCTGAGCTGGGGAAGGAGAGCGGATGTCAGGCGAGCGAGGCTGGTTTGTTGAACACGGTATGGTTGGCGAAGCCTTTTGCTACCCCTTGCTTGGGGTGGGGGGTGGAATCCATTAAGGGCAGCAGCTGGACAAGATCCACAACCCTCCTCGGTGGGCAGGAGATTTCTGCCCATCAAAGCTGAAAGGATAAAAAGTGGGGCCATCGCAGAGGAGAGCCAACCTTGGGTACGAATGGAGGACCACCAGCAGCTCCTCCATCGCTGATGCGACCACCTTTTGGGCCCAAAACAAGATGGCAGAGCCGCAGGAGACGGTCTGTGGCCTGGGAGAACCACGGTCGGTGGCAGACCAGGGCCAAGGATGCTCCCGTGGGCGGCGATTGCACGAACCCAAAGTTTCTGGTTATTTACTGCCCCGTCAGCAGAACCGAGCAATGAAGACAACGTGGGAGGTAAATTCGTAACGGCCATAGGGAATATAGAGAGAGAACAGTGACGATTTAGGGTGTCCACTGTGCCTGCGGAACACCCTCCTTGAAAAGCAGTACAAATAAATTACCGTTATTTTCTCTTGGAAGTTTTGGTTGGTAATCGTTTATTTTAACTAGACAACAAATCCCACAAGAAGGTAAGGGCACTCCCCGCGTCTCAGCATGTAATCCTGCTGGGAATGTCTTCCGGGACAACGCCGGCTCCCTCGGCCAAGACACGGAGATGAGCAGCGCCCCCTAGAGTCAGATACGCCTGGCCAGGAGAAACCTTCATCTTCCCAGCCGAATAGGGGCTGTTCGAAAATCAGACCTTTGCAGCCAGCATAGAGACAGGAAGGCCTGGAGGAACGTTGTCCATGGGGTTCTGATGGGTCGGACACGACTTCACAACTAACTAACAAGGAAAGAGGAGGGAGCAGCAAAGGCTTTAGAGGTGGGATTCAACATTCAGACGGAATCAGACAAGCTGGAACCACAGCAGAAATCGGTAAGAGGATTTCAGCAAAGACCCCTATGAAGTCCTAGACTATGCTGGGGAAAAAGCCATGTTGTCGGGGGGGGGCAAGGGGGGCATATTTGGCAGCAGAGAAGAGAGGCTGGATGGGCATCCATCAGGGATGTCATAGAAAAATAAAAAAGACGTTGAGACTTTGGGAAAAGTGCAAAGAGGAGCAACTAAGATGATTAAAGGCCTGGAGACGGTTGCGGGAGCTGGGTTTGGCTCGTCTGGAGAAAAGGACTAGGGGGTACATAATGGCAGTTTTCCAGTATCTCAGGGGCTGCCCCAAAGAAGAGGAGGGCGTCAAGCTGTTCTCCAAAGCACCAGAGGGCAGGACGAGAAACAATGGTTGGAAATTTACCAAGGAGAAAGGCAACCTGGAATTAAGGAGAAAGTTCCTAACAGTGAGGACAATTAACCAGTGGAACAGCTTGCCACCAGAAATTGTGGGCGCTCTGTCACTGGAGGTTTTTAAGAAAAGTCTGAGCAGCTGTATCTGAAATGGGACGCGGTCTCCTGCTTGAGGAGGGGGTTGGACCAGCCCTCCTCTCTGCCGCAGGGAGGGGCTCCTGAGCTTTGGGCAAAGGAGGGGGGCCCTTTTCTCTCTGGGAGACGGTCAATCTCTGCGCCCCCCTCGAGTCACTCGAGGCTGCTTGGCCGAAACTTCTCAGACAGGAGCTGTCCTCGCCCTGCGTTGCATCGGTCTGGCGGGAGAACCGGGATGGAGGACCCGCTGCGGAACTCTGGCCGGTGCCGCTGAGAGTCGCCGGCTGCCTCGTTCCGGAGCGCAGAAGAGGAGAGGGGGCGACGGAGACAGAAGACCACATCCCAGAAGTCTTTTCCTCGCCGGGGGCCGCGCCCGCCTTCCCCGCCAGCCAACACTCGCCTCCGCCTGGAAACTCGGAGCGAGGCCTTTGCGGCCACCATAATTACACCCCATTAGGCCGAACTTGGCTAGCCTCTAGTCCGGAGAGGGGGGCAAGCGGACGGGGGAGGCATCGGAGCAGCCCGCCCCCCCCCCCCGCATACACACACACACACACACACACACACGACGCCGGCGGCAGCAGGAGCGCATTCGCGACCGGTGAGTCATGGGAACTGCCGAGCGCAGAGCCAGCGCGCAAGAGCGGCAGAGCCCCCGGGGCGGCGTGTGGTGCAGACGCTCGGCTCGCGATGCCCGGTCGGCCGGCAGGGAGGGAGAGGCAGGTCACCCCGCCTGGACCCGCCCAGCCGCTCCGTCGCGTTTGCCCGCGACGCTCCAGGGTCGCTGTCCTTTGCCTGCCTTCGCAAGACCCGCTTTATTAGGTTCCTGAATTCGCTCACTCTCCGGGTACACAAACATCTTGAACGCGAATGGATCCAAACTAAGTTTCGCACCGCAGACCCCTAATCCGTTGTGCGAATCCCAGTTGCGAAGTCTATGTGATCAGGGAGTGTGTTGTGCGAACACAGCCAGCGCGTCTCTAAACTTGCAGAGTCCTTTCCCTGAGCCGAGGGTCGGACCCCAATCAACCCCGCAGCCCACCTCCCGCTCTCTGTGTGTGCGTGCGCGCGCGCGTGCAGAATCGAGTGTTAGGGAGAATCTTCCCCATCTGGGAACTGCGAAGCGGACGTCGGCCGAGGGGCGGGAGACGCTCAGCTCCCCCGGGCGCCGAGACCCCTGGCGGCTGTTTGTGCTCTCGGCCAGGGCATTCCCGCACGCCCCTCTCCCGGAGAGTTCCGCGGAAGGGGCGTTTCCAAGCCGCGCTCTCGAGAGGGATCCCTCTGGGAGGGATTCCGCGCTGCCCCTCCCCGCCCCGTGGGCTCCGGACGTGCGCGCATCCTCCAAGGCAGAACTTTTTGCCTGCGGCGGCAGCTGAATCAAATCAGCCCCCCCCCGCCGGCTCCCCGAGGAAGGAATCTGGCCACGCCGCAGCCTCGCCCCGGCCATATGGAAGCAGTTCGCGGCGCGGGACGAGCTCGTCTACGGCGCAGTGCCTGCTCGGCGTCCACGCCCCCCCCCACACACAAGCACTTCAAAAGAGCTTCGGAAAGGCATCGTGCAGAGGAGCGCTTGGCGGGGGGTCTCGTTTACAGAAGGAATTTAGCGTCTGCCTCCCTCTCTCCCACGCCCACTCCGCAACTCGCGGGGGGGGGACCTCCGATCACTTTTCTCTTTGTTTGAGCCGCTTTCTCCGTTTGGCGTCTGGATTGCAGTCTCACGGTTCGATTCCCCGCGAGCGGCGAAGTGAAGGGAAAGGCGAAAGAAAGAAACCCCCCCACACACACACACACGTCCCGTCCCGTCCCGTCCCATCCCGCTCCGCCGCCCTGGAAAGAGGCCGCGTTCGCTGCAGACACACCGGGAGGCACTTACCGAGGAAAGAGCGAGGAAAGGCGGCGGCGCCGTGCCGAAGGCTGCCGCGCTTTGGCTCCGCTGCCACCCTCCGCCTTCCTCCGCCCTCTATTTAAAGCACCAGCGAGGCGAAGCGTCACAGGTTGCTGCAACCGAGCAAGGAGCGGGAGGAGCGGGGAAAGAGACCCGCCCGAGAGCCAGCCTCCCTCCCTCCCTCCCTCCCTCCTGGGGTCTCTTAAAGTGCTGACCTGGGACTTGGATTCACACGACCGGCAGTAAGGAAGGGAAGCTGCAGCGATGACTCACACGGTGCACCAGGGTCGGAGGGAATGTAGGCAGCCCAGGTGGGGAGAGTCTTAGTTAGTTCCTCCTAAAGTAATAGGTCTCCTTAGAGATCATCTAGTCTGATGCTCTGCTCTCTGGCCTCAGTGTGAAGATGTCAACATTTCACGCAGCTGCAGCTGCTTCCTCTTTCCCCCCCCCCCTGCAGCTCCAGCAGTGGAGATTATTCTCCTGACCCTCCTTCCTTGTAGTTTTAACCCTTTCACACGAGATGACAAGGAAGCTGCAACAGGCATCACCTGGACAATGAAAGGACCAATTTTCTGGGTTTGCATCCTGCAGCGGCTGGGCCAGACGGTCGGTTCACACATGCTGTTATCCAAAGTTAATACTAACCAAGGATAGCATTATAGAAAGGCAATACAGGAATGTAGGATAGACAACATCACCACCAGATGGATTTGTAACTGGCTGACCAACCGCATGCAACGAGTCATTCTTAACGGTACATGGAGGGAAGAAAGCAGTGGGGTGCCACGGGGCCCCGTCTTAGGCCCGGTGCTCTTCAATATCTTCATAAATGACTTATTGTTGATGAGGGAACAGGAGGGGAACTCATCAAATTTGCAGATGATACTAAGGAGCAGCCAACACCCCAGAAGACAAGCTCAGCATCCAAAAAGATCTTGACAGACTTGAACAATGGCCCCTATCCAACAACATGACATTGAATGTGGCGAAAAGCGAGGTTTTAAACTAGGCAAGAAAAACCAAGGGTATGTACGGATACAGATTGGGCAAAACCTGGCTCAAAAACAGTGACTGTGAGAAGGACCTTGGAGTCCTAATGGACTATGAGCCAGCCATGTGCAGCAGCAGCCAAAAAAGCTAATACAATCCTTGGTTGCATAAACAGAGGCATAGAATCAAAAATCACATGAAGTATTAGTACCACTTTATAAACCCTTATTAAGGCCACACCTGCAATACGGCATCCAGTTCTGGTCCAGCTCTGTTCTGACTGAATGGGATCTGAGCTGCCCAGAAAAGCAGGGCCTCCGACGGCCTTCTCCCTCCTGACTCTAGTCCTCCGCAGCCTCAGGGCTTCAGTGCCGGATGCAATGTCACTTGTGAAGCTTCCCAGGTGCAGCACTTGGGCCCAGGTGAGCCGGCCACTGCCCTGCCTGGGAGGCCTGGGGCTCCTGGGAGAGCCCAGCAAGCCAGCCGCTAAATGGCAGGGCATTCCAGGAGGAAGAGAGGGTGCCAAGGGCGGCCACAAGTTGACAAGAGGCTCCAAGCTGGAGAGCTTCCAGAGCACTCCAACAGCTCACTGGAGCAGCTGGGGGAATCGGAGGCTGCTTCTCAGTGGCTTCCTCTGCAGGAGCAGCCCCTGCGCCCTTCGGCCCTGCCCAGCTTTAGGACCTCCCATGCATCTCCCCCCCTCTCTCTCCCCTTTAATGTGACAAAACTGAAAGTCTGTTCAGCACAGGTGGCCTATTTGTATCTCTTTCCCACTGTTTCTTCTGGTTCTGCCCTCTGAGCTGTCTTGGCAGAGGGCCAACGGAAAGGGTTGCTCGCCTCTGCTGGAGGGAGACCCTGGACAGTTCAGGCCAAAGATCTCGAGCTGTGGCTGGGGTGCCTTTGCAGTCCCCCTATCCTCTCCCCCCAATAATCCCCAGTCCAGCCTCTGGGCCACTTTTGCCTAAGCGTCCCAGTGAAGCTCCGGGGCTGCCTCTGTTCAACTGGTGGTGCTTGAGTAGTTTTCACCTTGGTTTGATTTTATCGCCCAATAGGGTAGCCCGTTTCTGGGCCCTTTGCTAGTGAGGATCCTGCTGAATCCCTGGGAGAGCTGCGTCCTCTGGGAAAGCGACTTCCTTTGGGGCATTCTGGATGTCCCACCGGCGCACCCTTTTCCTGGGGGCTGTGCTGCGTGGCCTGCCAGAGCCCCTCCCTAAGAAAGCCATTTCTCTTCTGCCCACCTTTGCCCCCTCCCCCTCCCGGAGACTGTCCCTGGAATCCATGCTCTGGTTCCACCTGGCTGAAGCCCCAGCTGGCCCCCTCTGTCCGGGTGCTCCGCTCTGCAGATAGTTTTCCCCCCCCCGCCAGGAAGAGGAGGGGCGCCTCCAGACACTCCAGTGTGGAAGCGTCCCCCAAGCAGAGCTTCTCTCTGCCCCACGGAAGGCAGGATCCCTTGGGGTGCCCCAGGCATGCTGAAGCCACCTGGGAGGGCGGGGGTAGCTAGTCCTGTAGGGGGGAAAAGCGGCAGCAGGAGGAGACGCCTTCATGGGCGCCATCAGGCCCTTCCCGGCTTCTCCGGCCGCCTTCCAGAGGGGAGGCTGCAGACTGCTTGCAGTGTCAGCGTTTCCTCGGAGGCTCCTCCAGGCCTCCGAAAATTAGTCCACAGGCAGCTTCTTGACCAAACTCCTGGGATCAGCAGTTCCCGTGTCAGAGCCCGCAGTGGGGGAGCCGGGGGAGGCTAACAGCGTCCCAGGACTGGCTCAAAGCCTGGCAGCCCCCAACGCTTCCTGGGAATGGCTTCCAAGCCCCATTCGTCACTTGCAGCCAATAGCGCTCAAAGGGGCCTGCCGTCTTCAGCCAAATCCACAAACAGCCAGTCAGAATCAACACTATAAAGCCAGAGATGAAAGAAAGCAGCATTAACTTGACACAGAGCGAACAGCAACAACAGGATGTCTGAAAGAGTCCAAAATGAGAACAAAGCAACAGGAAGATGCGGGGGATTAAAAAGTCCGAGAGAGGAAAAGGCATCTTGTGTGACTCCCAGGCGTGGCAGAGTCCCCCAACTGCTCCTCTTTGGGACGATTTTCTGGGGGGACCAAAGGCAAAAGAGCCCCTCCCCCCTTCCACGGGCACAGCCCCCAAAGGGCATTTTGGACGCAGCCTAGAAGCGACCTTTCCCCGGTTTCCATAAATTGGCCAGATCAGCTGGGCCGGCGCGACGGCCTCCCCAGCAAAACCAGCCATGTGCTGGGCAGCTGGTTGATCTGCGTCTGGCCGGTGCCCGATGCCCCCAGTCCGGAGCCGGAGCCAGGTTTTCAGCAGCCTTCCCACGGGTAGGGCCAGCAGCAGGAGGCAGACGGGGCCACTGAGGTGGGCTCTGTCCCCCCCCCAGGCCCCGTTTCATGCAGGCACGCAGGGAGACGGACGGCCGCCCTGTGGATGAGGTGGAGCCCTCTGCCTCTCCTCTGGAAAGAGTTGAGGGCTGGGTCTTCCGCCACACCACACACACGCGCACGCACGGCTCTCACTGCCTGATCTCCCTGAGGAGCCCCCAAGGGGTCTCTGGCCCATTCATCTCTCCGGGAGAGTGGCAAAGCCCCAGGCGGAAAAGGGGACCTTCCTGCCAGGGGAGGAGAACAGGAGCAGCTGCCCGCCCCTTTGGGGGTCCTGCAGGCTCCCCCTGGCTGGGACAGAGGCCGCTCGGCACCCTCCCCGCCCCCCTCGGCGGGAGAAGCAGCGCCCTGGGCCATGTGTTAAATATAAGTTTAATAAATATAAATATATATGTGTTCCCTGGCGGAGAAACTGCTGCGGTTGGGCTGCTGCTGTTCGGTCCTCCTCCACTGGCTTCCTCCCCGGGCGGGCGCTGCTGCTGCTGCTTCTGTTGTGGCCTGGAGCATCTCCCTCCTCCCCCTTCCTGCCCCTCAGCTAGCCCCCACAGGGAACCCTTCCAGGCAGGGATCCTTCTGGAAGCTCCACGTCACCACTTCCGCACTCCCATTTCCAGGCCCCACCGGGAAAGCGCCTGTCCACATCACCAGGCTGGACTCCTCTTGCCACGGGAGGCTGCTTCTTGCCTCTGGCTTGGCTGCCCTTTCTGCAGCGGCCAGCTGGGGTCAGCAGGAAAGGGGGCATCGGGGAGGGTCTCTGTTGGACTCTGCCGGAGCTGCTCTAGGCCAATTAGACCCCCCCCCACCTCACCCACCGGGCATCTCCAAGTGGAAATGAACACAGCCATGCATGCAGACCCTCCCCAAAATAGTAACCTCGGGAACTGGAGACAGGAAATAAGGAAATCGCAGGGAGGCCCCAGCCAGACAGCCGAATGAAGCAGACTCCACCCCAAACATCCCAGTCCTGCCATCCAGCTACAGACTTGTAATTCTTCATCTTTCCTGTTAAATATAACTCTGAAGCCTATCCTATATAGCTTTATATAACATATATAATTATATAATCCTATATAACTTTGAATTCCCATCCGTTCTCCTTATTGCCTATTTGCTGCAGATTATCTGACTTCTGGAGGCAACTTCTGTTCCACCGGTTAATTGTCCTCACTGTTAGGAAGTTTCTCCTTAATTCCAGGTTGCTTCTCTCTTTGGCCAGTTTCCATCCGTTGCTTCTCGTCCTGCCTTCTGGTGCTAGTTGATCCCCTCTTCTTTATGGCAGCCCCTCAAATACTGGAAGATTGCTATCACGTCACCTTAGTTTTTCTTTTCTCTAGACTGGCAATACCCAATTCCTGCAACCCTCGCTTTTATGTTTTTATCTCCAGGCCCTTCATCAACTTACTGGTAATTACCCTTCTTTGCACTTTTTCCAACTCTCAGCATCTTTTTTTGTAATGTGGTGACCAAAACTGAACGCAGTATTCCAGGGATGGTCTTACTAAGGGTTTATAAAGTGGTACTAATACTTCATGTGATTTTGATTCTATGCCTCTGTTTATACAACCAAGAATTGTGTTAGCTTTTTGGGCTGCTGCCGCACACGGCTGGCTCATTTTTAAGTGATTGTCCACTAGGACTCCGAGGTCCTTTTCACAGTTATTGTTTTTTGAGCCAGGTTTTGCCAAATCTGTACTTATATCTTTGATTTTTCCTGCCTAAGTATAAACTTTGTTTTTCTCCGCATTAAAGTTCATTTTGTTGGATAGGGCCCATTGTTCAGGTCTGTCGAGAGCTTTTTGGATCCTGAGCTTGTCTTCTGGGGTGTTGGCTATTCCTGCCAGCTTAGTGTCATCAGCAAATTTGATGAGTTCCCCTTCTATTCCCTCACCTAAGTCATTTATGAAGATATTGAAGAGTCCTGGGCCTAAGACAGAACCTTGTGGTACCCCACTTACTTCCCTCCACGTAGACGTTGAGTACAGTTTGTCAACCAGTTACTAAGCCATCTGGTGGTGATGCCGTCTATCCCATATTTTTCTAGTTTACCAAAAAGCAGGTTGTGGTCTACTTTGTCGAATGCCTTGCTGAAGACTAAGTATACTATGTCCCACAGCATTTCGCTGACCTAGTAATTTAGTTACTTGGTCAAAGAATGAAATGATTGGTTTGTCATGATCTATTTCTAACAAACCTGTGCTGGCTTTTAGTTATAACTTTTATTTGTTTTAAGATGTTCACAGACCTATTTTTTAGATTATTTTTTCCAGTATCTTCCCAGGTATTCATGTTAGGCTGATTACTCTGTAGTTTCCTGGGTCTGTTTGTTTGTTTTTTTTTCCTTTTTGGAAGATGGAAACCACATCAGCCCTTTTCCAATCCTCAGGTATTTCCCCGGTGCTCCAGGATTTTTAAAGGATGTGGTGCAATGGTTCTGAGATAAAATCTGCCAGCTCCTTCAGAACTCTGGGATCCAATCCGTCGGTCCGTCAAGGTCAAGTAGGTGTTCTCTTACCATTTTCTTGCTTATTTTAATTTTTATTTCTAGTCTGTCTTTTAAAGTTATGCTTTTGGTAAGTTTTGCATGAAGACTAATGCAAAGAATGAGTTAAGCAGCTCTGCTTTCTCTCTACTCTGCCTGTTACTTCCTTTCCATCTTCTCCCTTTAGTGGACCGACTGTTTCCTTGATTTTTTTCTTGTTATTTTTATGTTAAAAGAAACCTTTTAAAATTATCTTTGACTTTTGTTGCAAGTCTTAATTCATTCTGACCCTTTGCTTTCCTGGCTTCACCTTTGCAGATTCGGACCATCTGCTGTTAGGTGTGTGTCCTTCTTTCCACTTTTCTACTTGTCGTTTTTGTCTTTCAGTTTATCAGAGAGATCTTTGTGCAGCCATGTGGTCTCTTCTTGAATTTCTTGTTGATTTTTTTTCTTTTTCGGTGGTATTGTGCTGGACTGAGCTTTTGTGATCATATTTTTTTCAGCGTTTCCCACACTTCTTGAGTTGTTTTCCCCTTTAGGATTTTTATCCGTGGAACTTTTCTTAGGCTCTTTTTGTTTGTTAAAATCAGCTCTTTTGAAGTTTAAGAGACTGGTTGGATTATATTCCATTGCTTGTGTTTGCATTATATTGAATTCCAGTATGACGTGGTCTCTCTTGCCCAAAGCTCCCGCAACTTCAACTCCATCACTTCTTCTCTCTTAGTAAGAATTAGAGCTTTTCATCTAGTTCCCTCCTCTGCGAGTTTCCTTACAACTTTTTAAATGACGGGCCAGATTTGGCTGGATCCTGCACAGTTAGACTAGTCTAATTCTCCTAGTCCTTTTTCCTAAACAATCCAATAAATCATGTTTTTGGACTGTATGCATTCCTCCCCCGCTTTCTGTCTGTGAGTGTGTGTGTGAGAGAGAGAAAGCGAGCGTGAGAGAGAGAGCGTAGCCTGTGGGAAGTTTCCAGAGCAGGAACAGCCCTCCAGATGAGGGAACAGGGCCTGCCAGTTTGGCTCGACTCATTGATGCCTATAGAGTAGGGGGACAATTGAAGTCGACCAGCTGCTGGGCAACCCCTTGGAGGGGGGCAAGGGGATGGGGGGATACCGAAACTGACAAACTCAGCAAAACTGGCTGGCTAACAATAAACACTTATTCAGCCTTTTTGACAGAGTTGAAAGGGATCTTGGAGGTCTTCCAGTCCAACCCCCAGCACAGGCAGGAGACCCTATATTATTTTGTCCAATTTCTTCTTAAAAACCTCCAGCAATGGAGCACCCATAACTTCTGGGGGCAATCTGTTCCACTGGTTAATTGTTCTAACTGTCAGGAAGTGTCTCCGTAGTTCTAGGTTGCTTCTCTCCTTGGTTAGTTTCCATCCTTTGCTTCTTGTCCTGCTTCAGGGGCTTTGCAGAAGAGGTGGACTTCCTCCTCTCCAATCTTGGAAGTCAGCTGTCATGTCACCCCTAGTCCTATGCCGACCAGGTGGTTCCACCCCAGGCGCCTGATGGACCCTGAGAGGTTCCAGATGGAGCTTGGAACATTTCCTGCTTCCCTTGCCCACGACTCTGCCAAGGACCTAGTAGAAGCCTGGGAGAAGGCGGCTGCTGGGGCCATGGATCGAGTTGTGCCTTTGCGGCCTCTGACCCGGCGCAGACCCCGGGTGGCCCCCTGGTTTACCGAGGAGCTCTGGGAGATGAACTGCGGGAAAAGACGCCTAGAGAGCTGTTGGAGGTCCAGCGGATCCAAATCTGATCGAACACGGCTAAGAACTTATCTTAAGTCTTACCTAGTGGCGATGGAAGCGGCAAAGCGTGTTTACTTTTCCGCTCTCATTGCGTCCGCAGATAACCGCCCAGCCGCCTTGTTTAGAGTGACCCGCTCCCTGTTTAATCAGGGACCGAGGGATGACCCCTTGCAGGGTAGGGCTGAGGAATTTGTACAGTATCTGCAGGAGAAAATCGCTCAGATCCGGACTGGCTTGGACTCCGACTGGACGGAATCCGGCGGAGTGGAGAGGGCAGGTCTTGATCATACCATTTGGGGTGAGTTTGACCCTGTGACTCTGGCTGATGTGGACAGGATCATGCGTAGACTGAGCGCTACAACTTATTTACTGGACCCATGTCCCTCCTGGCTGGTTTCGGCGGCCGCCTGGGAGGTGACAGGGGGCTGGCTCTGCAGGAAGCGAGGCTTCGGGCCAGGGCTGCTTGTTGCGCCCGAAAGCGTCGCCCATCCCAGCCCTTCTCTCGCCCTGCTGGCCAGGTGGGGGTCGCGGAGAGGCGGAAATGGAGGCAGCGGCCCGGAGGGAAGAGATGCGCCTCGGAGCGTCGCGCAAAGCAGCGGGGAAAGCCTCCTGGGGGCCCCCGGGCAGGCGGAGGGGCTTCCCGAAGCATCTGGGCGAGGAGGGCGCTGCCAGCCCCGGCAGAGGATGGGATAAGGTGCCTCCGGGGCGAGCATACACGACCCTCCTCCCTTCTCTTATTTTCCTGCGCAACGACAACCCTGTGAGGTGGGTCGGGCTGAGAGGAGTGACCCGCCCAAAGTGACCCAGCTGGCTTTCATGCCTAAGGCGGGATTTTTCTAAAATCCCCTTCCCCCCCAGCCCGACGCCCCTTCAGCCCTGGTGGCCTCGGCTCTTCCAGCCAAGCAGGTTCTGGAAGATCCGTCTGACTCACAACTGGATCACGTCGGATTTCGCCCCAATTGGGCGACTGTGAATAAACCCGGATGCCTGATCCCCAGGAAACGTTGCCCTTCCTGCGGGGGGGGGGATCTGCCTCAAGAGCCGCCTCCCTCGACAGGCCGGGCGAGGTGGGCCTCCCTCGGCTTCCCTGCTGAGGCTTCAGCGCGGCCGGCCGCCTTCCCTGGCGCCCTCTGGCCGGAGCGGGGAGGGCAGCGCAGTCCAGGCGAGCGGGCCTCCACGGCCGGGCTCTCTTGGCCGCGGGACAGCCGGGGGCCTGACTTTAGCCAGCACCTCCGGCGGGCCTCTCTCCGAAGGGGCCGGAGCCGGGACCGCCGGGGCTCCCGACTGCCGTCGCCTCCTCTGCACGAAGAAGTCCCCCCGGGGGGGCTGCTTGTCAGAGCCTGGCAGGCTCCCCCCCCGACGCCCGGCTTCTGCCCCTCCTTCCCCCTGCTTGCCCGGGCCCCTGGCGCGGGCGGTCCCTGCAAGGTGCCTGCTGCCGGGCGCTTGGAAGCCGGGGCGGCGTCCCCAGTCGGCTCCGGCCCGCCCCGTCCGAGCGAGCGAGGGAGGGAGGGAGGCGCGGAGGGCGCCCTCGGGGCAACTTTGGCCGCTACTGCGATTTATTTCCAGGGCCTGGGAAATGAGCGCCCAAGAGGGCGCCTGGGAAAGCGGGTGAAGGCTCCCCCAGGGCAGCGGTGGGGAGGCAGCCGACGGCACCCCCCCCCGCCCCACTTCGGAGGCGCCTCCGCCCTGGGCCTCTGCCGCCTCCTCAGTGGAGAGGGGAGAGCGGAGCAGCCTGGGTGGGGAGGGGGGACAGAGCCTCGGGCGTGGAAACCCCCCCAACCCACCCGAGGCTGGATCTTTTGCGTCTCCTCCGCGCCTGGCTGAATCTTCCACCCTGCGAGGCGACCCCCCCTTGTCGCGGCTCACGGGGGGGGGGGTTGTGTCGCGATGCTCTCCCCTTCCACAGAATTTCCCTGCCATTCCCTCCCTCTGTGCAGTTACGGTCTGTGGCTTTTCAGGGCGGGGGGGGGGGGAGAAGAGTCTTGCCGGCCCTCGGCGGGACGACCTCCTGACCCAGCCCGCCGAGAGGCGGCCAGCGGGGGAACGAACGCGGTCGGACACGGGCAGCCCAGGAACGTGAGAAGGGAAGGGCGGGCGCACCAGACTTTACAAGGCTGTTTACTACAATTACAATTAGATAAAATGTCTTTATTACAACTGGGTGGGTACCATTATAAAAAACAGCAAAATAATTTTTTATGCGGAGCCACTTAAACCAAAGTATTTTTCAAACAGTTTAAGATGAGGGGAGGGGGGTGTGTCTTGCCAATCACGGCCTGAGGTGCTGGTGGCAGAGAATACGTAATTTATCGAAATGTTTGCATATTTATACAAACCTTTTTTTAAAAAACTGGACATTTCTATGCTCTAAAATGATCACATCTGAACCTTTAAATCAACTTTTCCATCATATATACAAACATTTGATTTTAGAATTTAATCCTTGCAAGCTAAAAACACGAAGCCCTTTTAAGCCTGTGACGGTCAAGGAAAGCTTTTGAGAGTAAGATCATTTGCAGCATTAAGAATTATTCTTCACCTCGTAACTACTGATTTGCAGCCATAATATACTACAGCAGATAAAATCACCCAGCGAAGGAAAATCGTTTCCCCACCGGAAAAATAAATAAAAATGAAGAAGAGTGCAAGTTCGTAAAATTGCCAATTGAGGGAATGGGTGGTCCTTGCCCACCTGAGGCAGCTGTCTTTCCAGCAGAACACGAGGACCCCAATATTGCAGCGGATTCCTGTCCCCTCTCCATTCCCTCTGGAGCCGGGAGGGGAGCTGCCCCCGTGGGTGGGTTGCCATGTGTGGGCTGAGAAGCGCTGGGTGGGCACAAGCAACCTCGGCGGGGGGGGGGGGTTGCCCACGTGTGCAGGGCGGAGGGATGCACGTGTGCCATGAAACCCAGCAGTCCTATAGAGTTATTTGGGAAGAAATAAAAGCATTAATAAAAAAATAACCCTGAGGGATGGAGGTGTGTGTGTCTGTGCGTATATATTATTTTAAAATCTGGATACTTTAAAAAGTATAATTTAAGAGTTTCTTTTCTCAAGCAAGCAAATCCTCTAGAGATATGCATAAATAATAAAATAATATTTAATTGGCCATATATACAATCCTAACTTACAGCTTTTAGGGGTAAGTCTGTCTCAAGTAATTTATGAACCCCTCTGAATCCAAGTTAGCAAAGTGATCTTGTTCACCTGAATTCACAAGGAAGTGTAAGAAAATAATTATTTAAAAACGCCAACTTCGGAACTTTAAGTGTCACTGGAACAGAGTGAAGATGCACCCCATCTGGAGGGGGGACCAGCTTTCTTTGAGGGGTCACCCCACCTGCTCCCCAAAGGGCAGGTTCAACACAATATTGCTTTTAGCCCGACGACCCTGTGCAAACGCTTTGCAGACCATCTCTACCAGTCCCCCAAAGTCTGCTGATGAGCCCCCTTTCCTTTGCCTGGCTGGGGGGACGGGGAAGAGCTGGAAGGCGCAGCGGCCACTTTTCAAAACCCCAAGGGGAGCCCCCCCCCCCGGTCCTCTGACAGCCGCCGCTTCCCGGCAGTGAGAGGCGCTCGCAAGCCACACTTCCAGGGTCCAAGGAGGGATGCACAGCCTCACAGATTCTCCCGTTACTACCACCACCAACCGCAGAAGTAAAATACTTGTGAATTTCAAATGCAGAAGGGAAAAAGGCTGCAGCGGGCCGACTTCCTTCCCACACGGCACGGGTGTGAAGGCCTGACCGCAGCTAGTTTCTCCAGCAGCTTTTCCTGGTTGTTGCAGCTGTCCAACTCTTAGCACCGTGGTGGTGCAGTTGCCATCTTGGCACAACCACCGTCTCAACCGTTTGCAGCGCAGATGGGAGAACAGCGCTGCAGCCGAGCAGCCATGTTTTCCACAGCCCGATGCTCGAGCTTCAGAGTAGCCTTCCCAAGTTCCTGTCCAGTCGGGGGTTGCTGACCACCTGCTGAGGCCTTCCCCTCTCGCTTTTGGGGCGCCTGGTCGTGCTCCAAGCGATGCTCTCCTACGGCTGCTCTGAGCCAGGATTCTGCCAAGCGCTCCCATCGGTTACGGCAGCCCTACTCCGGCCGGCAACGGACTACCGGATGGGGCCTTGTGGGGGGGGAGCCCAGAGTGGTTCCAGGGGGAAGAAGGCCGCCTGCCTGCACCTGCATAGAGCTCTTGCGGAGGTAAGGAAGGAAGACGAGAGTGGGAAGCCACCAGCTCCTCCTGCTTCCTGGCACCGGCCCCTGGGCCTCCCAAGCACCTTGAGGTCCAGATAGGGGAGGGGGCTGCATGTGGTGAGATGTTCGGGGGAGGGTCAGGAGGAAGGAGGGGACACCGGCTGGCAACTCCCACTCTGAAAACCCCCAAACAGCTCCAGCCCCTTTCCTGGAGGCCAGGGCGAGTGGCAGAGAGAGGCCCATGCAGCCGGGTAGGGAGGGGGAGAGCTAGTCCTCCCAGGATCAGGGGGAGGGCGGAGGGAGCAATCCTCCCCTCCCCCAGAGACCAGCCAGAAAGTCCCCCGTCTTTCCGAAGGGGCCGAGTGCCCGTTTCCGTGCATAGTTTCAGAGGCCAAGGCAGGTGGTCCTTTGCGGGGGGCCGAGAGCAGCCAGGAGCCCCATCCCAGGCAGGCCTGGAGAGGAAAGATGTCCTGCCAGGTGCTCGCCCCGGGTGGCCGAGGGGAGGAAGATGGGCATCGGCAGGGAGGGAGGGGAGCCCAGCCAGCCGTCTGGTCAGCAGCAGAGAGGCCAGGCCGTGGGCAGCCCCGGCTTGCGCCAGGGGGCCTCTGCTACGTCACGGTGACCACTTGGCAGGAGCCGTTTCGGCAGGAGGGGCCGGGGGCCTCGGTGGTGGTGCGGCCCTTGGGCGGCCACTCCGGGTCCACCAGCAGCTCCTGGGCCAGGTGCATGTAGCGGGCCTTGGGCGGCCTCTTCTTCAGGCCCAGCAGCCCCGTCAGGGCGCATCCACAGCAGCGGTCCAGCCCCTCCTGGAACGAGACAGAGGGTGGGAAGCTGACCTCTGGGGCCTCCCGCAAGGCGCAGAGGGGAGGCTTCCCAACGCTGCCCCCCCCTTCCCCAGGGTGCCCCAATTCAGCTGCAGACCAACTGAGCGCCGTCCCCTGCCTGCACGGGGGCCGAGGGAGGGACGCTGTCGCCAAGCCTAAGTGCCAGCCCTCTAAGCTGACGGCCCAGCGCCAAGGCCCACTCGCCCGCTCCCCACGTTCTCTATCCCCCCCCCCGGAGCTTCTGTGAGGGGTGGAGGGGTGTGCAGCAAACCCCAGACCCTCCTGCCCTGCCCTCCCCAACCTATCAGACCCCCTGCTCTCTGACAAACACCCCACAGGCGAGCCCCAGGCCTTCTCCTCCGGCAGCCGAGCCCCCCACCCCCACCAACCGCCTTCCAAGGGGAGCCTCTGCATGCTTGACGAGGGAGGAAACGTGCACAGTTCCAACCTGAGCCGGGTGGGAGGAGGAGGAAGAGGAGGAGGAGGAGGAGGAGGAAGCTAGACGGTCCTCCCCTGGCTTGTCTCGACTGAAGAGGACCTTCCAAAGGACCAAGTCAAGGAGAAAGTTCTGTGGTTTGATCCGAGAGGCAGGGAGAATCCAGAAGGCACAATCAGGAGGGCCCCAGAACCAGAGAGAAGTCAGGGCGATCAAGTCAGTGCAGAGAAGGACAGGTGGGGAGGGGGCTCCCAGGAGGAGGAGGGGGGGCTGGCAGACAAGCGCATGCAGAGGGCAACCGTTCCTGCCCGGCACATCTGGTGCCGGACTGTCCCTTCCTCCCCCGACGCCGGGGTGGTGGTGGTGGTGATGATCTCAGGAGCACCTGAGCTCTATCAGTCAGCGTCAACTACCGCAAGACCCGGTAATTGCTGGCCCGTTTATGGCCAAGGGGAGCCCCCCACCCTGGCAGGGCTTCCTGCAGCTTGGCCCCCAGCTAAAAGCCCAGAAGGCACCTCTGTGGCCGTCAGAAAGAGCGGCTCCCCACGGCTCACCTCCACCAGCATGGACACCACGGCGTTGGCGATGACGATGAAGAGGACCGTGACCCGCCACGCGTAAGGCACGCAGACCAGCTGTGGAGCAACAACACTCTCAGGTGATGGGGGAAGGGCTGGCTGGAAGCCTCTCTTCCTGGGGCCCCCAGGGGCCACCCTGGGACCGGGGAGAAGCTCACCTGGGTGTCTCCACCCTCCTTGCCCGGCCTCTCCCCCAGATGGGTGCCAAGGGGGCTCAGTGAAAGTGCCCGGCGGCTGGGAAGGGGGCCGATGCTGCGGCCGGGGGCAAGACCCCCCTCTTACCTCCAAGAACGATTCGATGGCTGCCACCGGGTGGAGCAGGATGGTCAGAGCGAAGGCGTAAAGGGCAACCACGGAGACCACGAACAGATCTGGGGAGGGAAGAGGGGTCAGCTGCCTTCACCGCAACTCCCAGCAGAGAGAAGCCTAACCCTAGCCCCCCCCCAGGGCCGGACGTGGTGCCTTTTGGACGCCAAGACCTCCGACCCATCAGTCTTTGCTCAGCTCTGTGTGTGCGTGTGAGACTCCCTCCCCCCTCCCCGGGCTGGGCCACGTACAGTTCCTGTAGCAAGGCTGGCGGAAGGGCCTGCCCTTGGAGAAGACCACGGCCACAATGAGGTACTGGAAGCAGGAGACGAAGAAGAGGGTGGTGTTCTCGTAGTTCCGGATGTTGTGCTCGTCGTGGTCGTGGTGGGAGACGTTGGCCGGCTGGGAGGCGCTGGCCGCGGCCGAGAGGTTGCAGGCGCTGGAAGGCAAGCGGAAGGCAGGACTGGCCACGCAGCAGAGGCCGGCCTCTGCCACCGGCTTCCTCTGCGGGCATCCAGCCAGGCCCCGGACGGCAGCCACTCCAGTCTAAACAAGCCTTTGGGAAAAACTAAAATGCCGCGCGCACACACACACACACACACACACACACCCTTCCTGGGCTTTCTGCAGGCACAGCAGGGAAGCATCATCTTCCTTTGGGAGGGGGAACATACCCAACCCTCCCCCCCTTCCCGCCAGCTGCCCAAAGGCCTTTCAGCAGCAGCCAATCTCTTGCCCCCCCTGCTTTCCACGTCCCCCTCCCAGCCCCCCTGAGACCAATGGGGACCCCGCAGCACCCCAGAATCTGGTCTGCTTCCACGCTGGGCCTTCTGCTGGGTCCCAGCCCACCTGCAGGGTCCCCGAGTCCCCCCGCCCTCAGCAGCCTCCCCTCTCTCACGGCAGGCAGCGCAGGCGGCCCGAGTCCCCGCTCTTGGCTCCAGAGCCTGGGCCCGCCAAGAACCCTCCGGGGACTCGCTTCAAACCGCACCCAGGACTGGCTGGGCTACCTGGGGCCGCCCTGAGAGCAGAAACTCAGGAGAAGACCTGGGCTCCCATTGGAGGCAGTCCTGAACGAGAAACGGCTGAACTCGCGTGAAGCGCCTCAGGCCAGCTCAGCGGCTGTCCGCAAGGAGTTCAGTACGACTGTTAACTGACCGGGCAATCCTCTCGCGTGTGACCTGCCCACCCACCTTCCCTTCCCTTCCAGCCCAATTTACGGGCTGCCCCCACCCGGCTTCCAGTGAATGAGGTGCAGCTTCTGCCTCGTAATGAAATTGGTTGGAAAAGGGATGTTAAGACTCCTTATTTTTGCAAATAGCATTTTTTTTGGTGCAAATTTTGCAAATAATTAGGAACCCTTGGGACAAAAGCACAACGCGATGACGAACAAAAGAAGAAAATACTATTTAAACCGTACACCGGCCTAGCCACGCCACGGCAACTGATGTGTTGAGGTGCGGATTGTGAAAATGTTGTCTGCCTTTGGGAAAAAAAACTAGGCAGAAAGGCTGCTCCCGATTTTTTGGCCACCGCAGAACTGGCGCAGCCTCTTCCGTCCAGGGGCCCAGCCTTCCCCTGGAGGAAGAGGGGGAAACCGGCAGGGGTCCTTCGCTCTTCTCTGGGAAGGGGAGAAGCCCACTTGGGGTTGGGGGGGAGGAGGAGGAGGACTTTGGCTGCTCTTGGACGGTGCCGAGAGCAGCAGCCCCCCTGCCCCCGCCTCCTGCTGCTGCTGTCTCGTCCGGAATGCCCCTCCCGCCTCCCACCCGGCCGCGGTCTGCGGTCTCTGGCTGGACCTGCAGTTCCTCGGGAGAACACTTGGCGGCAGAGCCGCCATCCGACCTAGCGGGACCCTTTGAGGGGCGAGGAAGGAGCATCGGCTCCCAGCTCCGCAGCCCTCTTTCAGAGCAGCTCCCCTCCACGTCTCCGGGCAGAGCCAGACGGCCGGCCTTCTCTGGAGCTGGGGAACGGGGAGAACAAACACTTCCCCTGGCAGGCAGGGAGTTCGGGCCGCCGGGTGACTGCTGGGCCGAACAGCAACGCCTCAGGCCCCGGGGCTTTTCGCTCCGGTGAGTCCGCTGGAGACAAGGTAAGAACCGTTCTGCTGGATCGGGTCAAGGCCGGCCTTAGCCGAAAACCTTGGTTTTCCCGGGGGTCCAACCAGGCGCCTCTCCTCTGCAACTGGGGTGGGAGTCAGGTGCCGCCACCCTGGAGGGAATGAGCCCGTCTGGGGTTCCGTCAATACTCAAAGCAGAAAAATGTTGAGAAAAGGGTCCTGTCACGGCCACTAGGTGACAGCAAAACGCTCAACTGTCTATAACTCCCTGCAGCCATCTAGTGGGGGAAGGCTCAGAATGCAGATTTCCTGAATCCTGGCTCAGCAGTTCATGCTCCGTGGCCTCTCGGCATGCACGCTCTCTCTGCCCCACGGCCTGGGAACAGCGATCAGCTCCCGAAGTCGCAGCAACCGAAACGGCTTCTGAAAAGCCACGGAAGCAGCTGGGAGGGGCTTTCTAATAATCGGCCACGATTCTCCGCAGTGACTTCAACTGGGCCGGATTGCCAAGCTGGCCACTTACTCTGAGGAGGGGGTCCACGTCATGTACCAGGGCTGCTGCTTGACCCACAGGAAGGCCAGGAGCTGGAAGCCCAGGCAGATGAGGATCTGGGAGAGGACAGAGAAGAGGAGGGCCCCCGAGATGAGGCCGGAGGGCGGCCGCTGAGCCACAAGCTCCTTCCAGGCAGGATTCAGGCTCACTGCAGGGAGAGGAGAGGCCGTCAGGCAGGTCTGCCCACACCGCACGAAGGAGAGCAAAAGCCTCGGGACGGACACAAACGTGACTCCTCAAAAGAGGCTGGCTTAGTTCATACGCAAGGATGGATTAGTGGGGATTGCAAAGGATAAGGTTAAGCCTGTCGGGGGGGGGCTTCCTCTCCTGTCCCCCCACCCGGCAAAATGGCCCAGGAACCTTTGGGATGGAATGCAAAACTGGGCCTGGGCCTCTCAAGGAAGCCACCGTGCTCCCTCATCTGTCTGCAGGCAGGAAGGGACCCCAGCGCCCCAGAGGCTCCTCCCGTGGGGGAGGGGAGCCCGAGCGCCAACCCAGAGCTCCCAGCCTGTCCGACTCACTGGTGAAGACCAGCACCAAAATGATGGCCAGGTCGATGAAGAGGAACTGGAAGTCTCCCAGGTTGCTCTGCACCTGCCGAGGAGAGTTTGCGTTTCCATCGGGGGGGGCAGCTGCTCCCCCCTGCCCCCCCCCCGAGGCTGAGCTTCATGGTCTCCCTTCACAGCCCTTCCCGCACTCCCCCCCCGAGGAGGGGCCAGTCCCGGGAGCCCCAGCCAGGCAGCCGCTAGGGAAGGCATTCAGGGGGCAGGGATGGAGAGGAGCCCCCTCCCCTGAATGCCTGGCCGGGGCAGCCCCTTCCCTGCTTCTCCCCAGACCAAGAAGGGTGGGACTGAAGCCACCAGACGGGCGAGGCTTTCGCTGCCAGCGGGAGGGGGCGTCCCGCCTGCCCTGCCCTCTCAGTGTGCGGGGGGGGGGGGGAGGACCTCTGTCCTCCTCCTCCTCCTCCCAGCAACCCTCACTGGCTTGTCAGGGATCTTCCTTAAGGCCAATAGTAGCGGCAGACGTTGTAAATAGCTTGAGTACAGGTAGTCCTCGACTTACGACGACAACTGAGCCCAACATTGATGTTGTTAAGTGAGAAATCTGTTAAGTGAGTTTTGCCCCATTTTACGACTTTTCTTGCAACATTTGCTAAGGGAATCACGGCAGTTGCTAAGTTAGTTACAACGGTCGTTAAGTGAATCTGGCTTCCCCGTTGACTCTGCTTGTCAGAATGTCGCCAAAGGGGATCACGTGACATGGGGTCACTGCGGCCATCCTATCTATGAGCCAGTTCCAAGCGTCTGACTTTTCATCATGTGACCACGGGGATGCCGCAATGGTCATTAAGTGTGAAAAACGGTCACCAGTCTCTTTTTTTGGTGCCATTGTAACTTTGGTCACTAAATGAAGTGTCGTAAGTGGAGGACTGCCTGTATCCTGACTCCTAAATCCAGAACAGAGAGAGGGACGCTTTACTCCTGAACTCCTAAGCCTCCTCCCTCTGAAACGCCCCCCCCCGACCTACATCCTCCCCCTCTGCTGATCGTCCCGGGCCTGCCCTTCCCCACCTCCCCTCCGGAGCCCTGGGCAGCCCCCCTCCCCCCTGCCTCTGGCCCCGGCCATCCTCCCAGAGAGAGGGGGTGCGTGTGTGGGGGGGGCATCCTGGGCCCCGAAGAAGCACCCGGTTCCCTCCTTCCTCCAAGACAGAGGCTGGCCCCCGGCTTCACTCGCTGGGCAACCCAGGCCCCGATTCCCCCTCCTGCCCTATCAAAGCCGCTTGGGCTCCATGGCAGATTCTGCTTCCCCGGGTGGGCTTCGAGCGGGTCTGGGGCCCACCTTAAGCAGCGAGCGCAGCATACAGAGAACGCGCTCCCGAGGCCCCCGCCACCCCCAGCATCATCACGGCCGCCCCACGGGACAGGCCGGATGCCTGGGGAAGGTGCCCGGCGCCCTCCCTCCGAGGGAGGCCTCCCCCGAGGCAGCCAGAGACTTACAGAGTAGAGCAGAGTCACGCTGAGGTACTGGATGAGGCTGTACAAAGCCATGAATTTGAACACGCAGAAGGAGGTCATTAGGGCAGCCCGGCCTTCCCTGCGGAGGCAAAGCAGCAGCCATGGAGACGAACACGATCCCATTCCGTCTCCAGGTTTCCTCGGGGGGGGGGGAGAATTCCTGCTCAACCCCATCCAGGAAGGGAGGGGGCTTGTGTGGCCGGGGAGAGCCACCCGCTGTCCGCCTGCACACGTCTGGTGCACAAGAGAAGCACCGCGTCTCGGGAGAGCCCAGAACTCCAAAATGCAAGGCCCACCTGGGAACCGGTTCCGGTTCTTGCAACGTGGAGGCAGAAACGGGAGGCAGGATGGGTGTTTCCGTGACCCCCCCCAACCCTCCTGGGAAAGGAAGCTGTGGCTAACCCACCAGCAGTGCCTGTCCTTCAGGTGGCATGAGGCCCGCTTGGGCGGTAGAGCCCTGGGCCTGCGGTCTGGGCACCACGTCCAGAGGGGCTTAGCCGGTGGCCTTCTCCGTTCTCCCCTCCAAGCGGGGCCTCCGCATGCCCACAGTCTACACTGCATAGCCAGGCGCTTGGCCCGAGGCAGGAGGCCCTCCGGCTACGCGATGCCCAAACCCTTTACCTGATCAGGTTCGGCACGCAGGAGATGCTGGCTGCCCTGGAGGTGAAGGGAGAAGCGACGGACGCTTCCAGCTCGGAGAGTGAAATGCCGCCATGGGCCCTCTTCAGAGCCTGGGGGGGGGGGAAAGAGGTGTGAGAAGGGTGCCCTTTGGCCCCCACCGAGCAGCTGGAGGGAGGGGGAGGGAGGGGGGCATACTCACGCCACAGTCATTTGCTCCGTCTCCGCACATCCCCACGTGGTAGCTGCGAGAGAGAGCGGGGAGGGTGAGGGTCCCCCTGCGCACCAGAAGCTCCTTCTGCAGAGTGACCGTGGGCGGGAGGGGAGAGTTGTCCAGCAAAGGCTCCCACAAACCGCTTCCCTGGATCTACTTGACCAGCCCCCTTGGACTGGCCTTCAGGGAGTCAACGAAAGCAAAAGCCCCCCCCACCATCTGCCAGACCTGGAAAATGAGATCCTGGATCCTGGGGGGGGAGCTGGGCAGAAGGGGGCGTCCTCGGTGCTGGGAAAGAGGGAATATTTGCCCAGGGGACCGGGTTTGGCAGCGGCTGAGCGGTCAGGAGGCCGTGGGGTGCCAACCGCTTAATTTACGCCCGTCTGCTGAAGCAGCCCAGCGGAGGCACCGTCTCCTTTGCAGCTGGCTGAACCCCAGCAATTGGCAGGGCGGATCGGGAGGCAAAGCAGGGAGGACAAGGCTGGCAGCCGGAAGCCTTTCCTGCCCCTTACGTTCTCCCCCTGCCCTGAGACCCCCAGCGGCAGAGCCCGAGGGGGCAGGGGGCAGCCGGCTCCCTCCGAGTTCCAGTCTCGTGCCTGGTGACCTCAGGGCAGGGACACTGCTTGGCCCTTTCAGAGGCCGGCTGCTGAGCAGCGAGGCTTGCCTACTCTTTGAGGGGGGGCGGGCAGGCCCCCCCCCCGCAATTTTGTACTTACTCCACGTTTTGCAGGGCCTCCACCAGTTGTGTCTTTTGGTCGGGGGCCATGCGGGCGAAGACCGTGCCGTGCAGCACAAGCTGGAAGGCAAGGGGGGGGGGTGGTTGGTTCTCTCAGCATCCCGGGGGCAGGCGGGTGGGAAGGTGGAAGGGACAACAATTGCTGGGTTTTGTCTGTGTGTGTGTGTGTGTGTGTGTGTGTGTGTGTGTGTGTGTGTTTGGCAATATGGGCAAAAGTTTAACGCATCGCTCTTTTCATGCAGGAAATGTACCTTTCATTGTGTGGAAGCATTCTGCAGGGATTCTCAGAAGGAGGGGGCCTTTCTAGAACTGCTGCCAGCCCCCCCTTCCCCCCTCCCAATGGGAAAGCCTCAGAAAGGCCACAGGAAGTGCAGGCTCAGTTCTGGCTCTTTCAAGGCTGGGGAAGCCCCCCTCCTCTTTGGGGGAGGGTGAACGCAGGCAAGTGGAGGGGCCCAGAGGAGGACGCAGGTGTGGGCCGGCGGGCTCTTGGGAAGGAGACCCTCCCCACAGGGCTGCACAGACCCTCCCAGGAGGCGCACGCAGCATGGGCAGAGCTGACCCACGGGCAGAGCGAGACCCCAACACCACCGGGCTGGGACTGACCTTGGGCACCAGGTCCTGGAAATGCTCCTGGATGACGGCAAAGGACTTCCCGTTCATAGCAAAATGGAATTTGGTTTTGTGGAAGTCCTCAAAGTTCTGCTGGGCAAGTTTAATGGGAATGTCCTGTAACAAGAGAGAAACAACACACACACCCCCTTTCAATTTAACCATCTTTGGGCACGAACTCTAAACTCCACGTAAACAGTGAAGCACAGCTGCTAAAAGCAGCACTTTCTGATCAGATATTTGAAGTATAAAGTCAACAAAATCGGTCACTGCCGCCTAGACCTGGCAAAGGCGCGGGAGGGGGGGGAACGCTGACTCAAAATTGCCAAAGATTAAATATCTGATCTGAAATAAACCACCGCCAAATTTAGCACTCAATTAGACTTCCTATCCAAGGGAGAGTAGTTTATTTATTTTATTTATTAAAAGTTTATGCCGCCAATCTCCCCTACTTGGCGATTCTGGGTGGCTTGCAAGTTATAAAGCAAGCAAAAAGTAATTAAAACATTGAAAACCACACAGATTAAAATGTTATTGAAACACAGAAGTGAGAGTGCTCGGCCAAGGAGCAGCCAGCTTTGGCAAAAGAAAAGTGTGAACGGCCACGTCTTCCAGGCACAGACGCCCACCGACCTTCAAATCAGGGCAGTCCACTCCCCTCAATAGTATTAATTACATGAAACCGCAGCCAAATGGCTTTGAGGGCGGAAGGTCCCAGGGCACCCAGGCAAAGAGGCTCATTTCTGACAAAGGTGTGGTGAGAAGTGCATCCTGGGGGGGGGGGGGGAAGAGCTTTGCTCCTGTGCCTTCCTCCCCCCAAGGCCACCTTTCCTCCCACGGCACCCCTTCCTCCCCAGCCGGAAGCGCAGATTGGGGGAAAGTGTGGGGAGGCTCCCCCTTGAAGTGGGCTTCAGAGGGGCTCCTCTCCCTGCCCTCTGGAGGCCCCCCTTACCTCTGAGTTTATGGTGGGCGTGGCCTCGGGAGCCCTCTCGAGGGCATCAGCGTGGTGCCACTTGATCCTGGCGGGGTGCCCATCCTTGGGAGGTAGTGCTTCAGCCACAATGACCTTGTCCTGAGGTAGAATCATGCCACAGTCCCGGGCCACAGAGATGGCGGTCAGCATGTTGTCCCCTGTGAAACGAGCACAAGCGCGTGTGTGGCCAGGGCTCAGCCGCCCCTGGGCCATCCCACGCCAGCGGCAGTTCACACGGACACACCGGTATACGCGAGCAAAGGTGGGGATGTGGAACTGGAAGCCAAGTTAGGGTTGGATCTGATCTAAGAATCTGCCCCTCCTGAGCCCGCAGGATGTCCCCACAAGAGGAGACTGCAGAAAAACTGGAGACCAGCTGGAAAGGAAGTCCTCCGGGCAGCGAGGAGCCCCCGGTTCACAGCAAGGATACCCGACGGTGCTCAGCACCCGAATCCGGATCATCTCAGCCACAAGTGGGGGACCGGCTGGGCCGGGGGAAGGGAAAGTCCCCCCCCAGGCTCCGGGTGAGAGAGAAGGGGCAGGCCTTAAGCACGGCTAAACAAGCACCCTGGTGGGCGGCCCGGGGAGGACCCCGTCTCTTCCGGAGGAAGCCTCCCCTCGCTTAATGACGGCTACTTCAGGGAAAGCGTGAAAGGAAAGACGGACGGCCCCTCACACACACCTGTGACCATGACCGTGCGGATGTTGGCTTTGTGCAAGTCGTGAAGTACGGCTGGAGTTTCCGGCTTGAGTTTATTCTGCATGATGATGAGCCCCATGAAGTCCATGTTGGCCTCGATGGCGTCTCTGTGGCGGGAGAGGTGATTCCATGAAAACCAGGGCGGGATTCGCAAAGGGATCGAGGCCGGGAAGCTGCCGTGACTCCCAAGCGCGAATTCACACTGGAGTTCAAACTCTTCCCTTGGCACGAGAGGGGCTCAGGATTCGGATCCACCACGGGCACCCAGGCAGAACCTCGCCCGCTTCAGCTCTTTACTGCGCTGCCTCTGGTGCCGGGAGCCACGTGGGGCAACGAGGAAGTGCCCCACCCAGACTTGGCCGGCAGGGGGGCAGGAGGGGGGATGGGTCAGCCTCAGGCCTGCTGGGCACAGGCCGGAGGCCGCCTGTCAGAGCCAGGAGAGCTGGCAGCAAGGAGGCTTCTAGGAGATGCTGCTCGGGTTCAGAGGGTGTGTGTGTGTGTGTGTGTGTGTGTGTGTGCGCGCGCATGCGTGCGTCAGAACCTAGGCCTGCTGAGCAGAGAAGGCTGCTTCAGGCTGGGATCCAAGAAGAGTGTGGGGCGCGAGCCCAGGAAAGTCTTCCGGGGCTCCATCGGGCTGCCTGGACTACACCACCTCCCCCCCCACCCCCGAGCCCAGCCCCATCCACTCACCGGGCAGCGTTCTGAACCTTGTGCCAGGTGAGCCGGGACTCCAGCTTCCGGTGTGCCAGGGCGATCACGCGGAAGCCCTGCCGGGTGAAGTCCTCCAGCACCCGCTCGAAGTCAGCCGGCACTGGGGAAGGAAGAGAGGCCACCGGCTGAGGGCCAGGCCAGCAGGATCCCCGCCACCCTCCCTCCCTCCCCCCCTGGGAGCCAGGGGGGGCCCTTACCCGTGGCTGGCTTGCACAGCCCCGCAACCACCTCCGGGGCCCCTTTCACAAAGGCGTCCATCTTCTTCTCGCCCAGGATCCGGGCCACCACGCACATCCGCTGCAGAGCGGAAGAGAAGGGGAACTGCCGCACGATCCCGATTTCATAGCTGGCCTGGTCAAGAAAGGGCAGGTGAAGGGAGGCGCCTGGTGACCAGCTGGCGGGCGAGGGTGGGCACAGCCGCCCAGGGGGTGGAGGGCAAGCACTCACCGAGAGCTGAAACAGCTCCTGCAAGGGAAGGAGAGAAGAGAGTTTTGGGCAGGACCGCCTGGCCCGGAATTCTTCCCAGCAGCAGAGGCAGCCCAGGGGGTCTTGAGCCACGCAGTGTCCCCCCCCACCCCAAGAGGCCATGGTAGGAACACTCGTCGTGCGCACGCACACACACACATGCACGCAGAGGCACCTTCGGCTGTCCCGCAGCCAGCCAGAGCCTCGGCTCTCGCAAGGCGGCCCCCAGGGCGGCTCCCGGATGGTGCAGGAGCAGCCGAAGCAGAGAGCGGGAAGGAAAGAGAGGGCCAGGGGACCCACCATTTCCTTGTTGTTTCCAGCATGGAAGTCTGGAAGAAGCTGCTTAGCCGGCCGGACAACCGTGGGCATAATCCGGTTGTGAAGGGCCGTTTCCTCCTCCGTTGCCTCCTCCAGCACCTGAAGGAGACAGAGGCCCCGAGACGCCCGTCAGCCCAAATCCCGGAGCCTAAGAGGGTCTGCCGCCTCCAGAGCTGTGGGGAACCTCTGCCCCCCTCCCCCCACCAGACAGCCCCTTCCCCTCCCAGAGGGGACGTCTCCTCACCCATCCGGTGGCTTCAAACATCTTCAGATCGAGCGGATCTCCGGAGAGCACCCCTTCGATCTTGGTGAGGGAATGGCAGGTGGCCATGCAGGCAACGAAGGGCGAGCGCACCAGGCTCTCCTTGCAGGCGCTCTCCTCGGGCAGCTGGAAGCTGGGCGGAGGGCGGAGGCTGAGCAAGGCGCCCCTCGCCAGGACCCTCTGGAGGCTGCAGCCGCCGCCAGGTCTGCCTTCCCTTCCGGGCAGAAGGCCATCCAAGCACTGCCCGCCCCAAACCCTGGCCAGGTAGGGTGGCGAAGGGGGCCCTGGGGGCCCGCCTCCCGGTGGCTGAGGAGCAGGAGGACCACCGAGGATTGGACTCGCCTCTCTTACTTACCAGGCGCTTTCTACCCTTTGGATGCCCCAGAGGTCCAGGCCATCCTCCGTCAGGGTCCCTGTCTAGGGGGGAGAGAAAAGGGCAGTGGTGGCTGTGGGGCCGAGAGGGCTCGCCAACTGCTTGGCAGCCTTTGGGGGCCACAGCCAGAAAGACCTGACCGCAGACCGTAGACAAGCCGGCCCTCAAACCGAAGCAGAGCTGTCGGTCGTTGCCTCCATTGGGGGATGGAGAGAAGCTCCTGCCTTCCAGCGCCTGAGACGGCATGGGGGGGGGGTGCTGGGCGGGGGGGGGGTGCAGAGCTGAGGGAGGGGCAGCCAGAGGCCCCCTCCCCCTCCCTCCAGGGTAGGCCCAAGCGGCAGGAATGGGGTTACAACCCTGGAGGAGAAGAGAGACGTCCACCCCACCCGGGAAGGAAGGCCGTGCCGAGCAAAGGAAGCCCCCTCCCTCCCCGACCCACGCAGGAGCCCCCTGGCTCTCCCTGCCCCTCAGCCTTCTTTCCTCAGGGTGGCATCCAAGGATATCTGCCATGAAGGCTGCGCAGAACAAGAGGAGCCCGGGGGGGGGGCTGGCTAGTGGGCTCAAGGAGGGGGCTCCCCACAACTGCCTGGGAGCAAGCAAAGAGGCCTGCTGGGCTCCCCTTCCCTCCCTCCCTCCTCCCCAGATCCCCTCCACAGGGCCGCTGGGGCTGAATTCCTTGCTGGGTCAGCCCCCCCCCCCCAATCTCCTCCCTTCCAAGGTTGCTCCTTCCCTTGGCTTTTCCAAGCAAAATTGGGAGGGATGTTTGGCTGGACAGGCCCTCCAACGACAGCTCTGTGTGTGTGTGTGTGTGTGTGTGTGTGTGTGTGTGTGACTGAGCATTTCCAAAGCAAGGCCGGCTTCTTAACTGCGTGGGGAGGGGGCTGCATACAGGTTGTCTCTGAACCGGTCGGTTCCCAGTTACGAGGGGCCTCCCCAGAGCTACTTATAAACTGGTTTCAAAATTCCAACAGCTGCCCCCCCTCCGGTCACGTGACTGCCTTTTGGGCGCTTGGCAACCGGCCTGCATTTACAACCATTTGCAGAAGCCCGCAGTCGGGTCACCACAATTTCCAGTGATTTTTTTGTTTTTTGCTGGAAACTCACCTTTACTTCTGGTTTCTGGCAAAAAATGATGCGATAGATTCATCTAACCAGGAGTGTTTGCTTAGGGACTACCACAAAAAAGGTCGTGCAGGTGGTGACCCGCTTAATGGCCACCCCGACTTACGACTGTATTTCTGGGCTCAATTATGGCCAGGTCGAGGGCTGCCTGTCACATGGGGAGGGGCCAAGCTGCCCCTCGGGGACAGGATTGGGGGCCAGGCCTCTGCCCAGCGGCCCCTCCGAGGGATTCAGGGGCCGAGTGACCCACCTGGCAGGCCCAGGCCAGAGAGGGTGGCAGCACCTGAGCCGGGGGGGGCACTCTTTCAGGTCCCGCTGTCCCCCCCTTCCCTCTTCTTAGGTGGGGGCCTTGGGGCAGCAAAAGAGGGCCAGGGCCGGGGGCTCCCCCCTGAGTCCACCCAGCCCCCCAGGGCAGGAGAGCGGCCAGAGGCCTGACCTTGTCGAAGCACACGAGGTTCAGCTGCCCACAGATGTTGATCCTCTGGGGGCTGATGCAGAAGATCCCGACCTTCTTAAGCCGCCGCTGCGCGTAGACGATCCCGGCCGTCATGGCAGCAGGCAGGGCCGGAGGGACCGTGATGGTGATGATGTCCAGAGACTCAATGATGATAATGCGAGCGGGAACCTGCGAGGAGGGGCGGGCGTCAGCCGCCAGCCACGCTGCCCCTTGCCAGAGCTGCCGGGAGAGGGCAGCCCCAGTGCGGGCGCTTCCCTTGGCCCAGGAGGTGGCTCTGTGGCCAGCAGAGGCGTCGCCCAAGCCGGCACCTCGCCTTAAGGGCAGACCCTGACAACCGGCCCAGCCCTGGCGCTGTCGGGTCTGCCGGGGGGGGGGACTTCGTCAGTCAGCCCTCGACTGCGCCCAGAGAGCTCCCCACCTGGTGAAGGATGCTGATGACGATGGTGTAGAGGAAGCCGATGCCGGCCACGCCCACCAGGCAGAGCAGGAACAGGTAGGCCTCGCGGTAGAGCTGAAAGTCGGTGGGCTTTGGGTACAGGATGGAGCGCACCAGCTGCCCTTTCGAAGTGCTGAACCCTGCAGCCGGGAGGATCCCCAAAAAGCGGGTCAGAAGGGAGGCCCGCCCCTCCGCCACAGCCTGGTCCCAAAGCTGCCGAGGGGGCTTGGAGGCTGCCGCGCACCCAGAAGAGCCGGAGCCCCAGGCGGGAAGGTGAAGCTGGTGACCCAGGACAGCTCCCTCCGGTGGGGGGAAAAGGGTCTTGCGGAAAGCTCTCCCCAAAGAGAGGATCTGAGTCCCAGTGTTCCAGGGGGATCTCAAAGCACGGGACCGAAAGGATCTACGAGGAGGCAGGGTCAGTCTGGGGCCATTCCTTTCTTGGGGCGGTGGGAGGGGGGTGTTGCGAAGGGGAGGGTCAGAGGCTGTCTCTCCTGTGCCGGGACCCTCCGGAGCGGCACAGAGCGCCAGGGATGTGGCGCAGGTGACTCAGGCCCAGAGAGGCTGCCATGTTGGCATTCAGCGATCTCCCCAGAGGGATTCTGGGGGCCCCCACCTAGGGAGCCCAGAGGCGCATACAAGTCTGTGGCAGAGAAGGTCCTGACCCCAAAGGGGGCACCCAGGCAGCCACTCAAAGGGGCCTTGCTGTGGGGTAAGCAGTGGACTGGCACCGAGGGACCTGAACATCCCGGCAGAGGCTGGCAGGAATAGCCAACAGCCCGGAAGACAAGCGCAGGATGCAAAAAGATCCTGACTGTCCAACAAAATGAAATTTAATGTGGAGAACAGCAAGGTTTTACACCTAAGCAGGAAAAACCAAGGTACAAGTACAGACTAGGTGAATCCTGGCTCAAAAACAGTAACCGTGAGAGGGACCTTGGAGTCCTAGTGGACGATCACTTAAACATGAGCCAGCCGTGTGCGGCAGCAGCCAAAAAAGCTAATACAATCCTGGGTCACGCGAGGTATTAGTACCGCTTTTATAAAACCCTAGTGAGGCCACACCTGGAATCCTGCATCCAGTTTTGATCACCATATTACAAAAAAGATGTTCAGACTTTGGAAAAAGTGCAAAGAAGAGCAACTAAGATGAGTGAAGGCCTGGAGGCAAAAACACGTGAAGAACGGTTGCAGGAATTGGGTATGTCTAGTTTAATGAAAAGAAGAGCAGTGTTCCAGTATTTGAGGGGCTGCCCCAAAGAAGCGGCAGTCAAGCTCTTCTCCAAAGCACCTGAAGGCAGGACAAGAAGCAACGGATGGAGAGAAGCAACCTGGGACTAAGGAGGAATTTCCTTTACAGTGAGAACAATTAACCTGTGGAACAGAAGTTGCCACCAGAAATCGTGGGTGCTCCATCACTGGAGGCTTTTAAGAAGAGACCGGACAGTCCCTTGTCTGAGATGGTGCAGGGCCTCCCGCTTGAGCAGGGGGCTGGACTAGAAGACCTCCAAGGTGCCTTCCGGCTCTATTCTGATTGACATTGGGGCTGTGATGGGGGAAAGAGTTGGGGAAGGATCCGAAGCAGCCTTTCCTAAACACGCCCCTGAATCCAACACCTGGATCGTTTGGAGACCCCGGCCCTCCTTTCCGCCCAGCGCTGGCGTACCTGTTCTGACGACCACAGCCTTGACCAGCTCCCCAGTGTAGAAGCGGGTCTGAATGACCGTCGTGCCACAGAAGAGGGTGTGCCTCCGGTGCCCGTCCGGGTCGTACACTTCGCCCTCCAGGGCCTGCGAGTCCTTGGACGGGTTGGGCAGGTTGGTCTTGGTGACCGGGACGCTCTCCCCTGAGGGAAGAAGAGGCTTTCTCGCTGCCCGTGCCACCTGCGGCGTTGCGGCCCGGCCACTGGCACAGAGCAAGCACCCCCGACTCACCTGTCAACATGCTTTCGTTGACGATGCAGGTCCCGCTGAGAAGCACTGCGTCGCAGGGCATGATCATTCCCCGAAGCGGGACCACGATGACGTCCCCAGGCACCAGGTCCGTGGACAGGACCTCTTCCACCCCTACAGGGCAGACGAGAGGGTTGCAAGTGGAAAAAGCCCTGACCCACTCCTGCCTCCTCCGAACCGAGGCCGACGGTGCGCAGAGCAGCTGGCAAGGACTCTGGGTGCGGCACGAGGCTGGCAGAGGGATCTGCCAGTCCTGCACACGCTTGGCAGCAACGGGCAGTGGCCTCTCGGCACGTCCGCGAGCCAAGGACCAAGTCCAGGTGGGCAGCTGTAAAACGCTCCCCCACCCCCACAGCTGCTTGCACCCCAGGAGGAGCTTAAGCAGGAACCCCCAAAGGTGCCCCTCTCGCCCTCGCCCCTCCTGCCGGCTGAACTGCCCGTGCCCAGCCCATCCTACCGTGGTTGGCTCTGTTGACGGACACCCTGATGATGCTGTGAGCTGCCACCATGTCGTGCAGCATCGTGTATTGCTGAAGGGAGGAGAGGAGAGCGTTGCTAGCCAGACGCCCCAAGCCTGAGCGAGCCGTCCCGGCCACCCCACGAACCAAAGGGGGAGGCGGAAGGGGGAGCTGGCCGGCCTGCCTTGGGTGGCGTCCCCCTCTCTTGGAGCCACAAGGTCCCACGGATGCGGACAAGGCCAGCGTAGCTGGAAGACCCTCTTTCCGAACTGCCCCCCAGCTTTCTCAGAGTCCAGCCTGCATGACCCTCGTGCCTCTGGTGAAATCCCCAGCAGAGCAGGGAGGCCTCCCAGGAGGGGCTTCCCTATTTGGCCCAAGCGGAGCACCCCTGCCCCACGTCCTCCGGCCCAGCCAGCCGAAGCCTCCAGGAACAGCCACTGGAGCTGACGTGCCTAATTTGCTCCTGAAGCCAAAATTCAGGGATGCGCTGAGGAGCACCTGGAAGACTCAAAGTCTTCAGAGGAAGCCAGAACCCTGATCTGCCCTTTCAAAGGATGCTCACCCCACCCCTGCTCGGAGCTTCGCCCACACCTGGCACCCCCAGCAGGATGTGGCACCAATTCCAAGACCCCAGGCAGAATCCTGAGGCACCAAATTTGGGGGGGAGGGGGGAATGAGAAAACACATTATTCTGAAATAAGTATTTAATTAATTCTCTACAGCAGTGCCCCTCCCCTGGAATGGGGCCCTCCCATTGGCCCCCACCCTGCTTTGTCTAGAAGGGGTGGGAAGACTTGGCTCATCGCCCAGGCCTTTGGCAAGACTATCTGCTTCATCATGCTCGCCATCTTTTATCTTAATCGCCTATTGATTTTATTGCAATTTGTTTGCTTGATTGTTGTGAGCTAACAATAATCCTCGAGGAACGTCAGTGGAACAAGTCCTTCGGATTCCCTCGTCAGCTACTTTGGGGGGGGTTCCTGAAGACCATCCGGGGGGGTCCAACACGGTCCTTCTGTCCAGTTCTCTACGAATACCGCTGGTGATGGGGACCCAAACAGACCAGGGACAGGCAGAAACAGGTCACCACAGTCCACTTCGATCTGCACATTTTGTCTTCAGAGCTACAGGGACGCTTAAATATCTGGGAACTCTTTTGAATTTTCAATATTTCTGCATAAATATGACCTAAACTGGGCTCTCTTCACATAAGTCCTAAAACTGGATAAAGTGAATCCAAAATTAGTCAAAAACATTATATGTGTTAATCTATTTATTGAAGAAAGTGATCCAAAACTATACATATTTGTTTCTGACTCATTGAAGCAGAAATGTTGAAAATTCAAAATGGTTCATAAGCCTTTAAGCACCACAGCCCGAAGTGAGTGGCCAGATGAGGGCAGAATCTGGGACTCTTTCAGACAAACCGATGCCAAGAATGGACATCTGGGGTTTAGGGCAGCTCAGCACAGCGCGATGGGAACACAAAGGCCACGTTGCACAAAAACAGACTTAACTTGGGTAGTGACTGACTTGTGTTTGCTCCAGGCACTGGATCCTAAACTAACCAACCTGGCTGGATTCCTGTGACTCTCTCTGCCAATCGGAACGGGATCAGCTAAACAAACCTCACCAAGTCCGGCCTGCTGCACCCAGACCAGCCAGCTTATTGTGCAAAGCAGCAGTGAAAGGGCTCAAGTCTGCCACCCCCCGCAAGGCTTCTCACACCCACCTTTCGGATGCTGTACAGAGAGCTGGCGATGGAGATCAGAGACATGATCACAATGGCGATTGCATAGTAGTAATATTCGTCTGTGCACCACAGGATCACACTGAACAGCTGGAAAATGTAGAAAGGATTGAGGACCTGCCAGGAACAAGAGAGAGAGAGAAAACCAGAAACCAGCGTTAGATCACGACCTCTCCTTCACCTGGACCCTCCAATTCTGAATTCCCTACTCAGGGTGAACGTCCAGAGTCCCCCTGATCGGCTAGGGCGGAAAGGGGAAGGGCTCAGCACGCAGAGGGGGCCCTAGAAGCAGGAGGCCCACAAAAGGCTCTGCTCACCCTTGTAAAAGGCTCCGGAAGGCTGAAAGCCGAGTGCCCACCCCCCGCCCCACTTGCAAGTGGACAAGGAGAGGACTCCCTTCCACCTCAGGGTGAGGCTTCGCATGGGGGCAAAGCCTTTGCTGGGGCCCAGCCAGAGGTCACCCGTGTTGGACCGGAAGCGTTTGGTCTTCCAGAAGACGTAGGTGGGCAGAAAGGAAGAAAGCGCCACCGACTTTCCCTTCGGATGGATGCGGGAGGCTGTCCTTTGCACAAACAGGCAGCAGAAGAGGTTCCCTTGGCTGGTCAGGCTGATTTTATTAAAAGTCACAGGGATCGGACCCTACGGAAATGTTACTGAAACCCTTGTGTCAAACTTCACGTCCACGGTGCAGGCAACAGGGGTGCGTGACATGCCAATGGCATGTATTACTTGTGTCCGCTGTCAGTAAGCGAAGTGAGTTTGGGGAGAAAGCAGGACATCCCGTTAACTGGGGCATCTGAGGTTAAAAGGTTAAAAGCCATTCAACGACACAGTAACTTACTTCTTGGGAGTTCTTTGCTGAGTGAAATTTTGCAGTGTGAATAACATGTCTGAGAAGAGCTCACTGGATTACGATAGAGGGCAGTTTTAAAAATCAACCCTTGGGGTAAGGTTAATATTCTTAAAATAAACATGCAATATTGTAGACCCAGCGTGGAATTCATACAAACACACAAACATATCTACAAAGTATTTTCCAACATATAGTACATCATTTCCTAAATGGCTGTGGGGGAATGACCTTGGAAATACGTGCAGCTGTCTGTCAGAGGGGAGAATCTGGCTTTCCGTATCTTGAATTAGGCCTCTGGCATGTTTTATAGCGCCAAATTGTGGATGAACGAACAAAGATTTGCAACAGAAATCAAGGCTAATAAAGTTTCTTCCAACATATTAACAACAAGAAAAAAGTTAAGGAAACTGTAGGTTTCCTTAAAGAGAGAGGATGGCAAGGAATAACAGACAACAGGGAGAAAGCAGAGCTGCTTAACTCGTTCTTTGCATCAGTCTTCACACAAAAAGAAACTACAGCCCAACATAACCAAAAAAACCACTGCAAAAGACAAACTAGAAAAAAAATTAAAATAAGCAGGAAAATGGTAAGAGAACACCTATCCAACCTTGACGGATATAAATCACCAGGCCCCGACGGATTACATCCCAGAGTTCTGAAGGAACTGACAGATGTTATCTCAGAACCACTGCACCATATCTATCAAAAATCCTGGAGCATCGGGGAAATTCCTGAGGATTGGAAAAGGGCTGATGCGGCTCCCATCTTCAAGAAAGAGGGGGAAAACGGACCCAGGAAACTACAGACCAGTCAGTTTAACATCAATACCTGGGAAGATCCTAGAAAAGATAATCAAAAAACGGATCTGCGAACAACTAGAAGCAAATAAAGTCATAACTAGTAGCCAGCACAGGTTTGTTGAAAACAGATCGTGCCAAACCAGTCTTCTCTCGTTCTTTGATAAAGTGACTAAACTAGATGACCAGCGAAATGCTGTGGACGTAGTATACTTAGATTTCAGTAAAGCATTTGATAAAGTAGACCACAACCTACTCCTTGGTAAGCTAGGAAAAGGTGGAATAGACAAGATCACCACCAGATGGATCTGCAGCTGGCTGGCAAACCGTACTCAACGAGTAGTCCTCAATGCTACTACATCCACACGGAGAGAAGTTAGCAGTGGGGCACCACAAGACTCCGTCTTAGGCCCAGTACTTCATCTTCACCAGTGACTTAGAATTACATGAGGGAATTGAACAGGAACTCATCAAATTTGCAGATGACGCTAAACTGGTAGGTAAAGGTAAAGGTTCCCCCGCACATGTGTGCTAGTCGTTTCCGACTCTAGGGGCCGGTGCTCATCTCCGTTTCAAAGCCGAAGAGCCAGCGCTTGTCTGAGGACGTCTCCGTGGTCATGTGGCCGGCATGACTGGATGCCAAAGGCGCACGGAACGCTGTTACCTTCCCACCGTAGTGGTCCCTATTTTTCTACTTGCATTTTTACGTGCTTTCGAACTGCTAGGTTGGCAGAAGCTGGGACGAGTAGCAGGCGCTCACTCTGCTATGCGGCACTCGGGATTCGACCCGCCAAACTGCCGACCTTCTGATCGACAAGCTCAGCGTCTTAACCCACTGAGCTCAGAAGACAAACTCAGGATCCAGAAAGATCTTGATAAACTTGAACAATGGACCCTATTCAACAAAATGAGTTTCAATGTGGAGAAAGGCAAGGTTTTATACTAGGCAGGAAAAAATCAAAGGTACAAGTACAGATTAGGTGAGACCTGGCTTAAAACAGAAACTGTAAGAGGGACCTTGGAGTCCCAGTGGACGATCAGTTGACCATGAGCCAACTGTGTGCAGCAGCCAAAAAAGCGAATACAATCCTGGGTTGTATAAACAGAGACGCAGAATCAAGATCACGCGAAGTATTAGTACCACTTTATAAAACCCTAGTAAGAGCCACACCTGGAATACCGCAACCAATTTTGGTCACCATATCACAAAAAAGATGTTGAGAGTTTGGAAAAAAATCAGAGAAGAGCAACTAAGATGATCCAAGGCCTGGAGATTAAAACATAGGAAGAACGGCTGCAGGACTTGGGTTTCCACCCTAGAAAGCTGAGAGCAACTATTAAATACTAAGTCTCTTTCTCACACACACACACAGACACACACACTCTCACACACATCCAGTTGCACTTTATACATTTGTGTGGTAATGAATCGGTCGGAAAGGCAAGCTTTAAAGTTACAAGAATTCCAGTTGTCTTCAGCCATTTCCCTGGGAAGATGCTATCATCAGTACCAAAAGTCTCAACAGAAACTACGCAGTGCTTCATTCAACAAAAAATTATGTACAGTATTTTGGACTTATTGGAATCCATTGTGGCTATGTGGAAAAACCTGAATAAATATCCATTTAACCAACCCCTAGGCTGCCTGAATGTCGTAAGGGCAACTCTTGGTGGCTTACAACATGTTGACGGTGCAATAAGATAAATCTTTCATTTAAATGCTGCGTGTCCCAAAAGCTTTAAAACTCAATTTGAGACAAGATTTAATATCAGAGTCTTTTGAGCTATATTCTTTATTGTGTGAAAATTGGCACCTGGACAAGGAAATCGAATCCTGTGTGTCCTACTTAAAATATTTTCCAGCACAGGAAAGATAAATTCAGGGCCTCAGCTATTCAAAAGCTGGCAGAGCTGATGTCATTAGCAGTTTAGGACTGAGTCAGTTATTGAAGTAGATAGACGATTGCAAAGAAAGACAGCCTCCACTGAAATGCCTTTGTATATATTCTAGTTTTGAATTTTAATTTAGTTTTCCTTTTTTCTTTATCATTATTTTTCCTTCCCTTTTCTTTTGTTTTTAACTCATCCAACAGAAGCAAAAAGAAATCAGGCGTTGCAGAGTGGTTCAAAAAGTGAAGAAGAACTAAAGAGCCTCTTGTTGCGGGTGAAGAAGGAGAGTGCAAAACTTGGGTTGAAACTTAACATTAAGAAAACCAAGATCATGGCATCTGGCCCTCTCAATTCCTGGCAAATAGATGGGGAAGAAATGGAAGTAGTGACAGATTTTATTTTCCTGGGCTCCAAGATCACTGCAGATGGGGACTGTAGCCAAGAAATTAAAAGACGCTTGCTCCTGGGGAGGAAAGCCATGGCAAATCTAGACAGCACACTAAAAAGCAGAGACATCACCCTGTCAACAAAAGTGCGTATAGTCAAGGCTATGGTCTTCCCAGTTGCAATGTATGGCAGTGAAAGTTGGACCATAAGAAAGGCTGAGCGCCAAAAAATTGAGGCCTTTGAACTTTGGTGCTGGAGAAGACTCCTGCGAGTCCCTTGGACTGCAAGGCGATCAAACCGGTCAGTCCTAGAGGAGATCAATCCTGACTGCTCTTTAGAAGGCCAGATCCTGAAGCTAAAACTCAAATACTTTGGCCACCTAATGAGAAGGAAGGACTCACTGGAGAAGAGCCTAATGCTGGGAAAGATCGAGGGCAATAGAAGAAGGGGACGACAGAGAATGAGGTGGCTGGATGGAGTCACTGAAGCAGTAGGCGTGAGCTTAAATGGTCTCCAGAAGATGGTAGAGGACAGGAAGGCCTGGAGGAATGTTGTCCATAGGGTCGCGATGGGTCAGACACGACTTCGCAGCTAACAACAACAAGAGTGGTTCAAGCTGGCTGGGGAATTCTGGGAGCCCACAGGTCTCAAACTTGCACTGGACGGACACCCCCGCAAAGACACCACCCCCCCAGGGCGATGGCCCAGCCTGCTCCCCTCCATCCCTTTCTGTCCTTGCCTGGCCCCCTCCCACCCGAGGGTCCCGGAAGGCTGAAGCAGAGCAACCGGGCTCTGTTTAACGAGCAGGAATCTTTTTTAAGACGATGTGGCAGGTTAAAAACAGGCAGGCCAAAGATTCTGGAGCGTCCTTGTGGACAACCCAACCCTCTACCTGCGTTTTGAGATAAAAGCCAACCGATTCTCACAGAAACTCACCTAGGCAGCAGCAGTGTGAGACAGAGGAACTGAAGGGCTGCTAGTTTCTCCCCCCCACCCCCGCTAACGCTTTCTCAAGACTCAGAGGGCCAATAATAGCAGTTCCCCACCTCCCTTTCACAGCAAAAGACTCACCTCTTTAATCAACAGTTTAAAAATGGAAGGCACTTTGACCGCAATTTCATTCGGTCCGTAGAAAATCTTCCTGCATCCAAAAGGGATAAAAAATGAAAGTGCGTGAATTTAGCTCACCGCTGCCGCCCAACAGCCACCCAGCACCAAGAGGGCCAGCCTGGAGGAGGAAGAGCTGGCGGATGGGAAGGAGAGGAAGGCAGGGAGGGTTCCTGGGCACCCCTGGGCCCTCTCCGGATGGCCACGAGCGGTGGAAGCCGAGTGGGGAGAGTGGTGGACGAGGGGCAGGGAAGCAGCCGGAGCGGAGGGAGGCTGGCGGGGAGCCCTGCGCCGAACCCCGTGCCCCTCGCAGGGGCTCACCGGTAGTCCTGCATCTCCTTCGTCAGCCCCGTGCTGTGTTCCCGGTGGATGGAAGCGCAGGAGGTGGAGTCATCCAAACCCCTGCAGGAGAGGGAGAGGCGCAGGCGGGTTAGTCGGGAGGAGCCCTCCTGCTGCCAGGGCCTCTCTCTGGGCATGGAAGGCGCCGTCCATCTCTTACTTTATGGAAATGAAGTTCTGCACCGCGTCATCCCAGAAATACTTCACGCTGTGGTGGGTGAAATAGCGCAGCTGGAAGGCAAGAAATGCAGAGCGCGTTGCTGCTTCAGGCAGAGACTCAGCAGGTGCTGCTCATAAAGGCGGACTGAGTTTTGGCGGCCGTACACCCCACGCTTCCGCCCGCTGCCCTCCCTCCACCCACCCCGCCTTCCCTGGGTCACTTTACCCGCAGGAGAGGCCAACGGAGCGTGGAGCGCCCTTGTTTTTCTCCCCACTGCTGTGGCCCCATCAGGCAAAGCCCCCCCCTCGGGAAATGAGGCCTAAGCAGGCTGCCCTTGGGGAGGGAGGGGGGAGGGCAGCCTTCTGGCGGTGCTGGGTACCTGGAGGAGCTGTGGGGCCTGGGAGAGGCCGTTCAAGGCGCTGCTGCCCTTCTCTTCCGAGGAAGGGAGGCAGAGAGGGGTGCTGGAGCCATTGGCCACCTTGTCCGAGGCCATCTCTGCCGGGGCCTGCAAGGGGTGGCGCCCCGGGGACAAGACGGTGCGGACCTTTGCGCAGAACCAGGTCTGGAATTCATCCTTTGGAGAAAGGGGGGGAAGAAAGGATGGTTTTGAGGAGGAGTTCCTGGAACCACAGGAGACCAAACAGGTCCAGCTGCCAACCCTTGTGCCGGCTTGGCAGATCCCTCTTCCTTCCCTCAGAGCGGCCTGGCCACGCCATAGGGCAGACTCTCTGGGGCCAAGGCGGCAAAGGTGGAGCCACCTAGGACAGGGGTGGCAGGGGCTCAGAGGCCAGCCCAGAGAGCCTCCCCTAGGGGCAGCTGCCAGCGGACACACCTGGCCTGAGAAGGCCCACCGCGGGATCAGGCCAAAAGGGCCAGTTCTGAAGCTAAGCCAGGGCTAATTCTGAAGAGCTTCTGCCCTAACCCGAAGCCTCTTGTCCCCCCCCTTCTCCACGGCAGCCGATCTCTCTGAATTCTCCACCTGGGTACTTGCTAAGCCTTCCTTTCCCGAGCTTCAAATGATCCTCCTGGCCGCCGTTTCTCTCCACAACCCTCCTGTTGCTCGATGCACAAAATGGCTGCCAGTTTCAAAAAGCCATAAAAACACAACTTCTCCTTCTCCTTCCTCTTACCTTGAATCTCTCAGCTCTCTTGCGGCTCAAACAGTCCTCAGCTCTTTGACTAGGTGGGAACCGCTAGCGACTGTCTTAGCATGTTGAGCATTAAGCTGATTAACTTACGTGGCCCCACAAACTGCATTTTGTTAACCCAGTTTTAGGTGCTAGCATGTTGGCTGAACCTAACCTCGATTTTCTTTCAGGTTTTCTGCTTTTTATTATTATTACTGAGAAGGATGAAAGACAAGCAAGTCCAACTGCTTGGCGTTAAGAACAATTCTGGGATCCAGAGGAGCAGACGGGCCTTTCGAGATGCCCCCGAGGTGACCCCCACAGCCCCCCCCAGGCCACGGACTTACGGTGGTTCTCAGCAGGGCCACCTGGCAGCGTCTCAGCGAAGCCCTTTGGCAGGTGGCCTTCACTCGCCACTCCGGCATCCAGTAGAGGAGGAGGAGGAGGAGGCCGCCCGAGCACAGCACCCCTCCGGCCACAAAGACCAGCTTCCACCGGCAAAAGTTGTACCCGTAGATTTTCTGCACAGAAAGAGAGCAGGCGGAGCGTGGCAGTTCCAGCAGGGTATCTGTGGGGGGGGGCTGGGTGCAAGTGCCCCCCTGCCCCACAGTCTGGCTGTGGGTGGCTCACAGCTACCATGGGACCAAAAGACTTTCGTGGGCCTGGTGCAGGAGGAGTGATCTTATGTCAACGCAGCTAAAAACGAATGTTATTGCTTGACAAGAGATGAAGTAGTAGCCATTTCGTACGTTAAACTTGTGTATTGCTTTAAAAGATTGAGTTTAAGGTTGGGAGGGGGGACCAGTAGGATTGCACCTTCAAGGCCATCTCTCTAAAGCAGATAAGACCTTGGCGGTATTGGAGAATATGATTAATGACAAAACTAGAAAGATGGAGAAATGTGTTTTAATATATTGCGCAAGGGGCAGAGATTTCATATTCCAGCTTCCTTTGAGAAAGCATTTGCAGGTGTATTAGGCTAATAAAGGACTTTTAAAGTAAACAGTCACTTGAAAAGCCCTTAGGTCGGAAACTTGACATCTTACTGGCCTCCCCCTCAGCATCCTTTTGGGAAAAATCACGCAAGAGGCCTAAGGAATCCCACCCACAATACTGCAAAGAGCAATAAGCTGACTTTGTAATAATGCCGCTGGGGGGGGGCGAAAGACCTAATAAGCAGGCATATACATAGAATGAAGGCTATTGCTAAGCACATTGGTTTGTGCTTAAATTGTAAGCCGCCCTGAGTCTTCGGAGAAGGGCGGGATATAAATGGGATTAAAATAAAAAATAAAAAATAAAGAGCGACTAGCTCAAAGGGGCTAAATTTAAGTGGGCCAAAGTGAGAACAGGACAAAGAGGTCCACATTGAGTCACCCAATGACGCCCCTTTTGATCTACGGGGCTGCTCCTGCCTCAGCCGAAGGGCGTCAAGGACCTCCCAGGCTTCCCTCTGAGAGCCTGCAAGCAGACCCTGCCTTTGTTGGGGGGGGGAGCCGGGGGGGGAGGAGAGGGGCAATTTCCCTACAGATGGTGTCGGCAGCTGGCTGGAGGGAATAAAGTCACCTGTGGGAACCAGGCCCTCCACACCTCCCCAGGAAAGAGGAAGGAAGGAAGGGAGGGAGGGAGGGAGGGAGGGAAAGGGAGGGACTGCTTGAGGCATTAGATTCTGTCTCACGATTTTCCAGGTCTAGGTGGTCTCTATGGGCATTTATCTCCCCCAAACAGCCCTGTGAGGTAGACTGGGTTGAGAGAGAGAGAGGAACTTCCATGGCTGAGCAGGGCCTGTTGAATCCTTTGCTCTCCCAGGGTAGGATCAGAATGGCTGCAGCAAACCTTTAACCTCTGCTCAACGATTCCCTGCACCTTGGTGTGTGTGTGTGTGTGTGTGTGGGAGGGTGTCCATGCCATGCAGTGGGGGAGGGAGGGAGGGAGGGAGGAGAGGAGAGGGAGAGAGATGAGGATTAAGGAACTACCAGCTCCTCCTCTTCGCCTTCCTGGAGCAGGCTTTCTTCGTTCTCCATGATGTCGAACTCTCAGTCCCAGGGAACCTAGGATGGGGAGAGACGAGGGAAGAAGCCTTGAAAACAGCCTTTCTCATCCTTGCGGACTTCAACTCCCAGCATTCCCCAGCCAGCTGCAGCCCAGACCTCTTAAAGGGCCAAGGTTGGGAAATGCTGTTCTTAAACCACGTTTACAAAGAGCGGCTCTGCCTTGGCTTCCTTCAAACGTAGCACCCTAGACGCGCTCCAGGTGGGGAATACGGGGGAAACACCGCCCCAACTCTCCCCCCTCTCAATGTCCCCCCCAACGTCACCCACTGAGAAACAAGCCTGGGGGGGGGCAATAGCTTAGGGCAACAGCCTGGAAGAAACTCAACTACGGAGCTCTTAAAAGCACGCAAACGTTTTGCTCCTTGTCACCCTTCTGCTACAAAAGGTGGTAAACCCTTCGTTTAGTGACCGTCCGAAGTTGTAACTGCATAACTGCATGACCATTTTTCACACTTACCAACCGCTGCAGCATCCCCGTTTGGGCACTTGGCATGTATGCATGAGGGCTGCAACGTCCGGGGGAGGGGAGGAAAGGTTTCACTTTTTTGCAACCTTCCCAGCCAGCTTCCAAGAAGCAAAGTGAATGGGGGAAGCCAGATTCGCTTCACGACCACATGTTCCACTTAACAACGGCAGCGATTCACTTGAACCATGGCCAAAAACAGATCGCTTAGCAGCTGTCCTGCCTAGCAAGGGAAGTTCAGGTTCACTCCAGGGTTACCTGCACATAAATCCTGTCCACCAAAGAAACAGAAACCAAACCACCCAGCAATGGAAGGCAGCTCAGCCTGAAGAGTCGCACCCGGCCTTGTCTTTCCTCCTCCTCCTCCTCCTCCTCCTCGGCATTTTCTCTGCCACTTAAATCCCCCACACCACCCCGGTCTCTGTCCCTCCGCTGAAGACACGAAGGGGATGCTTCCAGGCGTGCTGAGCCCATTCTTTCGCCGTGCCGGGAAATAATGTGATATTGCCATCGACGCCTCTGATAAGGGGTTTGATTAGTTTTGATTACAGATCTCAAACGAACCCAGAGTTTTACCACCGTGCATCGGAAGCCCTCGGCCACGTGTAGCGCCCACCTGAAGCCCTGGGCGTTTTCCCCTTGGGAAATGGCAGAAGGACGACTTTTTTTTTTTACCACAAATCCTGAGTGGACGTTCGCTCTCACCCCTCCCTGCCAAGGGGCTCCACCTAACTTCCACGTCTCTTGGAGGAAAAAGACCACTTCCCAGACGGCAAACGCAGAATAACAGAGTTGGAAGGGGCCTTGGAGGTCCTCTAGTCTAGGGCTCCTCAACCATGGCCACTTTAAGACTTGTGGACTTCACCTCCCAGAATTCCTCAGCCAGCTTTGCTCGCTGGGGAATTCTGGGAGTTGAAGTCCACAAGTCTTAAACTGGCCAAGGTTGAGGAGCCCTGCTCTAGTCCAAGTCCCTGCCCAAGGCAAGAGACCCTATACTGCCCTGGTCAAATGGTTGTCCAGTGTCTTCTTGAAAGCCTCCAGTGATGAAGCAACCACAACTTCTGGAGGCCACTCCCGTTCCACCGGCTGATTGTTCTCAGGAAATTCCTTCCTAGTTCTAGGTTGGGTCTCTCTTCAATGGTCTTCCACCCGTTACTTCCAGTCCTGCCACCCGGTGCTTTGGAGAAGTGATCAAACCCCTCTCCCCTGGGACAGCAGCCCCTCCAGTACTGGAAGACAGGCTACCCCTAATCCTTCTCTTCCAACAGGCTAAACCTGCCTAGCCCCCTTAGCCGTTTCTCATACAATTTAGCCTCCAGTCCCCCAATCATCTTTGCTGCTCTTCTCTGCACTCTGCACTCTTTCTAGAGTCTCAACATCTTTTTCACATCGTGGCGTATTCCAGGTGTGGCCTTAACAAGGCCTTGTAAAGCGGTATTAACACTTCACGTGATCTTGATTCTATCCCTCTGTTCATGCAGCCCAGCACCGTGTTGGCTTTTTTGGCTGCCGCCGGACACGGCTGGCTCACACTTAGGCGATTGTCCCTTAGGACTGAGGACTCCAATCTTTCTCACGTGATGCAAATGGGCCGGTGCTACCACCCACGTGACACTCGCTAGCACCGCCACGTTTTTGCCGTGTGGCGCCCGTTTTCACTGCACGGTGCCGTTTGTGTAGCGGCTGCAGCAGCACAAATGGGGGTGAGTGCGCACACACACACATGCGCACACTGGCCAGCCTGTTCCGCAGCCCAGTGTCCAGTAGGCCATGGCCCGGTAGTGCCCTGCAGCCCACAGGCTGGGGACTGCTGCCTTAGGACTCCATAATCCCTCTCACATTCACCGGTGCTACTGTTGAGCCTATTCTGCACCTGTGGATTTGGTTTTCCTTACCTGTTTTGGCCTGCATTCCTATTCTGTCTTTTACAGTGCTGGTTTTCATAGATTGGCCTTCCTCCCCCCCCCCCCTTTTGTCTAAAGACAAATGCAAATAATGAATTAAGCAGTTCTGCTTTCTCCCTGAAACCTGTCACCTCCTTGCCATCTCCTCTTATTACTGGGTCAATCATTTCCTTGACTTTTTTTCTGGTTTTTTTACATGGTGAAACTTTTTAAATTACTATTTTTGACATTTGTTGCATGTCTTAGTTCATTCTGAGCTTTCCTGACTTCGTCTTTGCAGATTCAGGCTATTTCGTTTTACTTACGTCTCCTTCTTTTCATTTTTTGCACTTGTCCTTTTTCTGTTTCAGTTTATCTGAGAGTTCTTCAGCAACCATGCTAATTTCTTCTATGATCTCTTATTTTTCTTTTTCAGTGGTATTGTTTTGGACTGGACTTTTCTATAATCTCATTTTTCAGATTTCCCCAAGCTTCCCGAGTTGTTTTCCCTTTAGGTTTTTCACCCATGGAATATTTCCCAAGCTCTATGTTTGTTGGAATCAGCCCTCTTAAAGTCTAAGACACTAGTTTGATTTTTTCCCATTGCTTGTGTCTACATTATATTGAATTCCAATATGAGATGGTCACTCAGCCCCAAAGTTCCCACAACTTCAACCCCATCTATAATTTCAGTTCTGTTGATAAGAATTAAGTCCAGTATAACTGACCTTTTAATCTCCTTCTTTACCTTTTGGGAGACAAAGCTGTCAGCTAGGTTCATCAGGAATCTGTTTGATCTCCCACTAGGTGCAAAGTTTGTCTCCCAAGGAGGCTATGGGGCAACTGCTCTTTCCCACAAGCAAAGCCCCAGGCCCTGGGACAGCCTCACTGGGTAGGAGAAGTTGAGAAGCTCTTAAAACTCCTTGGAACACCCATTTTTTACTCGACTAGTAAAGCCAAGTTAGGAGCTGGAGTTAGAGTTAGAGGTCTGCCATTTAGATCTGGACCCCAGGACGAAGCCCCTTCCTCCCATCTGCCGATTTAGAATCTATGCCGCTGTCTGAGCAGATCTCAGAATGTCTCCTTGGGAAAAGCGAAAACAGAAACAACAAAAAAAACCTCCACTCTGCGATCACCTGTTCTGGGTGGGAAGGAGGAGGAGGAAGAGGAGGACACCTACATACAGACCACCTGGGCATCCTTCAAACTGACCACGTCAAGCACACTGAAGCCAAGGAGAAGGTTAGAAACGAAGGTATCAGGGGAGTGGAAGAAGATCTGAAGGTCCAAACTCAGAGGGGGAAATGCCGCCAAGGCCACCAACGCCTGGGCAGTTCGAGTCGCTGCGTACACAGAGGGAACAGTGAGCTGGACTCAAGCAGAACTGAAAGCCCCGGATAGGAAGGCCAGCAAAATAAGGACAATGAATCCACACAGCCATGCTGACAGGCTCTACTTACCAAGGAAAACAGATGGGCGGGGAATGCTGCAAGCAGGTCAGAAACTTGAAGAAGGGTCACTGGAAGAACATCTGAAGGACAGAGAAGAAGATGCACTGAAGCTAGTACACCAGGAAGGCTTACTGACCACTGGAGAGGCCAAACTGGCCTACAAGAAAGACCAAATGGAGAACAGGAAAAGACGCGGGAAGACAAAGTAGCACACGCGGCCACTACATTAAAAAAAAAAAACAGCAGGCAAAGCAGGTAACCACAAGACCTGGCCATGGCCAAGAGCAGGGAAGTCGAAGAGAGAGACCGAGAGGCTAATATTGGCCGCACAAGACCCAGCCTTGAGGACCAGTGCACTGAGAAGGCCACAACAAAGAGCAAATGCCACCTCTGCAAAGAAGCTGAAGAAAGAGCGGGCCGCTTAATTCGCTCCTGCAAGAAGATCACTAGGGCCGACCACAAGCAACAGCATGACAAGGTAGCAGCAATGGCGCCTTGGAATAGAGGCAAGAAACCGGTGGTGCAAGCAAGAACCGGTGGTGTCATAAAACAGAGACAGTCATAAAAAATGAAGATGCTCTAAAGAGCTCGGGGACTTTAAAATGCAAATCAACAGAGACCAGCCACGTAACATTCCAGACTTTGCAATTTTTGATAAGACAGGCAAAAAAAATCTGAATAATGGATGTTGCAATACCTGGAGACACAGAATAGAAAAACTGGAGAAAATCCAACATACGAAGAGCTGCAAATGGAAGTTGAATGACTGGCAAAAGAAACCAAGGCTCACACCAACAGTAACAGACGCTCTGGGTGCGATCGAAAAACGCCTGAAGCACCCCCTGAACACCAGCAGCATTGACAAAATCGCCATCGGTCAACTGCCAAAAGCAGCCTGCCTCAGGAAGGCTGACCTTCTGATACCATCAAGTGACACCACCTGCCTATCCCAGGTTCCTCCGAGTGGATAAAAATGCCAAAGTCCCTCTAAACATCTGGCTGATAAACCCTAATCAATAATAATAATGTTGCCGCTCTCCATGTGTTGTCCCACGGAAGGGCTGGCTCTGCCCCTCGGAAAGGGCAAATGGCACCAACCGCTTTGCCAAATCGGAAGTCGTAAGAAATGATAAATGGGCACAGGGCTTATTTTATAAACAATAACGCCGTGCTTGGTTCTCAAAACTATTTTGCCCTTGCAAGCAATGCACCTTCGCTGCGGGGCACCTTTGGCAGCCGAAGGGAGAAAAGCATCCCAGCCGACCTCAGAAAGCCGGAGAGCGTCAACTCCAGCAGAAAGCAGCCCCCCTGCCCTGCCCCCTCTGCCGGTCCCCTCCTGCCCCGCTCTCTTCTGCTCCTGCCTCCCTGCCCATCGTCTCCTGGCCCCCAAAGCGACTCGCTCACCGGCTGGCTGGCGAGGTAGCCAGCGTCAGAAGGGCGAGCCGGCCGCTGGAGAGAGTTAGACGGACTTGGACCGACGGCCCAGCTCCCTCAGCGCCAGCAGCTCCCCTCCATCCTCTCCGCTGCCTGGCCGGCTTTTATCGCCGCGGCCGGTTCTTAATGGCCATCTTGCTATCTCGGAGGAAGTCCTGCCAATGAACTGTTTTGTCAAAACCTTTAAAAAACAAAAGTCTCCAAAGTGCTTAAGCTCTTTTATCAAGAAAGCTCTTGGCACAGCTTGCCCTGGAGCGCAACCACCAGAAAAACCCAACAATGGCTCGCCTGAATGGGGGGGCCGGGCCGGAGGATGTGCCGGCAGCCCCCAGACAGAGGGTGCAGCGCACTCTATTCAAAGCACACAAACGGCCTGCTCGGGGCCGAGGGCCCGTGCGGCAGGAGTCCTGATGTTATCTGCAGGGCTGAAGCACGGAGGATATGATGCCTCAGACCAAACCCTTCCTCGCTCCCACAATGGGTGGCTTTGTGCTCAATGCTGGGGAGAGCACAAGACCCCAAAACGGGGGAACAGGCGCCGGCGCTCTGGCCCTGGACATAGGGCGGTTGCCACTGGCCCTGGGGAATAAACCTTGCAGGGGGACCCAGCAGGGACGGCCGCCCAGATGTGCCACCCAAAGACACCGGGCCCACAAAGAAGCACCCGGCACTCACAAGGCTTGGGGGCTGCCGGGGAGGGAGGGAGGCAGGTTGGGCCCAGGCTCGCAAACTGCCCGCATGACGGGTCCATCCAAGAAAGAGGACATACCTGCCCACCCCCATCCCACTCTTCCCTTTCGGAGAAAACAGCAGATGAGTAAGAAAGGGAAGAAAAAGGAAGGGGGCCCCCTCAACCCCAGCCCCGTTCATTAACAGAATTACAGAGTTGGAAGGGACCTTGGAGGTCTTCTAGTCCAACCCCCTGCTCACGCTAAAGACCGTGGTTGTCAATCTCTTCTTAAAAACTTCCAATGTTGGAGCATTCACTTCAACACTGGAAGTTTTTAAGAAGAGATTGGACCACCTTTGTCTGGAACGGGATAGGACTTCCTGCCTGAGCATTAACTCTCCATACCTTTATGCAGCCTCCTGCACTCCCGTACCTCTTCTTTAAGGGTCTCAGAAAAGCCAGTGGGACCCCGTCTCCACCTCCCTCCAGCTTCTTTGCCGTTGCCGTGCCTGCCCTGCCACAGGGGCTCCCCCGAGACTCGGCTGGCTGCCTCTGAAAGGGCCTTGAAGACCCCCGGGTCAGAGCTGGTGGGCCAGCGGCTTCAATTGCCGGTGTGCACGAACTGTCCTTGGCACAGCACACTATGTATTTTTGGTGGATTTTTCCCTGTTTTTGTTAGCCAAAATGAATCACATGGTAAGTGGGTAGTCATAGAAATGGGTCAATCTCTTCCTTCTTCCTGTATTTATTACTAGTAAAAATAACGTCTGTATTAAGCTGCATGCTTTGAACTGGCTTTTGTTTATTTCCACATAATAAAATAGGCAGATGCATCTGAGCTCCTGCCTCCGGGGTGGACAGCTCCCAGGAAGTTGCTGGGCTGGCTAGCAAGTTCATCTTTAGCTTCTGTAGCACAGAAAGAGAATTTGGGGGAAGCTGGGCTTTGGCCGGACGTGTGGCAGCAACGAGGGATCTTGTCCGCTCCCCATCAGCAGAGAAGTCTGCATGCCGCTTGGGCCGGCCTCTCACCATTAATGCAAAGCGTTCCCTCTCCTCTGCTCTTTTAGCAGGCTGGAAAGCTCAGGACAGTGTTTCTCAACCTGGCTGGGGAATTCTGGGAATTGAAGTCCACATGACTTAAGAGTTGGCAAGGTTGAGAAACACTGGCACAGAAGACACCCCTGCCCAGGATTCAAACTTGACACGCCCGGAAAGGCTTCCCCAAGAAGATATTTCCTGGTTCACGGAACGACTTCCTACACGGAAGGAACGGAAGGGCCGAGGACCAGGTGCGGCTCAAACAGGGCAGCCGGCCTCGGAGGCATCAGGTCCGGCCCCCAACCTCCATTTCACGTCTTCTTGCGAGAAAAGCTGTAACAAGCGCACAAATCCAGAAACGCTGCCAGCGCAGAAAGCATGCACAGAATCCATCCACCTTGCGTCCTTTTATGACGCAATCATTTATTTACTCATTCATTCTATTTGTATGGCTGCTTGCCGAGGAAGCAGCTCTGGGCCACTGACAACACGAAAAGCAACAATTCAATCACCGCGGTCAACCAAAACAAGACACAAAAGCTGCAAACAAGCACAGCTTTGGGATCAAAATTCACCCCATGCCTATCCTGGCAGCTCATCCAAGGAGGGAAAAGCCAAGCCTTCAGGGCATTCCAGACCTGGGGGGGGCCCTGCAAGGGGGGGGGCGGAATCCCTAGGCAGGAACAGCAGCAGCAGCCCTCGCTAGGGAATTCCGAAGGAAGTGTGTAACTTTGTACAGGGCTACGTGGGCCTTCTTAGAAGAGGCAGAGCTGTGACAGTGAGACAAGAACATCTGCATGCAGATGTTGTGGGATCCTCACGTGGGCATCACACCGACCCTCAGGTAGAAGTGACCGTCTGCCTGGATTTCAGAACGACCCGATGCTCGTCCAGCCTGTTTCTGAAGCAGAGAATGGTCCATTTTCTTTGGGGCTCCCCGTCTTCTGAAGAGAGGGTGAAGCTGGACCAGGGAAGCAGCTCCCCCCAGATCCCCTGGGCTCTCTGCCTCTCCGTCCCCCCCCCCCGCAGCAACCGGCCCAGGAAAGGCACCGCCTACCGCCGGGGGGGGGGGGGGGTTTGTTTCGTGCCTCCAGGCCTCAGGACGGCAGCAGCCGCGGAGCGTCCAAGCGCATTCCGAGAAGGGCACCTCCCAGAGCGGCCCGAATGACCCAGCGCTCAGCAGAGAGAGGGCAGGCCAGATGAAATCACAGAGGAAGTTGGCAAGAGCTACTCAGAGGCACCTAAAAATAGGGTATATTTTGCTTAAACAATACCTGAACTATGTCACGCAGCAGCAGCAGCAGCCGCCCTGTCTGTCCTTGTTCCTATCTTCTGAGCGATAACATTTCCAAGGGGCACATTATGGAGGCTGCAGGGGGGGGGGGAGAAGGCCCGGCCATCCCTGCCATGAGGAGAACCAACCGCCCGGCCCTGCCGCCCCCACCGAGCGAGATTCCCACCCCTGCCACTCGCTTGTGTCAGAGGCTCCTCTGCGACCCCCGCCTCCCCACTCTGCGCTTGGCTCAAGGGAAAATGAAAGCCCCCCCCCCGGTAGGAGACGAGAAGGATGGCGATGTTTCCCTTTCCCCGCCCAGCAAGAACGTGCCAGAGCGCACCCCGTCACGGCCCCAAGGGACCAGGGCACCGGTCTGGGCAAGCGCTGGACAAGGGTGGCCGCAGGCACGACGTCTGCCGCCCCTGGTTGGTGTGAGAGGGCGCACAACTGTAAGGCAGAGATGGAGAGGCTCCTCCTGCCGCGAAGTGGACAATGGCTCCCTCACATCTGCCACCCCTGAGGTGTTCTCCTCAGGCAGAGGCCTTTTTTTCCTTCCCCCCCCCCTTTTTTTTTCCTCCTGCCTCTTTGCACCCACTCCTGGGCAGCCCTTGCAGGAGCCCGCCTAGGAGCTTCTATGTGGCCAGAGGGACTCCTCCGCCACTGGACGGCCACTCGAGCCGCCCCCTGCAAGCTGCTTGGAAATCTGCATGACATCATCGCTGGATGAATACCTGGAAATTTTACAAATATGCCAGCAGCTTTTTAACAAAGCTCTCTTCTCAATGTGGCTTTTTATCGTTTCCCATCTTGGGATTTGTAGCATAATGTAAGCTTTTGTTTCAGAGTTTAGGCCTAAGGAAGACCATTGTATCTGGCACCCATCAAACTAAAACAATGTTTACATTGCTAAAAAGCACATTCTTTACAGAAATATGGGCTTTGCTGTCTGTAAAAAAATGTGTTTAATTTGGACAGTGAGACTTAAGGCCAAAGGTATGTTATGATAACAAAGCCTTACATCACAGTTATGGTACAATGTACAGCTATGGTACAATGTACGGAGGCTGTTGCGTTCCCTCTAGGTATGCCCAGGTGGAGCGCTGCCTTCTTTCGCAACAGGGCAGGTGTGGAGAGCCGATCTGCTGTGTCAGGACATTCTGACCTGCATCCCAATTAAGATAGGGATTTGCATCAACAGCACAAGGTATGATTCAGGTCCAACCTGGCGGTTCAATTCTAACCATTTTAACTGGCTGCCAGACTAAACTCTAGGCCTGAGTCAGAAATGAAATCCCCACTTATCAGAGTCCTGACTAAAGCAACAGGCAAAGAAGTTTAATGAACCCTGCTATTAAAGGGCAGGGGTGTGTTTTTTTCTCAAATCTGGTCCTTTATTCTTGCCTGTACTAACCAAGATTACTGCTGTCCCTTCTAACAAAATTCTATGAATATTTAATATGTAACTTCAACTATGGGCCTCTCTCCTTAAGACTGCCTAGGTTTAGGTAATGTAAGTACGATAGCACACACACACACCTTTCTGTTCCTTTTAAAAAGCTCTGACTTTTTTAGTACCACATTAAACAAAGAAGGAATGCAAATTGATTAAAACAACAAGTGTCATTGCCCTTTCAGAGACATCCCCCCCCCAAAAAAAATAGCTGTTAAGTTTTATTTTCTGAATGGACTGAACTCAGCAGGGGCAGCCTAGGCTTTCAGAGAAAATGCTGCCTTATGTCACAAGGACAAGTGGCTTGCACTGGCTTCTGGTTCTTCTTTTTTTAAGGTAGGGGAAAATCTACATTATTTTCTGCTTTTTTTACCCCGAGACTCTCCTAAATGGTAAACATAAAGCATTAAAAACAAGTAAAATATCCAAAATAAGGATTTTTGGAAGGATATAACCACAGGCTTTTTTTGTGTGTGAAGAAATTAAGAATAATTTTAAAAGATGTGTCAGTTCTCCTTGTTCTTGGGTGAACAATGACGTGGAAAAGGTTTCTCTTGATAGGGAATCCATCAGACTACAAAACCAGATGCAGTGTCTGGAGTTAAGATGCTTTTCATCTATACGCTAATAAAAACCCGATTCCTGTAACCTGGCAAAATGGTACATGTAGGGCAAAACTTTTTGAACCACGTTACCTCAAATGGGCTAACTTATAGAATGCATCCAAAACCCAGGATGTGGGATTCCTACGGAACTGAGATTTGGCAAGATATTTATCATAAAGTGACCTACATAATGCAAAATGTCACTAAACATTTCCTGTGCCAATGCTTGACAATGCCGTACAGTTCGACGTGGGCGACTTTTAAGGCATGGCTGGAGGCATCCCATCTTTCCCAGCAAAGGCAGAGAAGCGCCTTTGACAGACACTCTGGAGAAACCTCTCGGGAAGGATAACCCAGCGGGGCCCCAGCTGTCCGGGTTTCTTAAAAGTGAGATGCGGCGTTTGCTTTCTCTGAGGATTTGTGGCCTCCCATTTCGCCCCCATCAGCACCACCACCGGGACTGGGCCTCCCTTCACTGGGCCTCCCTTCCCCTGGGGCTCCCAGGGGCTCTGGGAAGAGCCAATTCGCCAAAATGCCCAGCCAGCAACACTTCCTAAAGTGCCCAAGGGCGTCTTTCGGCAATATTTTCTCAGGCAGGCAGGCGTTAATTATTGCACCGTGCCCACATCTCTCGCCCGGGGAGGGAAACTTTGAAAAGTTTGTTTAATCCCGACTTGACAAATCCCAAAGCTCTTTTTTTACGAAGATGGAAGCCTACACCTCGGTTTACTCCGAAAATCACACCTGGCACGTTACAGTTTAGATGACCGCCGGTTCATAATGGGCGATCCGACCACGAAGTCCCGGCCAGGAAGAGCCCAGGGGAGAGAAGCCGGCGACGGGAGGGCCTCTCTCGAACCCGGAGCCTCCACTGGCTCTAAGACTGGGGGGGGGGGCTTCCTGCCCCGAGGGGAGCGGAGGGCGCTGCTTCCAGCCGAAGCCCCGGAAGGGCCAGCCCCGCCTCGCCTCGCCTCGCCTCGCCTGGCCGGCAGCACCCACGCCCGGCCCCGCAGAGCCTCCGCGTCCCTCTCCCTCCCGCCCGCCCCCCCCAGGGGCTCCCCAGACACGAGCCAGGGCCCCCCACCCCCGCCCCGCCCCGAAGGCCGCCCCTGGCCCGGGGGGGAGGGAGAGAGACCGGGGGGGCAGCAACGCCGAGAGGGTGAAACGGACGGCGCCCCCCCTCCCCTTCCCGCGGGGCCGGCCCCCTGCCGGAGGGACCCCCCCCCGCACGGAAGGGGCTCCGGAGACCCGCCGCCGCCCCCGCCCGCCCGCCCGCCCCGGCCTCGCCCCCCGGAGCGGCGCCTGGGAGGGCCGGGCGCGGAGGCCCCGCGGAGGGTCCCGAGCGAGGCCGATCCCTCCCGCGCCCCCCCCGCCCCGTCTCGGCCACGCGGCTCCCCGTGCGGAGGGCCGCCCCCGACTCACCTGCCGAGGCCGCCCCGCCCGCCCGGCCAGGCTGCACGCGCCTCCAACCGGCTCCGCGGCCCCCTCCGCGCCGGCGACGGGAAGTGACGTCACGCCCCGCGCCGGCCGGGCCACCCGACGGGCCCACGTGCCTCTGCGGGAGGGGCTTCCGGGCGCCGCCCCCGCCCCGCCCCCGCTGGAAGGGGCGGCGGGCGACCTCGCCCCTGCCGGGAAGGGGTCCCGCGCGGGCCGCTTCCTGTCCGCCTCCGAAGGACCCGGGCCCCGTCGGTCGGACCCCCGGCTCGGACCCCCGCGGCCGCAGCCCCGGTTCCAGACACGCGCCACCCGAAAGGGGGCTGGCCCTCCGGCCATCCCTTCGGGGCCCCTTCGGCCGGCAGGGCTCGGAGGGGCCGGTCGGGGCAGCCCTCGGATGGACCGGGGCGGCGGTCGGACGGCCCGAGGATGCTCCCCGCCCATCCGCCCATCTGAAGCTGCAGGGAAAGCGGAGGATGGGGCGCAACCTCGTCCTCCCCCCCCCCCGCCGGCTTTCCTCCTGGACGTGGCCCCGGAGCAGCCCCCCTCCCGCCCCAAAGGGCAGAGAGCGGGAGGGGTGTCGTCGGGGTGGGGGGCGCTTGTCAGTTGGGAAGCGCAGCCCAAGCAGACTCCCGGGGTGCGAGGCCACCGGCCCTGAGGGTGCGGTGGGTAGAGGGAGGGGCGGGCTCTTCCCCCCCTTTTGTCTTGGACCAGGCAAGGCTTGGGGACAGGGCTTTCGTTGTGGGGCTGATGGCACAGCTGCTGCAGGAGAGGTTTTCTCTCCTCTGGCACCCGGGGTAGCTGCAGAGTCCCCGAGGGCCACCAAAGGGCCACCCAGAAGCCCCCCCCATCCAACATTCCAGGCGAGGCAGAGCTGCCCACTGGCTGGGCAGCTTCTTTTTTGGCCAGGGAAGCAACCCCCAGCCCCCCCCCCCAACCAGTGCTGGAGGAGGCCTGGGGCTGCTCCACAGCTCTGGACAAAAGAGCAGGAATGGAGCAGGCCCAGCAAGGCAGCGGTTTCGGCTGAGTCCTCTGGGGCCCCCTTGCGAGAGGTTCTGGGGGGGCTGGGAGGAAATATGTGGAATGTGCGGCTGCAAAAGGAATCCAGAGGAATTGCCAGAAAACACCCATCTTTTACTGGAAGAGAGTCAAGAGCATTTACGCAAAATTGTCTGAATTACACGAACAGTGAAGGCCAGCGAAGCCAGAGAGCCCTCGACCGCTTTCTGTACAAGCACAGCAGGGGGCCCTCCAATCCCCCCACCCCACAAAAGCTGGTGATGTCATTGGTACGTTCCTTCCACCCACTCTGCTGCTTTCAAAATAATATTAAAAAGCTCTTGCTGATCTGCCATCCGGCTCAGAGCAGCTCACAGAAAAACATGAACAAGAAGGGTGTATTTTTAAAAAATAAGGGGGAAAAACATCCAAAGGCCCCAGTGCAGAAGTCTGCTTTAGCCCCCTCCTCAGCTGTAGTGAGCAGAGCAGCCTTTTGGGGCCAATGGTTCCACTTTGGGGCAGCCTGCTCCAGGTCAGCTAAGTTGGTTCGTTCAAGCCTTTGCGGTTTCGTTCTTCTGCCATCCTGGGTCATTTTGCTGGTTCGGGAATTGCTGTGAACCCAGAAGGTGGTCAGTTCAATAGCCAAGTTATATATCTGGTGTGGATGCAGCTAAGTGTCTGCATTGGTTGTCTAGCAACTTCAAAGCTGGATTTGTGCAATGGGGTCGATTTTAGAACTGCACCACCTGCTAAGCCACACAGGAATGGAACCAAAGCTTACATAACCAAGTTTATCGTTTCTGGTTGCAGCGCTGGAATGGAATGGGTGGGTGCCCTGGGGAAAGGGGGGAAGAGATGCTGCCAGGAATGGGAAGGAGGACAGGAGCCCCCCCCCCCCCCCCCGGTTGTCTTAAGGTCAGGGGAAGAAACTTAGGGAGGACCATCCCTACCTTATCAGGCTCTAAAGGAGAGGGGGGGGGGAAATTGCACTTTCAGACTTGCCAGGTTCTGTGTAATCAGCTTACAGTGAAGTAGAATTGATTCATCTAGTTGTGTTTCCTTGTCTGATTTATCTTGGAAGGCCAAGAAGTCCCTAGATTTTAACCCAGTTAAGTGTGTTCTGTGAAACTGGTTAAGATATTGGGTGGGACGGGGTGGGGTAATTGAAGGGCCAGAATGAAAAAAAAACTATAGGACACAAAACAGAAAGGGTCTTAGAATACCTATCCATCATTATTCAATTAATTATTAATCCCTTTAATAAATTCCAATTAACTAGCTTCGTGGGTTTGGCAAGTTAAAGATGAGGGAAGGCGAGGCTTGGCAAGACGGCTGCGAGTGGGAACTGTTTTAAGCAGCAAAGGGAGAAAGCTGCCCGTCGGGCAGGCAAGGCCATCTGCAGACGGGGGATGTCTCAGTTCAGTGACACACTGGGGAACCGCCCAAACGTTAGGAAGCAGCTTCGACTCCAGGTTTAATTTTGCTATTAGTCACTTTGGCTTCTCCTGGGCTGAAACCAACAGCAAATAAATTGAAAAATTGCTGCCAGTTTTGAGTGGCAAGCAGGAGTGAGCCCCAGGGCCACCCGGGATGGGCAGGAGCGCACGCAGCCCCCTGGGGTGAGAGCAGCCCTTGTCAGCACCAGGGAGCATGGCCCTGCCCCCGAATGGGTTAGCTCATGTGAGGTGTTCTCATCTAACAGCTCAGGCACAGCCTAATGGCCTGGTTCACTTGTGCTGCAAGAGGAGCCAGGCTCATCCGTAACTCCCAGCTGTGCTGAGCTGCCACCACAGCCTAATAAGCCCAGAGGGCACCACTGGGCGTGTAGTGTAGGCAGCCCCTGGAAAGCTGCACCAGAGAAGCGGATCCGGAGGTGAGTGGGAGCCGGTCCTCTCCCAGGGCTCCTGGCTTCTCGTGGTCTTCCAGCTCAGATGGGGCTGGGCAACTGGCCTGCTCAGGTCTGTGGGCAGCTGGCAGGGCTTGCAGAGGTCTTTGCACCTCCAGCAGAGCGGCTCTGCCTATCACAGCCAGCAAGAGGCTATTCAAAGGAGCTCTCTGAGGCCGTCAGGAAGAAGACTGCAGAGGCCTGTGAGACTGGGAAGGGATTTTAAAAGGGGGACGAACAACTGGATGTCTATCCACTGTCCAGAAGAAATTGACAAGTGGAGATGTCATGCCACCGCATCTTTGCCCAGGCCATCCCAGCCAATTTAGCCCAGGAGCAGAAGACGGGATAATGAAAGTCTCCAAAATTTCATCACGAGGCCTGTGAGTAGTTCTCACCACTACTTCACTCTGCCGTTAGAAAGAAGCTGCACAGATCTGCAAGGGTGCGTGTGTGCACCAGGAGACGTCAGGGCAAGACTAACATCTGCTCACAGACACCTGGGCACCGAGACCCAAGGCTCCCTGCTCTGGCAGACGAGACGACAGAGGACAGGTTGGGCCCAAACCAAAGTCACCCTTTCACCAGAAGAACCGGACACCAATTCTAAAGCACAGGGAGAGTTAAAAGTTACGGTCTGGAAATTCTTCAAGGCATTGGGGCCTGCGTGGCTCACCATCCCAGCAGGCACCACGAAGCCTTCCTAGTGCCAGGGGATCCTTGAGGGCAGTAGGAGACCCATCTCTTTGTCCCATCAAGGTGCCGGGGGATGAGTTGGGCCACGTACACAACGCCTCAACTGTTGCTCAGCTAAAAAACAGGTCACGTGGAGGTGAGGGGGAAAATCCCCCCCCTCTGTTGGATGTCAAGAGTTCCAAGAAATGCCCCTCTGAGGTTGCTTCTGCCAAAAGGGGAAACGACGTGTGTGTGTGTGTGTGTGTGCTAATTTTTCCACAGAAGGGAACATGCATCTGTTAATTACTTGTTAAATACAAAAAAATGTCAATTGCAGTCAATTTTTCAGATTTCTTTTGTTCAATTGCATCACCCTTATACTATATATTGCTAGAATAAAGATAAAATATTAATATGTCCACATATGTAAAAAAAAATAAAGCCTTACATGGGGATGTTTTGTTAATGACTTTCCCAGGCTGCTCCACATGGGCTGCTGTCCTTCCCCAGCCCCCTAAGGGGAAACAGGCTGGTTTCTGGCTGGAATTCCCTGCTGCTAAACCAGGGGGAAGAGCGCCCCCGTGTGGGAGAGAGAGGGAAAGCCCCAGGACAGCCTGCCATCTGCTGAGAATCCCTGCAAGGACCAGGCAGTCCTCACCCCCCACCCCCACCCCACCAGGGCGGGGAAGAGGGGCAGCCGTCGTGCCCACAGAGCCAGGCCCCCCCTGGGGAGCCTAAAAGCAGCCTTGTCGGATCAGAGGGAGTCCAGCATTGTCTTCTATGGAGACCAACCAGCTGCCTTTGAAAGGGTAGTCTTCAGCAGGAAACGGAGACACCCCCTTCCCCCCCCCCGCCCTGCAAGTGGATCTGGAGGTAACATGGAGCCTTCAGAGCAAGACCCCTGCAGCATGAGAAGCAATGACAGGCTTAAGGTGCTGCTAAGGTCATCGTGGCTTCTACTACCGACTCGGTTACCACGATAGCCCCACCAGGCCGGAGCGGGAAGTGAACCGGGTCAGGGCTTGAAAAAGGCCTCGTGGAGACCAGCAGCTCCAGGACTGAGAAAGGAAAAGACACCACTTGGGGAGTAGTTTCTGCTGGCAGGAACTCCTCAAGTTTTTATTTATTTAAACAAACTTATATTATATTTCAGAGGTGACTCCTGGCAGCTTACATCATTTATAAATCCAGTGCATAATAAAAAAAACCCATAAAAAATCCAACCCCCACCCCCACACCGGCAGAACCACACCATCCCGTCAGCCGGCCGATCGGCTCCGTCTCCATTCGTGATGATTCGGGGGACAAGGAAGCCCACGCGACCAGGAGACGCCACGGAGAAAGGTCCTTTATTTCGGAGGGCACCCCCTCCCCTCGGGAGCCTCTGCTTCCCTCCCGGCCTTCAGGCCTTCAGGCCTCCAGGTGCCTGGTGAGGCGGCGCAGCTTCTCCTTCTTGTTCCGGTTTCCGTGTCTCTTCCACGGCTTCCCGGCTCCATCGGCCAAGCCAGGTCCGGAAGGGAGGTGGGCAGCCGTCTCCGCTGGGTAGCCCACTCTGGCCCGGTTGCCTCTGGTCAGGGCCCGGACATTCTCCTGGAAGACAGGCGAAGCCCTGAGGCCCCGTACGGGCAGAGGCCCAGCCCAATGCCGCACCAGAAGGGGCTGCTGGCCGGGTGGACACCGGACGGAGGGCAAACCCTCCCCTCCCCGTGAAGCAGCAGTGCGAGAGGCCTTCAGCAGGGCAGGAGGGGACCCCGGGCAGGCGAGGCTCATGAGGGCAGCTCCAGGAAAAAGCTCTCTGGGCACTTTGCCCACCCACCCTCTGCTCAGCCCCAGTAAAAACACGCAACCGCTTTAGAAGTCTGTCTGCTCCTGTTGGTGTTGAGACCTTGTGAATTTTATTGCGTTGCCGTGGCTGGGTTTATTGTAAAGGCTTAAGTCTGTCAGAGCTAGGTTGTGTTTGCACATGTTAACTTGGTTAGCGTTAACCCTGTTTAATTTAGGCTTCCTGCAATCTGCAAAGTTAGTTCCTCTGAAGTGAGCTTCTGGGTCAACGTGTTGGGGAAGCCAGACAAGGGTGTGTGTGTGTGTGTGTGTAGGGGGGTTGTTTCCTGAGAATGAGGAAGGAGAGGTGGGACTGGGTGGGGGACGGAGGCACGTAGGAAAGGCAAATGCCAGTGCAGCAGGTTCATCTGGGTAATTCCAGCAACCCTCGCCCTCTTTTTAAATTCTGGAGACCGATTCTGTCTGAGGGGGCACCGGGCACATCAGTGCTCACTGAAAGCTGCTCTGTTCGCGGATGCCCCCCCCCCCGCAGCCTGGAGTGGCAAGACCAGGACCAGCGCCCCCCCCCCCCGCCTCACCTGGTGGAAGAAGGCCAAGTCCACTGGGTTCTCCATCTGCTTCGCCCTGGGGCCCCTGCCGGACGGCGGCTGCCCGTTGCACTGTGCTGCTGCTGCTGCTGCTGCTGCCCCTTTGCTGGGCCGAAGCCTCTCCAGCCCCGCCTGGAAGAGCTTGGCATCCACGCCCGGAGGCGGGTGGCAGTAGAGCAGCTTGCCCTGCGAGGAAGGCCAGGAGGAGAAGCGTTCAGAAGGAGCCGTCTGCCCCCCCGGGGGAGCAAGGCCGTGTCCCCATTCCCGGGTATTCCTTGCTTTCTGCCTGGGTTCACACATCGGGTTAGACCAGTGCAGTTCGGCTTGGGCTTGGGGTAACATGAGAACCCAGAAGTGTGGTTTCCACAACAGCCCAGAGTAAAACCAGCCAAGCCAGAGCCGAAGGCAATGCCTGTGTCCGACCTGTGGGCTACACCAACAGTTTTTCTGGGCAGTTGCTGCATACATCCAGCTTCTTTCTCTGTTCTCGGAAATATCTTCCAATCTGGATCAGAAATAGCACCAGCCATAGCAGACATATACCGCTTCGTAGTGCTGAACAGCCCTCTCGGTCTAAGCGGTTTACGGAGTCAGCCTCTTGCCCCCAACAATCTGGGCCCTCATTTTACCGACCTCGGAAGGATGGAAGGCTGAGTCAACCTTGAGCTGGTCAGGATCGAACTGCCCAAATGCTGGCAGTCGGCAGTCAGCAGAATTAGCCTGCAGTACTGCATTCTAACCACTGCGCCACCACCGCTCTTATCCTGGAGTACCGTAAAAGAGGTTTCTCCTTCCTTAGAAGTATTCCTTACTGAGTAGTGGGGGGGGGCTCTCGGGGGGGGGTTGGCTTTGCCTCCTGCCAGGCCGAAGAGGTGGTGCAGAGACCTCCCACTCAAGCAGAACTGCCAGCCCCTGTGTCAAAAGGAGGCACCCTGCACTTTTGAAAAGTTAGGGGCCAGCACCAGGGCTCAGGTGCCCCAAAACGCACCGTGACGTAGTCCTTCAGCACGAGACGGGCTGAGCGCGGCTGGTCTGGCTGTCCATGATCCGTCATGAAGCCCCTCATGCCTGTGTGGAGGGGAGGGAGAAAGTGAGAGGCCGGGGGTCACCACACCTGCAGGACAAGCATCTTGGCCCCAGAGCCTTTGCTGGGGAGACAAGGGGGGCAGCACAGAGCTCAGTCTATCCCAGGGTCTGGGCCCTAGCAAGGCTTTGTACTGGCATGGCAATTAGACGCTCCCCATTTCCCCTTCCAAGGAGACCTGGGTCGGAGGATCAGATGAACTGCTGAGGAGGAGGAGGAGGAGGAGGAGGAGGCGGCAGAGGCTGCATCATTCCCCGTTTAAGAGGTTCCCAGAATCTGCCCCTGGGGAGTGACAATCCCCTTCCTCCCCTTTGTTGTGATTCAGGGTCAGCCTGTGGGTTCGGCAGTTGGGTCGGACGACTCAGAGGAGGAGGAGGGGGGTGTTGAAGAGCTTGCTGAGGGGATTGGACAGCTTGATGAGAGCCCCCAGCCAGGCCCCTCTCATCTGGTCACGACGCAGACCCAGCTGTGTGAGCCTGACAGCATGGATGAAGATGACCCACAGCTGGCCCTGTTCAAGCACGCCCAACGCAGGAGGCAGTCAATCAGGAGTAAACAGAGGAAGGCAATGGGACACCTGGGAAGGAGGCAGAGAGAGACCACGCCCTGAACTGTATTTAAGGGGAATGTGTGGGAGGGCTGGTTTGCTGAAGGCAACCGCTTGGATAGTTCCTGTTTCTTAGCTCGTGTTTCATGGTTGGTGTCTTGTCTTGCTCTGTTTTATGTGAATAAATTTGGCAGGCTTTATTCCAGCCTCTTGCTGTTTGTAAAGGGGTTGTCCCTGCTTTTGCTGCAAGGCCGGTAGCAGGCTGGTACAGAACACCCTTTCTGTGTCCTCAGCCAGAAAGCTGTCTGTTCTCAGCCCAGGGGGGTTTCCGCTAAGTGGGTTTCTCTGACCTGAGTTCTACTTCACCGCCCCCAAGCCTCACTTGTCCCGCCTCACCCCCCTTGCCCCCCCTCCAACCCCCGAGGTCACCCTCCAGACGAGCGGTCCAAGCTGCAGTCCCTGGCCTCGTCTCCCTGGAGCTTGTGGACTCAGCACATTCAGATCCCCCCCACACACACACCCCACGCACGCTCTCAGGCCCACCCAAGGGGGTGTTTACTCACAGCCCAGGGCCGAGAGAAGCTCCTCTGAGGTTGGCGTCCGGTCAGGGTCCTCATCCTCACGTGGCCGAAGGATGCTGATCCCATAGGTGGCCTCCAAGACTGGCCGAGGGATCCGTTGGCAGACGTGGGGGAGTGAAGGAACCACCTTTGGGGCAAAGGCCTCTTTCCCTCTTTTTTTTTTTAATTCCATTTATATCCCGCCCTTCTCCGAAGACTCAGGGCGGCTTACAAGCTTAGCAGTAGCCTTCATTCTGTGTATATGCCTGCTTATTAGGGCTTTCACACACACACCCAGCGGCATTATTACAAAGTCAGCTTAATTGCCCCCAACAATCTGGGTCGTCATTTTACCTACCTCGGAAGGATGGAAGGCTGAGTCAACCTTGAGCCTGGTGGGATGCGAACCTGCACTAATTGCAGGCAGCTGGTGTTACTTAAGGAGGCATTAGCCTGCTGCTCCACCAAGGCTCTTGAGAGACCCCCACCACCTCCCCTCCCCTCCTCACTCTAGGACAGCTGAGCTCCGTCTGGATGAGGCCAGCACCTTCCCCTCTGCCTCCCATCGGGGACTCTCCGGCCAGAGGTCCAGAGACGGCCCCCTGCCTCCCTTAGTCAGGAAACTTTTACACCCAACACCAGTTCTCCGAGGGAAAGACCAGCCCCCCCCCATGTGAAGGCTATGAAGAACGTTGGCAGCGTCATTCACAAGCCCCTTCCCCCCTTCCCCGCCCAACGGGCTTCTCCCTTGCCTGCCCCCCCTCAGTACACCTCCCCTGCCATGCTGCCCCCCCGAGAAAGGATATGAGGGTGATGGGGGGGACGTGGTCCCGCAGCTGATCGATGGGCAAGATGCCGCTGCAAACCATTTCGGCTTTGGTGGAGACGAAGGAGGGCATCACCAGCCCTGGGCAGTCGCAAAGGCACAGGGAGGGCTCCACGAACAGCGTCTGCCAAGGCCCCTCCCCAGCTTAGAACAAGCCTCTCCCTCCTGCGGGGGAGGAGGGGGCGGGCCGGCCCCACAGGCCTTCCCACCCCGGGGCTCCTGGGGCAGCGGCAAGGGCCCCTCCCCAAAGAGGAGGACAAGGCAGCCAACGGGGAGCAAGAAGGGAAGCCGCAGACCAGGGCACACCTGCGCCGGGGCAGGTGCCAGGCCTTTCCCGGATGGAGATTGGAGGGGGCTGCTTACTGCCGTGGGGTGACCAAGCAGGAGGAGGCAGGAAGGGGTCTCCAGCCATCAGCCCAGAGAGCTCCTGGCAGTACCTGGAAGTGCTTTGTGCGTCCTGGCGTGGCAGAGACGGACACCTTCTTCTTCCCGAGGATGGCGTTGATGGTCGAGCTCTTCCCTACATTGGGGTAGCCCACCTGGGAAGGAAGGGGGGCGGGGAGGGAGGGAGGGGGGTCACTCCAACGAGCTCAGCCAGGTCGTCTTTGTGTCAGCTGTGACAAAGCAGACGGCGGCCTGCTTTTATTTCAGCTCGATCGGGGCTATTTTGGGGGAAGACCGAGGCTGCTCAGGTGGGCTTCTTCCAGTTGCAGAGCGAGGGGAGTGTGTGTGTGTGTGTGTGTGTGTGTGTGTGTGTGTGTGTGTATGTGTGTAAGCTACAGGAAAGCAGCCCCCCCCCCGAAGGAAAACCTCCCGGTGCCCGAGAAGCTCCCGGTGACCCAGAGGGGCGAAGGGTCCCTTTCAACGGGGGGAGGCCTGGAGTGGGGTTTCTGCCCCGAGCAGGAGCCTGGGCTGAAGACCCTCTTTGGGCTCTAAGATTCCAGGGATTTAAGGGTACAGAGCAGGCGTATTTTTTTTCAACAGGCTGTGAGGGAAGCTTAGGGGTGCAGAATGTTAAAAAAAACTGTGGAAGTGAAAAGGGTAGACGAGCCCGCAAGGCCCAGCAGCCCAGCCCCCTCTGGGCCTCCCGTCCTCAGTCCGGTCACCGTAACTTAGCCAAGAGGAAAAGTGCTCGGTCTCCCCCCTGCCCCCCCGGGCAGAAGCCTTTTCCAGGCCCGTGACAGAGTCCAAACTTCCCCCCAGGACAGCCTTTGGCCGAGTCCATCTGGGACCAGGAAGGGGCCCCACCTGGTCTCTCCTGGCAGCAGCACTGGGGGAGGGGCTCCCTTGGAGGCCTTGCCCACCTCAGCCCCCCGCCTGGCCTGCTCTGTGCCCCCACCTGGAGGGAGGGAGGGAGGCTCGGACAGGCACCCCCCAGCCTGTCCCCAGCGCAACCATCAACTCACCAGGCCAACGGTGAGCTGCCCCTCTCTGACCTTCTTCCTCCCAGCGTGAACGGTTTCAAACATCTCCAGGAGCTCCTCTCTTTGTACCAGACGACTGCTGTTTCTGACGGGGGGATCACGGGGGGGTGCTGGTTGTGAGAGCTCAGCCCTGCTTCTCCCCAAGGGCACAACTGGGGTCTCTTGCTCCCCATCTTCAGAGCAAGTCAGCCAGGCCTCCTCCTCCTCCTCCTCACAGTCCTCATACACGTCACCGTCTTCCTCCACGTCGCTATCCCGCTGGGTGCCGGGGGGGCTTTCTGCTTCTCCGTTGGTGCTCAGCTGCTCCCCTGGGCCGGCACCCTGGCCAGCCGGGCCTGCCACGTCCCTGGTTTCCAGCTCCTGAGCAGGAGGAGGGAGGACCCCTGTGATCAACAGCTGCAGAAGGCTGCGAGAGGCCCTCCTAGGACCAGCTTTCCCCCCAGACAGACTCGGTTTCCGCTCAATACGTTCCCTTGCGGGGGGGGGGGGTTGGCTCGAAAGGCCTCAATCACCCAGGTGGCACAGCTGCCAGAGGACACAGGCTGCTTCCCCCAACAAGCCTGGGGGAGGGGGACCACATCGGTCAACTCAGGTCAGGCAAGGAGCTCGCAGGGCAGGAGGTTTAAGGCCAGCACCTGAAGGTAACCCTCTGATCTCTGGGAAGCCGAGCAGGGCTTCTTCGACCGGCTTCCTCCCAGCACACACACACACACACACACACACACACACCGCTTACCTCAGGGTCGGCCCCCAGCCGGTTCCCCTCTGCCAAGGCCGACCAGAAGACCACGCGGACCCCTTCCTTCTCAAAGAAGCGGGCCCAGGCCGAGCGCTGCTCCTCCGCCAGCAGGTCGGCTTTGTTGAGCAGGACGAGGTTCTCCTTCTCCGGGCTGATTTCTTTAGCGTAGCATTCCTGCAAGATCCCAAGCGGCAGGAGAATGAAGGGCGGGGATCCCCTCCCTTTACAAGACAGCTGCCAGTTGCCCTTCACGAGGGGTGCCCCCTGGGACTGTTTTCCTGCAAATGTTTCACGACCCTAACTAGGTGACATTGTCAGTGCCAGACGTTACCTAGTTAGGGACATGAAACGTTTGCAAGAAAACAAGCCAGCTCAGAGGGCACCAAGGACCCCTCATTTCAACCCTGAGCGACAAATACTCTCCTTCGTTGGAGTTGCACTTGCGAGGAGGAGCAAGCGCCCGGGGCGTGGAGGCCCGAGAAGGTGAACGTGGGAATCCGGCCGAGAACATTCGGGCAGGCAGGAAACAAAGCAAATACTGGCCAGGCGTGCCCTCGACTGGCAGAAGAACCGGAGGGCGCCCTCCTGGGCCTGACTTATTCTTCAGGGAGGAGAGGCCAAGTAAAAACCCACTCGGCCAGGACAGCGACGTCCCCAAACTTCCTCAGAAACGTCCAGAGTTTTGGAGAGACCATCAAAAGCAGCTCAGAGAATCGCCAGCCGAGTTCTCGCGGCCAGAAACCACCAAGTCAAAGGAAGCACAGGAGAGCCGGGAGCCATTCAACAACACAGCGGCGCAAGGGCAGGTGCCACACAAAAAGGACACGGGCCTGGAAGGGCAACTAAGAGCCACACTGAGGGCTTGCTGGCCCTCTCCGTGGAGGGAAAGGATGGGACGGACCCACCGCTAGGATGGCAACAGGCGAGGGTGGCAGTGCTCATCTGCAGCTTCGTTTCCATTTATTCCTTAAAGGGGAACTGTGTTTGAGTGGACATAACAAGAACCCAAAAAAAGGACAAGAGAAAGGAATGCCAACCCAACATGGCTGCCCAGGGAACACACGCCAGTGATTTGGGTCAAGCTGAAAAGAAGCGCCCCAAAGCAGAGCACGCGGCTCCCACCTGGACTCCGTTGAAACGCTGGAAGACGATCAACCCTGGCAGGACGCCACGGGACACTCCTGAGGCTTGGGAGGGCCTGACAAGCCACACTCCCCAGCAGAGACCCACAAGCTGAGCCTCAACGGGAACAAACGCAGAGTGCCGCATCATCTGGGGGGGGGGGGAAATCCCCCGGATGGGAACATTCTGGGCCACAAAGGATCCGTGGAAAGATCTCGGTGCTTCGGAGGGGGGGGGGAGGTCAACACCCTACCGTGAACCAAGGGTGTCATGCAGACACAGCCACGAGAGAATGTGGCCGTGTTAGCGTCCCTCTCTAACCTGCATTGCTTGGATTGCACCCAGAAGCCAGTCCTAGGAAAGACATCCAAAATCAAGCAGAAATCAAGGACAAAATCAAGGGGGCCAAACTGACAGGAGGGAAGTTCAAAAGTCACTTTAGAAAGAACGACTTCACAGAAAGAGTCGTGGAAGCTGGGAACCAAGTTCCAGCGGAGCTAGTGGGTCTCATGGTCAGAAACGGAGTTTAAACATGCCTGGGAGAAACACGCCTCCATCGTCCAACATAAATTTAAAAATAATTTTAAAATGGTAAATAAATAACAGCAACAACAAAAGTCAGGCTCAGCGACCTACTCTCTTCTGCCGTCGCTTTTCTGTGTTTCTATGTTGTCCATCTGGGGCAGGTCCCAAGCAGAGCAGCCAAAACGGGCCCTGAAGGGAAAATTTATGGGGGGCAATGGGAGATGGGGGGGCTTGTTCGGTCTGGAGAAGAGAAGGCTGCAGAGGCAAGAAAGCTGCCCTTAAATATTGGAAGGGCCATGATGGAGAAGACGGGGCAGAATGGTCCAGAGCTGTCCCAGAAGACAGAACAAGCATCCGTGGGTTTCAGCTACAAGGAAGTTGATTTTGGCTGGGGCTCAGGAAATGTTTTCTATTGGTAACAGCTGTTCAGCCACGGAAGAGAAACTTCGGGAGGTTTGAAAGGCCGTCTGCTGGGGATGCAACGGGAGGGGGGGGAGAGTCCTGCAGTGGGCAAAGTGTTGGGCCAGAATTCAGGGCTCTCTAACGTTGGCAACTTCACGACTTGTGGACTTCAACTCCCAGAATGCTGCCTGAGGAATTCTGGGAGTTGAAGGCCACAAGTTGTAAAACTGCCAAGGTTGGAGACTACGCCCGGACTAAGCTATCTCCAGAATCGGGTGGTTCTGTAGTCAGGGTCATGAAAGGATAAGTGGCCTTCAGCGGGAAGTATCAGCCACAAAAACATCCTTCTTCTTTCCGAGGGAGGAGCTGCCTCTGCTCAGTCACATGAAGTGATGCCAGCTTGTATTTATAAACTCTGTCACCCTGCGACATCAGACGGATGATGCACGGTCCTCCGAGGGGAACTCCTAAGCCGTTTGCTGAGAATTTTCTCCTTCAAGTGACAGGAGGTTGTCAGCTATCCCATAGTAACCGACAGGAAAAATTTAGCGAAAGGACTGGAATAGTGGAAAGATTGGAGGAATGGGTCTCTCTAGCACTGGATTTATTGACCAAATTGCATGCAACCGAAAGTGTATCTTGGCCTTAATTCCAGCGCTAGAGTGTCCAACTGACACACACACACACACCCGATGCCCAGGACTGCAGCTTGCAAGATCCCCCCTAAGTCTTAAGAGTATCCCTATGCCCTAACCCTCCAGATTGGATAATCCTCCATCCTCTTACGGAGTCCATGTTGGACCCTTTGCTTCTGGGCACTTTTCAAAGGACTGAGCTATGTTCCCTGGGCAGCCAAATTTCTTTTCTCCATTTTTTTTGTTACGTCCACTTAAACACAGTTCCCCTTTTAAGGAATAAATGGAAGTGAAGTTGGAGATGAGCGCGGTCCCCCCCCCCACCTGTCACTGTGCTAGCAGTGATTAGCAGGCTCTCTTGGTCAGAGGGGAAAGCCAGAAACCCAGGAGGAAGACAAGCACAGGTCTGGCCACCAAGACGAGTGTCGGAGCTACAAAACCCGAGAGAGGAAAACGAAACTCAGAACGAGGGTGGCGGAGGATTTATTTACTTATCAAATCTGTAGGCCACCCGTCTGGGCGGAGGTGACTCTAAGGATAAAAAAGGGTTTCCGCAGAGCTGCCCAAGAGAAAAGGATCTGCACACCAACTCTGCTCCATGGGGAAGTCCAAACACCAACAGGTAACAAAGAAAAGGCAGACCTGTTCAAGGCCTATTTTGATTCAGCCTTCACTAAAAAAAGAGGGGGAAAATGCCAGTGGGAGCTGGGCTGAAGGCTGAGAGAAGCGGAGGTCCGGGAACGCCTGCCTCAACCTCCAGGGGCCTGAGGAACTGACCGTCAAAGGAATGAGGCGAAGGATCGGACGGTCCTCTCTGGACTGGGAAAGCCTTTGGAACTGAAGGGGGGCAAAGAGCTGGAGAAAAGCAAAGCCTTTGTGCGGGCACCTCAGTTGCTTTACCTACCAGATCTCGGCACCTGAACAGGAGGGGGTTCCTGGCATCCACAATCTGAACCACAACATCACTGCAAAAGAGAAGGCAAGGGAGGCTATTTCCCCAGCTGAAAGCACATCTCACTCTCACCGAGGACGGAGGGCTCAGGGCAGCCCTGGCCTATGGGATCCCAGTGGTGGGGCCCCAGGCAGCCCTCAGCTGCCACACACACAAAGCCTGCAGGGAGGCAAGGGCAGCCCCCCCCCCCCGCGTGCTTGTTCCCAAGGCTGCTTCTTCGTGGCAGGGGCTCCTCGCCGGGGCCACCATAATCAGGCATCCTGTCCACAAGGAGGCCCCTTTTCAGAGCGGTCACCGTCCCACCTGCTCCAACAGGCCGCCTGAGCCACCCAGCAGAGAGAGCAGGCCTCACCCCAGGAGCTGACTGGACCAGCACAATCAAAGAGCAGAGTTACCTTCTCTCAAGGACCCTCCAGAGCTGACGCCAGAAATCCAAATTTCGCTCAAATGGAGTCAGCAGGAGGTTCTCCTCTTCCTCCATCCTGTAAGAATGCAGGGGAAGAAAGAGTCCCGGGGATTTTAAGGAAGCACACTCAAGAGATGGCTTTCTAGTTAACAACCACTTTATTTAATAAACGATACCATGAGTTGAGGGCATAAATCCTGCAAAATAAAACACAGATCTGAAAGAGCAATTATGTGATGTCCATCGTCACAGACCCAATGAGATGGCTGGCCCTAAAGCGAAATTTCTTTTCCCGATTCTGGCTTCTGCCAGTTTCCCCTGGAGGTGCAACTAGGAGCACCCCCCAGAGATTTTTTTTTGGGGGGGGTCTTTTCCTTTGCAGAAGCAATCTTCTTTGTTTGCTAACTTTGTCCTCAGGGCTGTTTCTACCACTTTATAAAAGCTTTGCTGTTATCTGACTGTTATGTAATGCTATGCTTTTCAGTTGATCTCACTTTAAGGCTGGGCCATGACAAAACAAGCAGCAGCACAAGGACAATTTTTTTATTGCTTCATTTTGGATACTCTTGTTCAACGAGCGAACTTCCTCCTCGTCTTCGATGTTCATTATGTTGAAAACTTCTTGACATCAGTTGAAAAACCATCTCAAAGAAGCTGCCAACATGCCCCGTCAGTTTCTCTCTCTCTCTCTCTCTCTCTCTCTCTCTCTCTCTCTCTCTCTCTCTCCCTCCACAAAGAGAGAAAAAGCCTCTCAAACTTATTCATGGGCTCTTAACTCGTGACTTGCCTCACTGGAAGTCTCCCATTTTTTACTTTTGTAAACTGCTGACAATTGTTGCCTGAAGACGTAACTTAAAAAGAGAAAAAAAAAGATCACGAAAAGCCATGGCTGCAAACCAGTATCTGTTAGAGCAGGGGTGTCAAACTGCTGGTCCGCGGGCCAGATGCATCAAAGCAAAACCGCGCCCACCCCATTGCCGGCAACGGCAAAAAAGTCACGATACGTCACGACACGTCACATGACATTGCAAGTTTGACACCCCTGCATTAGAGCAAAACACCAAGGGGCATCAGCTGCTACAGAGACATGAAAGCCAGCTGGGTGACCTCGACCCAGTCTTTCTCTCAACCCAGCCCCACTCGTAGCTGTTGTGGGGGAAATAGGAGGAGGAAAAAGCATTAACTGCCTTGGGATGGCCAAATACATATTTAAAAATTGACTGGATAGGATTTTGAGACTTTTTCTGACCTCACATTAAATCTGGCTAGAGATTAAGGATGACCTCAGCCTTTATGATTGGGGCCTCCTACAGCAGTCATGAGGACACTTGTTGAAACAAAGCATTTGCCCACTGAGAACGTTATCTGAGCATAATTTCTGATGCTGATTATATTTTTCTTTTCTGTAATGCTTGGGGACAGAGGACCTGAGGCCCTTTTGCCCAGCTAGAAGTCAGCCTTGGTTTTAAGACAGTCCCTTCCAAAAGGATTGGATAATGAAGAACTTCAACTGCCTCCATTTCTGTCTCTCCAACAGATATGAGAGAACCTTCCCAACCAAAATAAATTAACAGAACATTTCATCTATTTTTCATTAAACAGACCACTTCCCAGGAGAATTTCAGTAATGGGTGGGTTCTTTTCACATTTTCATCACCAAGCTCAAACTGTTCCCGCAGTGCTAAGAGACTGACAGACCAGGGATCCATGAGTGCTGGGCATCCCTCCACCCTTCAGGACTGCGTCATCTTTGAGGGAGAATAGCCACGGAGGGCCAATCCAGGCTGCAAAAGTTGACACGAGAACAGCCCCGAGTGCAAGATGTGTCTCGTTTGCTCCGCTCCCTCTCCCACTCTCCTCCACAGACAGAACGTCCCCGCTTAGGCTGGTCGGGGGCTCTCTGCTGACTCCAGGGCACTCACCACGCAAGCTGCCTCCTCCACCTCAGGAAGCTGTCTCTTTCAGCCTGCTCCAATGCCGCCGGGCTTGTTTGTTCGTCCCATGGTGGCCTGGAAAAACCAAACACAAAATAAAAAAAGAAGGTCGTTAGCCTGCTGAATGCACCACAAAAAACACTTGCTTCAGTGCACAAAATGATCCTGGGAGAGAGACTGTTTTGGTAACAGAAACCAAAAGGCATTTGGCAGAGCAGTGTTCCCCAACCTTTCTGGGTTGGCAGCCTGGTGCTGGGGGGGGGGAGCGGGGGAAGAGGGGATGGTTTTGTGCAAGGGGCAGGGGTGCACATGTGCACAGCTTCGTTTGTGTGAGCCGCTTACATGAGTTGTGTGCACGTGCACACTGGCCACTGCTCATGCAGCCCTGTTGAGAATAGGCCACAGCCCTGTGGTTGTGTGGGGACCCCTGTGCTAGAGGAAGGCTGAAGTCCGCCCCAAACAGAAGAGAGAGCTGGACAGGCTGGGAAGTGACTTTCTGGTTGGTGGGCCTTTCAGGCAGTTCTTCCTGCCCCTCAGGGAAGATGGGGACCAACTTTTTGCAGGCAGCTCCTGTGCCGGAGAATGAATAGTTGAACAGGAGGAAAAGAGAAACTGAACTCAAACATTTTGTATCTATCCAAAATTCATGGGAGGATAGATTTCATAGGACATGCGAAAGAGCTGGAAAGCAAAACAAGTGGTGGAAATTAAGCTTGAAGAGAGCTATCTATGAGCTGCCTACAGGAGATGCAGAATCATACAGTCTTAGAATTGGAAGGGACCCTGGAGGGCATCTAGCCCGACCACTTGCCCTGCATAAAGTCCTTCCTTGGTGGCCTAGAAAAAAGGCAGGGCAAGTATAAGAACACGTCCAACCTTGTTTTCCCCAAGGGCAAAGATCTCACCAAAAGGATTCCCTTCCTATCATTAATGCTATCATTAATGCTACAGCTAATAGGTTTTCACCAAAGCAACAATCCATACTAACACACGTTCCCTACATCAGCTCAAGAACACAAAACATCGCAAACTGTCGAGTTCTTAAAAATATTTCTCCAGAGAAAATTATTTTTCAAAAACTCAGAAGAGGCAGGAGAAAGACGTCTTGCCTGTCATTATTTGAAACCAGAGGGGGAACAGTGCACAGGCATGCGGGATTTCAAGGCTTGCAGAGAGAGTTCACAGGCCCTCATTCCCACAACTGTTGCAGTAGAAATATAGTATCTACGTCTACGCTCAAAATATTCTTCACGATGAAGCAAAGCTCACAAAGACCTTGATAAGGTTAAAACAAACAAAACGAGGCACTTTTTGACAGAGTCGCCTATAATTTTAGCAAGCTCACATTGAGCTGAGCGATAAAGATGCAATTGTCACCGTAGGGAGTTGGATCCAATTTGCAAACCATCACAGCGCTGGAAAGAGGACCGGAGGCTTCAGGGGGAAGAGAGGAGCAGCGGAGGGGGAAGGGAAGGGGCGGGTTGAAGCCGGCAGGACGAGGCCTGGCAGGGAGGAGCGGGGACTCCCGCATCTGGACCGGAGGGAGGGGCCGGGCCCGAGGCCAGGATCCGGCAGGGCCCGGCAGCAGCTTCAGCCGCCCCCCCCCCGGCCTTCCCCGGCCAGCCCACCCAGCCCCGTCCGGGAGCGGCGCAGCCAGACGCACCTTCGGGGGACGCGCAGCACCCGCCGCTCCTGCTCCTCCCGCGGGCGGCCGGCCTCCTCCGCAGCCCCGCCGGGGGGCACCAGGCGCACGTCCAGCTTCTCTGCGGGCGGAAAGCGGCGGCGGCGGCGGCGTCAGCCGGGCAGAGGCGCCCCCTCCCCCCGCCGACCCCCCTCCCCTCCCCGGCCCTCACCTGCCGCGAAGGCGGCGCCCGCCAGCTCCGCCGCCGCCAGGAAGGCCTCCAGCGGGCTCTGCTCCGTCACCGACTGCGGCGGGGGGGGCCGGCCCTGCCCGCTCAGCTCGCTCGTGTGGCGCTGCGGGGGGGGGGAGGGAGGGAGACGCGCCGTTAACCGGGGCCCCCGGAGCGCCCCGCCCCCGCCCCGCCCGGGGAGGGAGGGAGGGAGGGGGAGGCTCACCCATCCGGGCCCCCCCGCGCGGACCCCGCGGCGGAGCGAGCGCCCCAGCGCCCCAGCCTGCTTCTTGCCCATCGCCCGCCCGCCGCTTCCGGGCACGTGGCGAGGCGCAGCCAATGAGCGGGCGCGGCCGGGAGCGCCGCCGCGAAGGCTCCGGGAGGAAACCGCGCTCCTCGGATCTGCAGTTCCGGCGGCCGCGGCCTCACGGGGGCGCTGCAGGGCCGCCGCTCCTGCCCCTCGGTGGAGGACGAGCGGGACTAGAAACCTGAGCCTGAAGCAGCGGGGGAGCGAAGAGCCCACGGAGTGGGACACGCGCGATCCCTTCGGGCGCCTCTCCTGCGCTCGCAGCGGCCGAGGGGCCAGGCTGGCCCCACTCCGGTCCCTTCGCCGAAAACGCCCGCGGGCCGACTAGATGCCCTTCCCTTCCGGCTCTGTTACTCCAGCACCTGGCCCTCTGCAGCGGTGGGGGGCGAAGTGCCCGTCCCTACTCGGGCAGCGGCGAGGAGGGGATGCTCCGTCCGGCCCTGCACCATTGGGGGGGAGGGGGGGATTGTGTGGACGGCGGAGAGCTGCCTGTTGCCGGCATAAGGCTCCCGGCACGCTCCGCACCAGCGCCGAGAGGCCCGGAGTCCGACGGAGCCCCCGCCGTGGGGATGAGGCCAGGGAGCGCGAGGGGAAGAGGGTCCGCCGGAGGGAAGGAGAGTTGTGGGCTAGTTTCTCGGGGGGGGGAGGGAGGCTTTTAAGATGAGAATGACAACTTGGGTGAAAAGCCGCTTTAGCCTGCCTTAAGTGACCTTAAGGTACTTCTGGGCTCAGGGCAAAGCCTCCGAGCCGAGCCGCCCAAGCAGCACGTTTTGGCCTCCTCCGTTGCAAGGGCTGGGTTGGGGCAGCACCAACAGCAGCTGAGGAAAGAGCACCAGCGCCCTCTTTCTGCTTACTGGGACCTGCCTGAGACCCCCCACCCCCAACGCTCAGATCCTGCCGCTGAAGAATCTTTTCACTGGCCTGCAACTAACCCCACCCCGACCTCCATTTTCTCTCGCAAGGGGTAGCTATGGTGTGTTTGTGTGGCACTGCTTCTCCTCCTCCTTGCCCTCCCCCCCAATAGCAGACTCCACCCAGCAGAAATGGAGAAATGATCTACTCTGATTTATTTCTTAGATTTGATTCCCACCTTCTGTTTGGCAGCTCATGCTTCCTCTTCCTGCTTTCCCCCACGACAGCCCTATGAGGTAGGGCAGACAGCATGTCTTGCTTAGGGCAGGGCTTTTCAACCAGTGGTACGGGTACCACCTGTGGTACGTTTAAACCTGGCAGGTGGTACGCGACCATCCTAGAAAAGTGGTAGCGGGGGAGGGGAATGAGCTGAACCGGTGGCAGCACCGCACAAGCCTAAGCGAGAGATGGCTGAAGCTAGGCAACTGGTGGTATTCGGATGTTGCCGTATCCTACAAGTGGTACAATGGGTGAAAAGGTTGAAAAGCCCTGGCTTAGGGGGCTGATTAGACAATAGAATAGAATAACTACTTTATTGTCACTTGGAATGTACGCTAATCGGCATACCTTAAAGTGAAATGTTGTTGCACACAGAGCTCTCAAAGGGTCACCACCTCCAATATACATTACATAAATAAATAAATACAGAATTATGCATATACCTACATATATTATAAGACACAGAGAAACAACACAGTCTAGTTCGGGTTATGTACACGTGTGCATGGCGAGAAAAACGAAACTTGCGAGTTTACCAGATGGATGGCAGAGGGTTGGAGGCCAAAACATAGGACAGTTGCATGAAATTGGGTGTGCCTAGTCTAGTGAAAAGGAAGATGGAAGGGACAGGATAACAGGGTTCCAATATTTGAGGGGCTGCCCCAAAGAAGAGGGGATCAACCTATTTTCCAAAACAAAGGACAAGAAGCAATGGGGGAAAGATCATTAAAGAGAGAAGCAACCTAGAATTAAAGAGACATAAGAACGACTAATCAGTGAAACGGAAGTTGCCTCCAGAAGTTGGTGCTCCAAGAAGAGACTGGACAGCCACCTGTCTGAAATGGTCTAGGTGGGTCTCCTGCTTGAGCAGGGGGATAGAGTAGAAGACCTCCAATGTCCCTTCCAGCTCTGTTATTCTGAGTTCCACAACTATGGGGAACTTGGGTCTGCCCAGGGCCAGTGCAACACCTTACCTACGGTCCATGGGATAGCTCATGGCTAGCCAGCTTGAAAGTGGGCTTGAAACTCAACATCAATGAAACCAGGATCATGGCATCCGGCCCTCTCAATTCCTGGCAAATAGATGGGGAAGAAATGGAGGTAGGGACAGATTTTATTTTCCTGGGCTCCAAGATCACCGCAGACTGCAGCCAAGCAATTAAAAGACGCTTGCTCCTGGGGAGGAAAGCCATGGCAAATCTAGACAGCACACTAAAAAGCAGAGACATCACCCTGTCAACAAAAGTGTGTATAGTCAAGGCTGTGGTCTTCCCAGTTGCAATGTATGGCTGTGAAAGTTGGACTGTAAGAAAGGCCGAGCACCAAAGAATTGAGGCCTTTGAACGATGGTGCCGGAGAAGACTCCTGCGAGTCCCTTGGACTGCAAGGCGATCAAACCGGTCAGTCCTAGAGGAGATCAACCCTGACTGCTCTTTAGAAGGCCAGATCCTGAAGCTGAAACTCAAATCCTTTGGCCACCTAATGAGAAGGAAGGACTCACTGGAGAAGAGCCTAATGCTGGGAAAGATTGAGGGCAAGAGAAGAAGGGGATGACAGAGAAGGAGGTGGCTGGATGGAGTCACTGAAGCAGGAGGCGTGAGCTTAAATGGACTCCAGAAGATGGTAGAGGACAGGAAGGCCTGGAGGAACATGGTCCATGGGGTCGTGATGGGTCGGACATGACTTTGCAACTAACAACAACAACAAGCCAGGTTAAGGTTTATTAAAGGTTTATTGATTTTATATGCTGCCCTTCTCCCAGCACCTTTGGGGAAAGCCCCCAATGCCACGGCACTTCCTGCTCAGAAGAGTCAGCTGGAACAGGTTCATACAACTTTAGGATGAAATTGGTCATCCTGTTTGTCTCTTCACTGAGACCCCAAAGCTGAGTGAACAGGTGAACCTGAGGAAGTCACAGGCTCACATTAAAATCTGGTTTGCCAGTTCTTCCATTCATTGTGGTTTGGTGCTGTAGCAAACCCAGCTTTGTCCATTAGTCAATCAATATATCGGTTAATTCAGTAACCACATTAAATGCACAGTCATACACTTTCTGAGATGGTCAGTCAGTTTACCTCTGAAAATCTTATCCCTTTAAACCTAGAAGTGTAAGATTCTCCTTAACTCCAGCCAGAGAAGAAAAACAGATCTCAAAAGGAGGGACAAAAAAGGCCTTTTCGGAAACAACTTAATCTTGAATCGCCCCAAACCCTGAAAGCATCAGAAGCGCTTCTCCTGGCATCGACAGCTGCCCCTCCTGCTGCGTAACACCTGGCCTGACAGGCTGAGCAGGGCTGAGGCCGGAGGCGCTGCGGGTCAGGAAACGGCCCGAGGAGAACGTCTTGCGGGGGGGGGGGGGGCGCCGGTGGGACGGCTGGGACCCAGAGCCAGCAGACGCGGAGGCGACCCGAGTGCGGCTCCGCGGCTGGGCGCCCGCTCGCAGCCCCTCCGGAAGGTCTCCCAAGGCGAGATGGCGCTCCGCTTCGTCCCGGGGGGAAGGGGGGGCGAGGCCAGGCTCCCTCGCCCGCCATTCCCGGGCTGGTGGCGCGGGGACTTCCGACCGGCCCCGGGGGCAGCGGGAGAGGGCAGGGCGGAGGGCCGCGGCTGAGCCCCCCGACCCAACGCCCACAGCCTCGGCCCCTCCCGCGCCGGCTGCTTCGGCCCTCCCCTTCGGCTCGCTGCCGGCATCGCGGGCGCCGCCTCCCGGCGCAGCGGCCTCCCTCGCCCGGCCTATATGTAGCGGCGCGGCCAGCCAGCGCCAGCAGAGGCGCGGCAGCGGCGGCGGCGCGATCCTAGGCCAGCATGTAACGCGCGCGCGGCGGCGGCGGCGGCGGCGGCGGCGATGGCGACGGAGTGGCGGCGGGCGCGCGCGCGGCGGCGGCAGGCGGCGGGGCCCAGGCCGGCGGTCCCTCGGGATGCGCGGGCGGCCGGGGCGACGACGGGCGCCTCCAGCTGAGGACCGGGAGCAGCAGCCGCAGCGCCCCGGACTGGCTGCGCCGGCGGGCGGCGGCGGGGGCGCCGCGATGCTGCCCTGGAAGAGGCACAAATTCGAGCTGCTGGCCGCGGACGAGGGGCGCCAGGCACAGTCGCAGCGGCCGGCGCAGCCGGGCCGGCGGCGAGAGCGGCCGCCGCAGCAGCAGCAGCCGGCGGGCCCGCGCGACGCCTCCCCTCCGCCGTCGGGGAAGGCCAAGGACTACTGCCAGGCGGGCGCCGGGAGCCTGCCCTGCTCCGCCGCCCTGGGCTCGCTGGCCCGCGCCTGCCCGGCCGAGAGCGCCCTCTCCAGGATGGGCAGCCTGTTCCGTTCCAAGCGCAAGAAGTTCCGCGTGAGCAGCGAGGCGCCCACCTACACGGCGCTCTACCTGGGCAACGCCACCACGCTGCAGGCCAAGGGCGAGGGCTGCACCGACGCGGCGGTGGCCAAGATCTGGGCCAAGAGCGAGGCCGGCCGCCACGGCACCAAGATGAAGCTGACCATCGGGCCGCAGGGCATCCGCCTGGCGCCCGCGGTGCCGGCCGAGGCCGCCTCCCGCCCGGGCCACCTCTACCTGCTGCACCGCGTCACCTACTGCGTGGCGGACCCGCGCCTCCCGCGCCTCTTCGCCTGGATCTACCGCCACGAGGTGAAGCACAAGGCGGTGCTGCTCCGTTGCCACGCCGTGCTGGTCTCCAAGGCGGAGAAGGCCCGCGCCATGGCGCTGCTGCTGTACCAGACGTCGGCGGAGGCGCTGGCCGAGTTCCGCCGCCTCAAGAAGCGCGCCGACGCGCGGCACCAGCAGCTGCAGCAGGTGGGCCCCGGGGCCGACGGCGCCATCCCGCTGGTGCCGCTCCGCAAGCTGCTCCTGCACGGGCCGGGCGGCTGCTACAAGCCGCCGGTCGAGCGAAGCCGCAGCGCGCCCAAACTGGGCTCCATCACCGAGGACTCGCTGGGCGAGGAACTGGAGGAGCGCGCCGCCGGGCCGGGCTGCGCCAACGGCGGCCGGGACGAGGACTGCGACGGCGGCGACGACGACGAGGAGCTGCTGGCCCCGCTGGAGGAGGACGGGGACGGGGACGGGGAGGGCGCGGCGCCCGCGGCGGCGTCCAGCCTGGGGCAGCTCATCTGCGGACTGGGCGAGCTGGCCATCGGCAACGACGTGGCGCTTCTCCGCGCCGACCTGCGCGTCACCCGCCTGCTCTCCGGGGAGAGCACGGGCAGCGAGTCCTCCATCGAGAGCAACGGACACGAGGGCGGCGGCGGCGGCTCCTCCCCCCCGCCGCCCTTGCGATCCTGCCACAGCCCGGAGCCCGACTGCGGCTGACCAGCCCCGCTTCCTCCCGCTGCTCTGCGGGGCCCCCAGACGGCGCCAGGAAAGAGGGCGGCCCGGCGGAGAAGGGCCCGGGATGTGCGCCGGAGGCCGATCTGCCTGCCGCCCCTCCCCCCACCCGAGCTGCGGCCAAATGTCGGACGGTCCTCGGGGTGGGGGAGGGGCGCATTTGTTTACAGCCGTGGAATTTGGCGTCTGAAAGGGCGGGGCTCCCTCGTGGCTCCCGCTCTGCGGAAGCTTCTCCCGGAAAGCTGAGAAGGGGGCTTTTCTTCCCCGCCCCTTCCCCGCCCCCCCTTCTCCGGATCTTTTGCTGTGCAAAAAGAAACTGGACCGCGTGGATCTTCACTTGAGCCCGAGGAGTCGCTGCTCCCTTTGTGGGGGGGGGGTTTCCCTGGATTTTGGCTGTCTTGGTTTGTCTTGCACACAATAAAAGAAGGCAGCAGACGAGCGGTGCCGCTGTGCTTCCCGGGCAGGCAGAGTCCTGCTCTGGCCCCTCCCACAGTCCAGCTGGCTTTCGGGGGGGGGGCGGTTCTGGTGGGGCCTTGGATTGGGAAGGGGCTGGCGCTGCCTGTTCAGCCTGATTCCTGCAGCCTTATTGTTTTTGTGTTTTTGAATCAATAAGAGGATGGCAGGACTGGATCCTGCCACCTTTTCTGGGCAAGGAGGCAGCTGGTGACATTACCCCTCCCCCTCCCTGCCTTCGTTTGATGGGGCAGCCCGCACCCAGCCCTGGCACCTCCCTGCTGGTGGAAGTGTGGGGAGAAGGTCCCTCAGCCCTCCTTGCCGTAGGTGGGCTTGCTGGAGGCTCCCCCCTGTCTGTCACCTCACAGCCTCCCCCTTCCTGCTCCTTCCTGGGCTGCCTCAGCCTCTCCCAGTCCTGCTCCATCTCACCTGCAGGCCAGGGAGCCTCACCTGTATTGCTCTGGGGCCAGTTTCATTCCAAGACCTGGTTTGGGCGACCTCGGCTTCTCGGTGGCTTCTCAGTCAAGCTTCTGTCTGACCCAGGGCCCAAATCACTGGAGCCCCAGGAGCCCTTGTCTGAAGGAGCCATTCCCAGGGGGCCGTGAAGGGGCCTTGGGTGCTGCTCTGAGGAACGTGGCTGCTGGGCTGGGCCTTCTTGGACGTTGCCCCCCCCCCCGAGGCCCACGGCCAGACGGGTGGCCTGCTGCCGGTGTGTGCTGGACTGAGCAGCATGGGAGCGGAGAGCTCCATTCTCTGGGACGCCTGTCTGGCTGTCGTTTGAGCTATAATTGATTCAGGCTCCTGGTCGGCTTGGTTTCGGTCTTCCTTGAAGCGGTTGGGTGACTGGCCTGGGAGGGGCTGCTGGAGGTGGGGAGCTTGCAGCAGGAACACCAGCAGGGTCCTCCGATGGGCAGAGACCACCTTTGGCCCTTTCGGCCCAGGTGGGCCAGAACCTGGCTGTGGCTTGTGGGGCTTTGCTCGCTCTATCCAGACGGATCTCTGCTGGCAAGGAGATTCTCTGGGCCTTCAGGCAGGAAAGCAGTACCATCATCCCCAGCCACCCTGTATCCCTCCTACTAGGGCCCCAGTGCACCTCTGCCCAGAAAGGGTCTCTCAGCCTTGGGAGGGGGCTGAGTTGCTAGGAAGAAGGAAACCTGGCCCCTGAAGCGTGAGGAGGACCCTTTCCTTCCCCTTTGCCCTCCCGCCTTTCGCCACAGCCCACCCCCTTGGGCTCAATAGGCAGCAAAGGCCGTTGTTGCTCCCTGGCTGGGCTCCGAAGGGGTCGCTGCCACTACTGGCCTCCCCATGTATATTCTGCCTATCCATCAGCCACAGCGGCTCTCCATCACTTGGAAGGGGGGGCTGGTTTTCCATGCCGGCAGCTGGTTTAATTAATTAGCCCACTGGGGGAACCCTGACCCCAAGCTACCCAAGGAAGCTGAGATTGCACAAAATACTTTTTGGTTGGATAAAAATGTGGCACCTGCAATCACCTAACATGCTAAGCCAGTGAAAGAAGGTCAAAAGCCGGGCCTAGTTTATTGTGTGAATGTAGCCAAGAGGTTTCTAACCTGAGTTGCTAAGTGTGAATCAAACCATGGTCCCGGGAGAGGCAGCCATGTTTGTTCTGATAGGAAGGTTGTGGGCAGCGCGGTTTGGTCCTGAGATGCCTGTGAAATCCTTTTCCCAGTGTTTGGAAATGCCTCTGGAGTGGTTAAAGGATTTTAATGTATTTTAATGAAGGCCCACAGCCCCTACTCAGTCTAGCTATGCCCCCCCCCCATTGTCCCCTTGCTCTGCAGGAATTATGGCAGTTCTCCTGCCGCCTCCAGACAACACGCTGCGTGGGGCGCTGGATCAACCAATTCTTCTGGGTTCACACAATACCTTGGGGCAAAATCCAAACGTATTAGAACCCTCTAACCAAGGTTAGCAAAATATTGTGTGAACAACTCTAGCAGCCAAGGCCTTTGGGTGGAAAACTGGCAGGAGGAGACACAGGGCACCAGTTGCCCCTTCCAGTGATCTGCTCTAGGCGGCAAAGGAAGCATTTGCCCCATAACTTGTGGGGGAAATGGTACAGCCCACCTTCTGGGCATCGCCCTTGCCCAATGGGGGAGTGAGCTGCCAAGGAAAGAAAGAGGGCGTTGGGGGTGGGTGGGAATGGGCAATGCCCAGGGTAGAAGGGTGGGGAGCAGGAAAGGGGGCCTCGCGTGGCAAAAGGGTTGAGAGCCCCAAGGGTCCCAGGCCTGCCAGCCAGAGGAAAAGGACGGGCAGCAGTCGAGAGGCCTTCCATGCTCCACCCAGTAATGCCGGATGGGTCTCTAGCACTTATGAAAAAATTATCTTTTCATGTTGCCTTTCATTTGTCATTAATTCCACTAATATTTCCCTTTGGGGTTGAATAGATGGTTTTAATTCAAATTTTAATCTAGTTTTTGTTTAAGGGTATTTTTTTGTAAATATTATTGATGCCTTCAGGATTTTTAAGCAAAGGAACGGTATAGAAATGTTTTTAATAAACAGATAATGAGGCATCTATACCGGACGGGGGCGGGGCGGGGGCCGCGGCGTTGGGTCTCCCGCAGCCAGAAGGGCTTTCAGGACCCTCGAGCGGAGCGGTGACTCCCGGCGCGCGTCGCCCACGGATCCCGCCCTGACCGAGGCAGGAGCCAGGCCGGCCTCCCTCCTGCGAGCCAAGGGGGCTCGGGAAGACTTCGGCTGCTCCCCGCAAGCCGGCCATTCGCCTGCCTCGAGTGACGCCTTGCGCAACCGGAGCGGCCGAGGGGCCCGTCGCGCTCGAGCCCCGAGAAGGCGGCCGGAGGGTCGGTGGCCCAGCGGGGGGCTGCCTGGCTCCCGGAGGGCAAATGCCGGCGCTCCGGCCCGGCCTCGGCCGCAGCCCCTCCCTGGAAGAAGTGGGGCCGGGATGGGGCGGCCAGGGACAGCCACCGCCCGCAGGCGTCCCCGGACGCGGCTCCTTCCAAGCCCGCCCTGGATGAGCGGCGGGAAGCTGGACGTTTGTGCCCGTCCGGGCTTGCAGTTAGAAGGGCGGCTTCTATTTTCAGGGGACTCGCGTTCCATCCGCGAGGGCTCCGCACGACCCTCCCTCGCGCAGCTTCGGGGTCCAGACGGAGGAGTCAATCCCGCTTCCCTGTGAAGCGCCACCGGACACACACACACCCCACCTTTTGCGGGCCAACTACGGACCCCGCCGCAGGCGAAGGAGGCGGACGCCTCTCCTGGAGGGAGGAGCCCTCGCCCGGGAACAGCCCCCTCCCCCCTTCAGCCCCGGCAGGGGCTGCCTTGCAAGACCCTCAAAGCCCCAGTCCAGCCTGAGGCGGGCAGAAGCCCCTGAGCTAAAAGGCTGGGCCAGGAAGCGCCAGCAAGCTCTGCTGGCAAGGGAGGAGCAGCAGGAGGAGCAGGATGCGGGGGGGGGGGCGTTCTGGGCACAGGCCCTCCAACCCAGTTGGGAGAGGCTGGGCAGCTGCTGCCATCTGATCAGCCCAGGAGACCCCTGGCAGACGCTGCCTGGAAAACTCTGCCCAGCAGAGCATCTGTGGGAAAGCAGCCGGGCACGTGTGCCAGATTGCACCGTCCGCAAAACAAAGGCCCAGCGGTCCTCAGCCCAACCTGCTCTGGCAGAGGTGGCAGCCATGACCGAAGCAGCTGGCCCAGCCGGAACGGGCGCTGAAGACGCCAGAGGACCAGCCCGGATTGGCTCCGAGGGGAAGCCCTGCCACCGTCGCCACCTGGCATGAAGAAGCACCTCTGAGGAGAGGCAAGGAAGGAAGCCGCCCCTCCTGGCAATGGCAAAACCACCCTGCCCAGTGAGGGCTGGAGCACCCAAAGTCGCCGTAGGGTCTGAATGGCCTGTGAACTCTGGCCAGAAGAGCCCCCGGCAGGAGGTCCCAAAGCCCCCAAAGGAGGTCCCACCAGCTTTCCAAGGCCAGCGAAAGCGCAAGCCGTGCTTGGCGGTCCTGGAGGCAGGTGCTCTTTAAAGGCCGCCTTCCTTGCCTGGCACAGCCAGTGCCCTGGAGCAATCCGAGGGCCTGCACGGGCCGGAAGGCCAATCCTGGCAATCCCCAGGCAGGGCCCAAGTGGGACCCCAGAGAAGCCCAACGTGGAGGCTAATGGAGTGGAGTGATTTTGCCTGGCAAAGGAGACCAGGGCAATCAGGGCGGCAAGCCCCCACTGAGGGGGAAGGGGGGTGAAACCCACAAAGTTGCCAAGGCTGGACACCCCTACTCTGGGGGAGGGGGTGTCAAGCACCTAGATGAGACAAAAGGAGGAGGAGGTTATCTAGTTGGCCGCAGAGCAGGGAGGTGTTGGCAAGAGTGAGTAGGAAGAGCGGGCTTGTCTAGGCAGCCTCTCTTCTGGGTGCTCATGAAAACACCCAGGTCGGTCACGGGGCACTCGCTGGCCGGCTGGACTTGGGGCTCTCCTGCCAGCTTCTGCCGAGGACCGAGGGGGAGAGCAGCAGGCCGTCCTTTGTCCTGCGGAGACCTCAAGAAGGACGGAGGGAGTGGCCCCCTTCCCTCTCCTCTGCTCCGGGCCTCCCTGGACGGTCTTTGCAAGGAAGCAGCTGCAGGCAGCCTCGCCCTCCCCCTGCCCAGCCCAGCAAATTCTTTCCCTTTCCTGGCTTAAACAATGGACGTTGGGCAGCTGCAGAGCAACTGTGCAGAATTGGAGGGCTCCATTTTTTCTGCTTCATCGGCTTCCGGTCTGCTGCTTTCCGAAAATCTTATGCTTTTTGCTCCCAATGGTTTACAGGACAAACTGGAAATGGGAACGTAAAAGGGCTGATTTCGTCGTCAGTGGGTTGACCTGGGAGTTTCAGCCAGGAGGTGTCAGGCACAGGCAACCAGATCCACAGGCGAAAGTGCGAGCTGACTACTTTATTGTACTCTGCCTACATTACAGGAATCTCCCCGGACTGCTCGCCTCCTCTTGGTAGCAAACAGATAAGGCCCCACTGAACTTGGGGAGGGGGGCAGCCCAAGGTCTCTTGCGGCTGTACAATGACTCAAGCCTGCCTGCCTGCTTGATTCCTCCGCCCTGCCTGGCTGGCAGCTTCCTAGTTGGAGGAGAGGGGGGCTTGTTCTGGAAATGGTCCTGGATACAAAGAACAGACTGGGGATTTTCCTCCCTCCCTCAGGGGGTTCAAAGGCCGGGCCAGATGAAATAACAACATGTTTGGCAGCACCTTCAAGGCCTGAGCATTCCTGGATGAGATGCCAGGGACACTGCTGTGAAAACGGGCAGCTCTGCCCGAGGAGACTGTGGTACGCGGGCAGTGTGTGTGTGTGTGTGTGACCTGCACCCTCTTTGGCAGCTGCGGAGTAAAACCACTCAGTTGGCAAGCAATGCCACATTAGGGGCTAAGTAAAGGCAGCTCCACAGCTGCTTGCTTGCAGTGGGGCTGGGGGGGTGTCCAGGGTGGCATCTGTGTGTGTGGGGGGGGGGTTAATGCTAGTTGTCTTCTGGGAAGAACTTCCTGTTGAGCCTTGAGCTGGCTGCCCCAGAGACTAGCTTTCAGCAGCTCCTCTGACGGGGTGGGGGGTGGATGCCTGGGCACTGCCTTGTTTGTGAATCTGCCCCCCCCCCAGCCATTCCCCCCCCTCGCTGCAGCACCCCTAGCGAAGCCCAGCAGGTCTGCGGCATAGAAGCTATTCTTGTTGGAGGCAATTGCCAGGCTGGGTAATTATGGGTTGCTGTTGTTCCAGAACGGAGACAGCAGCTGGCCCGCTGAAGGGGATGATTGCAGCCTGCCTCCCGGGAGGACTCACCCGCCCCCAGCTGTGCCTTGCAGCCCCCTCCCCCCCTTTCTGCTCTGGCCTTCAGCTATGAAGCAGCAGCTTTGCTCAGCCCTCTGCAGCTTCTTCTGCACGGCCTCTGGCAGGCCTGGGGGGGGTCATGTTTTAGGACCCTGCCACCCACCCACCCTGCCCTACTGTGTGCCAGTGGCTCTGCCCCAAAGATTGGCACCTGTGCCCACCCTGTGCCCACAGACAGGGGCGCCTGGAGCTCTGCTCCTCCAAAAGGCTCAGCAGATCTTTGCTTAAAGGCCCTTGCCGCTCCCTGCCGCCCCCCTTCCTCCCCCCCATCCGCTTGCCTTCCATAGCAGAGCCAGGCCAGCCGCTTTAAGGGGTGGGGGCTGCACTGCCCTTCTCCTGCGCCTCCCTTGTTGGGCTTCTTTTCCTGCAGGCCCCCCAGTGTTCATCCAGCAGGGATGAAGCTTGTCCTTGACCTTGGTAATCTGAGGTAGACTGCCCCTACTAGTGGAGGCTCTATAGAACCCTTCTTTCCTCTCTGGACTTGCCTATCCCCTTTCAGAACCCAGAAAGGGAGAATGGATCGATTGGTTTCTTATGATTTGCTCTTGAGGAGCCCTGCTGGCCTTTCCCAAATAACTGCTTCATTAACTTCCTCCCCCTCCCCCCCCACCCCACCCCATAACATCTCTGCCTCTCCCCCTCCCGAGGCCTCAGCCTGGATCTGGATGTACTGCCTCCTCCCAGCCCCCCCATCTGTCTCTCCCCCCCCACCAGCCCCACTTGGCTTCCTGCCTGCAGGCTTCCCCAGGCCTTCCTGTTTTCTCCCCTTACTGAGAACTGGAATCCGTGGGTCATCCGTGGGGATGAAGATGGTTGGGCTGCCTTGACGTCAGACTTCCGATGCAGTCAGGCGCTTTTCCAGCTGCCAGACCTGCGGGCCCAGCAGACCTGCGGAAGCAAGAAAATGGTCCAAAGCAAACACCTATCTGCCCCTGACAAATATAAGTCACCAGGACCGCCTGATGGACCGGACCGCCTTCTGAAGAAACGGCAGATATTATCTCAGAACCACTGCACCATATCTTTAGAGAAACCGTGGAGCACCAGGAAACTGTCAGAGGATCGGGAAAGAGCTGATGTGGTTCCCATCCTTTAAAAAGGGGGAAAAAGAGAGCCAGGAAACTACAGACCAATCAGCCTAACATCAATAAATGGGAAGATATTGGGGAAAAAATCAAAAACAGATCTGCAAGTATCTAGAAATAAAGTTATAACTAGTAGCCAGCATGGATTTGTTAAAAACAGATCATGCCAAACCAATCTTATTTCATTCTTTGACAAAGTGACTAAATTATTATAGTACACCAACAAAATGCTGTGGACATAGTATACTTACACTTCAGCAAGACATTCGACAAAGTAGACCACAACCTGCCGCTTAGTAAGCTAGAAAAAGGTGGGATAGACAACATCACCACCAGATGGATTAGTAACTGGCTGACAAACTGCACTCACACGAGTTGTCGCTAATGGCACCACATCCACATGGAGAGAAGTAAGCAGCGGGGTACCACAAGTCCCGGTCTTAGGCTCAGGACTCTTCAATATCTTCATCCATGACTTAGAGGAGGGAGTAGAAGGGGAACTTATCAAATCTGCAGATGACACTAAGCTGGCAGGAGTAGCCAACACCCCAGAAGACAAACTGGGGATCCAAAAAGATCTTGGTAGACTTGAAAAATGGACCCTATCCAACAACAAGAAATTTAATGTGGAGAAAAGCAAGATTTTAAACTTAGGCAGGAAAAACCAAAGCTACAAGTACAGACTGGGTGAAACCTGGCTCAAAAACAATAACCGTGAGAGGGACTTTGGAGTCCTAGCGGACGATCCCTTAAACATGAGCCAAGCCGTGTGCGGCAGCCGCCAAAAAAGCGAATACAATCCTGGGTTGTATAAACAGGCATAGAATCAAAATCACGTGAAGAATTAATTGCAACCTGAATAGGAGCTGGCAATGTGGTGCAGCTGCCATAGAGGCTGGTCCATTGTCTGTGGAGATTCTCCGTCCTCCAGGTCAGGTTGTCCCAAAGGGACTTCTTCCAGGAGGCCACTGGACTTCCCTGGGGTCTTTTGGAGGTGTTTCTCATCCAAGAAGCTCCTTCAGTTCAGAACTGATGAAGTTGCTAGGATGAGAAGGGAAGGGAAAAACCAAGGTCCAGTTGCCTTGGAGAAAGCACCTTTCAGAGGCTGCTTCAGCTGCAGGCTGCCCTAGCTGGGATTCCTTTTTCCACCCTCTTCTGCTTTGGCCAGTCTTCCGCCCGAGTCCCGCCTGCAGCTCAGGGCTCCACACTCTAAAAAGGCCAAGGGGAACCGGGAGAAATTCCCGGAAAGGCCCCAAAGACGATCAAGGGATCGAAAGCTGAAGTCTGCAAATGTTTGGCCTCAAAGAGGGCCGGGAACGCGGACCGTGGGAGCTGCCTTCCGAAGCCTGATGTCACAGGGCAGAAGGCCAAGAGTTTCCCCTTCCAGACTGCAGCACAAGGAATAATGGATCCCAGGGAGTCGAGCCTCACACACACATCGCCGGCATGAAGACGCACCAATTGCTTCCCATGGAGGCCACCTGCCCCCCCCACACACACACTGCCTCTTCTCCGCTTCATCCTGGAAGCAGTTTTGGCTGTTCCGGGGAGCACGATGGTCGGGGTCTGCAATCTCTCTGCAAAATTGACCCAGCGGGTGTGCTGAGGGACCCTAACCCTTCCCACCTGGTGGCTGAGCTTGGCGCCTGTTTGTCGCTGGCCTCTGGCTGCAAGGGAGGCGTATGTGTTGTGTGCGCAGATCAACCACGGTCCTGCTGTCTGCAGCGCATGGGCCACGCTGCAGGCCTTTGTCCATCTGAGGGCTGTGGGGTAGAGGCAGGAAGCCTTCTGCTCAGCTGACCCTCCTCCTGGCACCTTGTCTGATCAAGGCAGCTCAACCTCCACCGTAACCGAGCAAGGAAACGGAGCAGCTGCCGGGGGGAGCTCAGCATACATTTGTGGACCCTTATCCTGCACACAGTGCACACTGCCGGGTGTCTCTGGAAGGGTGCACCTTCCGTCCCCAGAGTCTCCACCCAACACAGTCCAAGGGTGGTCCAGCCTGTCTGGAGGGCAGAGGGGGCCACAGAGGGGGCCACCATTCCCGGAAGAGGCCCGGCTGGCTTGAGGCTGGAAGCAATGCCCAAGGAAAAAGCCGAGGAGGGCTGCGGGCAGAGCGGGCTCTCCCCCAAGGGAGCATGAGGGCAGAATCCGGGCCCAGCGCAGGGTGGAGGTGCTGAGCCTGGAGTGCCTGGCAAGTCCAGGAATCCGGAGCCGCCTGGATTTCTGGAAAGACCTTCATGGTGTCGCTAGGAGGACGACGTGAGGGGGATCCCCAGGCGCCGCTTCTGCCCACCACAATTGAGGGGGGTGGTCCAGGGCCTCTCCTGCATCAGGGTCTCTCCTCAAGAGGTCCTTCCTGGCTCTCAGCTGCCCAGCCAACGAGTTCACAGGAGGGAAAAGGCTGGGGGAGGGGGAGAGGGAGGCAGACAATTTCCTTTGGGGTGAATGGGGGAAACAACCCCTCCCAAATCTGGGACCTCGGAAGAGCTGCCCCACCTCCGGTTGGAGGAGAGGGTGCTGCCCCCCCCAGCAGAGAGGGCTGGTGCAAGAGGTGCTCCTTGCCTCTCGGGCATCATCGGGGAGCAGTGAAGGGGGTAGGCAAGGAGGGAGGAGCAAAGCTGAGCTTAAGGAAGAGAGAAATGGGGGGGGGGTTCTCGGTTCTCAGCCTCCCCAGCAGAGCAGAAGGCCCAGTGGCTGCTCTCTCTGCTCTGCCTTCCCTGGGCAAAGCTTCTGGAGGGCCCCAAAGCGCTTTCTCCCCTCCCCTCCTTGCCTGGAAATGAGGCTTCCGGCCCCCAGCAGGAAGTCACTCCAGGCCGGAGAGGAAGGGATGGGACGGGCTCTCCCACGGCCAAGGCCTCCGGGTGGACCTGGGAGAAGCGGAGGGCTCCAAAGCACATCTGAGGTCCACTTTCAGGGGTTCTCTTGAGACAGGAAGCTCCCATGAAAGAGGCCTTCCGGCTGACTCTGTGCCCTTTGCTGGGCCGAGCCCCTTGCCCAGGGGACCCTCTCAGCCCTGACGCAGAGCCCACCTGCAGCTTCACGGGAGGAAGGCTTGCCCTGCCACCCAGGAAGCCCTCCCCCCGGGGCCTTTCCCCCCAAGGGCCCCCAAGGGCCCCTTCTATCCTGGGGGTGGCATGTGCCCTTCATGCTGGTGCTGCTGCCCTGGTGGCTGTCCTCGCTCCGGGCTGGGAGCAGGCTGGCCCCGGCCGCATTTTGTGTCTTCTAGTCTAAAGGCAGCTGCATCCCAGCAGCACAGCCTCCCTTTCAGCCCCACTGATTTCCAGGCCCCACTTTGCATGCAGGCCTTCACCAAAAGTCTGCCTTGTGATCCACACCCCCTCCTTGAAGGGCATGACTGACAGCACAGCCTGAGCATCCCCTCCCCCCGCCCCTGGCCTTGGGAAGACTCTCTTGCCAGGACAGCTCAGTGGCCGCCAAAAGCAGCACAGCTCCCCAAAGCTCGACCCCCAATCCGTGGCCCCAGCACCCCGACGGCTCCCAAGTGCCCCAGATCAAAAAGGGAAGCAGAACGGGGCCAATCCAGCCTTGGGAAGCTGTTCCACGGAAACCCAGCTGTGGCCTTCCTGCCCAGACCGCCCCAGAAGAAGGGGTTCTCCTTGGGTGGGCTCCACGGCTCCAGGAAGTGGTGCTGGAGAGACACTGGGCAGGCAGGGCAGTGCGGCCTTCTGCAACTCTGGGGCTCCTGCCGGCCGCCATTGAGCAGCTGCTCTCTGGCCCAGGAGGTTCTGGATGGCCCTCCAAGCCAGTCTAGGCAGGGGGCGTGGCCATAGAGATGGTGGGGCGGGGGGCAGGCGGGAGCCCCTCTCACAAAGGACAGACCCGAAAGAGGGGCATGGACGGACCTATTTCTCTGCAAGAGGGCTGGAGCTACCCAGCCCTCAAAGGCAGAGGCCGTGAAAAGGGAACCCTGCTTGGGGCTCCGCTCCTGGGCCTGCTCCCTGGAGACCACAGAGGTGGAAGCAGCAGCCCGCTTAAACTGCTAACCACACTCGGCACTGAAGATGCGACCCAGTGATGTAAGGCAACAACCGCAAGGAAACAGCCACGCACAGAGATCACCCAGGACCCCACAGTAACCCTCATGGACTCATTCTCTGCACTGGCAGGAGACTTTGAACCTCCAGCTGGGTTCACACAACACGGGAAGCCTCCCCACAAAAATCTAACCCAGGCTAACAGTAACGAAGTGCTGCTTCTCGTACGAATGTGACCGTTAAGTCACTGGAGGCTTTCAAGAAGAGACCGGACAGCCACCTGTCTGAAATGGTACAGGGGCACCTGCTCGAGCAGGGGGTTGGACTGGATGACCTCCAAGGTCCCTTCCAACCCTGTTATTCCATGTTCTTCAGATGATCTGTTGCGTGAACCGAGCGTCAGTTGTAGTTTTTAGTCAAATATGTTTTTGTGGGCGTCCCTCAGATTTGACCGCTTGGCCCAAGCCTGTGGCCTTCCTTCCTCCGGGCTGCTGGAAGGATCAGGGTGCGAAGGGGAGGGCTGGAAGTGGAACAGAAACGCTCGGAGAAAACAGGGAGGAGAAAGAGAGCCGGCTGGAAGACTCCGTCTGCTTTCCTGGATCTTTGCTTTGCGTGGCCTCGGGGCCAGCAGAGGGTCTGCTGAACCCCCAGAGAAGAGGGGGGGAGCCCCTGGCAGACCTGTGGGGCACTCCGTCCCTTTCCCGGCCCTGGGATTTTCCATATTTGGAAAAGCCAACGCAAAACAGTGATTCCTTTTGAATGCACGCACTTTGGGGAACTCCGGCCTGGGGGAGCCTCCGAGGGCAGCTGAGCTTCTCCAGATCCAGCCAGGCTTGCTTGCCTTCAGCGCCCCCAAAGAGCTGGGCAGCCCAGACCGGCAGCCACCCCTGCCCTGAGGTGGGCTTGCTGGCCCTTCTGAAGAGGCGGGGGGGGGGGCGAATGGGAGATGCGCAGAGGGGGCCTCCCTGTCTTTCCCCAGCTAGAGGAGCAGGTGGGGAGGGGAGCGGGGGAGCCTCCTTGCCTGTTCTTTCTTCCCTGCCAAGGCTGCAATTTTCTTGCCATGAACCTCCACCAATGATGGTTCTGCTGGCAGCCCTTTCCGCACTCCCCCCCCCCCGCAGAGCAGAGATTTCACTGTCACCTTTGCAGGAAACAGCTGCTTCCTACCCCCCCCAGCCCCCCCCATCTCCCACTTGGGCCCCAAAGGAGCCACCAGCTTTCCAAGGGAGATGCTTCCTTTCCCTCTGGCCTCTTTCCTGGGTCAATCTTGCCAGCTGCCCCCTGCCTGGAGGGCATAGCAGGAGAAGCCCGTTCAGCTGGGCACCTTGGCCAGGATTCTATTCTATTCTATTCTATTCTATTCTGTTCTGTTCTGTTCTGTTATTCTATTCTATTCTATTCTATTCTATTCTATTCTATTCTGCTCTGCTCTGCTCTGCTCTGCTCTGCTCTGCTCTGCTCTGCTCTGCTCTGCTCTGCTCTACTCTACTCTACTCTGCTCTGCTCTGCTCTGCTCTGCTCTGCTCTGCTCTGCTCTGCTCTGCTCTGCTCTGCTCTGCTCTACTCTACTCTACTCTGCTCTACTCTGCCTCTCAGGGGAAAGAGCCCCTAGTTGGGTGTAGTGGGGAGGGTGGCTGGCTAGAGGCCAGGAGATGGTGAGTTATAGTTCGCCTTAGCCATGAAAGCCAGCTGAGTGTCTTTGGACCTCCCCTCTCTCAACCCAAGGCACCTCACAGGGTTGTTGTTGTGGGAAAAACAGGAGGAGGAAGGAGCACTGTGTGTGTGTTTGCTGCTTTCCATCCTTGGGAGCATCTCAGATGTGGGCCCCAGTCCACCCCCCCCAGGCGTTTCAAGTGGGGAAACGGCCCTGAACCACCCTGAAGAAGGGCAGAGTCTGCCAGCTGCAGCCTGCTTGGCGTTAGTGCTGAGGTTCCCACATTTTTGGATTGCTGATTTCATGGACATTTTATCACAGTGTCTTGTGCAGCTTCCTGTTATGTAACACCCCCCCTCCCAAGTCTGATTTGTCAGCTCTAGCTATTTATCTCTGGATTGGAAAAGTTAAGCAGGGCTCCTTAGGAAGAAGAGGCCTCCAATTAAGGCAGCCTCATGCAGAACAGCCTGTTCTGCCCCCCCCTCGCCTCCCCCAAAGGGGGACACACAAACACACACACACACACGTTTGATCTGTTCTGGCTGGTTAAGGCTGCCCGGGAGGAACCCCGGGATGGGTCTGGCCGATGGCGGCGGCGGCTTCCTCGGAGGAAGGAAATCTGCAGAGCCGCTTTGATTCGAGGGAGCCTTTCTGTCCTGGGGCGGCCGCAGCCCCCGCTCCCCCCATGCAGGAGGCGTCCTCTGCCTGCAACTCTTCCAGGCGGAGCTGCTGCCATCTTCCGGAGGGAAAAGGCTTCCCGTCCGGAAAGAGGCAGCTCGGCGCTGGCAGACGAAGCCAGCCAGACGGCCCGACTCGGAAGGAGGGCAGGGGCGACCGGCGAGGCGCTCGGTGCTCGTGGCGGGCGACGGTTCGCTTGCCCTGCTTTCCGCGGAGGTCTCTCCTTTGCCGCTCCCCTCGGAGAACCACCTGCGTGGGCCCCACCCCACCCCACCCCCGGCTGGTTGGAAAAGAAGCGGCGTCTTCACCCCGGAGGGTTTTGCCCGCTTTAACGGGTTCGTCGTCTGAAGAGGCGCTGGCCGGACTTGACTCTGCAGAAGTGTGCATGCCACACCTAAGCACGCACGCGGTTTCTGGGCAGAGCCAGTTAGCCAAGCCAGGCTCCCCTGCCGGAGTGGCTTTGCCAGCTGACTCTGCCCGGGGGGGGGGGTGGAACACCCCCAGCAGAGAGCGACTGTGCAAACAAGTCGCTGTGCCACCCATCATCCTGGGCAGATTGTCTCGTGGCCCTGCTGTGCCTCCCCAGCCCATCCATTCGGCCCCCCGGGTTGTGCCGCCCACGGGAGCGCTGGCCACAGGCAGGGGTTCCTGGGCAGGGCGGCGGGGGCCTCTGCGGGGGCTGCTACGCTTCAGCCATAATTACTGGCTTCCGTCGCCCGTTGGATGCAGGAGCCGGTAGGTGAAGCTGGAAGCCAGGAGCAGCCTTTCCCCACGGCGGAAGCTCGCTCTGTGCTTCTCCCGGGAACGGACGGGAGCCGCAGCAGCTCAGCAGGCCCAGCCAGCGAGCGAGCGAGCGAAGAAGCGGTTAACGCGGCCGTTCCTTATCAGGGGAAACACGCCCTCCTGGCCGGGCTCTCTGGCAGCTGCCCTCAGTCCGGGGAGACTTCCTTCCAGCGCACGCAAATGGTTTTTTCTTGGTGATCTGCAGAGAGAGAAAAAAGCCACTTCCAAATCTCGGGGCGAGTTCCAATGTTTTATTTAAATAGCAAACACTTCCAGGAGGAGGCAGAAGGTCGCGTCTGCGCTTGTATTTTTGTAGCCAAAAGTCTCGATGCTGGGAATGTGAGTTTCATTCGATGGGCGCGCAGAAGTTTGCCCGATGCAGCTTCCCGCAGTCTGGGTGACTGAGTCTTTCTGAAGGGGGGGGGCTTCAAGAGAGGCTATGCCCTGATGCCCAGCCCCTCCCCCCGCCTTCTCCCTGGCAGACCGAGGACTAATTCAGCAAGGAGCTTCGGTGTGTTGTGTGAATGCAAGAAGGAAACGAGACTGCAAGCGCTGAAGTGTGAGAAATGGCGATTCAGGGCCGCTACGTGACTATAAAACCTCTGAAACCATCAAAGATCCTGCGCTGCTTTCTGGCGTACGAGAGAAGACCGGGGGGGGGAGGCAGGCGGGGGACGCTCCCTCCTCAGCTAAGCGGCTTCCTTGCTCGGCCTGCTGCTGCTGCTGCTGCTGCTGACGGGTTCGCGTGCCGGGAACAGGATCGGGGGCGCGGGGGGAGGACTGGGAGCGTCTTCACAGTTAAGCTGCAGAGGAAGCTGCCTCCCCCCCCCCATCGCAACGGAAGGAAGGCCGCTGTGCCGGGAGGGGGGGCTCTTCCCACCCAGCCAAACGGTCTCTAGATGCGGTTAACCTCGGAAGTGAAGGCCGGCCCTTCTCTCACACGTTTCGCTTTGTTTTGGTTTCGCCTTGGTCGGACTTCAGGCTCCCAAGACTGCACACAGCCAAGCTCAGATGGGAGGGGGGAGAGGCTGGGGGATATCCTGCGAAGGGGGGAGGTGACAGTGAGTAACTCTCTGGCTGTCTAAGCCCTGGGCCGCCCAGGTCTTGAGCAGACCCCCCCCCCAGCCCTCCCGCAAAGTCCCAGCTGTGCCAGCCCACTGGGAGGAAGAGGCTCAGTGCCCCCCTTGCTCATCCCTGGTGGCTGGGGGGTCCCCGGGACCCTGGGGGTGCCAGCGGTGGGCCCTGCTGTCCTTGGGAGACTCTGCAGGGACTCCACCTCTTAAGGACCCTTCCCAATCAAAGAGGGGGGAGGGGCAGGGCTTCTCTTGCCAGGTGTCCCCTGCTTGGGGTTGTGGGGCCCAGTTGCACTGGGACTCCTGACTGCCCCCTCCAGTTTGTTGCAGGCATTGACCCTCCAAAGGAAGCACGTGGGGTGTGGGGATGGGGGACGTACCTCCAGAAGAACGGGTTAAGTTGGCATCTGGGTGAAGTAGGTTTCCAACGTGGAGCCAAGACTTCCACCTTTTCTTCCCTGTAATAAGAGCTCAGTGTGGCCTCTTCATAACAACAGCCCTGTGAGGTAGGTTTAGGCTGGCCCCAAGTCAGGTAGCTTTCCAGGGTCTCTCTGGTTCTAGCTGAACACTTCTCTGAACAAAGTTGTTATGTCACAGGGGACAGACTGTATCTGCCCTCAGTGTGGAAGGGACCGCCACTCTCAAACTGGCCTTTTTAGCCACACCAGACGCTGCTTTAGGACCTCTTTCCAGAGCACGACACCATAGTCTCTCGAGACTGAAGGATGCCAATGATGGCACCAAGAGTTGGGGGGGGAGGGGAAGGCCACAAGTCTCCACCACACCTCCTCCTCCTCCTCCTCCGTGCCTGACCTACATGGCGGAAGAGGCAAGAGAAGGCCAAGAATTTAATCTGGCATTTGAGATTAAGGTCAGCTGAGCCGTCTTCGTTCTCGCTGCCGCCTCCCAGGTCGCTTTCCTGCCACTGCTGAGAGCTGCCCGGGCGGGGCCTTTGGCTTCCACAGACAGGCAGGGCTGCCGTATCGTCCCCGCTGGGAGGCAGGGCCAGAGAGGGGCTCTTGGACGTCGGCTCCTCTGCAGGGCTTCAGCTTAATGTTCTCGTGACACCCCCGACTGCTCCAGGCAGCGTTTCCTGGTCCAGACGCTCAGCGCCTTCAGGGCGGGATGGGAGCTGCAAGGCCCAGATCAGGCCTGGGTGGGTGATGCTCCTGGGGGTGGGGGAGTGGGGGACACTTAAAGGCCCCCTCTCCACCAAGTAGCCCTTGGCAGTCAGGCCTGGCTACAATCAGCCAGGATGGGAGCCGGGCCCTCTGGGTTGTTGGCCCTGAGCGCAGGCTTGCGCTGGCCCTGCAGAAAGTAGGCACGCCAGCAAGGCCAAGGCAAGAGCCCAGGGCAGCCACGGAGAAGGGCCGGTCTGTGGCAGCCCTTCCAGGTAGAAGCTCAGATGTGAGTGCCACCTCTGTCTTTATGGTAAGGTTACAATGGCAGAATCTCACAGGTCTGAAAGTCCCCACCCAGCCCTCACTTTCACTCTCTGGAGAATTCCTTCTGGGTCACCCCCTCCTTCTCCTCCGGAATCCCTTTTCCGGGTCTTCCTCCTGCCTCCCTTTGTGTAGTAGACCTCCAGTGTCTCTCCTGGAGGCCCTCTGGATCTCCTGAAGTACCATGGACAGCACCACCCAGGTCAGGGCCTCCCCCCCCCCCCCCCCCCGCAAGGAGTGGGCCTGCCCTCCTTCACCCCTAAGCCTGCCCATCCTCTGTGGGAGCCAAGCCTGGGGAGTGGCTGGGGTGGCAATGGAGAGCCAAGCCCGACTTGGCAGGGGCTCCAGAGGGAACCTGGGCTGGAGCCCCTCCCAGCAGGAGCCAAAGGGCTGCCTGGGATACGGAAAGCTGCTCCCGCCGGCTAAGAGGATGAAGGTTTGCTCCTTGGTCCCTGCTGGCCTCGGCCCAAGCCGAAGAAAGGGAAACCTGACCTGGTTGCAGTGTGAATGGAGGACCAGAGAACCCTCTTTCTTAAAGGCTGCCTCTTTGTTGTGCAATCAAGGCAACCAGACACTGGCTTAAGTCTGACATCCTGGCTTGCCTGGAAGAGCAGGAATACGCTCTCTGGGACAAAGCAGGGCTTGGGTGAGGCCAAAATGTGCCCCACTCAGCCATTAGCAAGGACCACTGCCCTGGAGCTGCCAGAAAGCCGAGCGGTAGCAGAGGCTGCCCATCACAGGGAGAGGGCATAGGTCAGGACCCTGAGGAATGGGGGTTCCAAGCGTCCCCCCGCACAGAACCTCTATGAGGCTTTTCCCACTGCCCTGGAAGACCTTGGCATGCCCTGTGGGGCAGCTCTGCAGTTCCAGGCCTTTTCACTAGACACTGCCGCAGGGGAGGGAGGTGTCCAGGTTCAACCAGGCCCCAGTTGCCCTGGCACAGCTTTGCACCAAACTGCCCATCTTCCCCCAGTGCCAGCCAGCCTGGCAGGTTCACACTCTGTGCAGGGCGCTTAAAGCGATCCTGTTAAATGTAGACTCTAAACTGGATGCTGGCGAGGCGCTGCTCCCACAATGCGCTTAAGTAGGAGCTTAAAACCTTTCAGAAGCATCACTGGGCACAACTTGCAGCGGCCTGGGGACTCAGGGCACGCTGGGTCTATTTGTGTAGTGCCAACAGTGCAGGAGCTGCACTGGCCACCAATCGGCCCCCTTGTAAAACTCCTGGTGTTGGGGGCCAGCAGCGAAGCTCTTCCTAGCCCAGTCTGCTCCTTCCCAAGAGCGTCCGCTCTGAATCAAAGACAGCTGCAGGGGAGGGGAAGGAGAGGGGGCCTGCTGTCTCCCCCAGTGGTCCAGTCCCCACTGGAAGTGAACCAGTTCCCCCCCCCCAATTATGTTTCCAGGGATTCCAGCACTGCACCCAAATGGGGATGAGGAAGTACCATGGTGCTCCTCGGTAAAGCTGCCCTGGGTTGATTATTAGCTGGTCTTTCATTGTTTTTATTCTTGTTCAATTCAGTTTATTGCCTTGATTTGCTCTAAGCCCCTCTGGGAATAAAGCCTATCGTCACTGCTCACTGCAGGGCCATAATATTGGTGGCTGTTTTCCAACTTTCCAGCCCGGAGCCAAGAGAGGCGGCTGAGCCTCAGGGAGGAAGTGCTATGTGCCGTGGGACAGACCTTGGAGAGGGGAGGCAGAGTGGGCAGTTGGTCAGGGAAGGGGCAGCCGAGTCCACAGAAAGGTTGGGGCCGTAGGAGGCCTCCCCAGTTTCTCCTAATTTCTTGGGATGTAAAAGGAAAGGTGGGGGGAGAGATGTATTTCCAGAGTTGTGAGAGTTTGTTAATGTAACCTTGCAATCAAGATAGACTTGTACTTCTGGGCAAGTACCTTTTTGTCTGGACCACCCGGCACGGCCATTTGTTCCTACCCCGGCACTGTCACTGCCTCCCCACCAGCAGATTGGCAGCAAAACTCATAAGTGATGGCCTTGAAATTAACAGGTGTGTCATCATCAAAGCTGTTTTGGATTCCTTGAACTCTGGACACGCCTGCTGCTAGTTAAGAGGGGTGCAACCACAACAACAGCAAAGCCTTCAAAGCAGGTCATATAACACGTCTGCTCTCCACTTTTGGGGGACTATCTGAGGTGCACAGGAATCTTTCTGGAAGCCTGGAAGCAACTGACCAGGCACCAAAGAAGCAGAGGCCCTCCGTGCTCTCCTGCTGAGGCTGGGCAGCCAGACCAGAGACCACCGGCAAGACCCCCTCCGGCCAGGGGGAGACACCCGGCAGCCTTCCCTGCCCCGGCCCAGAAGGGCTCCTCCCAGGGACTTGGATTTGGGAAAGACCGGGCAAGCCAGACCACAGAGGCCGCACAAGCAGCCGCCCATCCCAGCAGAACGGGCTGGCCGAGTTCTCCATCGGAAGGTCTCCCGAGACGCAGCTGCCACCCACTTCATTTTCTGCCACTTGACAGCAGCCAGGAGGAAGCGAAACGAGGCTGCCCCACCTTCCGCCCACGGCCCAGGCCTGCGGTTGGCGTCTGCACCAGCCCGGAACTGGCATGGCCACCTTGGGTGTCAGAGGCGGGGCCAGATGGGGGAATCAGAGCTACCAGCCCTTGGCAAAGAGTCTGTGGGGGCCTGGTCCAGATGCAGTTATTGCCACCCGGCCCTGCCCAAGCGTAGCTGGGCGGGGAGGACCTGGGAGGCTGCGGGTTCAAGCTGCAGAGCTCCGTCAGGCACAGAAAACAAGCCAGCTGGATCAGGCCAAGGCCCACCTGTCCAGCTTTCCGAAGTTGGCACCCGGGGCCTTTCACCAGCCTGCCACCCACTCCAGACCTTCTCCCCCTCCACCGTTTTCCTGTCACTGATATTTGGGGCAGGTAACCCTGCCGAGTCTTCTTGACTGACAGCCCTGGACAGGCCAGCCTTTTGAGGCTTTAGCCTAACCCTTCTGAAATCACCCAGGTTAGAAGCCATCGCCTCACCTTGTAAGGACATGATTGGAATTTTCTAGCTCTCTGGACTCGTCTGTGGGAGCTTCTGCCGTAACTCAGCATGCTCAAGTCCCCCGTTGCTCAGACGGCTGCTGGCTCCCGACTCCCTGAGAAAGACCGGGCAGAGCCTGGCATCTGGTTGGAGGGGTAGACGCTGACCGTCACCCAGCTGCAGGACAAAGGTCCACACACGCACACCCCCATTAGCCAAGGGGTCTCTACAACCAGGAGGGCCACACCCAATGGCTCCCCCCAAGAAACGCTTATCACTCAGCTCAGTCTCTCAGGCCCACGTGTGTCACGCACCATCACTGCCCCCGTCCCACCATCTTTTCTGCCATCAGGGTTTCTCTGACGCTGGCCAGCTCTTCCAGCATGGCGCCACACATGCAGCCTCACCTCAGATGCAGCGGGCATTTTTCAGCAGGAGATTCAGGCCCAGCTAGGACTGCTGGATGCCAGGCGGAGCAGCAAAGGAGAGGGCACCCGTGCCAACCTCAGAGGGCGGTGGAGATGCAATGGAATTGGGGAAGCCGGGGCACAAACTAGGCCCAGGGTGGCTGAGGGCTGGAACACCTCGGCCACCAATAAGGAGTGTCCCTGAAAGGAGGTCGATTTCTGCCAGCACTCAGCTGCCTTCCCCCCCCCCCCCGGACTCTAGTGACTAGCAACCCAACGCCCCCCCATCAGTGCAGGTATGTCTAGTTCAAACCACCCCGCCCCCTCCTTTTTGGCCAGAGAACTTAGGTCCTGCAAAGCCCCCACCCCACATTAACTTCCACAGGCCAATTGAACGAAGGTCAAGCATTGATAAGGGGGGGGGGGTTGTCCCACAATTCCAGACCAGGGGCCGGAGGACGGCTCTGAGTTGTAGCTTCTGGACACCCACTGGCAGTTTGTTTCCCAGAGCTGATGCTGCCCGTTCATTGTGCTGCCCAGAACGGCTACATCCGAGCAGGGGAAGGCCTCGGATGATGCCGGGAACAGCTGGGCAAAATTGACAGCCAGGTCCCCTCTTTGCCAGCCCAGGGGCTTCACCCTTTTCTGCCAGCAATAATCCGTTCTGGACCTTAAATGTAAGAACTGCACTTGTTACCAGAAGCCTCCAGAAGAGGCTGCAAATGGCCAAACCTGGAATTTGGCTGGAGGGTGTGGCGTTTGCGACCTGACCCCCTGTATGCCCTCTCTGCTTGCTGCAGCGCTCTAGGCGGCCTAATTTAAAGGATGCGCAAGAGCCTCTTTGTGGGCAGCAGCAGGGCCACAGAGACCCCGCCTGGGGACAACATCCCAGGGGCTCTTCCTGGTCCATGAGCGAAGCTGGTCAAGGGGCACTCGGCTGTTCCAAGGACACCCAGGGCTCCTTCACTGACCGCTGGGACAGCTTCTGCCAGTTCTTCCGGAAGGAGGAGGTACAGAGCATGAACAGCAGCCGGCCGTGGCTGGTCCTCGTTCCGTGGCCCTCGCTCTCCCGACTATCTTGACTTGGACAAGCAAGTGGGTGCAGGCAGAGGGTGGTGTTGGTCCTCACATTTTTATTGCAAAAGGGGAGAGAAACCGCCGCAGCCCCCTCCCCCTTGTGGGGGCGATAGCTCACCAGAGACCCCCTCCACGCACCCAGCCCAGGAACCCAGCGGCAGCTCCAGCCAGGAATTCAGGCCGGGACTGGCAGGTGACGGAGGAGATGGAATGGCGGCTTGGGGTCCCCTCAGACACACGCTCTGAGCATGGAGCCCAGCGGCCTCCAGGCCCAAGAAGCCCTACACACTTGACTGTCCCACCGACAGGACACACCACCGCACAGGCCCTTCTGCCCAACACCCCCCCTCCCCCTGGTCTGAGGGCCAGGAGTGGTTGCAGGTCCAGGCAATGGATCTTTCCCAGAGAGTGCGCACGGCCCACCCAGGGCAGACGGCTTGGGCTACTGCTGGACTGTTTCTCAGAAGGCCCCAGAGGTCACCCCCAATCCCCTCCCTTGCTGCTGGCCCTCGGGTCCGACCTGCAGCAGCCTCCCCGCCCCCTCCTGAGCAGCCACTACTCCGCCGGGATGGGCGTGTTGCAGTTCCCGTGGTAGATGCGGACGTGGCCATCGCAGCGGAAGTAGCGCTCAAAGACGTCGCTGTAGCCGTGATCACGCCACCAGGTGCACAGCTGGCGGTTCCAGGTGCAATCCAAAACATAGAACAGCTCGGGGTGTTCCATGCCCACCAGGGTGAAGAAGTCCTGGTCCCCCAGGTGGCCCTTGAAGTGGAACTTGCTGGCCAGCTGCTGCACCATCGCCGGCTCCAGCAGACGGTTGTACTGCTCCGACTGGCGCATGGCCTCCAGGTCCAGCAGCAGCACCCCACTGTTGAAGCCGGGCAGCCCGTCCGGGGGCGGGTCCCCCACCTTGGTCCCAGGGTGTTCCTGCCTATACTGCCAGAAGATGTGCCTGGGGAGGGAAGGGGGAAGGCCCAGGAGAGGTCACTCCTGCCCACAAACAAAACTATGGCTCGAGGAGCCTCTGGTCTATTTACAGCTGCAGTTTCCTTGTGGTTGAAGCAGCGCACCTCTCTGCCCCTCAGCAGTGATGAGATACATCGCCATGAGGACCAGGAGCTTTAGATGGCTTCTTTTCCAAGACTCCAAGGCTTTTTCTCTGGCTGGCCCCCTCCTCCATCCCAACCGTGCCTTGGAGGGGGTGGGGCAGGTCATTTGAGCACCCAGTGAATTCCGGTGTGCACTAACAGGCCTGGGTGCGTAACGGGGCCAGTCAAGGCTTTCCCCCAAGGGCGCAACAAGACCTTGCTCAGCCTGGGGAGGCAAGTGACCAACTGGGGCTGCCACAGTAGCCGGTCTTTACCCGGCTAGCTGCCTTGGCCTGAGCCTGGCCGCACATTCACCCTTCCATCGCCTGGCCCTGACGCCGTGCAGGCTCTTCACCCACCCTAGTCTGAAGGCTGCGAGGCAACCTCCGCTTGTTGGGCAGGGGGGCTGACCGAAACCCTCGTGCCCTACCAGCGCCCAGTAAGACCGCCCACAGCTCAACCTGTGGCTGTCACACTGACTGCTTTCCTGCCCCACCAGGGTCCCTTCTGCCCGGTGGGCTTCGTCTGACATCCAGCCGCTCACACAGGGCCAGAGTTGGCCTGCTCAGCAAACCCCCCCCATCCTCCGGGGGACCGGCAGGGAAGGGCCCAGGGAGTGGCACCGTGCCTGGCATGGCTACGTACCGATAGACCGGCTGCATTTCTTGGGCGATGCCGATTACTGCTCCTTCTGGGAAGTTGTCAAATTCCTGAAAGAGTTCCCGAATGTTGGCACGGTACTCCACATCCAGGTCCACCTGTATGACCCGCGAAACCTCTGGAAGGGCAAAGCAGAGGACAGCTGGCAAGACGGGGCCTCCGCTGCCTTCAGCGCTCCCCCAGCCGCTAAGCAGTGCAGCCCCCCAGAAGACGGAGCCAGAAGGGAGGGGGCCTCCAGATGTCCTTTCAGAGCCAGGCCAGGACTTCTGGGGGGGCAACTTCAAAGCACCTGGAGGGGTGCCGACTGGGTTGACAATTGGTCTTTCAGAGGAAGGGTCCTGCCTTTTCTCCCCCAGCCCCCGTGAAGGCCTGTCCTGCCCAAACCCAAACCCCACAGCTGCTTCAGCCATTTGGCGGCAGGCGCATTTTCTCCACCCACAGAACCCCAGAAGAGGCTGGGCTGAGGCCGCGTCCAGCCTTGAGCTCTGCGGAAAGAGGAAACACTCCGACTGTGGACCTTGAATGTCCAGTACACCCCTGGCTGGGTCCCCTGAAGGGGGCAAGGGGGGCTCTGTGGCCCTTCACCAGCTGCTCCTGCCCTGGCTGGTCTCTCCTTGGAAGAATGACCAACAAAGTAGAAAGTACAGTGGGAGGTCAAGCACGCAAGCAACTCCTCTCTGCAGAAAATGAACGGTCAATGTGAGCGTTAAACATTCAAGAGGAGAGGAGGCCGATTCAGACACAGGCGGATGGAAAAAGCCCCCAGGCTCCCAACGGCCGAGAAGACCTGAACAGGCACATCTTGAGACGCCTCTATTCAGCTCCAGCACCTCACAGTCCTGCAGGTCCTTTTTAGAGGTGGGGGGGGGGATCCAGACTCAGCTGGGATGTTATAAATATTATTATCCTTTACAACCGGTTAGTCCACAAAGCTCCTCCCGGGGTGGCTCTGAAGGAGGGTCTGAAGAACCGAGGCAGCGGCCCAGGAGGGCTGCAGGCCGAAGAGGGGCACCGATGCCCCCCCCAGTTGCCCACTCACCTCTGGGCATGATGTGGTGCATGGCGACCGAGAGGAAGAAAAGCGAGTCCCCGTAGTAGCTGCCAGCCCCCGCACTGAAGAGCTTCTGCATGGCCTCCACCGTGGGCTGGAGCTTCTGGGCCAGCACCTCCAGGTCATGGAAGACCACCTGCCGGGAAAAGGGGCTGTCAGGGCAAAGGGGGGTGTCTGCCCCCCGACAGGGCAAGAAAGGCAACCCCCACCTCCCCCCCTCAGTCCCCAGTGGGTGCTGTCCGGATGTCAGTTAAACTACAAGTAACAAGGGACTGAAACGGGGAGAGAGCTGCGGGAGGGGGGGGGAAGAGTTAGGCGACCGGCAGAGGGAGGGCGGGCAGAGGAGGGGGACATCCACGCCGGAAGGCGGCCAAGCTCGCCCACTCCCAAGCCCGGGAAAGGTTGCCTCTGCCCGGTTCACAGGCTCCCCGCCTGGCCGGCGGAGGGGAGGGGAGGGGAGGGGAGGGGCGGGGGGCGCCCACCTTGTACTTGAAGGCGGCCGGGCGCAGCGCCTGGTGCAGCAGCTGCCGGGCGGGCGCCCTGCTGGGCCCGTCGCAGAGCAGATGCAGCGCCAGCGCCTCCCGCGGGCCCAGCTTGCCGAAGCGCACCAGCGAGCGCAGCGCCGCCGCCGCCTTGGCCAGCAGCGCCTCGTTGCGCTCCGCCTTGGCCAGCACCGCCAGCACGTGCAGCTCCGCCCGGCCCGCCGCCCCGCCGCCCCGCAGCAGCGGCAGCTCCTCCTCGCCCGCCTTGGCCTTGCCCTCCGGGGCCGGCGGGGACGCGGGCGGCGGCGGCGGGGCGGGCGGGGCGGGCTGCGCGGGGCCCGAGCCCGCGTAGTAGAGCGCGCAGGCCAGCGCCATCGCCGCCGCCGCCGCCAGGGCGCAGGGCTGGGCGCGCAGCATTGCCGGACGACGCGCCATGGCCGCCGCCGCCTCGCCCCGCCCCGCCCCGCCGGGGGAGGGCGGCCCGGAGGGGGCGGGGTCCGCTGCCTGGACCGGGAGCCGCTGCGGAGGCAGCCCAGAGTCAGGTCGCCGCCGCCGCCGCCGCCGCCCTTGCGGCTCTTTAGGCGTCCGCGGAGGAGGCGAGGCGAGGCGAGGGCGGAGTAAAGGAGCGGTCCGCGGCAAGGCGCCTTCCTCGCCCCGCGCTTCGCCTCCGAGGGCCCCGGGGGATGCTCTCCTAGTCCCCCGAGTGGAAACCGAGCCCGGCACCGGGAAAGGGGGAGGCGGCGGCGAGGAAGAAGCGCCAGACCTTGAAAGGAAGCCAGACGACGGCGGGCCCCGGAGGCTCTTTGGGAAGCGGGCATCTCTGGGCAGTCCCGGTGGGTGCAAAGGCCCGGGCTGCCTCACCCCCTCCTCACACAGGAGGAGATCGAGAGACCCTGGGGAGGGCCGTCGAGCTTCGCCCCCCCCATTTCTAGAGGCTGCTCCTTTTCAGGCTCTGGGAGCCCCAAAATGCAAAGATCCGGCAGATCAGCTGGGAAACGTGGCCCTGAAGGCCCAGGGGTGACCGGGAGGAAGCAGCTGCTGCAGGAGCCCCAAGGAGGAGGCCTCGGGAGGGGGCAGGCTGTCCCGGGATCCCCTGATGTCTTTGCTGGAGGGCCCAGAGACGCCCCGGGGTCCCCCTCCCAATTCCGGGATGCCAGGCATGCCCTGTGGCGCAGGAAGCCTCCCCCTTTCTGGCAGAGGGCCCCTCCCCTCCCCAGCTGCCCAGTCTTTGGGGGGCAACCTGTGAAGGGCCCCCACCCGCCCAATCTCCTCCACCCAGCCCAATCACAAAGTAATTGCAAGTAGCAAGTGAAGCAGATTTATGTATAAAAAGGGGGGGAGATAAGGGTACACGGTGGGGTGGAAGTCTCATTCGTTGCCAACTCTTGGGCCTTTCAGGGCTCCGGTGTGTCAGGTGGCTGGAAGCGTTTCAGCTTTTCTGGATTATTGGAGGCCATCTGGGAGAAGTCCCGAAAAATGTCCTGGTAGGTTTCATCGCCTGTGAAAGAAGGGAAGACATAACAGTGTTGAAGAGACACTGCTGCTGCTGCTGCTAGCTCCTCCTCCTCCTGATTGGACACCCCACCCACCCCCGGCCTGCCCTGGGGAGTCTGTTTGCTCAGCCATCCGGTCATGCTCCTGGCCAGCTCCTTATCCAGGCCCCCAAAGTGCTCTCTGCAGCCGCCTGCAAGCAACCTCCGGGCCGCTGAGTACTTGCCACCAACCTCAGGCAGGAGCCCCGCGGCTCCCCCTCCCTGGGCGCTGCGGCACCCAAACTGCAGGGCTTGGAGATTATTTTGGGAAATCCAGCTTGGGCAAAGAGGAGCCGCAGCAGCAGCAGCCAAGGCCAGAGGCGGCCCCCCAGGGGCTGGAGAGTTGCAGACCTTCCCGTTCCCGGCTGACCTCCTCCAACCCACCCACTCTGAGCAGAGCCGCCCCCCCCTTTGATTTCAGGGCGATCCCTCCTTCACCCCCTGCTCCAGCAGCAGACCCTACGCCATTCCAGGCAGACGGCTGCCCAGTCTCCCCTTAAAAGCTTCCAGGGTTGGAGCACCCCCCTCTTCCCTTCCCCTGGTTGATGGTCCTCACTGCCAGGAAGTTTCTCCTTAATTCCGGGTTGCTTCTCTCCTTGGTGAGTTTCCATCCGTTGCTCCCTCCTTCATGCACCCCCAACTGGCCCCAGAAGCCCCTGGGCGAGCGTGGACCTGGCAATGCCCAATCCCTTGGCAGAGCTGGGATCAGTCCCAGGGCACGCAAGGGGGGGACGACACGTGTTTGCTGCTTCGAGAATGGCCTTCTGTCCTCAGCCCTTCAACCCGGGCAGCTTTTATTTTGGGTCCCCAGCCTCCCCTCTCATGGGCAAGACAGGCAGAGAAAGCACCGCCCAGTGGAGGAGGCCAAGGGGAGGAGAAGCCTGGAGGGAGGAGCCGTGGCAGCGGGAGGGAGGGAGGCTGATGGAAAGAGAACCAAGGAGGACTGCAGAGGAAGAGGCAGCACAGACGCCCCCCCCCCAACAGCCCAGATTGCCAGGAATCCCGGACAAGGAGGCCGGAGAGGGAAGAGCATGAGGTGCAGCTGGACAGAGGCTCCAACAGCCAGTGTGTAGGGGGGGGAGGGCTCCCTCCTAACCCGGTACAGGTTGGCGGTCCCTCTGTTGGGAAGGCTTGGATTCCTGCACCTCCAGGGACCCCCCAGCTCCAAGACTCTGTCCTGCACCTTGCTCTGTGCACTGAGGCCACGGCAGACCCAGCCCGGGTGATGCAGTTCCACCTATGGCGCTCCTCCCCCAAGGGAGACGCAGCCAGGTCCAAGCGGCTGCTGGCCAAGACCTGCGGTGCCCACGGTTGGCAGAAGCGATGCAGCCACCAAGAGTTTTTTTGGGGGGGAGACAGAGGGTCTGTGGGAGCTGGTCTTTCAAAGGCTTCCCTGTGCTGCCCCCCTCCCCCCAATTCTGCTGGCATTTATGGCAGGCAGGGGGGACCTGGGGAAAGCGGCCCTGAGCATCTCCTGTGGCCAACAGCAGGGAGAGGGTCCTCCCAAACCCCGGAGACCCCTCGGCAGTGGGAGCTGCCCCTTGGCAGGCAGACCTGGCTGGCCGAACTCCGACTCTCGCATCTCCTCGTTCATCCTGGCCAAGCGCAGCCTGCGGAGAAAGGAAAAAGAGCCTCAGGCCTCCTCAACGAGCGCCTGGCGCACCGTCCCCACCTCTCCCCACCAGCCCTGCTCCCCTCACGGAAGGGCCGGGTTGGCTTCCAGGCGCAGAGTCCAGGCCACGTCCCTGCGAGCCCGGCCTTTCCCCGGGGGCCTGCCCGGAGAAGACGAAGCTCCGTCCTTACAGGGTCACGATGTCGGCGTTGGCGGCTTCTATGGCGACGCTCAGGGGGTCCTTCCCGTCCTCGTCCCTGGCGTGCTGGTTTGCCCCCCTTTTCAGGAAGAGGCACACCTGCCTGTTCAAAGGGAACCGGCACAGCGGTCAATTTCCTCCAGGAAAGAACCTTGCCGAGATCGGCAGGTGCCTGCGGAGAAGCCTTCCAAGGAATCCGACAGGACCCCCGAGGCCAGAAGACCTACCCAGTGTGCCCCAAAATGGTGGCGTGGTGGAGCGGCCCTCTGCCCTGGGCGTCTCTCAGGTTCACGTTGGCCCCGTTCTGGAGGAGGAACTCACAAGTGACCAGGGAGCCCTGAGGGGGAGACGAGGGAGATCCAGGCTAAGCTGTCGGCCGGCAGCGGGCCTCACCCTTCCCTTCCCCAAACTTGCAGGGTTCAACCCGAATCCTGGGCCCTTGGATCTGGCTGCCAACCGGGACAGTGGACAGGGCAGGGCAGGCAAAGCTCACCCCACGAACCGCCTGGATCAGCGGAGTGTAGCCGCTCTTCTGGTTGCGCCAGTTGACCTCTGCCCCCTGCGCCAGGGCTTCGGCCATGTGGGGAAGACTCTTCTGGTAGGCCGCCTGGTAGAGCTGCAGCCCTGCGACCCACAGCTTGGCATCCTGGGCGGTGGCGGAGGAGGCCTCCCCCTGGCTTTCTCCCTCTGGAGGAGGAGAGGCACTTCCTGTCTTGCCGCTCTGCCCTCGGCCCGCCCGACAGCGGCTTCCCCACCCTGCGCTTGGCTGGAGAGGGCCAGGCGGCCGAGGGGCCTCCCTCCTGCAGACCAGGCTCAGAGGCAGAGGCAGAAGGGGCTGCTGGACATCTTAAGACTTCTTACTTTAACTGGACATTTAAACACCCCCACCCCGTCCAAAACACGTTCCTGCTGATGCTCTCAGGCAAAACCTGGGGGGACGGGGGGACGGGGGGGCGGGGGGACGGGGGGGATCCCACCCAAGCAAAGAAGGTGAGGGTCCCCCCACACAAACAGCGCTCCCAGCAGCAGCTCCTACCTGGTTCGTGCAAGATGCTGCCTGGGGCAACGGCTGCCAAACGCTCTTTGCTCTCCTCCCCGCCGGCCTGGGCGCTGCCTGGGACTGGTTTAAGAAAAGGCCGTCCTTAGCAGGGCCAGCAGCCGTGGGCGTGGGGCATCCGCCTCGGCACACTGGCGGATGCTGGGCCTGCAGCACGGCACTGGCCCTCAGCTCGCCTGCCCCCAGAGCCCGGAGGGGGCCCAGGGAGGCCTCAGAGCCGGCTCTCCCTCCCCAACACACCCAGAGCAGTCTTACTACTACGCGGATTTGAGGAGGAATCAAAGCAGAACGAGAGCAAATCCAATTCACTGAGATGGAAGAGAGCCTTTTCTCCCCTCACCGGTGGCTGGGGCCATGCAAGCTGGCCTGGCTCAGCGCAGGCAGCAGACAGGAAGGGGGAGGAGGAGGGCGGCTTTGGCAAGCATGAATGGGAGCATCTCCTGCAGTTGCAAGGAGGGGAGTTTTGCCCACCCTCTCCCCCACTTTACAAGACGCAGGGTGGGGGGGGTCTCTGCAACCAGCCTGGGTACCTTTTAGAGGGGCTGCTGTGCTTTCAGGGCTGCCCCGCTTCTTCGCCTCCTGGTTGGGGGTCAGGGCTGGCTTTCCCCCTGGGTCAGCGGGGGACACAAACCGCCGCTCCACGTACTTGGCTCTGATGTACTCTTCCTTCTCCTGCCTGCGTGTAGAAAACAAGCCAGGTGAGCTTCCGGGGGCAGGCCCAACGCCCCCCCCCCCCAGGTGAGCCAGCCACCCTCTCCTGTGGGCACTCGGGGGGGGCGGCTGCAGGGGCTGGCGGCTGGGGCGTGGGGGTCCTGCCTCTTGCCCCAGAAGCAACGCAGGGCAGTGGGATGTGCATCTCAGCCCTTCCACCCACAAGGTAGGAAGCCGCCGGCATCAGGATGACTCCTCCCACAGACACACAGCAGCCCTTCCCTGCCCTAAGGTGAGCAGGAGGTGGGGGGACCTGGAGGAGCAAGAAGGAAACCTTACACAGGGGGGAGGGGACGCCTAACAGAAGGCGCTGGGGAAGAATCCAAAAACGCCTGAGACACAGCCCCCCCCCCCACCATCTAGGAAAGGCTCCGGGGCAGAGGTGTCCAGCCTTGGCAGCTGAAGTCCACAGGCCTTGAAGTGGCCGAGTTTGGACACATCTGCCCCAATGCCAGGAAAGGGGGAAGGAGCGAGGAGGAGAAGAGCGCCAGGGGCAAGACGGAGGGACTCGGTGACCGTGGCCAGGAGCAAACCAGTGGGTGGCCGAAAGGACCAGGTCAGGGGTGGACTGTCCCAGAGAAGAATCCATCTATGTCGCTTAAGAATCAAGAACGCGATGGCGTACAGTCCATCAGCTTGACGTCACTGTTATGCAAGGTCTCCAAGAAGATTGACAGCGTGTTTGTGAGCACTTGGGTAGGAAAGCAAAGCCAGTATTTATTTATGGATCAAATTTGCACAGCTGCCCATCTCACCAAAAGCAACTCTGGGCCGTGTACAACAAACATTACTTTGTCATGACAGATTAATGTTATTACTGGTTTAGTAGATAGGGAGAACATACTAGGACTACAGTAAAGTAGTAAAAAGGTTTTCCATGCTATTCCTATTTTAAAAAATGATAAATCTGAAGTAGATGATAGAAGTGCTAAATGGATTCCCAACTGGCCCAAGAACAATATCCAGGGAGTGATCATAAATAGCTTTCCATCAATTGGGGGGGAGGCACCAAGCAAAGCGCCCCACAGTGTGTTCATTATTGACCCCCTGTGTTCTGTACCAGCCTGCTACCGGCCCTGCAGAAAAGGCAGGGACAACCCCTTTTACAAGAAGGCAAGAGGCTGGAATTACGCCTGCCAAATTTATTACTACAAAAACAAACGGAACAAGACAAACCAAGAAACAGGAACTATCCAAGCAGTTGCCTTCAGCAAACCAGCCCTCCCACACATTCCCCTTATATAGAGTTCAGGGCGTGGCTTCTCTCTGCCTCCTTCCTACGTGCCCCATTGCCTTCCTCTGTTTACTCCTAATTGACTGCCTCCTGCGTCGGGCGTCCTTGAACAGGGCCAGCTGTGGGTCATCTTCATCCACGCTGTCAGGCTCACACAGCTGGGTCTCCGTGGTGACCAAGTGGGAGGGGCCTGGCTGAGGGCTCTCATCAGCAAGATCTTCAACCCCCTCAGCAAGGTCTTCAACACCCCCCTCCCCCTCCTCTGAGTCGTCCGACCCAACTGCCAAACCCACAGGCTGACCCTGAATCACAACACCCTGGGCAGAGAGGCTAAGGAGCGAATCTGGGGCCAACGTCACGCCAGGGCTGGCAGGGAGCGCCGCAGGTGGCTTCATGGAGGGCCTCAGCCGGGCTAAATGGGCATCAGCCAGAAGCAGGTCTTGCACTAACCAGTCATTGGACTAGATGCTCTCTGAGGTCCCTTCAGTTTTATGGGAATGAAGCACATAATCTAACGGGGACCGTGGCGGGTTTGAGGGAGAGGGAAAAGAAACTTGACACCCCCCCCCAAATGCAGGACGATTCCCCCCCCTGCGCTAAGTACCTTTGGCTTCCAGGATGGGGCTTCTTGGCTCCCATTTTTTCTCTGTTTGCTTCGTACACCCTGTTTATGACATTGTTCCCCAATTCACACATCAGCTGCAGGAAAATCAGGAAACATCAAGACCTAAGAGGGGGGGCCTCCCTGCGCTGCCCCTGAGGCAAGGGGGGGGATCAAGGATGCCGACTCAGCTGTCCCTTCCCTGCTCCCTTCAAGAGCTCCATTGGCAGCATCCGAAAGTGCCCAGGGCTGATCTGGGCAGACGCCCTGCCCTGGCTGGACCCCAGCCCCCCTTCCCCAGCCAAGAGCCTGGGACTCCCCCTCCCGGACAGCCTCTGCCACCCCCCTCCCCACGGGCGGTACCTTCAAAAGCTCCGGCTCCCACGAATCCAGCGTCAGGGACCGGACCTTGGAGAAATGGACACCCAGACTCCTGCAGGGCAGATGGGAGGCACTAACTCAGGAAGAGGGCAGGCAGGCCGGGAGGGAGGGAGGGGGCCCCCAATGGCCGCTGCTTCTCGGAGAGCACAGGGGGAGGGGGCTGTGCCTGCTTGCCCACCTGTGAATGCCCGAGCACTCGATGCACAGCGTGATGCCAAGGTTGATGCTGGCCCAGCGAGGGTCCGCCTGGCCACAGTCGCAGCACCCCTCGTTGCCGGCAATGGCCTGGACCCTCTGGAGGGAGCCTTCCCCCTTCAGCGACTTCTCTCTGGACTCCTGGCTGGACTCGGGGCTCCCTGTGGAGGGGGGGCGCCTCCTCTCCACCTGCGGAAGGGGCAGGAGGAAGACTCTGGGGCTGGCCCTCCTCGGCCCCCAGGCCCCCTCCCGGCCCTCAATGGCCTGGCTTGCCTCATGCCAGGCCAGAGCCGGTGCTGACCGCTGCGCCCGTGAGCCCCCCGGCCGCAGCAGGAGCAGGAGCAGGAGCTAAGGGCGCTCCTCCCGCCCTTGAGGCCTCCAGACTGGGGTAGGGCTGAGACTGGAAAAGGCGGGGGGGGGGGCACCCACCTCAGCCTCCTCCCCTTTCTCCCTGTAGGCACTGGCGATGCTGGTCTGCACAGCCTGGATCCACGCTTGCCGCAGCTTCTCTGAATCGGCCTGCAGGATGCAGCTCCTGCAGGAGAGAGCCCGGCCGGCTTTTAGCAGCAACTGCCCCCCCAACAATAAGGGTGTAAACGGGAAATCAGTTCATACCTTCCAGCCTTAATGTCGTCCCCCCCGCCCCACGGGCCCCCAATTCATGCTGCTGAAGTTCAAGCCTTTTCCCAACACAATCCTGGCATTTGGGGGGGGGGTTGCTGACATTAAGATAAAGTGGGAACAGCAGCAGCTTCCTGTCCGTAAAATCCTCCCACCAATTTTTTTCTTTTGGGGGGGAGCTAAACAACCGCATGTGGGAGGGGGCTTCTTGCAGAGTTAAGAGGTTCCCGCTCAGAGGAGACTGAGCGGAGGTCTCCCTGGCCCAGAAGCGAGAGGGGGGGGAGCCGGGCTCAGTTCTCCTTGGGCCGACGGAGGAAAGAAAAGCAGAGCGTTGAGGCTTCCTCCCAAAGCCAATATTCGCACCGGACACATTTCTACTCTTGCTGAGCGTGGCCAAGTCCAGTCTTGCTTGGGAAGGTCCTTTCTGCCTTAGCATACTGTGCAGATTCCAACTGGCCAATTTGTGCTTTCAAAAATTGCACCAGCTGAGAAAGGGTTTAATTCAGGAAGCAACGGGTGAGGAGCCGAGTTCCACTCCAATTCACCAGGAAATTAAGGGCGGGGTGACCCCGTCTCCCATCCTTCCCTTCCGGCATCAGATGGCCGGAGGGAGGGGCCTCCTTGCTCCCCCTGGGGACCCCCGGCTGCCCCCAGGACAGGCCCCGGAGCCCTCCCACTCACTTGGTTGGAGACACCACTTCGAAGCAGAAGCGCCTCTCCAGGTCCTCGCAGGGCTTCACCGAGCACAGCCGCAAGTCTTCCACCACCACGGTGGGCACATCCTGGGGAAGGCAGGGAAGGCCGGAAGCTGAGCTCCCGCCGCACAGCCGGGCCCCGCCTGGAGCCGCCTCGAGAGGGGAGACGCTCGCAGCGGCAGCACAAGCCAGGGGGCAACTTCCTGGGCAGCTGGGCGGGAGGCTCCTCGGGACCCGCGTGGGCCCAACTGGGCGGCCGAGCGCTGGGCTCGAGTGAGCGCGAGGAGGAGGGAGGGAAAGGCCAGGGGAGGCCCAACGTGCCCGGCCAGGCGAGGGAGGGCTCCTCCTGAGCCAGGCCAGCCTTGCGCTTGCCATGTGCCCACCCGGCCCCACCCGTCCTGGGCGGAGAGGGTGCCGGCTTTCCAGAATCATTACCGAAAATAACCAAGCCAATGCAAGCCACCCCTCCAGACGGGGGGCCCAGCCCCTCCCCGGGCAGGTTCCCCAGCGCCCCTGGCGACGGAGGCCCTCTGGGACTCACCCGGAACTTCTTCTGGTAGACCAGCTGGTTGTTCTGGATGGAGAACCAGCGCCTGCACCAGGGAAAGAGGCAGAGTCAGGAACGCCCTTCGGACCGGGAGACGGAGGCCGACTCCTCCGGACCCCCTCCAGCTGACTCTGAGAGGCTCGGCAGCCCCCTCCAGGAGCCCTCACGGGGGGGGGGTTGCGTGTGTGTGTGAGAGACACTCAAACCCAGAGAAGGGCTGCTCAAAGCAGCCAGAGGGGGGCGCTGCTCCAACAGCCAGAGGTCTGTGTGTGTCTGGGAGCAGCTTCTGGGCTTTCCCTCGAGACACCCCCCACCCCCTTGAACTGCTTTTCGGACTCTCTTTAACTTCAGCCCCAAAAGGAGACTGGCTGGCTGCAAATCTCTGGCACCTGGTTTATTCCCAGTGACGCCACGATGGGCGGCCGGGACCCAGAGGCTGCTTGGAAAAAGGGCCGAAGGGGGGGGGGAACCAAAGGAGCAGAGAGCACAGGGGGGGGAGGGAGAGCTAATGGGGGGAGCTGCACCCCTTTACCTTTGGGTTCTTTTCTGAACGCCCCCCTCCCCCGTGACAAATGCTGGTAACTCCAGAGACACACCCTTCCCCCTCCAAGTGACCATCCCCAACGCAGACTTGAGCCGCAGCTGCAGGGGTCCCCCCACTGCCGGCCCCGGACCGACCGGAGGATTTCTTCCTCAGACACAGCGACGTGACTGGCAGCCATGCTGGGCCCTGCTGCCCAGCTCAGCTGGCACTGGGGTGGCCACTGCTTCCCACCGTGCCAGGCAGATGCTGCTCTTCTGGGATGAGGTCCCTGGAGCGTCTGCAGGCAGAGCAGGGCTGGGCTGGGGCCCCAGAGACCCTCGCGTGGCAATCCCTGGCAAGCACGGGCACCGGGCTCTCCCCCGCCTACGGAGGGCAAGGGTGGCCTTCAACCCCACACACTGCATCTCAGCTGGGAAATCTGGCATCTGTCCGGCAGGAGAGGCCACCACGCAAGCCGAGAGCCTCCTCTATCGAGGGCGGCTCTGCCAGGAAACAAACCCCGATCCAGCCGGGGGCTCTTGCTGCATTTTAAGAGGCACCAGACCCCCACTCAAAAACAGAGGAGGGGGGAATCGGGCACCTTCAGCCCCCCAAGAGAGAGAAATGGCGGAGGCAGAAGCAGAACAAATGAAATGAGGGGAGCCCACAAAACCGGCAGGCAACGTGCGCAACAACAACGGGGAAGGTGCTGCTACCACTGGGGGGGGGGGAGGCAAGCAGAGGAAGCACCACCTAGTCTGGGGATGGGGGAGCACAGCTGCCATTTTGGTTCAGCTTGGAGGCAGAGGACCCCCCTTCCCATCATCCTCAGGAGGGGGGAGTGTTCCCTGAACGGGCCGGAAGGGCTAAGCTGTCCTTGACCCCGACCGTGGGCAGCGCCCCTCCCCTCCGGTGCAACCCCCCCCAGCCACTTTCTTTGTTTTTGTCATATTCATGTGGCCACCCCTGTCAAAAAAGGGGTGACTCTGGGAGGCATACAACAAAGCTAAAAGCAGTAAAGATATTCAAACAGGTATTAGTATTATTATCACGAAAAAACTCTATAACAGCCATAAGCTGAAAGGAAAAGGAAGAAAGAGCCACTGGGGGAGAGCGAGGTTAATGATCCTGGAGACACCCGGAGAGGTAGAAGGGACGGAGCCAGCCTCCCCTCGCCTGGGAAGGGAAGTGGGCAACACACACACACACACACGGGGGGGGGGGGGAGAATAGAGGCAGCTGCTCCTGCATCCCCTTCAGCTATGCAGGGGGGGGGGGTGGAGCCGAGCGAGGCGGAGGAGGAAGAGGAGGAGGAGGAGGAGGAGGAGGAGGAGGAGGCAGGCCGGGCTCAGGGCCACGGCTGGCATGCTTGGCCACACAACCAGGGAGGAAGCACCGAGGAGGCAGAAGCCGAGCGGTACCTGATGCCACTGGGGGGTTTCCTGTCGTGTGGAGAAAATGGAGGGAGGGTCAAAACAGAAGCAGGAGAAAGACGGACGGAGAAACCAAAGTGAAAACAACCAGGCAGGAAACAAGCCGAGCAGAGCTGAGAGGAGGAGGAGGAGGAGGAGGAAGAAAGAGCCCATCTAAGGGGCTCTTGGGCACGGCCCCCCTCCCCCCACGGCCGGGCGAGAGGGGGCAGCGGCTGCAGCCCCTGCCCGCGTGACTCAGCCCCACACCTGGACGAGAGAGCGGTGGCCGTGGCCCCACGCAAGCTCAGGAGAACACACAGCAACAAGGGTTGGAAGGGACCCTGGAGGTCTTCTAGTCCAGCCTCCTGCTCAGGCAGAGGACCCCGGACCCTTTCAGAGAGGGGGCTGCCCGATCCCTTCTGAGAAAACTCCAGTGACGGAGCGCCCACTCATTCTGGTGGCAAGCAGTTCCACCGGTGACTGTGAGGAACGGCTTCTCCTTAGCTCCAGGTGGCTTCTCTCCTTGACTGGTTCCGACCTTTTTGCCCTGCCTTCAGGTGCTCTGGAGAAAAGGTTGAGGCCGTTCTCTCTAAGCCCCCCCCCCAAATACTGGAGCGCTGCTGTCATGTCCCCCCCTGGCCCTTCTCTTCATTAAACTAGACAGACCCAATCCCTGCAACGGTTCTTTGTATGTTTTAGCCTCCACCACCCCCACCCCCGCCCATCGTCTTTGTTGCTCTTCTCTGCCCTCTTTCCAGAGCCTCATCACCTTCTCTACATCGTGGTGACCACCACTGGATGCCCTATTGCAAGTGGGGTCTCACCAAGGCCTCACAAAGCGGTACTAGAGCGAAGGGACCCTTCCTCACGTGCTTCTGCCAAGTGAGGAAGACCCCTCCCAGGAAACGGGCCAGCATCCCTGCCTCGGGCAAACAAATCCAAGGGCTCTGGAAACACAAGCCCGGTGCTTTGCCTTTAGAAACAGGCCCAGCCCCAGAGCATCCCTTGGCAGCTCCCGGCGGCCTCCCTCTGCCCCTCTGCTCCTGGGAGATGGTTCGGGCCAAACGCAGCCCCCCCTCCCTGGCCTCCTCCTCCTCCTCCTGCGGCTGCTCTGGTGCCTTGACCTTTGCCCCCTCCCCCTCCCCAGGGGCTCCTAACTAGCATCGCCCTGCTCTTCCCCTGCCAGGGGACTGTGCTGGGAGGGAGGGGAGCAAAGAGGCAGAGGGGCCTGGCATCTCCGGTGGGCAGAAAGAGGGCCAAGGCGGGCCCTTCCCTGGCAGTTCGCAGGGTGGATCTAATCGTTATGCAGGCAAGGGCCTCAGCCTGGCCAGCAGCCATAAACAAACTGCTCCGAGGGAAACTCTCTCGGCTCCTCGGGCCTGGCACGGACGGTGACGGGGGCGCCCCAAAGACGCAGCGCTCTGAGAGGCCGAGGCAGTTGGCCTGCAAGCCGGGCAAGGGAGAGCCCCTGGGTGCTGGGGAGGAGGGGGCTTGGGGCTGGCGGTCAGTGAGTCACGAGGCAAAGAGAGGCTCCCCCACGTGGCGCCTGCCCTCAGGGCTCCCTCTGAGGGACCGGCCTCACCTGTTCCAGGTCTTGAAAGCGTTGCTGGCTCGCTTGAAGAGGTAGCCCTCCATGACGATGCCGTTCACCGCATCGACGTTGTACTCGAGCTTCAGGTCGTCGCTGGAGAAGCCCTGGCACAAAGAGAGGAGCCCCGTCAGCCTCTGCAGGGCAGCCCGGAGATGCTTCTCGGCTCACCTGGCAGGGCGGGAGGGAGCTGGGCCGAGTGCTGCTCCTCGGGTCCCCCAGGACTGTCCCTGGCCTCCTGCAGTAGCCTGAGGAAAGGGCCGGGAGGACTCCGGGCCTAGGACAGGGCCGGGTGCCCAGGAGCCGCGGCTGGCTGCCAGGGGTCTCCTCCGGAACTCCTCCTGAAGGAGAAGTTGCCTGGTCAGGCAACAAAGTCTGCAGGCAGACCACCACACTCGGCAACACCGAGGACTCGTGCGCTGCGGAGGCTCCCCTCTGTTGGCACAAGGAGACTTGCAAGTGGGGGGGGAGCCCCCTCCCGGCCATTGCCTCGGCTGGCCCGACAGCTAGAAAAGCACCCAGAGGCTTCAATGGGTCCGGAACAGGGCAGCAGCAGCCACGGCACCGATGGATGCACCTCCTCACGCCCACGTAGCCCTTGCAAGCTGCGCTGGCTCAGTGGGCCTCCGGGTGTGACTGAAGCTGATGGGGGGCCACGTTTAAAGCCCCACCTAGGGGCCACTTTCTCCCAAGAAGGTCTGCCCGTCCCGCAGGGAGGGCACGCGACTGGTTCCTCCTTCAAGACTTGTGCCTTTTCTGTGGCTGCCCCTGTTCTCTGCAACGACCTCCGACAGAGGCAAGCCAGGACTCTCCCCACCTCTAGGAAAGCCGGGAAGAAGAGCCGGCTCTTCTCCCAGGAATTACGGCCACCTGGGCGGGAGTCCTCAGGCCAGTCCCTCGGGTGCCACTCTGCATCTGAGCTCTGCGCATCTATCACCTACGAAAGGTCTCTCCCTCCCTCCCCTCTCTCTTTGCCATCTACTCATCTGTCTGTCTGTCTGTCTTGCTCTGAAGCAACTCTGGGCGGCTTGTACTGTATTTTCCCCAAAACGAGACCTAACCGGAAAATAACCCTGAGGCGTCTTTTGGAGCAAAAACTACAGAAGACCCGGTCTTATTTTCAGGGAAGCACGGCAGCATTAAAAGCAGCAAAAGCATAAAATGTTCCAGTGCTGCTTTTTCAAAAGGCAGCTGGAGTTTTCCTTGAAGATGTTTCGCTTCTCATAAAAGAGGCGAAACGTCTTCAGGGAAAAACAAGGCCCAGCTGCCTTTCGGAAAAGCAGCACTGGGACAACCATGACCTGAATCTCCAAACATAAAACTATCAAAAAATTAATATTTCTAAAAACAACAAAAATGGAATTGCAGTCCAAAGTAAAGTTACGGTCAACAGATGGGGAGGGAGGGAGCAGGAAGCATTTAACAGCCAGGTTGGTCAGCTGCAATGATTCGCTTGGCAGCCGTGGCGAGACAATTCATAATATGGGGCAAAACTCACTTCACAAACTTCTCACTTAGCCACATAAATTCTGGACTCCATTGTGTGTTCATAAGACGAGGACTACCTGTATAGCTTAGAATACAACATATGAAAAACGGTTGCAGGAACTGGGTATGTCCCGTCTAACGTAGAGGACCAGGGGTGACACGACAGCAGTATCACAGTACTTGCGGGGCTGCCACAAAGATGAGGAGGGGGTCTACCTTTTTTCCAAAGTACCGGAAAGCGAGATGAGAATCAATGGATGCAAACTGGCCAAAGAGAGAAGCAACCTGGAATTAAGGAGAAACTCCCCGACAGCGAGGACAATTAACCAGTGGAACAGAAGTTGCGTCCAGATGTTGTGGGTGCTCCATCACTGGAGGCTTTTAAGAAGAGACCAGCCACTTGTCTGAAATGGTATAAGGTCTCTTGCTCGAGCAGGGGGTTGGACTAGATGACCTCCAGGGTCCCTTCCAATTCTGTCATTCTCTCTTAGGGTGCAAGGTGTGTGTGTGTGTAGAGGTGGTATTTTTTCTTAATCCATCAACCACCTCCACTCTGACGCTCCCCCGTTGGGGCTGCAGGGCAGCCAGCTGTGCCAGCTCTTCCAGCCCTTGTGGAAGAGCCCACCTCACCTCACCTATTTTATTTTTGTATTGATATTTTAAGCACCTTGTAAACCGCCCTGAGTCCTACGGGAAAGGGCGGTATATAAATTTAATAATAATAATAACAACAATAATCATAATAATAATGTTCCAAAGGGCAGGAGCCACAGCGGAGAAGGCCCTTCTCTGGGACCCCGCCAGCTGAAATTCCCCGACTGGGTGGGCCGCAGCATGCCTCCTCTGCAGCCGCATGGGCCATTCCCACTGGGGGTGAGATGGTCCATCAAGGAGCCTGGGCCCATCTGCTGGGGGGGGGGCTTTCAAGGGGATCACCAACGCCCTGAATTGCACCTGGAAGCAGACCGGCAGTCGATGCAGCTGGCAGAGTAGTGGTGTAACAGGAGCCATTCTTGGGGCCCCCAAACTGCCTGTTGCAAGACAGCTATCTTTTTGGTAGAATAGAATAGAATAGAATAGAATAGAATAGAATAGAATAGAATAGAATAGAATAGAATAGAATAGAATAGAATAGAATAGAATAGAATAGAATAGAATAGAATAGAATAGAATAGAATAGAATAGAAGCTGGAAGGGACATTGGAGGTCTTCTAGTCCAGCCCCCTGCTCAAGCAGGAGAACCTATACCATCTCAGACAAGTGACTGTCCAGTCCCTTCTTAAAACTCTCCAGTGATGGAGTGCCCACGACTTCTGGTGGCAAGCTGTTCCACTGGTTGAATATCATGTCAGGAACTTTCTCCTTAGTTCCAGGTTGCTTCTCTCTCTGATCAGTTTCCAACCATTGTTTCTCGTCCTTCCCTCTGGTGCTCTGGTGAACGTGACCTCCTTCTTCCTTGTGGCAGCCCCTCAGATACTGGAATGCTGCTATCATGTCACCCCTATTTCTTCTTTTCTTTAGACCAGCCAAACCCAAGTCCCGCAGCCGTTCTTCGTATGTTTTGGCCTCCAGGCCTTTGATCATCTTAGCTGCTCTTCTCTGAATTTTTTCCAAACTCTCAACATCTTTTTTGTGATATGGTGACCAAAATTGGTTGCAGTATTCCAGGTGTGGCCTCACTGGGGTTTTATAAAGTGGTACTAATACCTCACGTGATCTTGATTCTATGCCTGTTTATACAACCCAGGATTGTATTAGCTTTTTTCCACTAGGACTCTAACCCTAACCCTCTCCCAGTTACTGTTTTTAAGCCAGGTCTCCTTACATTTCCTGCCTAAATGTAAAACTTTGCTTTTCTCCACACTGAAACTCATTTTGTTGGATAGGGCCCATTGTTCAAGTCTGTCAAGATCTTTTTGGATCTTCAGTTTGTCTTCTGGGGTGTTGGCTACTCCTGACAGTTTGGTGTCATCTGCAAATTTAAGTTCTCTTTCAATTCCCTCCTTTATGTCATTTATGAAGATAATGAACAGTACTGGGCCTAAGATGGAACCTTGTGGTATCCCACTGCTAACTTCTCTCCATATGGATGTAGTAGCATTGAGGACTACTCGCTGAGTATGGCTTGTCAGCCAGCTACAGACCCATCTGGTGGGGATGTTGTCTATTCCACCTTTTCCTAGCTTACCAAGGAGTAGGTTGTGGTCTACTTTGTCAAATGCCTTACTGAAATCTAAGTATACTACGTCCACAGCATTTCGCTGGTCTACTAGTTTAGTCACTTTATCAACGAATGAGATAAGACTGGTTTGGCATGATCTGTTTTTAACAAACCCGTGCTGGCTACTAGTTATGACTTTGTTTGCTTCTAGTTGTTCTATATTCTAGTTGTTCTACTGTATGTCTAGACGTTGTGCACTGCCCAAAGTCACACAGTCCGAGTGGGGTGACCTTGTAGGTCTTGAAACCAAGCACCCTTCTTTCTTGCAGAGAGGACGGCAGGCCCCTAGCGGTCTCTATCCAGATTACTTTGCATGGTGCTCAGAACAATTCCGGGGATCAAGGCTTTGCTCTGGGCATGCCAGTTTTTCATGAAAAAGGAAAAGAAAATAAAAATCAGAAGAGAGGCAGAGAGAGGCTAGGCGTGGGCACTACGGTGCCCGTTCCTTTCCTGCCCACAAAGTGCCGGATCCATCCCTGCTCTTCCCAAAACCTCACGGCAGAACTGACCACACCGTTTCTCCTTCACGAAAACCAGGAATGGGGCAGCTGGGAGCGGAGCCAGGGGAAACCATTCATGATCCGGCTGGCCCTGAATCGAATCCAGCAAATATGGACAATTAAAATGTTCTGTTTCTCCTTAAGGTTAAACCTTTATAACCATCCCAAATTACATTTTCATTCCTTTAGCACACTCTGAAGGATTATTCTGTTCCTCTTCCCGTTTTCAATGTTTTATTGATCCCTGCATAAGTACTTTAAACTGCCAGCGAGGTATCAGCCGTTACTTCTGTTTTACCCAGCATGGCAGGAAAAGAGCGGAGGATTTACCAGAAGCCCCTGCTTCAAGGTGGGGGCCCAGGACCCTCCCTGGAGAACACGCAACCCCCCAGGGCAGAGGGCTGGGAGGCTGAGCCCCTGAACCAGGCCGGGGACACTTTTCCCTGGGTGTCAAAGCAGCGCTTGGCCAAAAGCCACGGAAATGCCCATTCCTGCTGCTCGGCGCTTGAGACACCCGGAGAGCAGGTGCTCTGCCTCTCCAGAGGGACATCCAGGCTCCAAAGGGCAATGGCACCTGGCACCGAGGGGGCGGGCCTGGGGGGCAGGTAACTTGGGTGATGACAGAGGCCTCCCCAGGCCACCCTGGCCCCACCTGCAGTGGAGGAGGCAAGGCTCCCTCCCCGCCTTTCCTCCAAACAGCGGCTGCCCTGGCCCCGCCAGCCCCACCGAGAGCCATCTCTGACAGGGCCAGACGGAGATCTGCTCCGCGGCCACCCAAGGCAAGGGTGGGTGGGTGGGTGGGTGGGTTTCCCCAGCCAAGGCTGCTCTTCCATGGATCTCCCGCAGGCAGGTGCCCTGACCCGCAAGAGCCCACGCGCGGGGCAGGCGCTCTCGGCTGGCACTCCCTCCGGTACCTTCTGCTGAATGGTGGAGTGCTTCTGCTCCATCTCCTTCTTCTCCCTGGCTGCGTCCAGAGCCAACTGGTCCAGCTGCGGAAAGGACAAGGAGGAAGGCCACAGAGCCTTGGTTTTCATGCACCTGCGCCCGAGGGGAGCTGCCCTTCCCCGGGTTTACCTGGACAGGTGAGGAGGCCCTGCCCCTCTCCCACCGCGCTGGGTCAAGCTCTGCCTCTCCCCCTGCCTTTCTCAGGGGGGGCTGCTGGAGTCCAGGGAGCCCTGGGGTGCCGAGCACATGCGGCTGGACTGGCGCATCGCTTCGGGCTGGAGAAAAGGATGACTCATGCAGCCTTCGCAGCCTCGGCTGCTTGGCCAGAGCCGCTGGGAGAGCAGCAGCAGCAGCAGCAGCGGAGGCAGCACTGCTGGGCTCTTGCCACGCTGCAGGAGGGAGAGCTTTGCTCAGCGCCTGGCGCGAAGCTCCTGCCTGGCAGCTGAGGGTCCGGGGACTTCTGGACCGACCTCAACCCCACCCGAGGTTGCCAGGAGCAGTCGCAGGAAAATCCTCTGAGCCTGGGAGAGCAGGGGGGGGCCCTTGGCCTCCCCCACTGGAGGCAAGAAAGGGGAGGTGCTCCGGCCGCAGAAACACGCTGTCCTTGGGTCAGTCTTTGTCCCCTCATCGGCTGACTTTCCCCCCTCGGGGCTCCCCCCCACAGCCCTGCCTCCTCCTTCCTGCAGCAGCCCCGTCCCTCCCTCGTTACCTGAGTGCCCAAGTCCTTCATGTAGGGGCCCAGTTCACTGAAGAGGTCATAGCCTTGGTGGAAGAAGGCCAGGTGGGCACACATGAAGGACAGCATCTGCGGGCGGGGGGGGGGAGGCAGGTGAGGCGGGCTGGGACAGGGGGACCTTCCCCTTTCCAGAGCCAGGAGGGCGGCAGGCGCTTGAAACACCTGCGAAAGCCACCTCCGTCTGCACTGAACCCCAGTTTAAGCACTTCGGGGATAATGGGCTAGGTAGTTCCTCTGCAGGTCGTAGAGGCCGTGTATCGGATCACCCACCCACCCAACCCAATTTTGCGACCTCATTTATGGCACTTGTTAAGCGACTGCCAGCTTTTCCTAACACGAACCAATGGGTCGCTATGGGTGGTTTTGCCAAAAAACAGAAGTAAATGCCAGGTTTCGGCAAAACCACTGTAAACCAGAGTCGTGTGACTGTGGGACACTGCAAACCACGAATGTGATCACAAGGAAGTGTGGGGGGGAGGGGGTTGTCCAGCAGAACCTCAGAAGAGGGTTGTAGGTGCCACCCTCGGGGAGACCTGTGGGACCCCCAGTCCTTTCCCCTGCGCAGTGAAGCCCCCTACCGATTTCAGGATCTCCGACCGCCTCTTCGATTGGAGGACGTTGATCTGGGAGAGAGAGAAAGGCCCGTTTGCTTCACTTGGTGAGGAGAGAAGAGGGCGGGGGGGGGGGGCTGCAGTGGACGGCAGGCAGCCCCTGCCCTGGGGGGGAGGGGGGTCTGGGAAAAGTTCCCCATTGCTCCCAAGGGAAGCTCAGCGGGAACTTCAGGCTCAGGAGGAAAGCAGGAAGGCAAGGTGGCGGTCAAGCCTCGCCAGGGAACTGACCAGTCAGCAGGGCTGCCCTCTCGCCTCTCAGGACCCCTCGTGGCAAAGACCCCACTTCCACCGCTCTTCGCCAAGCCCCCTCTTCCCCCCTCCCCCCCGGAGGCCTCTTCATCCAAATGAGACCCTCCTCCTCCTCCTCCCCTCCCCTCCCCAGCCAAATCGAGCAAGACCCCCAGGAGCCCCTGCTCTGTCCCCGCCGGCCGGCCGCCCTGACCCGGGGCTCCCCAGCCCTCCCAGGGCGGATGGGGCCGGCGCCAGGCTCACCTGCAGCACGTAGTCCAGAGCGATGTGCCGGAAGCACTTCCGGGTGGCGGTGAGGACGTTGGTGGCCTCCTCGACTTCGTGCTGCTTGTTCCGGGGCGCCTGGGCGTTCTTGGCCAAGGCGTTCTCCTTCTCCTCGCTCACTTTCTCAAACTGCTTCTTGGCATCTTTGAACTTCCGTATGTCTCTGGTGCACGTGGAGGAAATGAAGCGGCCAGGTTCCCACAGGCCTTCCCCACCACACAGCCCTGCCCTGAGCGGGATTCAAGGGGGGGGGAACCCACTCCTCTCCCCGACGGGGGCCTCTGTCTGCACAGAAAAGGGATTTCTGGTGCAAGCAGGGCCACGAGAGGGCGCCTTCCGGACCCTCCAGAACGGGCTGAGCAACGGACGGGTGGCTGGGCTTCTGGATGTGGGCCGCCTGAGCTCCTGGAGGAAAATATCAAACTGCCTCCCACCTCTGAACCCCCCTCACCCCCCCCGCCCGCCCACCAGGATGACCTGGAAGACTCCCGGCAAAGCCGCACCCTGCACAAAAGGGGTCCCAAACGAGGTGCTGCTTTCGGCCTTGCACCGACACCGGAGCGGGACACACGTTCACGGACACACACACACACACACAGCACTTTTGGCGTCCTTAAGTCTGCCCTGCGCTCTCCTCTCCCCCCTCGTGCACAACATCTCCCTTGGCCTCAGCACAGGCAAAACCGAGCCCTGCCGGAGCCCCTTGGAGCCCCGGGAACGGGAGCAGCCTTGCTTCTCTCCAAGCCAAACAGGCTACACCTGCACCACAGCCTCAGGGAGGTAAGGCCAAACTCAATGCTCCCCCCGCCCCAGGAGTGTTCGTTTCGGGGGGGGGGGTGCGTGTGTGGAGACAGGGCACCGTCCGCACTTCCAGCCTTCGGCCAGCCCAGCGTGAGGGCCTGCCACCCGCTTTGAGCCAGGCTCCCATCACACCTCCGTCTTGGCAAAAACGAAAGTTCACGTACTCTTTAACGAACATCTGAAGCTGTGCTTTAATGGACCTTTGGGTCTGGTCAAAGAGGATCTGAAAGGGGAAAAAGAGCCTTGGTGGAGCAGTGGGCTAATGCCTCCTTAAGTAACACCAGCTGCCTGCAATTAGTGCAGGTTCTCATCCCACCAGGCTCAAGGTTGACTCAGCCTTCCATCCTTCCGAGGTAGGTAAAATGACGACCCAGATTGTTGGGGGCAATTAAGCTGACTTTGTAATAATGCCGCTGGGTGTGTGTGTGAAAGCCCTAATAAGCAGGCATATACATAGAATGAAGGCTACTGCTAAGCTTGTAAGCCGCCCTGAGTCTTTGGAGAAGGGCGGGATATAAATGGAATTTAAAAAAAAAAAAAGCTCAGGCCGAGAGAAGCACAGCCAGCCTCACCTCCTGGTCTTAGGCAGAAGCTTCTGATACTCTCCACGTGGGCAACAGCGCAATTTAAAAACAAAAACAACAAAACTTGCCTGCTACAATTTGCCTTGGTTAAAAAAAATTGTCATCATATATTGCAACATCTTATTTATTTATTTACTTTTACACAACTTTCATTTTAGCAGACTGTGCAATAAACTGAGTCCAAACTACGGATGTAACGTGCTGAAATCGGCCAAGAGCAGAAGGTGCCTCTTCAGCCATTTCGCAGCCCTTCCTCCTGGCTCGCTAGGACCACCTCAGGCCACAAGGGGTTACTCCCCCCCCCACGCACACGAGCCTGAAGCCCTGAAGGGCAACGGAGGAGACTCCGTAAAGCAGAGCCCTCCGTGGGGCGGGGGGGGACACGTCCTGGGGCCCCCTTCCCAGCCAGCAGCCTGGCGGACTCCGAGCTGCTCTGCTTTGCCAAAGAGGGAGAGAAGAGCCACCAGCTTAACTAAGGGGACTCGCTCTGAAGCAGCCCAAGATGGCTTCAACCAAAGGGGGGGCCTCGCAAGCAAAACCCCACCACGCGGGCTCAACACCCTCCCCGCCCCCCAGCCTCAGCTCTCTCTCCAAGCAGCTCCGCCCTTCAGGGAACCTTGTTGGCTCCACTTGGGAGAGTTGCAGAAGGATATTTGCCACTAATGGAGGCTCAGCTGGGATTTAAGAGCCACCCCCACCCCCACTCGAAGCGTGGCCCTCTTGGGCTCTGCTCCTGCCCACATCAAGACGTCCTTTCCCACAAGCCTGCATAATGAAGGAAACATTTCAAAACTCCGTCTGCCCCCCCTCTGCATTTTGGAGGGAGGGGCAGGGCGGTATTCCAAACGGGAGGCCACAGCAGCAGGGGCCCCGTGCCAAGAGCAGAGTTCCAGGAAGTCTGCTGGAAGAACTGAGTCACCGCTTGCCGTGCGAGTTCACAAGTAACTTTAAAAAGAGGCACCCAAAGGCCACGAAGGGCATCCAGACGCGGCTACAACCAACCACTCACTTATCAGATACGTTTCACCTTCTGCCTCAAGGAGTTTTGCTTCCAAAACTTACCGTGTGGTAACTGATCATCTCCTGGAGGCTGTCGGAGAACTTTGACAAGCTGCCCTAGAAGGGGAAAAAGGAGGGATGAAAAGCAGCCCCCAACGGAAGAGGCCCAGCATTTCCTTCTGAAGACCCAAGAGGCTCCCTCCCACACACACCCCAGCATCCAGGCTGACGGCTGCACTCGGGACCAGGGACTCGCCAGGCGGCTGGAGGCCTCCAGGGACACGGAGGGATGAAGGAGCAGCCAGGCCTTGCCGGAGCCTCTGAGGAGGCAACTCCGGGAAAGAGAGGCTGGCCTGACCTGGCCGCCCTGGAGCTCAGCTCTTTGCCCCTCCCGGGCCCAGATCTGGACGGGAGCCTCCCGCCGCCGCCACCACCACTTACCTCCACCAGGCCATCCCTGCTGGAGTAATGGGCCAGATCCCGGAGGCCATGGATGAACTGCTTGTTTGCCACACAAAAGGCCTTCCCAGTGTCAATCATGGCAATGCAGAGCTTCACCAGCTGGAAGAAGAGCAAACGCCCTCAGGCCCAGGGCTGGGGGGGGCAGGCCTCCCCCAACAAGACCTGGATGGAAGTGGGAGGCCCGTGTCCCTCTCTGCTAAACTGGGGGCCGCTTCCCCCCTTTCTTGCCCTCCCGCCACGCTCTCCTTTCTCGGTGGGCATCTTGTGGCTCCTGCTGGGTCTCTTTTATCCTCCCGGTAAAATCCCAAGACCCCTCAGCCCCGCCCTGGAAAGCCAGGCTGAACTCAGCCCCTCCATCTATCCCCCCCCCCCCGGTATCTCTGTCTCCCCAGAGAGGGAGGCGACCGAGGGACATGGAGGTCCAGCGTACCCACCTGTGCAGGCAGGCTCCCACTCTCGGCTGCTCTGGAGAACCCAGGCCAGCCCATGGGACCCTCCCCAAGGACACCCCCCCAGGGGCTAAGCCTGGGCTTCTGCTCGTTCTGGGCTCCAAAAGCCCCTCCCCAGGGAGAACTTCCCCTCTCCTGCCAGTTCCTTTACTCCAGGGCAATGTGGCTCATCCATCTGCCACCGAGGGGAAGCCCAGGCCGAACTAAGGTTCCTTCGCAAGAGAACCGCAGGCAGAGAGCGCCTCGGTCCCCCCCCGCCCGACGTCTGTCTCTGTCCTCAACTTACAGCAGTTCAGGTAATGACTGTTTAAAGTTACAACAGCTCTGAAAAAAGTAAGTTATGACAATTTTTCACACTGTTGCAGCATCCCCATGGTCAAGTGATGAAAATTCAGACGCTTGGCAACCGACTCATATTTATGACGTTTGGATCGACATATCTAACACATAACCAATTGATCTGTGGCCACTGAGCTTCATCCAGTGGGACCGGCCACCCACCCTCTCATGGCCAGCCAATCTGGGGGTTCCCAGCCCCCCCAAAGAAAGTCTTGACACATTTCGCTCTGCTAGTAGAGGAACATCCGTTCGCCCCTCCCCGTCCCTAGCCTTCCAGTTCATTCTTTTGTGGGTCTTAAAGTCTAATTACTTCCCTCTCCAACTTTAAGTGTTTGCTTTTTTTAAAAAAAATCAGTGTTTTATTACAGCCCTTTTCAACGTTTAGATTGACTACATCCACTTGCTGTGCCAGACAGCAGCTTCCAAAGCTGCTGGGGGTTGTGACCCTGCCTGCCCTGGTCCCAGAGTCCCTCTCCCACCCAGCCAGCAGAAGCAGCCCGGATGAGTCCCTCACTTATCCAGCAGCCACCAGCCGTCCTGCCGCAGAGAAGCCCAGCAGAGCTCCAGAGCTGGATAAAGGGGAGAAGCCGAGATGACAACTGGCTGCTCGCCACGGAAACTCCACGCCTCGGGTGCTCTTCTGGCTAGCCGTCCAGTGTCTTACTGTTGGACTGCAACAATGCAATTCGCTTATCCTGAACGGCCCAAGCTCGGCCACAAACCCTTCATGCTGGCAGAGGAACGGCAAGGCGGGGAGAGAGGAACAAGCCAGGGGCCGAGGCCAGTCAGGGGCCGACAAGTCTCCTAAGCAGCACCTCAGCCCAGGCCACAAAAGGCCATTTCAAATCCAGGAGAGGGTACCCCAATTAACCCCCTCTGAATCAGGGTGGGGAACCCGTCAGAATACCCACGATTCTGCATTTGCGCCAGACAAACACGGACGGCCTCTGGCCACAATTGGGACGGCGCTTGCTTGCTAGCGCTCCCCCAGCTGTGCGGGCTCAATATCCCTCTTGGAAACTGTACACGGTAGCTCAGCACCTCAAGGGTTCACTGTGGCAGATGCAGCCTAGAGGCTTCAGTAAGGGGAGGCAGATGAAAATCTTGACCATGGCCGCCCCCCCTCCCTCCGTGGAGGAAACTGAGCCAAGTGGGGGTCAGGATTCCACCCCTGGATGGATTCGCCAGCGGTGAACAGCCTCCTCGAGAGCGGTCCATAAGGATCCGCACTGGGGGAGGCGGCAGCAGCGGGGAAACAGAGCTCTCTCCTGGGCCCGGTGCCCTTTGGCAGGTTTATAAACGGGGGACAAAACCCCGACTTCCCTGGCGTCCCTACCGGCTCGTCTCTCAACCGGGGCCGACCCCTCCTCTCCCCACACTCCCCCCCTCAGCTGAGCGCAGCAGCGCAGTCCCTGGAAGAGCCCCACCCACCCCAGCAAAGCCTCTCCAGACCGGCTCCAGGGGCCAGAAGGAAGGAAGAAGCTGCCTGCGTTTCTGAATGCCTTCCCCAGAGAGCAAAGTGGGGCAGGACTCTCGCCAGTCCCTTCTAAGCTTCCCAGAGATTAAGGATGGACCTTTTGGCAGTACGACTGGCAGCCTGCCAGCTCACCTACTTCTGGGCAAGTGTGAATGGTGGGGCCTGCAAGCCCTGTCACCACTGAGGGAAAGAACTGCTTATCCAAGACTTGTGAGCAGCACGGAAAGCAGAAGTGGGGAGAAACTCCCTTGGAGGCTGCACTTCCATGGGCCACAGGGGGAGCGTTTACCTCCAATCCTCAGACCTCCAGCTGGCCTGTAGGAAGCCCGTAGGCGGGGGGGGGGGGAGAGACTTCCCAGAACTGAAAAGACGAAGCTCAGAGCTCCAGAGCCTCAGCCAAAGCTGCACCTCCTCCACCCCTGCGGTCCTCACACCTCTTTCCCCTGCACACAGGAGAGCAGCGGCTCCCAAGGGGCAGAGCAGCTGCTGGAGAGCAGATCTCACAAGTCGGAGGGAGGCGTAATCAACATGGAGAAGACAACAAACGTTACTCAGTGTCTCCACCCTGCGCCAGCCTGGAAATGCAGAAGTTTTGAGCGGCTGCTCACCAGCTGAACAGGCTCAGGCTAAACCCGAGTGGAGTGGAGAGCAGTCCACAGGTTGGCTGATTCTGAGGCGCTCCCCTTGTTGGTTCTCGAGGACCCTGTCTTCCCTGGGAAAGAGTGGTTTGTACTGGCAGCTCCTGCAAGGCCAGCAAGGTGGAAATTGTGGCCAGAAGGCCTTTGCCTGGCTGCAGCTGGTATATTTCACTTGTGTTAAGTGCTGCTTTGCTATTGCTAATCAAAATGCCATAGTGATTATGATCATCAATAAGCCAGGCCCCTTCTACCCATTATTTAACTGGATGTGCACCGTTTTATGGAGGAAGGTCTTCATTTTCAAATACTTCCCACAAACGGCACCCCAGCTTCAGCAGCAAAAAGAAGGCAAGCTTTGAACATATGTTGAGAATAGGATAGGAGGGCCGCGTCCAATTCTAAAGCTAGGCATGCAAATTGCTGCCCTCGTGCAAATTGCCAGACGGGGTTCCATCCATCTCATGGCAAACGGGACTGCCAACCAGGCCAGCTATTTCGTGAGGCTTCCTCTGAGCCAAACTTCCTTCCAGAAGAGGATTCACAGAGGGAAACACAAGCGGTGTGTGCCAAAGGGAGCGGAGGAGCCCAGCAAATAGCCCATCCACGTGAGGACAGAAGTCCCAGAATTGAACAGAAGAGTTACAAAACGCAGAAGGAAAATCCAAGGCGGGTGGGCGATCCGGAAGGGCTCCGTTGCTCCCAGTGGGGAAGGGGGAGACCCTCGACTCGGTCCCAGAGCCGGGTTTGCTCACCTTGTCCAGCCTCAGCTCCAGCTCAGTGACGTCTCCTTCGACGTCCTCCAGGGCAGCCCTGCAAGACGTGAGATTTCATCAGCACTGATCTGCGCTGCCTTCAGTCCGGAAAAGTCCCAATGGTTAACTACCCAAGTAAATTTTTCACAAAGGGGAATCAGAGCTGCACCGATGTCCTAAGCAGAGGGAAGCCGCCGTCCGGCCTGAGACCGAGAGCCTTGGGGGACCCCCGGAGAGGCCTCCAGCAGCTCGAGTCACTTCCTCGTCCGACGGAAGGCTTTCAGAATCCCTCTCCGGAGGATTCTCCTCCTGCTGCTTAAGCCGGGCCTTTCGGCAGCGAAGGAGTCGGATGCTCAGCAGCGGCCGCTCCTCCTCCTCTCCGCGGCTCCCTTGCGCGGCACGGGTGCATCAGCCCCGCTCCAACCCGGCCACCCTCCCCGGGGTGGCGGGGCAAGGAAGGGCGCTCCTGCCGGGCCGAGGCCAAGGGAGAAGCCCGGAGCAGGACCGCTTCTCCACCGCCCGATGAACGCACCGGGAGCGGGACCCTCCTGGGGGGGCACTCGGGGCTCCCCCCCTTTGGAGATGCCCCTCCCCAATTCGGGGGGCGCGGCGGGGCCCGACCCGCGCTGGGCCAGGGAGCCTTTGCGGCCCGGCGCAGATGCGGTCTGGGCGCCGGCCTTGGCGGCCACCCCTGCCGGGACCCCCGGGGCTTTCCGCAGCGGCGACGGGAGAGCGCGGGCGGACCGGGGCCGGGGGACGCCGAGGGGGCCTCCTCCAAGAGGCGCCTCCACAGGAAGCGGGCCCGGGGAAGCGGAGGGGCCTACCGGAAGCGGGGCGAGTCCTTCAGGCACTCCTCGAAGTCGACGGCCACCCGCATCCCGAACGCCGCGTCCGCGCTTCCGGCTCCGCGGGACTGGACGCGGGGGGGAGGGGGCAGAGGCGGCCCCGCCCACCCCGGGAGAGGGGCGGGCGCTTCCCCAAAGCCAATCCGGGCCGCTGAGCGCAGGGCTTCCGCACGCCGCCCTCTCCAGCCGTGACGGGCGCCGCCGGCACCCAACCGCGGGAGGCCTCCGTCCCTCCGCGCCAATCGCGGGCCGCCAGGGACGACCGCCCAATCGGATCTGTCCAAAGCGCCGCCAATCCGCGAGGAGCGTCGTCCACGGCGAGGAGGCGGGGCCGGCAGCTGGGACTTCAATTCCCGTCGGCCCCCTCCAGCAGCGCCTCGTTAGCGCAGGCGGGGATCCCGAGCGGCGGGCTGCGCGGCTGCGGCCCCCTCCGCGAGCTCCTCCTCCGCCGGGGCCCCCGCCAAGAGCGCCAAGCGGGAAGCGCTCCGGCCCCCGCCCCTTCCCAGCCGGCGCTTCCCTCTGCTGCTCTGGCGGGCTCCGGCGACCAGGCTGGCCTTTGGGTGTCCCAGCCGAGCCCCCTTGCGGTCAGCCGGAGCGCGCGCCCAAGGTCGGCTGCGTGAGCTCAGAGTCGCCTCGCAGCAGCGGGGGCGGCGGAGGGGCGAAGGCTGGGACAGCTAAATCCGGAGACCCCCCCCCGCCAGAAAAGCCCGGTTCCTCCTCGCAGGGGGGGGCTCGCCTCCAGGGGTGCTGGGGAGGGGGGGGAGTAGGAGCCTGCAGGTTGACCCAGATCCCCACCCTGACTGGCCAGGGCCGCAGGGGCCAGAAGTAAATCGGCAGGGCTGGTGGAAGCCGGCCGGCCAGGGCTACTGCGGGGGGCCTCCGTTCGGGCCCAGGCCTGGCGAGGCGCTACAGACTCCCTGGAGAGGTTTTTCCGCAGACCGGAGGGGGCTTCGCTCGTTTGCACCGCCCAGCAGGTGCCTGTCCGTGGAGCGGGGGTTGGGGGCCCTGATCTAAGACGAGAAGAGTAGAGCAGAGTCCGGCCGGGACTCCGGGAACACGGTCCGTTGGTGCCGGGCATCAGAGCGAGGTCACCCGCCTACGGGGATTTTGCCACCGTTTCAGTCTCAAGTCATTTTGTCCCAAGGAGGGGATATTCTGCTTGTTGAAAAATACGCTCGGTGGTTTCTTTACTTTTAATAAAACAGTTACATGGAGGAAACAAGCCAGTGAAATGGAATCCAGAAGTGAAGGAGCAACTTCAGTAGCACAACCTGGGTATTTTCTAGGCAATTTCGGCATGCTAGAACATTCGAAATAATTTTATAAACATTAGCTGACCAACAGATGCCCCTCCCTCTTCCCAGGCTTAAAAAGCCCAAATCTTAAGAAAATCACAAAGGCAAACTACAAAACAACTGTTTGATTCAGTTTCATTTATGACATAGGGAGCGTGGAGAGGTTACCGAAAAAAGATCACAGGATACCAGAGGGCTGTGGGACTGCTGCCTCTTCTAGTTAAGAAACAAAAGCAGGTGGCTGCGCATTCTGTCTGTGCCACACCGGTGTCTCAAGAGGCAAGCTCTGGCTGCCGGGCGCTATCATTTAACTTTATTTTCTAGAGGCTGGCAGTCTTCGACCACCTTGGGAAGGCACCCTGAGAAGCAGAGAGGCTCTGATGGTGGAAAGAGCCCCCCACGTGGGGTGTTCCCAATCCTGGCCAACTCGAACAAAAAAAGGTACAGCAGCTACTGAGACAGGCTGATCCACTCCCACCTCCGAGCAGGCAGCTGGGAAAGCCACATCCAACTGCTCTTTCTCTCTTGGCGGCTGCGGCAAGGACCGCCTGCCCCTCCGGACCGGCTAAAGTCTGCAGGAGGGGAAGGGGAAAGGCTATAAAAAGACCCTCTCCCGCTAACCCCTTTTTGCAAAAGGCCTCGTCAGTTGCCAAGAGGCTCGTTCTTTTCCTGGCTGCAATATGGCACGTTAACATCAAGCCCTTATGGGGATTTTTGTGTGTACTCAAATACTACAGCACGATAAAAGAGGTATTTGTCCAGAGGTTCAAACCAAGGAAAGGGGTGACACCAAAGGGTCTGGCTGACTGGCGCTCCCCGACGCTGTGTTCTTCGGCAGATGAGCAACGAAACCCTCTTCTGTGACCACCAGAACCGGCCACATCAGCAACATTTTCACCGCCAAACAGAAAACCTTGAGATCACCACCATTTTTGTCAAATATCAAAGTGCAAGCCAACCTGTTGAAACAGACCTGCAGAAGGGTGATGTGGCAAGGAATACAAAAGGGTGACTTTGGGAGCTATTACAGTCCTGAGCAGACTTCTTCTAGGCTGTGTGCCATGTTCTCAAGCGGGTCACTAGGAGCAGGTACTGTGGGGGGAAAAAGAGAAGAGCAGACGTGGGTGGTCACAGCAGGCAACACGAGGCACCCCAGCGGCGGGACAGCCCTTTGTGGTCTCTGAGGAAGACCAAGAGGCTTGCTAGTGGAAGGGAACCCTGCTGGGCTGTTTAAAAATACACACGTTAAGTTTCAACAGCACATTCCTAGTTTTTGAACTCTTAATACTTCTTGTGGAAATCAAGAAATCCACATTTATTTATTTTTTATTTATTTAATTAGTTTTTTATACCGCCCTAGTCCCGAAGGACTCAGGGCGGTTTACAGGGCAACATATAAAAGACAATATAAAATTAAGATAAAATAGAATTAAAATGAATTAAATTAATTATAGCCCAAACAATTAAAACAATGTTTAAAAAAGCTTAAAACCCCTTCAGTCTTATTCAGACTTATTAGTTCTTCACGTGCCAATTCCTGAAATGAGGTGGAATATCTGGTTTTCCTGAGCAAATCCACACAGCAAACTGAGCATCCCTAAAGGCACACGCTGCTACCCTTCACCACCACATCCCCATTCGGGACTTCTGGGCTCCCAGTGGGGTTAAAATGGTCTTTCCATTGCCGAAATCTGCCTGTTGGACGTGGCTGTAGGGGATCAAATGATCTGCTATTGCCCGACCGCAGCATCTACCTCCAACTGCTACTCCGGACAACCCTAAGGGGCAGAAAGCATACAACCCACCACCAGTGTCTGCTGTTGCCGATCCCACAAGCCTGACCCCCGCACGGACAAACGCTGCGCTGGGAAGAAAAGGCCTGCCTACCCAGACTCTGATTTACTGACTCCCCTGAAGCACAACGGAAGCGGCACGGCTCCTGCAAGCGGAGCAAAGGGGGTGGCGGGATCACCCTCAGCGCCCCACTGCGGGAAACACAGAGTGGGTCAGACTCAAGAGGCCCCCTCAGAGACTGTGATATACGGCAGGCTGATCAGGAGACGAGAGACGCCTCCGCTTTAGTATTCTTTCTTGAACGTTTTTTAATCCAAAATTCAAGACTACATGTGGACTATTTACCTCTGTGCCATGTCACCTCGAGTCACCCACAATTACCCCAAGGAAGAGGAAGATAAAGGCTTCGATTCCAGAAGGGAAAAAGGCTTTTAAAAGCGTCACCAAAGGTGCGCTGGGCGTTGTATCCCCGAGCTCTACCTGCAGGAGCGTTCAGAGGCAGCAGAGGAGAGCCGAGGCCCAGGGCGCTTGCCCGACTCACAGCAGAAGCCTCTGACATCCAGAGAGGCGGGACCCCAAGTTTTGGACTAGCCAGTAGCCTGCCAGCACCTGTGAAGAGGCTGCAAGGGTTCACCTCCTGCCCTGGTCATCTCCGAGGGGCTTCTTGCATTTTACATGAGACCACCCCTGAAAAGCAACTGGAGGCTTTAGTGGGATCGGCCCAGAACCAGGCGGGCGGTTGTGAGTACACCTTGGTACGCCCATGTTGCACCTCTATTCTGCGAGCTGCACTGACTGCCCAGGTGCTTAAGGCGGCAATTCACGATGATGGTTGTCGTGAACAAAGCCCTTCACAGTACAAGGGTGAGCTATTAATCCGATTGTTTCTACCAGCCCCACCACTTTCGACATAGGGGCCTCCTCCAGCAGGGGAATATCATCCAGCAGTCCTTCAAGACCCGTCTCTGCTGGCATTTTGGAAAGTCTCAATCACACGGCTGTTTTCCTTGGAAGGTTAGTGAAGCCCGAAATGGAGGCTGCTTGTCTTTGGCTGCTGCGTTATCATTGCTATTGATTGATTTCACGGAGTTTGACTCCCATGTTAGTAACCCAGAGTTGCTGTTTCAAGATAGACAGCTGTATCTTTTTACTGAAATAGTTTGGCAGCTTTTGGACAGTCCCTGATAAGCTGGTCCCTTAAGACCACAAAGAAAACCTCTAGCCCCTTCCCCACTCTTGGATGAAAGGTAAAGCAAAGATCTTGTCCAGATCAAGACTGACTAGGAATGTTTCAGAAAGACATCACAGTGCTAAGACTCAGGAAAAGTTAAGAACTTTGGATTCTAAGGTAGATTTTTCTATTCTTGTTAGAGCAGCTGAATTCTATGATATATCTGTGGCCCACAGCCAGATATTAAACATTTAAACATATGTAAACACCAAAAAATCCAAGAAGCCGTTTCTGGCAGACTCGTAACAAGCGTAGTAGCCTTTAGCTCACACGGCCACCTGAGAAAATCAACCGTTATTGATCCAAAAAAGCCCACCGAGAGACAAAAAAGTAAAACTGGATCTTTCTGCCCGTCTGGAAGAGGCGGTGTGTGTGTGTGTGGGGTGTTTCCCCGCTTCTACTGAGAAGCAGGAGGGAGGAGGAAGACCCCAACTTTTCCCTACTGCTTACTCAGACCGTTTCCACCTTTGGTCTTGCGTCCTCCCTAAGGTGCGGCTGAGTTGTGCACGCAGGCCGCTGCCGAAGGCCACCCAAGAAGTAGCTGGGAGTGCTTCCCCAGCACTACCTTGGCTTCCCAACAGGCCAGCATTGCCTTGTCTTCCCTTGGCAAAGAAGGGAAGAGGACTGCCCCACTCTCCTCTCGTTCCCTACCTGCTGTCTCTGAGGATGCTCTTCTACTTTTTCTTACACCCTTGTGGTTCGAGGACGCTTCTAGCCCAATTTGCAACAACGCTGACAGCAAAGGAGAAGTTTAGCTGACAGACTCTGGGTGCAAATTATTCCACTAGAGGCGGCTGACACAGGGCACCCCAGGTTTCCTTTTGAATCCCTCCCGACATTCACCATTCTTGGAACTTCAAAGAGAAGCGGTCAATTTATTCAGGCAAAGAACACCCCAGCCAAGGAAGGGTCTTGAAGGAGAAAGCACTTTCCCTCTCCAAAAGGGACCCCCGGGGAGGAAGGGATTCCCCCTCCCCCGGGAGACACCAACAGGCTCAAAGGAAGCTGATGCAGAAGGAGACGCCCTGTTTCTGGCGTGCTGCTGCAGCTGGAATGCAAATACAAAGGGGAAGGCTTTGCATTCAGAAGGCAAGCCCACCAGCAGCCTACAGCTAAGGGTCCGTCCGCACCACCTCAGCCTGCTTCCTGGCACAAATGGAGGCTCCCCTGCAAACCGAGAGACGAGGAGGAAAAAAAGCGAGAATAGCTGACTGTCTCCACCTTGCCCTCCACTGTTCCCTCTCAGCTGAGAAAGACGGCCCCATGGAAGGGACAAAGCAGGGGGCCATTTAGAAGACATGGGACGTGCCGGCAAGCAGACATTAAACCAAGGCTTCTAACACTCGGCCTGGCACAAGCCAAGAGACTCTTCCACATGGCACAGAATCTGGGCACACGGCGAGAGGCTCCAGGGCGGCAGCAGCAGGGAGGGAGGGAGGGGTGACCAGCCCAGCCATCGTGGGATCCAAGCTAAAAGGATTTTGCCCGCAAGTCCCAGGCCTCACCTGATTCTGTGCTTGTTTTACACTCATCCTGCATCTCATCCTCATCGTCTTCCTCCTCCTCCTCACAATCTTCCTCCTCCTCCACCTCGGCAGCCTCACCGTGCATTTCCTTTGCGATCAGCTGTCTGGCTAGCTTGATGTTCTGCGCTTCGTTGTAATGCATCTTCCTCTTCATTTCAAACTGCCTCTTTTTCTCTGTACCAGGAGAAACAGAATATGCGACTCAACATGGCACCAGCCACAAATCTCATTCCACTGAAGTTATGCAAGTTGCAATCCAGTGCAATCAGACTGACGGGGGGAATCTCTGTATCATTGCAGGAATGACTACAAGCCAGGTTAGGGGATGCTCAGCAGGGACGCCTGCCTTTTCTGACAGCTGAAAAGCTCCCGGGGGGGCAGGAGGGGGGGACGGAGGGAGCAGAAGAGCCCTTCATCAAATGCAAAACGTAATTACTTATGCAGAGGCCAGCCAGACCAGTTGGCCTTGCAACACTGACGTGCAGCCACCTGAAGAAAAAATGCCTCAGGCCTGGAAAGAAGGCAGAGGAGGAGTGTCAGAAGCCACTGGACCCTCCGTGTTGCTTTGTGTGTGCAAGAGTCGCAGAGCCCTTTTGGAGGAACAAGGGGAACACCAGAGAGAAGCACTGCACTGCACCCACCCTCCCCTGCAACGAGCAAGACTGGGGGTGGGGGGTGGGGGGTGGGGACACACATGGGAGCTGGGACCAGGCACAACCATCGCAGGTGGGGAGGCCAGAAAGAGGGCCTGCCCTATTCTTAGACTCTGCCACGCCCAGTGGGCCATTTCTATGGCTATCTGGGGACTGTGATAAAAATGCAATGCGCCCCAGCCCGTCCTTCCCGGGAGAGCCCTTGCTGAGGGACGTCACGGCATTGGGGTCTAGTGCAGGGATGGGCGACTGGTTTTCCCCAAAGGGCCACCTGACAAACTGGGACCGTGCGGAGCACTGCACCGACGTCACTCCCTCAGCTGCTGCTGCCCTCCCCCCTCACCCAGGCTGGACTGGGACCACCTACGGGCTGGGTGTGACCCGCAAAGCCCCACCTACCCAATTCTTCCGGAGTCAGGTCTACCTCGTCGTCCTCCTCCTCCTCCTCACTGCTGTCCTCCTGCCTTGCAAAGATTTTGGGGCCCTGTCCTTCTGCTGCGGCTGCCAACCTGCATTGAGAAAAAGGGGAGTGCTGAGCTGAGGCCGCCTGCCCACAACCCGGGAGGGACGGGGAGCCGGCCTCCCCGGACGATGCCTTCAGGGGCCTCCTGGCCGATACGGGCAATGAAGTCACCACGAAATGAGCGGCATGGCTCCTTGAAACAGGAAGAGCCGCCAAGGGGATGAGCAAATGCAATTTCAGCCGCGGATTTAGTTCAAGACAGAATGCACTAAAAGGAAATTGGGGAACTCCGGAGAGGAACCTGTGGTTAATGGCCCGGGAGGCCGGCCTGGCAGCTGAGCTGAAGGGGAAACCCACTCGAAAAAGCTTCAGTTCCTCCCCGCTGCTCCCAGGCACACTCCAGTCTGACAAGTTAAAATAGAAAGTCGCTCTTGAATTAAAAATAAAAAAGACCTTATGCATTTTTTTGTTTAGAATAATATTGAGGGGTGTTGGTCATGCAAACAGCACTGTACATAGGATTTTATTTGTTCAGAATTAGAAAGTGCTCTTTGCTGGTCAATCAAGAAATCCTGCAAAAGGTAATGAAGGTAATGCAGCAAGTGATTCATAGTGATCAAACTGGATTCATAAGTGGTAGACAAATGAAGAATAATGTGAGACATATTGTAGATTTATTGGAATTCTTGGATAGAAATAACCAGGTCTCTGCAGCGCTGATCTTTTTGGATGCTGAAAAAGCCTTTGATCAATTGGATTGGCAATTTTTAGTTAAAGCATTGGAGAAAATGGAATTTGGGGAAAATTTTTTACAACCTATTAGAGCAATATATCAGAAGCAAACAGCTCGAATAATAGTTAATACTAGTTTGACAGAAACATGTAATATTGAAAAGGGTACAAGACAGGGGTGTCCGTTGTCACCTTTGCTGTTTGTTCTAACACTGGAAATATTATTGATTAAAATACGAGACTCAAATAAAATTAAGGGAATTAAAATAAGAGATCAGGATTATAGACTGAGAGCGTTTGACCTGGTTATTACAGTAAGTCAACCGACTTACTCAGTTGTATAGTTGATGGAGATAATAACGTCATATGGGAAAGTTTCTGGATTTAAGATAAATATACAAAAAACTAAAATATTGTCTAAAAATATGACTATAGAACAAAAGGTTGTTTTAGAAGAGTTAACGGGATTTGAAATAGTTAAAAAGACTAAATATTTGGGGGTTTACCTTTCAGCTTCAAATGTTAAGTTATATAAGAATAATTATGAATTGTTATGGTCAAAAACACAAAAAGAGTTAGATGGTTGGAAAAAATTACAACTATCCTTATTGGGAAGAATTGCAGCAGTAAAAATGAATGTATTGCCAAAATTTTAATTTTTGTTTCAAATGATACCTATACTTAAAAAGGATTCAAACAAGAGACCTCACACAAAACCACACTGTTTGTTTACGATTAAAGCTCACAAGACGCACCACGCCACGTCCCTGGGCATTAGTTTTATTCTATTCTGTGGGAACCCCATCTGTCTCCTTATTAGCAGTGCTTCTTTTTTAAGAGAACTGGAAACAGAAGCAGACCTTAAGAATCATCGGGAAGGCAAATGGATTAGGCATTGAAAGCCTGGTGGTGTTCAGCCTGGGTAAGAGCATTCAGACGTGGTCCAGTCTCCAGAAGATCTGAAAGAACTGCATCCAGGAAGAGGAGAGCATTCTGCACTGGAGAGTCTAACCAGAGCAAGGAAATGAACTTCAAATAAGGAGGGTTTTTTTCCCCTTAATTGCCCCACAGAAGAAGACAGACATGCCTAAATGAAGGCAATCGCGGACATCCCCACATAGGTGCTCAGGGAGTTCCATATACATTAGGAGAAAGGACAAGGCTTTTTAAAGATACCCGTAGCAGTGGAGACCTATAAAAGCGGATTTACAGAAACGAGAGACAAAAGAGTTAATCAAAGCCACGGAGAACTTTCTTACAAGCATTAAATTGCCTTCAGTAAGATGGGTAGCTGTTTAAATTTGATTAGTAAATTTATTTTATTTAAATTTTATATTTCTTTACTGCTCATCTCCCTCCCTTCATCCATGAAGTTGATAAATAAAATTGTTTCTTTTGAAGAAGAAGGGATAAAATACTCTTCTGGTCAGGGGAGGATCAAGGTGAGAGTTTTTCATCAGAGTTTTGGATCAAGAAGGGAGGAAGAAGGTACGACCAAGAGGCCAAAACCGCAAGTGACCTTTTGGGTGAGCCAATCAGGGCTGCCTTGCTTCACGTCCTTCACAAAAATCACTTCCGGGTCCTTGGCCTGCAGAGGCAGCAAGAAAGCCCTCCCCTCTCCTGCCCCAAACCAGCCGGACCCAGAGCTGCCATCGGGCCACCACGCCGGGTTGGAGACAGCTCTCCTTCCCGCAGCACCCTCAAGCGGCAGGAGACCCCGGGCCCACCCTCAGCGGGGGAGAGCGGGGCCGGGGGGCCGCCTCGCGCCCCGCAATAAGACCCCTCCAGGAGGGGAAATCCGGCGGGGGCCCTAGGCCAAGCCTCCTGCTCTCCCCCACAGGGCCCGGGGCTGCGGCGGTTGCCCTCCCGACCAGAGCCACCCTCGGGCCAGGGTCCCGCGCCGGCCCACACCTACTTCTTGGCCAGGAGGTCCGCTGTGGGCACCTGGCTATCCTCGGCGTCGCTGCCGGCGTCCTCCTCCTCCTTCAGGCTGCGGGGAGAAGGGGGGAAGCTCGTCAGGCCGCCGCCTTCCCCAGCCACCGCCAGCACCGGGGGGGGGAGGGGAGGGGAGGGGGCGCACCTGTGGTAGGGCGTGCTGGGCTCGTCGATCTTCATCAGCCCGTAGTCCTTCCCGGGCGGGTGGTAGGTGGCCAGGATGTTCATCTCGTCCCACTTCTGCGTCTTCCTCCTGGCCGGGGAGAGGGGGGGAGGGGAGGGGGGGTTACCGGGGCCTTGAGTGCGTGGGGGGAGGGGGAGATGGGCCCGCTCCCGCCCCGCCCCCTCCTCCCCCCCCCCCGCGGCCCACCCTTGCTCCTCGCCGCGGGTCTCGCAGCTGGGCTGCGCTTGCAGGCGTCCCCCGGCGGGCGGCAGCGGCGGGGCCTGCGGGAGCGCCTCGGGGTCCGCGAGGCCCCGCCCGCTGCCGCTGCCCGAGCGGTTCTTCAGGATGCCCTTAACGGGCCGCCCGCCGCCCGCCGAACCCCGAGCCTCCATCGCCGCCTCCGCCCGGGCCCTACGCGCGGCCTGCGCATGCGCGGCCCGGGCGCAGGACTCTGTCGTCACAAGGGCGGGGCGGGGCGGGGCCGAGAGAGGAGGGGGTCACGTGCGCTTGCGGAACGCGCCTCTGCCGGCCGGGTTCGGGCGAGGCGCTGTCTGCGCCGTTGCCGGGAGACCCGGCCCCGCCTCCGCCGCCCCTCGGCGCCTCCTCCAGCGACGCCTGGGTGGCCCCTCCCCCTCTCGCCCCGCCCCCCCCGCGACCCCCGGAGACGCCGCCGGCCAGGCGGGAGGGAGGGGGGAGGGGGCTTCCCGGGCTCCGCCAAAGGGGGAAGCGGCTCAGCGCCCCGGAATTCCCCGTCGCAGGCGCTGCCGGGGGGGGGCTCCGAAGGCCGCCCAGGGGGAGCCCGTGTGGGGCAGAGGGGAGGGGGCGGGGATCGGGGGCCTTGGTGGGGGGGCGGCGAAGTCGGGGGAGGTGGATCACGTGAAGCGCTAATGCCGCTTTACACGGCCTTGGTGAGGCCCCTCCTGGAATCCGGCATCCAGTTTCGGTCACCGCGATGTGAAAAAGATGCGGAGACTCCGGAAAGAGGGCAGAGAAGCGCAACGAAGACGATCCGGGGGGGGGGCGGCTGGAGGCTGAAACATACAGGGAACGATTGCTGGAATTGGGGATGTCCAGTTTAACGAAGAGAAGGACGAGGGGTGACGTGATAGCAGCCTTCCAACATCTCAGGGGCTGCCCCAAAGAAGAGGGGGGTCGATCTCTTCTCCAAAGCACCTGAAGGCAGGACAGGAAGCAAGGCATGGAAACTAATCAAAGAGAGAAGCAACCTGGAACTAAGAAATTTCCTGACAGAACAATTAACCAGTGGAAAAACCTGCCTCCAGAAGGTGTGGATGCTCCAACACTGGAAGTTTTTTAAGAAGAGATTGTATTAATCACTGTCCATCTTGAATTCATAGTGGAAAGAGGAAGCTTGAGAGTTCACAAAGTTTACGCTGTAAGGAACAAAACTGCGGCTGAATCTGGATGTTCTGCTTCGGGTGCCACGAAGCCCTCTCTTCCCAGTGGGGAACAAGGAAAACAGGCCTGACATGTGGCGTCCCAGACAATCCTGCAGATCCGCCTGAAACAACGTTATATACCATGTCCTGGATGGAAGGGAACTGCCAATCACCCTTTATGTCGTCCTCACCACTCTGCACCTGAAGCAGGGATGCTTCCAAACCAGACAATAATTCAGTGTGATAAGATGCTCTCGATCCTTCCTCTGTAGAAAGCGGAGACGGGAAGATGTGCTTTTTCCATGCGACTCAGAAAATTTTACCAGTGTCTCAGTGTTGAATGACCAAGACAGCCTACTCGTTACCTGCACACCCAGAAACCTGATGCTAGAAACCGTCTCCACAGGTGAACCATTAATACACAGAGGAGTATTAATTCCGCTCTGTGCTTGGCACGGCCTTCCAAGGCTCTGCCTGACTAGACAGGCTTTTCCCCTTGCTGAAGAGCTTCGGGATGCTCAGCAGCCACAGACCTGCCTGAGATGAACAGTCCAGCATACAAAAGTCTGTTGCGCGGGCTGAACCCAACTAAGCCAGCTGGACTGGACTGGATTCAACCTGCAGGCAGTTAATGGCCCCTGCCTCACTCGGCCTCTTTCAGGGAAATTGCTGGTGGATGTTAAACTGGAGGAACCGGCCCGACTCGTGGGGGGGGTCACCGAGCTGGCTGTTTGCCTTCTGAACATTTTGGCATCAGGCTAAACATCATCAGTGGAACTTCAGTTAAAGCATCTTGTTTCAGTCCTCTGCTTTTAAATGGTCTTGTGTGATATGTGGTCGGTTGGCCCTGACGTTGACAGGTCACATGGTGCAAAGATTGCGTGGGGGAGAGGTGACCCTGTTTGGGGGTCACATGAGACAGCTGGGTGAGGTGGCCGGCTGTCAGTGATGTGGTCGGTCCCTCAATTGATCTGACTCTTTACAAGCTTATAGGCTGCTTCTAAGTCAATACGCTTTGTTGAATGGACTGATTGTCCTGGAGAAAATCTACCCGTCTGGTTGCTAAGAGTTGTCACCAACTTGATAGCACATAATCCAAAAAGTGTCCAGCAGGAGCTGCAGGCTTTTCTCCAGTATGTGCTGCTTTGCATTTGGGGCAGGACTGGGACTTTGGGGGGCGTTGAGCAAGGGAACTGACTTCCTTCATCTTGAACGCCAGTCAGTCAGTTCTCCAGATGTGAAGAGCTGCCCACACACAACGACAAGAGCACAGAGACACCAGCAAATCATGTGAAGACCGCTTTAGTAGAAGGATCATATAAGCATTTATTTGGTTCCATGCTAAATAAAACCCAGTTTTAAAAGCCCAGAGGGTGGGGAGCCACGGTGCTCCTGTGCTGCACCAAGGCGTCCGAGATCAGCTTCATGCTGGTGAAGACCTCTTCCCAGCTGGCAGATTTGGCTTCCTGCAGAGATGCCTGCACTCGCTGGAAGGCCTATGCAGAGAGAGAGAAGCCTGGATCAGTCCACCTACGCCGGGGAGAAAGCCTCCCCCAAATGGAAGACAGGTTGTGCAGTGTTTTTGTAGGAGGGTCTCACCACATTCCCTTCTGGCAACAGGGTGCAAGCCACGCTATTATCCCCGTGAATAACAGAGGTGGAAGGGACCTAGTCCAACCCCCTTATGCTACCGCAGACACATGGCTGCCCAAACTCTTCTTAAAAACCTCCAGTGTTGGAGTACGCACAACTTCTGGAGGCAGGTTATTCCACTGATTGATTGTTCTCACTGTCAGAAAATTTCTCCTTGGTTCCAGGTTGCTTCTCTCCTTGATTAGTTTCCATCTGTTGCCTCTTGTCCTGCCTTCAGGGGCTTTGGAGAAGAGGTGGACACCCCCCTTCTTTTTGGCAGCCCCTCAAATATTGGAACACTGTCACCCCCAACTCCTCCTTTTGAAGACCCTCTTCTCAGAGGTGCTGAATCAAGGGGGAAGGAGTCTGGGCATAAACTGGCGCAGCGCACCTTCAGGCCAGCCAGAGGAGTTGTGATCCGTGGTGAGGGGGCTGCCCCTTCAAGCCTAGCACAAGGCAAGGGTCCCTGATGTGGCTTCTGCGCTGATCTGTCTGGGCTCTAAGAAGGCCCTCAGCTGAGGTCAGAGCCAGACAGCTGACAGGAAGCTGTGGCTACTGCCAGGTGTTTTGCCGAAGCCTAACCCCTCCATTGGTAGGAGGGAAGCAGGGGCTGTCATGCTACACCTTGCCTCGTGCCCCATAGCTTGGGAGGAGACGGCCAGCAGGCTGCAAGCGGGAAGGGGCAGCAGATAGGGGGTCAAAGCCGGCAGGGCCCCGAGCAGGCCCCCCCCAAACTAGGAACCCACCAGGCAAGCAGCGCTGCCCAAGAGCAATCGGAGCCCGGGAACTGCCCCTGTCTGTGTTACCTGCAGACACCACGTCTGGCACAAAAGCTTCTCGTGCTGAGCGGTGGGCTGGCCCAGGGAGAGGGCGCGGCTGGCCCTGGAAGGGGAGATAGATGAGGCTCCTTTCACAGGCACCTGCTTCCCATCCCATCCCCCCTCCTTCCTCCTACCTGGATAAAGCCACGGCCATGGCATAGGTGTCTATGGCAGCATCTGCCACGCGCCTCAGGTGGAACTGCTTGTCTGGGGAGAATCCCGGAAGGGCAATCAGGCCCCTGGGCAGCTCTCACCTTGCACCTCCCTCCGGGTGACGTCCAGCTTCTTTTGCAGCCACCCCCAATGTTGCTGTGGGTCCTGCAGAGCAGCCCCCCCCCACACACATTTCCACAGTGGAAACATCTGTCACTTTGGCTGGTCTGGGGCTGTGAATTCCACCTTCCACCACCCCCACCCCACCCCCGAGAGAATCAGCCTTGCTTCTGGAAGAGTCCAGCGGGGGGAGCCTCTGGGCCCCAGGAGGGAGTGGGGACGATGGGTGCCCAGGATGCCTGGCAGAGCCGCTCCCCTCAGGGCTTGTACCTGTCACTGCTGTGCCGTACTTCAGGAGCAGACTCTCGATGGCCTCTCCAAACAGCTCCACGGCTCTGGTGACCTTGCAGGGGAGGAGAGACATGGGGGGCCCTCAGCTGAATGTGGCCCCATGATCCCCAAGGCAAGGGCCCTCTCCTCCAGATGTTCCCCACCCCCCTCATGTCTTGCTCAGCTCTTCTTCTCGCGCCAGTGGCTGAGCCTGAGGCACCAGTGTGGGGCGTCTGTGGGGAAGGGGCTTGGGCATCGCCTGCTTGCCCCCAGAGGAAGAGGAGGCGTGTAGGAAAGCCATCTTGGCTTCTTTCCTGGGGACACCCAGGAGCCACCCCTGGAGGAGGGCAGCCGCTCTTGGAAGCCCCTCAGGGCATCTTCTAGCCCTGGAAGGGGGTCCAGAGAGGAAAGGGTTTGAGCAGAGCTCCGTCCAGAAGGGCCCTTGGACGAGGCCCCCGGCAACTTGGAAGGGTCCCAGCTGCATGGAAGGCTCCTTCGGACAGGAGCTCGGGCGCCCGGAGCAGAGAAAGCTACTGGGCTGCCAACTATGCCCAGAGGAAGCTGCCTGCCGTGCTGAGCCTCCCCTGGCTCTCTCACCAGAGCAGCGCAGTCCTCCAGTTCTGGGTGGACGAGACCCTGCAGCGTCTGGCCAGTGGGGACCCCAACTTTGCTGCAGGAGAGAAAGTGGGGATCTGCTGAATAGGAATGTGGCACGGGGGGGGGGAATCAGAGCGGCACCTTGGAAGCCCTGGGAGGGCCACGGGGGGGGGGGGTTTCTTCAGTGCAGCTGTTGCGGAATGGGAGAGCCTCCTCAGCCCCAGATCCCCCCCCAGGGAGGGAGCCTCACCGTTTCGCTCGTATCACCACCTCCTTGTAGATGGATCCCATGTGCACCAGGGGGTCGGAGAGGTTCTTGCGCAGGCCGCTCAGGGCCTGCCCAGCATACTGAGAGCAGAGAGCAGGTTCTGTCCTGGGGCAGCCTCCCCAAGCGGTCGGAACTCCTCCCCCCCACACACACACACTTTAGGGCGCCAGGGTGGGATGGCTGAGCTCCAGGGAAAGGGATGCTCTGGCCCGGCAAGTGTGCAGGGACCAGAGCGTGCTTCGGCCGGGCACCCAGGCAAGGAAGGGGTGGGCGCTCTGCCAGGGCTTTAAGGGGGAGGCCGCTGCTTGAGTGCCGGGGGGGGGGCAAGAGGGTGGCTGCACAAGCTGGAGCAGCAAAGGAGCGGAAAGGTTTCATGCTCAGCCTTGGGGAGGGCAAAGAGCCAGGTTGACTCTGAAGGGGGCTCTCTCCGAAAGCCCCCCCGAGAAGTGGCTTCTCAAGGTGGGGAGGGGATCCCAGCGCTTCGGGCACTGCTTGTCCTGGACGGGCTGCCCGAGAGGACCACACTGGCCGCCCGAGATGGCCTGACTTGCCTCCATGCCTGACAGAGCCACGAACAAGCGCAGAATGTCGTTGGTGCCCTCAAAAATGCGAAAGATCCTCAGGTCACGCATGACTTTCTCCACGCCGGTCTCCTGCCCAGGGAAACCAGCAGCCTGCAGGGGGTCCTGCTGGGCCCCGACCCAGCCTGGGAGGAGTCCGTTCATCTCCCGACCCAGGAGACCCCGCCCAGCCTAGCGGGACTTACCTTCATGTACCCCATCCCACCCAGGATCTGGATGCCTTCGTCGGTCACAGTCCAGGCCGCCTCCTGGGGACACGAACAGCAAGGCTGACTGGCCCAGCCCCCCACCCCCACCCCATGGCCAGGAAGGGTCAGCAGCTCCGGCTCCAAGAGGCTCTGGAGCTGCGGCCAAATGCCAGCAGGCCAGGCACGGACACTTGCCCAGAGCCAGTTGGAGCCTCCCGGCCCAGAGGGTGCTCCACTTAAACTGCAGGGTGCCAGTGGCCAGCCGCCTAGCCCCCCTGCCCCCCACCCACCGGGGACCAGGGCAAGCCTCCACAGCTGCTGCTCACCCTCCTGGAAAGCAGGGCTGCCCCCCTCCCAAGCCACTCACGGAGGCAAAGATCTTGCTGATGGCCGCCTCCAGCTTGTAGTCGGGCGCCTTCATGTCCATGTTGGCACTCAGCACGTAGGCCATGGCCTGCAAGGGGCAGGGCACTGCTGGGCAGCCTCACACCTGGGCCCTGCCCCCCCAGGCTCTGCCCCCCCCACAATGGGGAGTCTGTGGCAGCCGCCTGAAGCCCATCTTGCAGGCGATTTTATACTGGCCGAAAGTCCAGGAGGGGGGCACCCAGGGCCGAGGGGGGGGACCCAAGGGGGGGCTGGCCGGCCACACTCACCTCAGTCACATAGAGCAACAAGGCCATGTGTGCCAGTTTCTCCTGAATGCCCCCAAAGCGGCTGATGGGTTTTCCAAACTGCTGCCGGTCTGCCGCGTGGTTCACCTGCACAGAGCCAGAGTAAGCAACCTCGGGGGGGGGGGGCTTGGCCCAGGGGAGGGGCCCCCTACCGCAGGCACGGTGGCCTCCTTGCCAGCATACCGCCTTGAGGAGGACACCACGCATGGTGCCGGCCAGTGCTGAAGCCATGCCGAAGCGGCCGTTGTTGAGGATGTGCATGGCTACCTGGAAGCCTCTGCCGAGCCCCCCCAGCAGGTTCTCCACGGGCACCTTCACATCCTGAAAGTGCACCTCGGCCGTGTTGGAGCACGTGATGCCCATCTTCTGCTCCGGAGGGCCGCTGCAGGGCACAGAGGGACCAGGGCAGATCAGAGCCAGCTCAGCTGGGCGATCCTCCCTCTCTCCCTTAGATGGGTAGGGGGGCTTGCAGGGGCAGCAGCCTCTTCCCACACCCGAGGGGACAGTGATGAGTCTCAGAACAGATGAGGGAGGGGAAGGAAGGCCCAGGGCTGCAGCACCTTCCCCCGCTCTCGCAGGGGCCCCTCGACTCACCTGCTCACCCCCCCAAAGGCTCGCTCCACAATGAAGGCCGAGATCGTCTCCCTTTCCTCCCCCGTGGTGACATTTTTGATGCGAGTCTTGGCAAACACCGTGAAAATCTCTGCCGTGCCCCCATTGCTGGAAGGGAGGTGAGGAGGACCAGGCTAGTGGCTGGCCACAAGCCATGGAGCCCAGCGACCAGCCTGGTAGCCCCCTGCCCAACTCAGCGCCCCCCCTCCCTCCTCCTCACCTAATCCAGATCTTGCTCCCATTGAGCGTGTAGAAGCCCCCGCAGGGGCTCAGCTCGGCCACCGTCTGGATGGAGGCTGCGTCCGAGCCGCTCGACGGTTCGGTCAGGCAGAAGGCCGCGTACACCTCGCCTGGGACGAGAAAGAGGGGAGCCCGGTCTTTCTGGGAGACGAGGGCAGCCCTGCCAAGGGCCCGCCAAGGACCCCCCTCCCCGCCCTCCTTCCACCTGGAGCTCTCTGGCCTTCGGAAATGGTGCCAAGAGGCTAACTCTTGCTTCCAACCATGTTTTTTTTGGGGGGGGGCAAGAGTCCAGACCTAGCAGATATTCACACATACAGGCACATTGTGTGTTGAGATCTGGGCCCGCTCCTGCCCCTCCCTGGCTCAGCTCACGCCGGGTACAGCCGTCCCTCCACCTTGTTCCTTCGGTATGGGAGGCCCCTCACCCAGCCAATGTGCTTTTTTTTAGGGGGGGGCTCAGCCTACCAGATGCCAGCCTGGGGAGGTATTTTTCCTTTTGGCTCTGGTTTCCGAAGAGGAGGATGCCCTTGAAGCCAATAGACTGGTGGGCACCAAGGGTGACGCCCACGCCGAGATCGTGCATCCCAACCACCTCCACCATGCGAGCGTACTGCCACGGAGGAGGAGGAGGAGGAGGAGGAGGAGGAGGAGGAGGAGGAGGAAAGACAGCGTCAGGGGGCTGCGAGGCGGCTCAGCCACCCCCACCCCCCTATCCTTGGCCTCGGGGCTCTCTAAGCTTGGCTGTCTCTGACCAGGGAACATGTGCTCAGGTGGAGAAGCCTTCTTTGCGCTCTGTTTGCACACAGTGGCTGCCCCGCCAGCGTTGGTGGGAATGCGGTTTTCTCCTGGCTTGTTCCTCGGTTGGGCCGTTCCTTGCTTGATTCTTTCTGGGTTGTTAAGCAGGGTGCAGCAGCAGCAGGCAATCAAGCAGCACCCAGATCAAGGCGCTACCAAACCTACAGGCAGTCCTTGGCTTACAACCATTCGGAGTTACAACAGCAATGAAAAAAGTGACATGATCGTTTTTCACTCTTACGACCGTTGCAGCATCCCCATGGACAAGTGATTAGAATTCGGGCGCTTGGCCTGTATTTATGATGGTTGCAGCATCCCAGGGTGTCGTGATCCCCTTTTGCGGCCTTCTGACCAGGAAGGTCAATGGGAAGTCAGGTTCACTTAACAACCATGTGATTAACTTAATAGCTGCAATGATTTAACATTTAATAATAATAATAATAATAATAATAATAATAATAATAGCAATAATAATAATAGTAGTAGTAATAGTAGTAGTAAATTTGGTGCGCCAGTTGCGGCCCTATCTGGACCGAGATGCCTTGCGCACGGTCACTCATGCGCTCGTGACCTCTCGGTTAGACTACTGCAATGCTCTCTACATGGGGCTGTCCTTGAGGACCACTTGGAGGCTTCAACTGGTGCAGAATGCAGCCGCGCGAGTTGTGATGGGGGCCTCCCGATACTCCCATATAACACCTCCGTGAGCTGCATTGGCTCCCGGTTGCCCTCCGGGTGAGATTCAAGGTGCTGGTGATGACCTACAAAGCCCTAAATGGCTTGGGTCCAGGATATCTGAGGGAACACCTGCTGCCGGCATCAAGTTCCCTTCGTCTTGTGGGGAAGGGGAGGGCCTTCTCAGGGTGCCGCCGGCAAAGGATTGCCGGCGGGCAACACCCAGGAGGAGGGCCTTCTCTGTGGGCGCGCCTGCCCTCTGGAACCAGCTACCCGTAGAGCTTAGGACTGCCCCTGATTTCCGTTCGTTCCACCGGGACCTGAAGACCTGGCTCTTTGAGCTTTCCGGCCAGGACTGAGGATTTTTTAATTTTTTAACTTATTGTAATTGGGTTTTTAATCAGAGATATAGGGGTTTTAGATTTTAATCAAGGAAAATTTAATCTATTTTAATTGCTATTAATTTTTGTATTGTAATGTTGTTTTAATTGCCTTGTGAACCGCCCTGGGTCCTACGGGAGAAGGGCGGTATATAAGTTTAATAAATATAAATATAAATATATAAATATAGATTTGGAAGGGACCTTGGAGGTCATCTAGTCCAACCCCCTGCTCAAGCAGGAAACCCTATGGCTGTCCAGTCTCTTCTTAAAAACTTCCATTGTTGGAGCATTCACCGCTTCTGGAGGCAAGGAGTTGCTTCTCTCCTTGATTAGTCTCCATCCGTTGCTTCTTGTCCTGCCTTCTCCTGTGCTTTGGAGAATAGCTTTGTGGCAATAGATTTGTGGCAATGTTAGATGTTTTGTGCCAGCCATTGGCAGTAACCCAAAAAGGTCATCAGATGGGAGCAAAGAGGCTTCTTTGCTTTCACTGATGAGTCAGGGGTCTCAGACCCCTGCAGCCCCATTGGAGAGAGTGTTTTATCGTTAGGGAGGGGCCGAGACCCCCCATAAATACCTCTGCTCAGGGGTTGCTCTTTGTTCTAGCCCTTCTCATCTTTCTCTCTTGCATGCATTCTCTCTCTATCATACAAGCATGGATGCCTCCATGCCATATAGCTCTTTTTATATAACCTATCGATGAATAAAGCTTCATAATGACTGCATCTCTGCATCCTGCCTTTTTTACTTGGAAGCACCTTAACGACCCATCAATCTCTCGTGAGAGCTGCTTACAGGCAAGAAAGGTTGTAAAATGGGGCAAAACTCACTTAACAACTATCTTGCTTGGCTACAGAAACTCTGGGCTGAATTGTGGTCGTAAGCCTGGGACCACCTGTTCTGTTTATAAACAGAGCCCAAGCCCGCCCGTCCCCCCTTCTAGTGCTAGTTCCCTAGTTGGGTCGTGAAAGTCTGCAAGGAAACAGCCAGGCCCAGAGAGCACCCGGGACCCCCCAGGACAGCCCAGAGCTGCAAAGAATCTTTCCTCTTAGTCCCTTTGTCTCCCCCCCCCCCCGGCCAGCAGCAATGAGGAAGAGGGCCCTGGCCAGCCTTTCCGCCCTCCTCCCTTGGATGCTGGCCCAGGGAGCAACGGGGGAGGAGGGAGCTTGCCTCTTCTGCATCGCAGACGGGTGGGGGTGCTCCCAACCCCCAGCGGTGGGGGAGGACAGACCAGGAGGACCACCTGCTTCCCTCCAGGAGTCTCCCAAGGGCCTCACCTGGGTGTTGGTCAGCCCGATGCCCCCCAGCTCCTCGGGCACCTGCAGCCCGTAGCAGCCCATTGACTTGAGGCCTGCCACGGTGTCCTCTTCGATGCTGCCCAGCGCTTCATTCGCAGCCGCATCGTTGACTTCCTGCAGGTGTTCGGACAGAAAGGGAGCCAGCACAGCCCTCCAGCCAGGACGTTCTCTCGGGGGGGCTCGGGCGGAGGAAAACCTCAGTTGGCCTTACCTCAAAGAATCGGGCGCAGGGGTCCACCATGGCTTGCAAGACCTGGGCCTGCTCCGGCGAGAGAGCTGAGGGCAACGGAGAGGCTGCCAGGACAGGAGGCTCACGGCCAGCCCCGAACACCCGGGGTCTGGTCAGCTGTCCTGCCTCGCAGCACCCTCGAATCCCTTCTCTCTGCCCCGACCCCCTTACCTGAGGGGAAAGGAAGGAGGTTTTTCGTCTCCAAGTGTCCGTTGAATAGGTTTTCCACAAACGATGTTGATTCCTGGCGGAAAATACTCCTATTTAGTCTGGTCCTGCCTTCTCTGCCATTCTCACAGACAGACACACGTGTTGAAGGTCAGAAAGCGGAGTTGGTGGGGAGCACAGAGCATGCCCCCTCCCCCTCTGGGAGATGCCACCCTGCATCACTCGCCCCAGTCTCTCTTCAGGTGGGGTCTCTGTCTCCAGGGTGCCCCCGGACCAGGAGCCACAGAGGTTTCCCCATCCCGGTCTAGATGGTCAAAGCCGCTTCTAGAGGAGATGCAGCCATCTCGTTGGCTGGTCTTCCTTACCTTCTTGATGAGTTTAGAATATCTTACTTTCTGGTTGGTCACAAAATAGGAAGGAGACAGCAGCCTGCAAAAGGAGACGCCATCCAATTGGAAGGCGCGAATGGGCCTCTGCCAACCCCTCGAACTGCCGAGAGCTTAGGATTTCGATCTGGAGCAGAGATTCAAACTTCCCCAGCCCTCCTGGGGCTCTTCGCCCAGGCTTTGGCCAGGATGCCAGACGCCCTCCGTTGCTCCCCACTGGCTTTTTCACGGGCATCTTTGGGGAGATTCATTTAGGCCCCCATCTTCTTTGGTTTTATTCATATGGAGCCCCAAATAAGCCAGGCACAGATGTTGTGTGAACCTGGGCTCCTGTGTGTTTTACAGCGTGTGTAGCCTTGGAACAAATTTCAGGGCAGAAATCGTTGGGCTGTGGCTGCTTCTGTAAGCCTGACTCCGTCTTCCCTCCCAGGTCGATGAAAGGGGCTTCCACCAGCAACCCTCTTCCCACCATCTGGCTCACGTCCCCCACCCCCGCTTTTGCTGCTGACCATACCAAGCAAAGCCTGTCAGTCTACGGTGGCCTCTTTCTGACCAACAGGTGTGCTAAATGCACCTGGTGACCAGATATCGGGCTGGTCCACTGCGGCTGAGCCAAAGTACCTGTGCCTGGACTTGGCCAATGACTTGCTGCACAGCTGCCTCCACCTGGCCAGGGTCGCCCTGCCCTCCATCAGCCGGATCATCCTCTCTGTCCTGCTTGGAGAAGCCCAGGCCGGTCGCTGCAGGAAGGAAGGAAGGAAGGAAGAGGCTCCAGGGCAGTGGGTCTCCCTGCAAAGCTGACTCCAGCCTCCCCTTCCCCGTTATCTTCTGCAGCCCTGAAGGGGGCAGCTGAGGTGACCTGACCCCGTGCCCCATGCTCTCTCCTGCAGCAGCAGAAGCCTCTGTGAGGCCGCCGACTGTCAGCCCTTCTCGAGGCAGACCGGATAGGGAACGGGACACTGCAGGATAACGGAAAGACACCTTATTGGGAGGGTCTGCCCACGCTTCCCTTCTTCTTCTGGGTGTGTTTCCCTAACAGCCCCAGTGCCCCTTTTCTGAGGTCATCAGCCTCTTCCCCATAGCAACAAGGCCTGAACTCACGAGGAAGAGCGACACCCGTGGGCTCCAAGGTGCCCCGTGGAACAGGCTGCCTTCCGCAGTGTGATGTCACTGGGCTCCGCAGGATGACGTTCTGTGACATCATCCAGAACCGGGCCTGGAACTTCCCTGGCCGGACGAGGCTTTTTTAAAAGAAGAAGTCGCTACTGAGGGCCCCAAAGGAGAGAGGGGGTGAGGTGGCGAGAGGGGCTCCCAGGAGGAGGCCAGGCGGGGATACACCTCTCCGAGTCGCCCAGAGGTTCTTGCCTTCTTTCAAGGTGAAACCCTTCCACCCTGCAACTGCCCCTTCTCTCTGTGGGGCCAACGAGCTCACCATGCTGGACGTCCTCAGCTCAGTCTCCCCCACTGGGCAGGAGAGCAGACGGGCAGGTGACCTGCAGGCTGAATTGTGGCTTTGGCAGTTTAAGGTCCCTTCCGACTCTATGTTGTTGTTATTAATCATCGCAGTCAGCCAGATGTTCAGACTGGATTTGGCATTTTTGTCTACCTATCAAATCCTTACCGAAGACCTGGGATAGGCAGATGTGGATGTTTGGTGGAATTACAGATATCATCGTAGGATGGAAGCAGTTCCTAGTAAGGCTGCCTTTTGCAATTGAGTAATGGGGATTTTGTCAATGCCGATGATGGTTTCAAGTGGTGCTCCAGTTGTTTTGGGATTGCACCCAAGGCGCCTATTACTATTGGTACCACCCTTGCTTGCCTTTGCCACAGTCGTTCTGTTTCTATTTGTTAGTCTTTGCATTTTGTTATCTTCTCCAGGCACTGTCACGTCCACTATGCAGACTTTTTTGTCTTTCTTATCGACAGTTGTTAAGTCTGGGGTGTTACGTTGCAGATGCTTGTCTGTTTGAATTCTGAAGTCCCAGAGCAGTTTAACTTTATCATTTTCTATGACTTTCTGTTTTATGATCCCACCAGTTCTTGCTTATAGGCAAATTTTATTTATTTATTATTTATTTATTTATTTATTTATTTTATTTTATTACATTTATATACCGCCCTTTCCCGAAGGACTCAGGGCAGTTTACAGGGTGATTAAAAACAAAAATACAAAAGTTAAAAAAAAATTAAAAAAAATTATATCCGTCCCTGAATAAATAAAACCCCAGTTAAAATTAAAATTAAAATTAAAATTCTCAGCCTGGGCCAGAGCGCTCGAAGAGCCAGGTCTTCAGGTCCCGGCGGAATGAACGGAGGTCGGGGGCAGTCCTCAGCTCCACTGGCAGCTGGTTCCAAAGGGCAGGCGCACCCACTGAGAAGGCCCTATCCCTGGGTGTCATCCGCCGGCAATCTCAATATTTCTTGCAGATCTTCCAATGCACCATTGTTGCTACTTTGTCATGCCGCTGCTTGTAGTCAGTCTGTGCGATCTTCTGGCAGCAGCTCACCAGGTGGTCCACTGTTCCTTCAGCTTCTTTGCACTTACTGTCTGTTGCTGTCTTCTCAATTTTGACTTTGTATGCATTTATTGTTATATAAAACTTTTATTCATAAAGCATGAAACTCAGTCAACTGAACACTCAAATTGACTGGCACTAATGGTTGGCACGGGTTGCTGCCAGCATCCTAGGTATCAGCCAGGTACCTCCTTAAAATGTAAGATGTTCCGAGTAGTGCAGTTTTTTGTAGCTTTGCTGGAGCTATTGCAGGAAGCTGCAGTTTCTTGATGTATTTTGCAAAATTTTTGGACATAGTTCCCAGTGCCCCGATGACAATGGGTATCACGGTTACACATTTCATCCATAATCTCGCAGTTTTGATGGCCAGGTTGATGCATTTTGTAATTTTTCCAGTTCTTGAAAAAATGCAGGATTTTGCCTTCTCTCAGCGTGGTGGTCTTCTTTGAGAGCAGAGCCCGTCTCCGTTCTCCCCCAGCCCAGCTCTTCCTCCCTTCCACCTGGCTTGGCGTCCCCCCAGCTGCAGGGAGGACCTGCAGGAGTGCTAGGCCCGGCAGGATCGCTGGTAGAGCGACCCCAGTTAAGTAACTTTAAGTAAATGGTCAGCCTGAACTCCGTTTTGTTTCCCATCCACCCAGCTGGGCTGATGTCCAGGCAACACAAATCTCCTCCCTGGGAGCCTTTAGCAGTCTCTCTCTCTCTCTACCTGCACAGCATCCATCATCCACCGACTGCCTTTTCCTGGCCTGCCTGCAAATTAACCCAGCCTTCCCTGTGCTTCTCCTGCCACCCCTCCCCGAAATCAGTGTGGCAGCCAGAACAGAGCAGGCCGATGGGTGATGGGAACACTAAGAAGGGGCAGACATAACGGAGAGCCAGGAATGTTGATCGGCTCCTTTAAGGTAGAAAGGTCTGGAACAAAACCAAAGGGAGCTGCACGGATGGACTGGCTGACGGCTGCACCTACCTGTCCAGCCCTCGGTCAGCCCTCATCTTCTGCCCCCCCCATTTTGAGGAGGATGATGGCCTTTGGCAGGAGGGAGGGCAACAAAGGCAGGGAAATTCACCCACCTGCCCTTCACACGCCCTGCCTGTGGCAAGGAAGGACCTCCTCCCAGGGGAGGGATGGGCGCAAAGCAGCAAAGGCCATGCCAGGATAGGTAAAGGCCTAAGTGGGGCGCTGGAACCTGCCGTGAACTGAAACGGGCTGGGCTGTGCCCTGAGCGCCCACCAAAGTCTTGGGCCAAAGTGGCAGCTGCAGAGATCGAGAAGGGGGGGCAGCTCAGCACACGACCCTCCACTCTCTGAAATGTTCCTGCCAAGGAGGGACTCAATCTGCAATGGCGGCCAGTTGCCCCCCACCCGGACAGGAGGCCAGCGAGGGTCTCCAGCCGGCCCCTCCCTCCAGCTGCAGGAAGGAGGGGGCGGCAGCAGCAGGGAAGGCCGGCCTCTGCCCAAAACCTCCAGCAAGGACACTGCAGGGACAGTCCGGCAGTTGTGGCAGTGCAGCCTTGGCTCCCTTCCTAGGCCCGGCCTGGCTGCTGGCCCTTTCCAGATCCCCTCTGCAGATGGCCCCAGGGAGGCAGCCCTGGGTCCCCTCGGCCAGTGTGGCGGGAGGCCCAGCAAGGCTTTTAGGGCCCCAGCAGACGCCTCTCCCTCCCCAGGGAAGAGGGGGGGCATTGCTGCCCAAGGGAAGCAGACTTTGGCCTTGGGGGCTATATGGCCCTTCCTTGGCAGCGACTGGACCGGGTCTCCTAGCAACAGCACAGCCGGGGTCACCATGGGCAGGGGGGGGGATGACGCAGACCCCAGGGCTGTTATGAAGGGGAGGACCCCCCCTCCGCCCCCTGAGCTGGTGAGGAGAGGCCCAGTCTGACTCAGGGGAGGCTGAGGACCGTTGTGAGGAGAGTTATGCTTGCCTCCCTGCATAAGAGCCTTGGTGGAGCAGTGGGCTAATGCCTCCTTAAGTAACACCAGCTGCCTGCAATTAGTGCAGGTTCGCATCCCACCAGGCTCAAGGTTGACTCAGCCTTCCATCCTTCCGAGGTAGGTAAAATGAGGACCCAGATTGTTGGGGGCAATTAAGCTGACTTTGTAATAATGCCGCTTGGGGTGTGTGTGAAAGCCCTAACAAGCAGGCATATACATAGAATGAAGGCTACTGCTAAGCTTGTAAGCCGCCCTGAGTCTTCGGAGAAGGGCGGGATATAAATGGAATTATTTTTTTTTTAAAAAAAGGAGGATGCCAAACAGGCACAAGGCTGGGCCATTCACACAACACGTTTCACCTAACTGAAGTAACCCTCTTCAACTACCCTCCCCTAACTCTCCATGCATGTAACATCCCCATGTGGCCTGCACCACAAAAGAGTAACCAATATCCATCAGAATAGAGCTGGAAGGGACCTGGGAGGTATTCTAGTCCAGCCCCCTGCTCAAGCAGGATTGAGCCTATACCATTTCAGACAGGTGGATGTCCAGTCTCTTCTTATAAGCCTCCAGGGATGAAGCACCCACGTCTGAAGGCAACGTCCGTTCCATTGGTTAATTAATTAATTTTCTCCTTAATTCCAGGTTGCTTCTCTCCTTGATTATTGTCGTATTAGATCAATAGAGCCCCCAGCTACGTCTGGTTATGTCTCCCTCCCCCCCCATGCAAACAGAGCACAGACCCCCCCCCCAGGGAGGCGCAAGAGGGTGGGGGCTCCCCAGCCCTCCAGCTGGCTCTGCTTGGGGTGGTTGGCTGCATGAAAAGTGGTCCCCAAGAGCGCCCCCTGGTGGGAAAGGGAAGCTGGGTTTCATCCTCAACCAGGTTTGGGCCTTTCTTGGGTCTCGTCTTTCCCCAGCAGGCCTAGCCAGGCCAGAATGCCAGGCTGCTCAGGTGGTGCCGATCCTGGCCAGGCTACGGTTCGGGGTTGCGGCCCCAGCAAGGAGGCAGGCAGGGCAAACATTAAGCCAAGTGTACTTAAATCTAAAAATTTAATTAAAGTCGGTTGAAATTACATAGTTTGGACCACGTACGAAAACCTCATTCCCGCTTCCAGGCATGTTGTCTGCAGGCGACTCGGGTCCCACTGCGGCTCCCCCTCACCGTGGCTCCAGCCGGGTGGACTCGGCGGGAGGGTTGGGGATTCAAGGGCGCACCAGACAAATGAGGGTTTGCACCATCTTCTAAAAATTTCCTGCCTGAGTGGGATGCGGGTGGGGAGTGGGGCTGGACTAGAAGACCTCCAAGGTCCCTGCTAACTCTTGTTATTCTGTTAAAATGGGCTCCCCACCCCAAGCATCTTGCACTAGCGGGGAGTTGCGCCTATTTTGTGACCCTTTCAGCTGTGCTGATTAAGAGATTGTCTATAAGGATTTGGGATTTTTTCCCTCACCTGGCTAACTTGGCTACTATGATTGCTTTTTATTCACCTGGACATGACTCCGCAACACCCCCTCGGAGTTGGCAGCGAGGGACGGCTTCTCCGCTTGACCCGGGGCAGCCTAGCTGACAAAGAGCCAGTCGGCCAGGGCGGTGGGCAGGTGGGTTGCAGCCTGCAGACGGAGCCACCAGGAGGCTTCCATGGGGGTGTAGCGGCTGTAGGGGTGACGTGCGGCGAGGGCTTCGGTCAGGGCATCCAAGACCGGGGAGATGTCCCGCAGGCCGCTGTGCGCAAAGCCCTTCATCCGAGAGAGCTTCTCCTGGAAGTCGGCCTCTCCGTAATCTGTCCGGACGGCCTCGCTGGCCCCACGCCACATGCGCTCGCCCTCGCCCTCGATGCCCTCGGGGGTCAGGATCCCTGTGGCTGCGACGAAGTTGCTCGGCTCGATGGCCACCACCGAGACGCCCCAGCGATACATCTCCTGCCGTAGGCAGTCGCTGAAGGCCTCCACCCCGAACTTGGAGACGCAGTAGGAGGAGCGCATCGGCCTGGCCATCCGGCCCAGCATGCTGCTCATGTTGACGATCCGCCCTGGAGGGGAGCAGAGACCAGAACTGCTCTGGGGAGGGGGTGACGTCAGTGGGAGAGAACAGCACGGAGGGAGGGGAGCCGAGAACCAGGCAGGTCACCCAGCTCAGGGTCTGGCCTTGGAAAGAACTCCCCAGAGGCTCCACCAGTTGTTCTCTAGAAGGCCCCCTTCCTACTGGGAGGTAGCCAGGCCACAGAGGTAACTGCTTGGGCAGAGTCTCAGTCACTTTTGGGATCTCATTATCCCAAAATGGGAGACCTAAGTGTGGTTGGCTTCTTGCCCTGGGGGGGGGGTAGAACATGCAAGTCCCTGGCAGGCCTCTGCTTTCCCCTCCCTCTTCCTTCTTCCTCCATGCCTGGGGATCTTTCCTCTGCCCACCCCCTAGCCCACCCCTGCTAATTCTTGCACAAGGCACTGCTGGAATGCCAGTGTTACACGGAGGATGCAAACTCTTGCAGACCTGCTCTGTATGTTAACTCTGCCACTGACTCCCCGGGCATTGGAAGTCTGAGTGTACATGTGAACAGAGCCACCCAGCACATCGGCTAATCTTTGCTGGACAGGGCAGGTGCAGGCGGAGCTCTGCTGCCCGTCCACTCCTGTGCAAGGTGCTGTGCCCAGAGGCCAAAGGGCCTTCAGAAGTGTGTCCTGGTGGCCCCCAATCCCTGTAGACCCTCTTTCTTACCTCTGGCCCTGCGAATTAGGGGCAGAAAAGCTTTTGTCACACGGATGGTCCCCCATAAGTTGATGTCAGCCACCCTCTGGTACTTCTCCACGCTGGTGAATTCCACGTCTCCAAAAGAGGCGATTCCAGCATTGTTCACCAAGCCCCACAGACCTGCCCCGCAAGAGAGGAGACCCTCCTTGAGGATTTGTGAGTGCAGGGCAGCTTCCTCCTCCTCCTCCCAAGGAAGCCCATCTCACCAGCCGCCTGAAATGACCTGTCCAGAGAGGCGAGAGACTCGGCAGCACAGGCGGCCAAAGAGTTGGGTGCAGCCAAACAGAGCTGGGGAAAACCAAGGGACCCACACATGGAGCCCAGTTTGGCCCCTGCCCGCTGGGAAGCCCGGCGAGATGCGCTTGTCTGCCAGGTGCAGCCGGCCCCTGGGCAGGTGGGAGGAAGGGCCTGGGGCGATTACCTTGGGCAGGATCCTCCAGCCGCGCCTCCACGTATCGGAAGGCAACGGCCACCTGCTCTTCGCAGCACACGTCCAGCTGGAGGACGTGCATCCGCTCAGGGCCCAGGCGGCGCAGCTGCTGGGCGCCATCTCCTCCTTGGTCCTGTCGGACAGGCAGGGAGAAAAACCATTAAGGGGAGGTCCGCTGAGGGCAAGCCCAGCCCTGTTGGGGCTGATGGGAGCTGTACTGTTGCCTTCCTCCCTGCCCACCTCCCGCAGAGGGCCAAAACTAAGGAGGAGGCATTAGGTGAGTCCCCCTCCCTCCCCCACCCGACTCCTGGAGGAAACCTGAAAGCCTCGCCCAGGTGATGCCAGCCCAGGGTTCCTCACCAGGAGCAAACAGCCGGCAAAGACGGTGAACCCTCTCCCGTGGAGGTGCCTGGCCAAGGCGTGGCCAAAGCCCTTGTCACAGCCTGTGATCAGCACCGCCTTCCCCTCAGCCTGCAGGAGGGGAAGAAGGAGGAACGCCAGAGTGGCATGGATCAGGCCCAAGACTGCCCAGCCACATAGCAGCCGAGGGTCAGAGGAAGAAAACCAGGCAGGAGCCAAGAAGCGAAGACGGCAGCAGCTTCTGCTCCCCCCCCAATGAAAGAGGCTGAGAGGGTGGGGTGAACAGGAGGCAGGGGACACAGCTGTGCCTTGTGAGAGAAGCATGGAAACCCCCGCCCTACGAGGAGGAATTGAGGTAAACACACGCCAGACAGCCACGGTCCAGCCTGCCAGAGCTTTGGCCAAGGACACGACAGGACAAGGAGTTGGACTTATCACCTCCTCCGCTCCGATCTTGCCAGGAATCTCATTCATCACTGCTATGACTCCAAGAATTTCTTAACAGCCTGGCCGGCAGGGGATTTGACCCTTGGCACAGAAAAATGCAAATCTGCTCAGCCACAAAAGCCGCTTCAGACGGCGCTGCTCTCGGATTGCTTCAGAGGAGCAGACGGTCCAATGGCCAGAGAAGACCCAGGGGACCAGGGTCAGCTGCTGCTGCTGCCCCTGCCTGCCCCCCCCCAGGGAGCGGCCTTCTCTCTGGAAGTGCTGCCCTCCGAGATCTGCACCCCATTCCAATAACTCTTCCCGCAAATGGGGAGACTTGTGGGGCTGTTCTTCCACAGGCTTCTTTCGTATTCTCTCTATAGTACGGTACTTCTTAATTCTTTCTTACTGTATAGACTTGGGCAGCCCGTATATGAATAAACTAGACCAAAATCACCTCTCCTGGCGTCACCCAATGTGTCAGAAATGAACCAGCCGGAGAGATGCCGGGAGGGACAGTGACGCAAGGTGCTATCCAGCAAAGGCTTGGGCTTCCGGTCAGCCACGGCTGCCCTCTGCTCTGCGAGCAGGAGCCGAGAGGCCAAGACAACCTCCAGGTGACACACCGGGTCTGTCTGGGAGGTAGTGCCACCCCCCACCCGAGACCAAAGGTGAAAATTTAATTTAATTTAATTTAATATTTGCATTTGTATACCGCCCTTTCCCTGAGGACTCAGGGCGGTTTACAGGGAATTAAAAATCAAAACATACAAAAGTTAAAACCAATTAAAAAGCATTAAATTCACCCTGTACATTAAAACCCCAGTTAAAATTTTCTCCTCAGCCTGGGCCCGAGAGCTCAAAGAGCCAGGTCTTCAGGCCCCGGCGGAATGATCGGAGGTCGGGAGCAGTCCTCAGCTCTACCGGCAGCTGGTTCCAGAGGGCAGGCGCTCCCACTGAGAAGGCCCTATCCCTGGGTGTCACCCGCCGGCAATCTCTCACCGGCGGAACCCTGAGCAGACCCTCCCTGTGGGAGCGCACTGGGCGAAGGGCGTTTGATGCCGGCAGCAGGTGTTCCCTCAAATAACCCGGACCCAGGCCATGTAGGGCTTTATAGGTGATAACCAGCACCTTGAATTTCACCCGGAGGGCAACCGGAAGCCAATGCAGCTCGCGGAGTAGAGGTGTTACATGGGAGTATCGGGAAACCCCCATTACAACTCGCGCGGCCGCATTCTGCACCAGTTGAAGCCTCCGAGTGGTCTTCAAGGGCAGCCCCATGTAGAGAGCGTTACAGTAGTCCAAACGGGAGGTCACAAGCGCATGAGTGACTGTGCGTAGGGCGTCTCGGTCCAGATAGGGACGCAACTGGCGCACCAGGCGAACCTGTGCAAAAGCCCCCCTGGTCACGGCTCCTATGTGATCTTCAAAATTGAGCCGTGAATCCAGGAGGACGCCCAAGTTGCGAGCCCTATCAACGGGGGGTAACACCTCACCCCCCCAACGTTAGAGGTGGAATAACTTGGTTAACCCGAGACGCCGATATGCACAGCCACTCAGTCTTGGCGGGATTGAGACGAAGCCTGTTTCTCCCCATCCAGACCTGAACCGCCTCCAGGCACCGGGACATCACGGAGAGGGCATCACTGGGTTGGTTCGGGGTGGAAAGAAAAAGTTGGGTATCATCAGCGTACTGGTGATACCCCACCCCAAAACCACGAATGATCTCGCCCAGCGGCTTCATGTAGATGTTGAACAGGAGGGGCGAGAGAACCGACCCCTGAGGGACTCCACAAATGAGAGACCTCGGGGCGGATCTCTGCCCTCCTGTCAACACCGACTGCGAGCGGCCCTGGAGGTAGGAGGAGAACCACCGTAGGACGGTGCCTCCCACTCCCAACCCCCTGAGACGCCGCAGCAGGATACCATGGTCGATGGTATCGAAAGCCGCTGAGAGATCTAATAGGACCAGGACAGAGGAGCAACCCCTGTCCCTAGCCCTCCAGAGATCATTCACCAGCGCGACCAATGCCGTCTCCGTGCTGTGTCCGGGCCTGAAGCCCGATTGGTACGGGTCCAGATAATCAGCTCCTGGATCCAGAGGGGTCCAGCCACTCCGTGCTACTAGGGTTCAGCTGAAGCCTCTTGTTCTCCAGCCAGGCCCCCGCAGCCTCCGGGCACCGTGAACGAACGTCACCTCACCTGGGATGGAGATGGGATAACTGGGTAACTCACCCTGCGGTGACGGATGATCTCACCCGGTGGTTTCATGCAGGAGGTTCAAAAGGGGGCGAGAAAGAGGTGATCCCTGCGGCACCCCAAAGAGAAGGGGCCGTAGGCTGGACCCCTCTCTCCCTATCAATGCCAATTGGGACTGACCTTGGAGAAATGAGGTGGACCAGCACGGAATTGTGGCGCACACACACACACACACACACACAGCTCCCCAAGTTGACAAGAAATTAATAGTGTGGCTGATGCTTTCAGCAGCTGCTGAGAGACCAAGAGGAGGAGCAAGGGCGGACGCACAGCCTCCAACCTGCTCACACCAGAGGTCATCCGTGAATGTGACCAGCGCCATCTCCGTCCCTTATTTGGGCCCGAAACCCGACTGAAAGGGATCCAGATGATCCGTTTCCTACAGGATTGTCCGGAGTCGCAGCGCCACACCCCCTCAACCCCCTTCCTTAAAAAGGAGCAGGGGCTGGGCATGTAGTTGACCTGAGGGCACTGCAGGCACGCCAGCTTGCTTTTTTGCCAGTCCGGCCCCAACTGGTGTTCAGGCTGAAAAGCAGGTTCTCTGAGCAAGCTCAGCGGGCACACGGCCTCTCAAGGTCAAGCGGGGAGGCAGATGGTGTGCCAAGAGCAAGGAGCGCAGGCAAGGGAAAGAGTGAGTCAGCAGGGACGCCCCCCCCCAGTGATTGTCCTCCAGGTACAGCCAGGTGGGGGGGGGTCTCCCCTTCTCAGGAGCCACAGAAGGGACCTTGGGGAGGAGAGCCATCACTCCTCGTCCTCTCCTGCCGGTGGCAAACAGAGCAGCTTGGCAGAGAAAGGGGCACGGCTGGGTGTCCGCCTGGCACTTGTTCATCTGGCCCCACCCTGGGATGCAAAGCTGCCTCAGCTGACCCAGGCGCTGCCCAGGACAGGCGCTCGCTGTGCGGTAAGGACGCGACCTTGGCAAGACGGGGCTCCACGAGGACTTTGGCCCCAGTCCTGGAGACCGTCGGAGTCCGGATGGGGAGAAGCTGGCCGAGAGCCAGTGTCTGATGGGAACTATCGAGTGACCGAAGCCGCCCAGAAGCCGCCCAGAGTGCCCGTCTCCTCTCTCAAGAGCCAGCTGCCTCGGCCTGGGGGGGGGGCACTGCAGGCCACGCCTCCTCCTCTTCCTCCTTCCCTCACACAGCCCTTCACAGCAGCAGCCCCTCCTGTAAAATGCCCCCACCAAATAGAAGGTCTGGGGGGGGAAGCTTTGAGAAGGGCCGGCCTTTCCAGGGGGGGGACTTGGGTGAGAACGGGAGAGCCTCCTGATCAGAGGGGAGCAAGACCCCCGGTTGCCTTGCGAAAAAGCAACTTCTGCTCCTGGGGTTCCTTGGGGAGGGGCCCTCGAGGCAGGCATCCCCTCCCCCTTTGCCAAGCTGCCTCACCTTGACCGGCAGCAGCCCCAGACGCCCCCGCCCCCACCCCGTGCAACGATGCAATACGGGGGGGGGGGCGGAGGTTTGAAGGTTTATTGAGCGAAAGCCGCCTCTGCCCGATGGGGGGGGCACGGAAGTTTAATAATAAAAAAACCCCACGTCTCCCGGCTGTGCGTGACGGTTCGCCCGCTCCCCTCCAGCAGCAGTTCCCAGGAGCCCAGGCCGGACCCCCCCCCCGAGGAAGGGTCTCCCTCAAGGAAGCCGGGGGTCCCCGGGAGGGCTCAGGCCCGGAGGGGGAGGGGGGCACCCCCACCCGGCCCCGGGGCCCCCTTCGCGCCGCCGCCAAAGACCCCAGCCAGGCGCCTCTGCGCTGCTTCTCCCGGCGGAGTCCCGCGGTTGGGACCGCGCCCTCGGGGCTCCGGCTCGCCCGCCCGCCTCCCCCCGCCCCGGGGCGCCCCCCCGCCTCCTCACCGGCCACTCACCGGCAGGCGGCGGCGGCGGCGGCAGCCCAGCAGCAGCAGCAGGAGCAGCGGGAGCAGCGGCGGGAGCAGGGCGGCGAGGGCGCCGCAGGGCCAGGCCGGGAGCGGCGGCGGCGGCGGCCACATGGCGCGCGAGGGGCGGGGCGGGGGCGTGGCCGGGGCGGCAGTGACGTCACTTCCTCGGCCGGCCGGACGAGCGGAGGGGACGCGCGGCGGTCAGCCGGACGGGCGGGCGGGCGCAGCGCGCGGTAAGCAGCCGGGAGGGGAGGGCAGGTGGGCCGCGGGGCCGAGCTCCGGCCGCTTCCCTCCGCCGGCGGCCCCGCGGGGGGCGGGCGGGCCTCTCCGCGCGGCTCGGGCCGTGGAGGGGCCGGAAGTGCCCGCGCCCGCCCTCCGCTTCCCCCGCCAGCCTCCCCGGAAGGCTCCCCTGGCCAGGAGGCTCCTTCGCTCAGGCAGCCGGTAGGCGAAGCCCCCGGCCGGTCTCCCCTCCCGGCCGCTCGCTGCCCGCACTCCCCCGAGGGACCAGGCAGGCTGGCTGTGCCTTTGCCCGGCGGGCTGGGCTCCCTCACCCCCCTCCCTGCAGCGGAGGGCGAAGGGAGGCGCCTCTGCTGCGCTCTGAGTCGCCCTGTTTCCTGAATTCAGAGCAGACCGTCTCCCGGGGAGGCTGCTGGGGTCACCAAGGCAGCCAGGAAGCCAAACCAAGGTGAGTAGGCGGGGCAAAGGCATCTGGCCGTCTGTGAGGGCCGGGAGTTGCCGCCGGACCCGCGCTCTGGTGGGGGGAGCCTCCGCGGGGCCCGCCCTCACGCCGGGCCATAAAGGTGGGAGGGGGTGCAGGTAGCACAGAGCGGCCTCTCTCCTCTTTGGCAGAGTCCGGAGCAGCAGAGACGCCCCCCATGGCGATCCTCTTGGCCGCCACCCGCATCGCTCGGCCTCTTGCCCGGCTGGCCCTGAAGACTCCGCACTGCGAGGATGTCGCGGCCGCTGGCCTGCGGTAAGTACGGAGGGCAGGGCGCCGGGCTGGAGGTCCGCTTCTGTCTTCTCCAAAGAAAGTCCACGGCCGACCACCGACCATTTAGCGACCGTGTTGAGCGTCGACGGCACCGGGGAAAAAAGTGACTTCTGACTTACGGCTGGCGCTCCGTCCTCGGTGATCGCCTGATCTGAGTCCGGGTCCCCGCCTGTATTCAGGAGGGTTGCCGCATCACGGGGCCGAGCGATCGCCATCTGCGACCGTCCCAGGTGGCATCCGACAAGCAGAGCCAATGGGGGGGATCCGGGTTTGCTTAATGACCGCATGATTTACTTAGTAACTGCAGCATCTGCTTAACCACCGTGGCAAGAATGTTGTAAAACCTGACACGACTGATTTAACAAATATCTTGCTTAGCAACCGAAATTCTGGCCCTAATTGTGGTTGTATGTTGAGGCCACCTGTTCGCTTGGGGGCCCTGAATGCTCCACCACACCCTGGTTTGCTTAGGAGGAAGAGGAAGAAGCTGCTGCTGCCGCTGCTGCAGCCACCCGGGTGGGGGTGGGCGGGGGTCCAAGCCAGCAGAATCGGCCCCTTTATGAACCTCTTAAGTGCTGCTTGGCCTCCAACAGGGCTGCAGAACAGAGTCCGAAAAGATCTCCTTGTTCCAAAGTCCCCCCCAGATAACGCCAAAGGGGGCTGTGCTCACTTGAGCCCCCATCCCTGGGGCAGCTGTTAGGATTCTGGGTGTGTGTGTGTGTGTGACTGAATTCCCCAAACAGGAAGGCCACGGGTGCAAAGGTGAAACCCTCCCTTTCCTGGGTTTGTGCAGACGCGTGCGTAAAGAGGAAGGGTCCTGCCCAGAATGGGTGGGGCGGGGGCGGAACCTTCTTGCTGCTTCTCAAGAGCCCCCCAACCTTTGGAGGCCTGGCCAGCTGTCCTCTCAGTTTGGCTGTTTGAGGGTCCTGCCCACAAGTCAACACAGCTCTTGTGGCTGCGTGGTGGGGGGTGAGCATGGCCATCAGCCGAGGGGCCAGGGGCTTTGGCCGAGAGGCCCTCGCATGCTCCCCAGAGCCAGGCAGCACCTGGGCGTGCCAGTGAATCATGGGGTCAGCAGGCCAGATGTGTTTCAGTCGCTTGGAGGGAAGAGTTCTGCAGACGGGCCGCGGCCCCTCCGGAGGGTCTGGCTGCTGGTTAGAGGTCAGGAGGCATGCCCGGCTTGCACTGCTTGCCCAGGCACCCACTTTTGAACTCGGAGGTCCCGGAGGTGCCCATGCTGGCTTAGCAAACACTCTGGGAGAGTCGGGGCAGGAGGGGCCCAGAGATCCGATCCATTTCGGCTGAAGCAAGCGGACCCAGCCTGTCTCTTCTGCACCGGGCTGTGGTTCCCAATGGCAGCCGTGTCCTCTCTCTTTCAGCCTGCTTCCCGAGGCTCAGGCCACGGCCCACGGCTGGAGGAGCCAGCGCTGCTACGCCACTGAGGTGGAAGAGGTGAGAGGGGAGAATTCACCAGCTGGGCGGAGGAGAGGACAGCCTCACTTGGGAGGCCACATGCCCGTGGCGGGCTGCCTTCGTCTGCGGGGCCCCTGCGTTGGGCCCCAGGGCCAGGGCTGCCTCCGGAAGACAGGCAGGCCTCGTCCCTCTCTTGTCTGCTGCTCCTCAAGGGCCACGTTGAGGCCTGGAGACCTCCCCAGCCGGGCAGGGCAACACTTAGTTCGCAAAGCACCTAAGGCCGGCCAGTGTCCGTGCGGCTGCCCTGGGGAGAAGGGCCTGGGGAGCCCGGCCGAGGCGGAGGGCAGGGGAACGTCTTTGGCCCTGTTGAACCTCATGAGGGGCAGGTGGGAGGCTCCATGGCGGAGGGTCCCATGTCCCTTTGGGATTCTTCTCCGGGCCCTTCAGCACTGGCTCTTGTGCACCCCCTTCAGATCGGCCAGCGCCCTGTCCTTATCACGGGCTGCGACTCGGGCTTTGGCTTCTCCTTGGCCAAATTCCTCCACGAGAAAGGCTTCATCATCTACGCTGGGTGCCTGCTGAAGGTAAGGCCAGAGGGGGCCATGGAGTGACTGCAGACACAGTTTAATATCATTGTTTCTCCCCCCCCCAAAGGATTTGGGACACTCTAGATCAGGGGTGTTAAACTGCCGGCCTGCAGGCCGCTTGCATCCCACCCCAGCTCCAGCAATGCAAAAAGACCTGCGATATGTCATGACATGTGACGCGGCGAGTTTGACACCCGTGCTCTAGATGGTGCAGCTGGCTGAGATTGTGCCGCTGCCCCAGGGGACAATGGGCTCTTCTGCTCCCATCACCACCATCGTGCTGCCGTCTCTGACCTTGCTGCTCGTCCCCCACCGGCCTCGCTCCAGGCATCTCCCTACCTGCTTTGCTTCCCGAGCCCCTCCGAAAACCCGAAAGCTGGTTGGGTTCAGCGTGCCGCAGGCCTTGCTCCAGAGAAATCACCCGGGTGGCCTCTGGCTTCTCCAAATCTGTCCTCCAGGTCCAAAGTGGAGGCTCCCCCAGAGACATCAGACGGCTGGGTGGGATGTCTTCCTTATGGCTGACCGAGCCCTCGGGAGGAAGTGATCTTTGCACACAAGGGGAGGGTAGAAAAGTCCTCCAGGGTCAGAGGTTGCTGCCCACCGTGGCTGGATCCTCCCAGAAAATGGATGGGCAGCAGCAGGAGCCCTGGGGTGGGGGCTCGACCAACAGACCGGCTTCTTACAGAGGGCCGTGGAGGGCGCCTCTCCTGGCGAGAGAAGCCAGAAGTCCAGCCAGCTTGAAGACCCCCCCCCTCCCCTCAAGCAAAACTCTGCCGGTGTGCTCTTGTCTCTGAGCTGGATTGGGGCCTGTGTTTGGAAGGGTGTTGGCTTCTTACGACGCAGTAGTCCCTGTGGGCAATATACGTTTTGATAATTCCTATTGGGTAAAGAGAATGGTTATTGTATTTGCAGAGGACGTAGCATTGAATGGTTAGTTAATAGGCTCTGAAATTAAAATAGCATTCAAAATCGCCTTGATAGCTTGTGGAAATGGGCCAAGGGGAAAGAGAGTGAAGTTCAACAGGTGCAGCTTTCTTCACTCGGGATGCACAAATATTGAAACTCACAGAGGATCTGATTGCAAAAAAAGCAAATGCAGATTGAAGCTTTTGCAACAGAAGTTTCCCATCCAGATCATAAGGGACCCCTGTTCCCCACATTCTGCTCCAGTCAGGCCAGCCTGAAGGACTCTGCCGCTCTGCCCCCCCCCCCCCCCGCTTCTTTTTCCTTTGAGAAAAAGCAGTGGAGCAGTTTGGAAAATAGCTCCTCCTGGAAACGGTGTCAAGGCCTGTGGGCCCTCATTCCAGGGGCCCAGGACACAGAACTCAGTTGGATGCAGTAACGCAGCAGCGGCAGCAGCAAGGGCCCCGAGAATGCGCAGCCTCCCCTAGGCTGGAGGTGGGCCCCAATCCTCCCGGCTCCTCCTGCCCTGAACCAAGACTGGACTACTGAGCCTTTCGGGGCGGCCCTGGACGTTTGCTCTCCAGCATGGGGGCTGGAGAAGAGCCGCTGTGTCTGCCAGTCCCCGAAGGACCTGCAGGTCTGCACTGGGCTGACTCTGAAGGCTGTGGGGAGCAGGGGGGGGGGCTTTAGGAGGAGAGCCTGCCCTGGTGGGCAAAGGGCTTTGCTCCCCCTGCTGGCCATGGCTTGGAAGTGCAATTCCCCTTGCAATTTCTCTTAGGAAAGGGTTGAGAATATTCTCAGCTGGGGTTGCGGGTTTTTGCAGTGGTGTCTGTTCTCCAAGGTTGCTGTTTGTAACTACCCAGCCCTGGATTCACCCGATGGGCCTTGGAAGAAGCACCATGGCTGCGGTGGTGTGTGAGACTTCAGAGTGGCAAATTCTCCAAACCCCGATTCGCTCTGGCCAGACACGCATCTCCCAGTCATGGGAAACGATGACTTTGAGCCCTTTGCCCAAAGCGGGTGGGAAAAGTGCCCGGATTGGCAGGGCAACCCCTTGTGCGGAGCTGCTGTGTCTGTTGACGGGGCGTTGCAAGCTGGCGCGAGACAGACCCCTCGCAATTGCATGACGCCCTCCCACGGGGCGGTGGACGTCTCCTGTTGTGGGGCAGCAGAGGCCCACCCTGCTTCTGCCGCTTTTCACCAGGAGCAAGGCCGGGGGGGCTCAAAGGAACTGGACAACATGAAGAGTGACCGAATGAGGACCGTCCAGCTCAACGTCTGTGACAGCGAGGAGGTGGGGCGTGCCGTGGACTACGTGACCAGCAGCCTGAAGGATCCGGAGACCGGAGGTGAAAGAGAAAGGGCATGGGGCTGGAGCAGGAAACACACAAGGGAGGGAAGAGCCGTTTCCCTGCCCTCCGAGCCAGTCCCCGTCCCCACGCGAGGCCAGCGCTTGGCCCGAGTCCTCCCAGCTTGAGCGCAGCTACCCCTGCGCTTGCCGCCTCCATTCCAGCAGACGCCTCAGGCAGGCAGGGAGGGTGTCTAGATCAGTGATTAGGGAGTTGCCAAATGTTGTATTGTGGCTCCTTGATCCCACGGTGATTTTCTAGCGTGGAAAAGACAGCAAAGTCCCCACGGAAGGCAGCAAATAAACCAGGAAGCTGCAGGAAGCTTTGATGCTTTTGATGCACCCGGAGCTTCTCCTGCTTCATAGTCCAAAACGTTAGTTTTCCTCCATCCGGTCGAAGGCTTTGGTGACGGTTCAGGAGGCCGCATAGGGAGGGGTCTCCCTGCTCTTGAGTAGCTTCGCGAGGTCTGGGCCGGCTTTTGCTCCTTTTCCCCATGGGTCATCCTTTGACCTCTTCCCCCCCCACCCCCGATCTTTGCACAGGATTGTCTTAGAGCAGCCCGACACCCTGAGGGCCAGAGCGAGACGTGTGGCCCATGCAGCTGCTGCTCCTGACTCACAAAAGAGGGTGGGAAGTAGGCTTGTCTCTGAACTAAGGGGTGCACCAAATGGAAGATATGGGTGGCCTTGAACCCAGACAGGTCCTCATGATCCAAATGTTTTGGGTCAGGGAGCCCAGAATGTTTTCCTGTTACGGCAGCTTTGGCCAACATCCCCTCAGTCTGGACTCCCTCCCCCGCCCTTGTTCCCCTGGGGGAGCGGTGGAGGATTCTGAGGGTCTTTGGGATTACTGGAGGAGGCAATCTCTGTAGCTCTGGGTGTCCCTGGGGCGTCCCTTGGTGGCGTCAGGGAGTGTGGGGCGCGTTCCCTGTTCTCAAGCAGTCGCTTGCCCTCGTGGGTGTGGCCAGACAACAGCATCCTCATCGGGGACCCAGGTAGGACGAGACAGCCCCCTCCCCTCCCAACGCTGGTTATCGGGGAAGTGCCCGATAACCCCAGCTCCCCTCCTGAGCCAGCTTTACGGAACAGGCCGTTCTGTTCGGAGGAGTCTGTCTTGGAAGTATCCTTGCAGTAGCAGAAACCTTTTCCGAGCAGTCAGTGCAGCGCCTGTAGGCGTCATCCTGCTAAGCCAGTTTTTCCTCCCCAATCGGCATGCAAGCGGCTGTGTTTTGCACCAGTTGCAGGTTCTGCTAGTCTTGGAGGTTGTCCCAGCCACGGCAAGACTGGTCTGGGAAGGAGCCACAGGAGAGCTGCTGCTGCTGGGGTGGCTCCGGTCTCTGCCTGCTGCTGGGTTGGGAGCCACAAATCCTTTGGAGGAACCAGCAGCCTGATGCTTCCTCAGATCTCCTCCTCTTCCTCCTCCTCCATCATAGGAGCCCCTGGATCTGAACCAGGGGATCCAGATAATCCATGTCACCCCAGGCTCCAGCAACTGTTCTGGAGAACTGGAGGACCCTTCCCTAAAAAATGAAAGATTGAAGAGTGGGCAGAAGTGGCTTCTTTTCAGAAAAAGAGAGGGAGGGAGAGAGAGAGAGAGAGAGAGAGAGAGCAGCGGTCATTTGTTGGGCCTCTGGAGTTTTCAACTAAGGTTAGGGTTACTGACCTTTGGCCTTCCTAGAAGTGGAAATCCTCTTCCCAGATAGAAGTACTGGCAGAGATGGCTAAGATGATTGCTTCGTTTGCCTCCTCTCAGGTCTCTGGGGACTGGTCAACAATGCTGGGATTTCCACCTTTGGGGAGGTGGAATTCACCAGCATGGACACCTACAAAGAAGTGGCCGAAGTGAATCTCTGGGGCACCATCCGGACCACCAAGGCCTTCCTGCCCCTGATACGGAGAGCCAAAGGTAAGCAGAGTCCCTCCCTGGACAGGTGGGCGCAGAGCCCCAGCGCAGCCAGAGGGTGGTGGAGCTCCTCCCGGTGGGAGGGGTGACGGTCGCAGAAGGAGGGCTGGTGGGGGGGTCCCTCCTTCGCCCCGGCAGGGCCGCATCCTCCGAGCCTGGCTGGGTGGCCACTTCCAGAGGTGGCTCGCAATTGCGGGATCTCTGTGGGGGGCCGCTCCCTTCACGGCGCCTTTGCCCCTCCCCCCGGCAGGCCGCGTGGTCAACATCAGCAGCATGATGGGCCGGATGGCCAACCCCGCCCGCTCCCCTTACTGCATCACCAAGTTTGGGGTGGAGGCCTTCTCCGACTGCCTGCGCTACGAGATGCGTCCGCACGACGTGAAGGTCTGCATCGTGGAGCCAGGCAATTTCATTGCCGGTACCAGCCTTTACAGCCCCGAGCGCATCCAGGCCATCGCCGACAAGATGTGGGACGAGCTGCCGGAGATCGTGCGCCGCGACTACGGGCGGAAGTACTTCGACGAGCAGATCGCCAAGATGGAGTCGTACTGCAGCAGCGGCTCCTCCGACACTTCGCCGGTCGTGGAGAGCATCGGCCACGCTCTCACCTCCACCACGCCCTACACCCGCTACCACCCCATGGACTACTACTGGTGGCTGCGCATGCAGGTCATGACCCACATGCCCGCAGCCATTTCCGACCGCCTCTACATCTACTGAGGGGTGGGGAGGGGTCCTGCGGGAGCCGGACCGGCGAGGGACGCTCGCGCTAAAGGTTAAGGTGTACGATTCTCCGGCAGCCGCTGGGTTATTTGGTTTTAAAGTCTGTATTTTAGGCCTGTTATTAATTTAAACGTTGGGACGTAATTTAACCCCTTGCATGGTGTGTCTGGTAGGCAGGAGGACCTCGTGTCTTTCAGAGGGACCCAGATGATTTATTTCAAGTATTCCCTTCTTTGCCTGGCTTGCATTAGGGGAATTTGGTCACCTCCTCCCCTCCTTGAGAAAGGCTGCCCACCCAGTCCTGGACAGCCTGGGGCTCATCCTTGCTGGGAGGCAGCTGGCCTTGGTTGATTGGGGATGGGAGGGGGTAATCGCAGCAGCAGCCAGGGGCCACTTGTCTACCCCTGCCTTTGCACACTCCTTTTCAAGGCTGCCACGGACCAAGCGCTGCCGTGTCCCTCTGCCGCCAGAGGAGCTGTGTCCGTGGGCTCCACCCCCCTGGGGGGTTCTGCCAGTGCACAGAGTCCCTCCTGCAGGGGGGCGGGGCAGCCTGGCCTTAGTCAGGGGCTGCTGATCAGGCTCCAGGCTGAGTTCTTTGCACTAGGGTCCCGGTGCCGATGGGTGGGGGGGAATCGCAGGGCAGGAGGGAGGCCGCCTTCCACCTGCCCCAGCGGCATGAGCCACCCACAGCCCGGGAGCCACCATGGATCACTCCGTCTTGACCGTGAAGGTCATTTTTCTCCTGGCACTTAAAATCCTCCCCCCCCCGGCAGGTCAGGCCTAGCAGGGTGCCTGCCCCCCAATCCTAACCCGTGAAGTCTGTGTGACTCGTGGCTGTCAATCCCTGGCCGGCGGCAGAGATCTGGCACCCCTCGTCTGTCGCCAGGGAAGGGGTGCCTCGTGGGGGCCCAGGCCTGTGGCCGGCAGCGAAGGGGGACGGGGGAGCATCACCTCCAACTAGCAAGCGGGAGGGGCTGTGATCGGATGTCTTCTTTCGATGAACATTAAACCATGTGACAAACCTGCCTGAATCATTGGCCTTTTTCATTGACCAGAGACCAGGCGCTTCTGGCCGCTGAGAGGGAGGGGAGGGCAAGAGGTGCCCTCCTCCTCCTCCTCCTCCCCCCCCTGGGGTCGGCCCTGCCCTCCTGCCCAGGTGACTAAGCAGGAAGGTGGCCGGGCACCAGGACCCAGAGGACCATCTTGGGCCAGTCTCTGTCCTAGTAACGGGCCGGCCAGGGTGGGGGGCTTTCGTACAGCAGACCCAAGAGCTGAGGTGGGCTTTTCTCTCCCCACTACAGCACTTTCTCGGGGCAACACCCCCCCACCTCGCACACCCACGAAAGGGCATAGATTTTCCTTTGTTTTTTGGCTGTGCCCCTCCCTCTGTGGAAGATTCCCCCCTCCCCCCAAAAAAGAGACTGTGCAGCCTCAGAAGCCCATGAAAACATTCATTTGGCCCCCAATTATGTGACCCCGTTTATGCGTTATGCTGCATTTTAATATTGCATTGCTGCACGGCCTGTGAGGAGGGCGATAGATGGGCCTGTGGGGGCCAGGAGGAAAAGGAGACCCCTGCCCCTTCCAGGCTAACCTGTGGTGCAGCTGCCCAGGCCCTTTCTGAAATAAAACACGCACAAGCATTTTGGTCTAATTAAGAGCCTCGTCCTGAAATTGAATGAGCTTGGAGGTCTTTCAGCAGAGCAGGCGGGAATTCGTCCCCTCCCCTCACTGCCCCCCTCGCAGCCGGCACTTCTTGGAGTTGCAACCTCTGCAGGGAATGGCTGTCCTCCCCCCCACACACACAGGTCCTTCCCTCAGCTGCAAGCACCGCGCTCCCCAAGGGTCTCTGCCCCACCAGAGGTGGGGGTGGGGGTGAGAAAGAGCGCAGGGGAGAGGGGGAGATCCGAGGTCCCTCTGCCTTTTCAGGGGGGAAAGCTCCTTTCCTGTCTCTTCTCCAGGAAAAGGGCCTGCAGGAAAGAGCGGCTTGAGAATTCTCTCCCTGCCTGAAGAGGGGGGGATGCTGGCCATGGGTGGGTGGTGGGCTTCTCCCCCTGGCTCACTGCAGTGTGTGTGGGGGGAAGAGGCTATTGCACTGCCCTGGGCCAAATGAACTGTCTCGGTGGGGCCCCCAAGGGGTTCTTGGACAATGGGAGACTGACCCCCCACCCCCCTGCCCTCCCCCCCATGGGCCTGCAGCTGCATGCTGAGCAGACCCCCTCCCCCAGGATTGAGCAGCTCTGTGTGGCAGGAGGGGAGGGGAGGGAAGCGAGGCAGGGGAACTGCAGCTTAGGGGTCCCAGCTGTGTCTGTACCCCCTTCGCTTTCTGGTTGTCTTCTGATAGGGACAGAGGCGGCAGTGGTGGTGCCCTCCCGTGCCGTTGACCCCCGTGTGCTGTTCCCACCTGCTGACCCCTAGCTTGATGGTAAAATACTTGCCTGAGCTGGTGAGTCAGGGTGGTGTGGCTGAAGGATGAAGCCTGGGGGGTGGCCTTCCTGGGTGCAGGATTGCCCTGCCTCCACACACCCCCCCCCCCCCGGGAATGGCTTCTCTCTTTCCAGCTGTGTGGGGAAGACTTCCCTGACTGAAGGTGCAAGGGATTCCAGCTGCTTTGGGAAAGGTCACTTCCTAGCCAGGCTACAACACTGGGTTGCGCCCCAGTCTTGTGTTTTTTCTCCCCTGTTCTTTGGGGTAACAAGCTGCTTGCCAATGCCTGGCAATATTGCATACTGGCTGAGTTCACACATGATGCCTAAGCAGGAAAAGACCCGGCATCTGCGCTCAGTGGACAGGCTAAGACAGACTAATGTTAATCTCCCTTAGACTGGTTTCACTCGGCGCAAATCCTAGCTTTTCCTTTTTTTTTTTATTGAAAAGTTTTAAAATACAATTTTCCTTTAAGAATCCCCCTTCCCCCTCCCTCCTCCCCCCTCCCTACCTCCCCCCCTCCCCCCCTCCCCCCCCCCCCCGCTTCCCAGAGCTAAATACAAGGTATATATATAAAAAGCAATCATAAACAATCATATACTAACAATTATAAACTCTAAAATCCATCACTCTCTAGCTTATATAGGATAAAACAAACCTTAATAATATTGAATATGTATAAAAAGAAACTAAGATAAGAAAAGAAAAAAAAAACGAAAGAAGACTTATTCAAATGCTACATAAAACTTCTTAACCCTGTACTTGTTCTGGATAAAATCAATCCATTTTCTCCATTCCATAATATAGCGTTCTTGCGAATGATCTTTCAAATAGGCCGAAATCTTCGCCATCTCTGCCAGGCCTAGCTTTTCCTTTATGTTCTGCTGGATTGTGAAACCCCAGAAAAAGGGTTAATTGTGAGAATGCGTCTTGTGATGTGCACGTTTCCAGGGTTGTAGTAAATTGGGGGTGGACTCGCGGGCGGGGGGGGGTCTGACCCCACACCCAGATCCCTCTGAATTCTGATTTTTGCTCTAGGCAACCTTGGCTCTTTTATGACTTGTGGACTTCAATATCCAGAGTTCCTGAGCCAGCCATGCTGATTCAGGAATTCTGGGAGTTGAAGTCCACAAGTCATAAAAGAGCCGAGGTTGCCCACCCCTGCTCTAGGCAGAGCTAAGAGGATGAGTGGCATTTAGAATAACAAGTAAATTTAAGATTGTACATTAACTGCTGTAAAGAAGATGGAAAGCCATTTCTTCGTACCCTTTTTTCTATTTTTCTTTTACTTTCTCCCCCCTTTCTTGTGTGCTTAGCTTTCTCTCTGGTTTCTTTTTTTTCCTCATTTTATATTAGTTTATATTAGTTTTTTATTTTCCTTCTTAAACTTTTAATAAAATTACAAAGTTTGTGCACCAGCTACAGCCTTTCCTGGATCATGACTTTCTGTACTCAGTTTATTTTATTTATTTATTTTATTTTAATTCCATTTATATCCCGCCCTTCTCCGAAGACTCAGGGCGGCTTACAAGCTTAGCAGTAGCCTTCATTCTATGCACATGCCTGCTTATTAGGGCTTTTGGCCCCCCCCATGCGGCATTATTACAAAGTCAGCTTAATTGCCCCCAACAATCTGGGTCCTCATTTTACCTACCTCGGAAGGATGGAAGGCTGAGTCAACCTTGAGCCTGGTGGGACTCGAACCTGCACTAATTGCAGGCAGCTGGTGTTACTTAAGGAGGCATTAGCCCACTGCTCCACCAAGGCTCTGGTGCTCAAGCCCTGGTCATCTCTCATCTGGACTACTGCAATGCGCTCTATGTGGTCCTACCCTTGAAATTCATTCGGAAGCTTCGCTGTTGCAGAAGGGAGGCTGCAGCGAGAGCAGTCTCTGGGGCCACCAGGACGGCTCCTGTCATACCCCGGCTCTGCTAACCTCGTTGGCTGCCGGTCTGCTTCGGAGCGCAGCTCCAGAGGGCTTGCTTCTGACCTTTAGAGCCCTCAGTGGCACATAGGTCCAGGCTAGCTGATGCACCACTTCGTCCCGCTAGGACAGACATGTCAAACCCGCGACGCCTCGGAACTTTTCCCCCATTGCCGGCCATGGGGTGGGCGCAGTTTCATCGTGACGTGTCCTGCAGGCCGGCAGTTTGAGCACCCCCTTGCGCTAGGACATGCCTGTGCTGCTTGTGCCAGCAGAGAGGCTTCTACTAGGGATCCCCTCGGTCAGACAACTCCAGGAGAGCCTTCTCTGTCACAGTGCCTGCCCTTTGTGACCCCCACCCTCCAGACTAAGATATGCCCCCCTCTGGCTGGCCTGTGGAGCCCAAGGGAGAATTTTCCCCTCTGGAGGGGGCTGCTGAATTGATGCTGACTCCCCCTCCCCCTCCTCACTCGCTCTCTGCTCCACCTGTCCACTTCAGAGAAGGCCGATTACTGTGAGGGGGAAGGGGTTTGTCAGAACAGTCTCTCTGAAGTATCTCAGTATCTGGGCTGGTTCCAGACAATGCTAGGGCATTTCCTGAGTGATCCACTGAGTGCCCGGCAAACTCTGGCCATAGCTCACGTTCCTGATCTGGTTGCCCCTAGTCCTCCCGGGTAACGGATCCAGAGGTCGCCTTAGTTCATCCAAATGCTTCTGAAATGAACGTGGTGGATCCCAGCAAAACTCCGATCTTCCTCTGGTCACCCACATGATGAGCAGCAGCAGAGCCGCCCTTTCATCCACCTCGGCTGCCCGGAGAGGGGGAGGCAGGCAGGCAACCTGGGGGGGGGCGGGTTGGTAAAGTCTGAATGGAAGTTTTCTTTCCCATTTTTCCTTTGCGTGTCATGATCAGGAGATTCATTCCGGGGGGGGGCGCTTCTGGATGTTTAATGGGAGAAAGATGGGGGCTCCTTGGAGAGGGGGGCTGCTGCTTTCTGCACCTTGCAGGTGCCTCCCCGCCCCTCCCCGCACGAGGCAGCCAGGCTTTTCCTACCGGAGGAAGGGGGGGGATGTCTTGCAGTGAGCTTTCTTCACAGGCAGCAAAGAGGCTCCTGTGCCTTGGAGACTGTGGCTGCCTTGGTCTGGTGCACCCTTGGGGCTGGATTGCTACGCTCTAGGGACTCTGGGGTGCTCCTTGGCTGCAGCTGGGAGGAGCCAACCAGCTGCTGTTCTGAGAAAGGCCTGCCACGACAGGGCAAAGGCTGGATGGGGCATCTCCACATCCCTGGCAGACGGGGGGGGGGGCTCCCACACAAAAGCTGATTGTTCCTGGTGCCTGCGGGGCCCACGTGGCGGAGCTTGGGGCCTCCAAGCCCTGCAGACACCGCCAGATGAATCGGGCTTTGTGAGATGCCAGCAAGCCCATCACGGCTGGGAGGTGCTGTCTCCACCCCCCCCACCCGGAGGTGGCCAGGAGGTCCTCCCTGCCCTCCTGTTCCCTGGATGGCCAGTGCGACAGGGCCAGGAGCTGCCTCCCCCCTCCATCAGCCTGCGGCCTCCAGCACCAGCAGCCTGAGCCCTGGGAGTGTTGCCCCCTTAACTCCCCTCCCTCTGCGGCTGCTCCTTGAAACGCAGCATTTCTCTCGTTCATCCTCAGCCCCAAAGGGCCAAATCTTTTGCGGTGGGAAAAATGCAAGGTGGCAAGAGGGAAGGAGCGTGTTGAGTGCCAGCAAGTACCCAACACAGCCACCGCCTCTGCCACTGCCCAGGAGGAATTCCCCTTCAAGGCAACCGGGAGCAGCACATATGGGGCTTAAGGAAAGGTGGGGACTAGGAGCTTGAGATTGGCTGTTTGCACATCTTCAACGGGGCGGGGGAGCTCCCCTCCCCCCTCCTTCAGGTGATGTTATGATAGTCAATCCTAGCCAAAGGATTCCCCCCACCCCTCCCCCCATGCCCTAAACCTCAGCCCTGACAATTCCCCCAGGTGCATTTCTGTAGCTTGCAGTGCTACCCCACTCCTCTGCCCCCTTCATGAGCCCCCTCCTCCTTTTCCCCTCACCCAGCATAGCTCTTTTTCACCACAGATGCCGCCAGCCCCAGTTTTTGTTTGGGGGGGATTCTTGCATTCTGTCTTCATCTCCACTAGTCCTGAACGGCTGGTTCCCTCGGAATGGGGAGCCACTTCTCTGGCCAGCCACGGAGCCCCTCTTCGCCCCATCCATCCTTCCCAGATACCCCTCCCAGCAGGGAAACCGCTGGGCTCAGCCTGGGTCTTGGCAGGAAGGCCACCCTGAGTTTGCAGAGGCATTTAGGCAAGGTGTGTGGCTGGAGGTAAAGCTCTTTCATGTGATGTATAAAATTAAACTTTATTAAAAAGATAAAATCGCAAAAAAACCATTGGCTGTCTCTGAAGAATACAACACAGCACCGTGGGAAAACTCAGGGGCAGCAATGCCACCTCCAGATGCCTGGCTGCAAGAGGAGCCGTGCAGGTTCTCCCCCCCTCCCCCATGGCCCGAGGAGGTTGGTGGGGCTGGGGCACGTTGTCCTTGCGGTTTCCTCCTGGGAGATGCCTCCAACAGCAGTCACGGTTCTTTGCAAATTTAGAAGAGCCACATTAGTCCACAGTGGCAGCAACTCAGGAACCTGGTAGCAGCTCTTCCAATTGGCAAATTTCATTAAAAGCCATAAACTTTTGTGAGCCGCAGCTTAATACATCAGATGCATGAGAAATTATCCCTTTGTGAAATGTGTTAGTTGGAAAAGCTGCTCCCAGATTCCTCCTGCGCCCTTAGGTAGCCTTCGGTCTCTGGGCCCTGACTGAGCCCGCTTCTTCTGCAGGGAGCAGAGCCTGGGAATCAGCGCTCACAGCTCCCCCCCCTCTCTTAATAGCGAAGGCTGTTGGCCCTGCCAGCCTGTGATTTCTACCCTGCCTTGGATATCTGACTGATCATGTGGAAAAGGCCAACCAGATGGTGTATGGATGACGTGCTCTGGTGGGGCACAGACATTTGCCCCTTCCAGAAGACCCCCCCTCCCCTGGGGCTACAGCCGCAGAGCTTTCCCTTGCTTCCTATTCAGGCAAATGGGGCAGCATCAAAGTGCCAAAACATCTGAGCAAACATTTCCACAGCGGGGGGGGGGGGGGGAAACGAGGCAGCTCTATTTATTTACCGGGGCTGTGGAGGAAAGTCCATCTAAAACCGCCAACTCGCTCGACGAGTTTCTGCGGCTTGGACCGAGCCTCTTCGGGGCCAGAGCCGCGGCTGCGGAGCCAGCCTTTCACGCGTCCCCTGCCCCGCCTCGGTCGCCCGCGCCTTTCGCTACGGGGCTCGAACCGGGCCTGGAAAGCGCGGGGCCCACGCCGGGCTCCCCGTTACCCAAAGGCAGAGCAGAGGCGCCGGGCTGGAAAGCGCCGGCAGGCCCGAGGGCAGCGGGCTCCGTCTGCGGCTCTGCTCCCCCCGGCCCCCCCCACGCCCCCCCTGCACGCGCTCTGCTCCGGCAGGCTCGATGCCCCCCCCCCCGCTTTGGACCATGAAACCTCTGCAGGAAAAGACCCTTCCCCTCCCACGACCCCCCGCTCCCAGGGCCCTCCAAGCGGGCGCCGCCTCCCCCCTCGGGCGCCGGGGGCTCCCGGGTGGTGGTGGGCGCGGAGCAGGGGCAGCCGAGATCCCTCGCGGGCGGGGGGAAGGAGCAGGAGGGGGGGTCGAGGGGCCCTCCGGCGGGGCTGCCCCTAGGACGGGACTCCCGGGCGCGCTCCGCTCAAGACCGCGGTGGGCGGGGCGGGGGTTGGGACGGGCGAGTGGGGGGCGGGCCCAGGCGGCGGCGGTTAACCAATGGGCGGATACCGCGCGCGGGCTCTGCCCGAAACTTTCTGGGCGGAGCCGAGGCCTGGCGCTCACCTGGCCCGCCCCGCCGGGTAGGTAGGGGGCGGGCCGTCCGGCGGGGATTGGCGGCCGGCCGGGAGGCGTGGCCAGGCGCCCGCCTGCGCCGCCATCTTGCCTGAAAAGTTTCGGGCTCCCGGCGCCGCCCGCCCGCCCGCAGCCAGGAGGGTCGCTGGAACAGCCGCGGGGGGGGGGGGGGAGCGGCGCTCGCCATGCCGGTCAGGAGGCAAGGTGGGCCCGGGGGCCGCGGGGCCGGGGGGGGCTGCGCCGTGCCTCTGGGCGCGTGCAGAGGGCGGCGGCGGGAGGAAAGGCTCCGGCTCGGTTCCGACGGTCCTCTCCCCCCCCTCCCCGGCCCGCAGACACGCAGCGCGCCCTGCGGCTCCTGGAGGACTACCGCGCCCAGCTGAGCCCGCGGGAGGACCGGCAGCTGCGCAGCTCGGTGGAGCGGGTCATCGGCATCTTCCGCAGCAGCCTCTTCCAGGCCCTGCTCGGTAGGCGGGGGCCCCGGGCGGGTGGAGGAGGAGGAGGAGGAGGAGCGGCTCGCGGGACCCCCCCCCCTCCCTCCCTCCCTCCCGCCTCCCGCTCCGCCGCCGAAGCCCCCTTGCCAGGCGGGGGGCGCGGGGCCCGCGTCGGTCGGGGGCGGCCTCTGTTCCCCCGGCCCTCCCCGGCCGCAGCCCCCTTCCCCGGCGCCCCGGGAGGCGGTGGCGTGGCGGGTCCCCGGGAGCGGCGTCCTCCCTCCGCGGAAGGGCCGGGGGGGGCAGGAGAGGCCCCGGAGGAAGGCCGGGCGGGGGCGGGGAGAGTTCCTCCCGAACAGCCGGCGCCCCTTCCTGCCCTCCAGACATCCAGGAGTTCTACGAGGCGGCCCTCCTGGAGAGCCCCCAAAGCGCGGAGCCTCCTCCGAAGCCGGCTGAAGCTGCCCAGCCCGGGAGCGCCTGGGACGTCCCCCGCCCGCCCAGCACCGGCCCGACCTCGGAGACCTCGCCCAGTAGCCGGACTGCCGACACCCAGGTGGGTGCAACTCCGGCCTCCTTGGGAGAGCGGCGCCTCCTGGGGATGGCAAATGGGCCGCTGGGGGAAGGACCGGCCCCGCCCTCCACTGGGGGGGCTGGCCTCTCGGAGAAGGGCCTATTTTGCCTTGCCTGCCTCTCTGTCCGGGTAGCTCGGCCGAAAAGACTTCGCTTTGCTGTGCAACACTTGCAAACAAGCCTTAGAGTAACGATCATCATCTACTCCAGAATCACCTTTGCAAATTGCACCTAAGTTATAGTTTCCCCAAACAGCCGTGTAAAAAAAGATGTATCAGATTGGAAGCTCTGGGGTGCAGGTGCCCCTTGGAAGAAGGGGTGCTCGGGATGGGGCTGCTGGTAGGGCAGCTTGAGCTCTGCCAGAAATGCCCCCTGCTTTGGGTTACTCTGTCATAGTGGGCACACGGGCTGTGGACTGGGGGGCGGGGTTCTATTAAGAGTCCTTGCATTGGTCTGGGGGAGGGGAAGGAGATGTGGGGGGGGGGCAGAGGAAATCACCCGCCCCGCCGAAATACGAAATATGTTGCTAGCCAGCGGCAGTCACTTCTGAGGGCAGAGAGGCCCTTGCTGTGCCCCCCCTTCCAAAGAAACCCTCCTTTGGTTGGCCACCTGAGAGGAGACCCCCACTGCCAGGCCAGGCTCCCCCCAAAGGGCCCGGGTGGTGGGATATATTCATTTGGCTTCTTCGTCCTGCCTTTGGATGCTGCCTTCTGCCTCCAAACGCCCCACCGCGCTGAACTGCCGGCGGCCTGGCCTTGGGCAGGACTAGTGTGCGCATGGAGGAGCAGTGGGGAGGCCCGACGGTTTTGAAATGCCCATTGAGAGAAATGTAGCTGGTCCTCATTGGATTTCTTTTGTTGGACTAGGAGAACCAAAGGATGGTTCTTTGGGATGTGCCCTTTCACCACTGCACGTTTGGGGAGAAATGCCAGTCCACCCACCTACCTACCTGTGCGTGATTTAAATGAGCTTTTGAACAGTTTCCTTGTGCGCTGGCACGGATCATGGTTAGCGATAGGAAAGCATTTTCCTCAAGCCCAAGCTGAATTCTACAAACTTCGTTTGCTTTAATTGTTATGGACAGAGAGGATGGAAAAACTTTCTCCCACTGAAAACACGGAAACCCACAGCAGAATAGTGTAAATTTTGTTCTTTTTGGCAAAGTTAACGGTTTTTGTTCAGCCAGCCTTTGAGCAGGGATGCAAGGAAGTTATTGTTACTTAAAGCTCAGGAAGAGGGAGATGGGTCCTCGGTGTTCTGGCGAGGAATCCTTGGAACTGGAGGCTCTTTCAACCTGACAGGAGGGAAGTTCAGAAGTCACATTAGGAAGTAAGACTTCGCAGGATGCTGGAAGCTTAGAACCAACTTCCATTGGAAGTAGCGGATCAGTCGTCAGTAACCGACTTTCCAGCTGCTTGGGAGAAGCACGTGTCCATCATCTGACAAAATTTAAAAAAAAGAACCTTAAGCGCAGACTCGATGGACCACTAGGCCTTTCTCTGCCATCAGTTCTCTGTGGGGTTTCTGCCCCCCCCATTTCTGTGTTTCTGATATTCTGGCAAGAATAGGCTGCCCTTGGGGCTGAATCCTCTGGAATACCATGAAATGCTTCTGGTAGGGATTAACTTCTGACAAATTGCCAGACCATCCCAAACTTGACAACATTCCCCACAATGTTCTCTTGCTGATAAGGCAAATTCTTATACGCCTACCAAAAACACATTTTTCATATTTCCAATTTCTCTGATTACAGCATAGTTCTCTTACTGTTCACGTCCCTTTTGACATCGTAAGGTTCAAGGCACGTCCCTTTTCTGTATGCGGATACGTGCATACAAAAATGCACAATCAAAATAAGGTGCATTATTTTGGGGGACTTTTAAGTCTGGTTACAGTAACACAACGCCTCTCCTAGCTATCCACAGCTGCTAAATGCTATTTAAGAGCGAAGGGATGGAAATTTCAAGGGGGGGATGAATTGAGACTTCCAGCTGTCCACCCCTCCTGTTAGCCATGGGGAGGGGGGGGGGAGGATTGTTCTTCGCTGTCCATGGCCTGTGATTCTTCCTCCTCTGGGTGATGCTGAAAAAAGCCTCCATCCCGGGCAAGGGGGGCCAGGTGTGAGCTCTTTGGAGCCCAGAAAGTCTCTTGATCTCCCTCCATTCTGTGTCTTGTCTTGGGGTTCTGATCTTCTGCACCCCTTTTCTGGAGCCTGTTTGGTATGCACAGCCCTATTTTGTGCAAAAACCTTGCCGCCTGAAGGAATTGGCCTAGTGGCTTGGTGGCCAGTCTCTCTCTGTAACTCCTCAGATTCTTTTTTCACAACCCACTAAATATCTTTCTTGTTTACAGTGATTTTGTACGATGACTATATGTTCTCCACTCATTGCAGTGGCAGATGTCTTCTCCTTAATTTTCTGACACTAAAGGTAGACTGAGGGGCCCTTCTCCATCTCTTCCTGGCTCCTAGAAGATTCTGAACTGGCGAGTCGGGCAGGCGATGCTGCGGGCACAGTTGCCTTCCGGTTCCTTGGAGCCTCTGTAGCTTGCAAAGGAAGACTCTGCAAAGCCCCCTCCGCCTCTTTCTGCACTGGGGGGGGGGTTGATCCCACTCGGATCTCCAGGGGATTCTACGTTTCTCCCTCCTGATTGCCCATTGGCAGCGCTGCCTCCTTTCTGGACTGGGTGCCAATTTGTCCCAGAATTCCTTGGGGTCTTCCTCTATTACGTCTTTGCCTCATATTTACTGAGCATCTGTTAGTTCTGTGTTTATGATTTTTTTGCTTTGGCTGTATATTTTTGTGTATCATTGCTGTGCCATTTTTTCATATAGATATAACACATCATGTATTTTTCGAGTTAGTGAGCCATTAGAATTTATTTGTGCATTCATTCATCCTGGACATATTTCACTTTGGCAATTTCATGTTTTCCTTGAGAGGGAAGATTCTCTGTGCCCTCTTTGGAAGCGTGGGTCCGACCACTTGCAAAGGAACATGGGGGAGTGTGAGTGGGGCACCCCCAAGCCAGCCTCTGAGGAATGGGACAATAAGGTGGGTCTGTTTAGGGTGTAAGTTTGACTATGTCTACAAATGCAGGTAGCCCTGTGCTTAGGACCATCTGCTTACTGAAGGGCGTTGGGAAAAGAGATTTGCAGCTGGTCTTCAGACTTAGCGACTGTTGGCGGCTTCTCTGCGGCCCCTTGGCAACCAGCAGGGTGGTTATCCCTGGGTGGCTGCCCTTTGCCACCTTCCCCACTGACAGGAAAGGTCAGTGGGGTAAACTGCACATGTTTAATGACTGTAATTCACTTAAGGACCACGGCAAAAAGGTGGTAGAATCGAGTGTGACTCACTGCCCACCTTGCTCAGCAACGGGGCTTCCGCATCAGTGGAGGACCTTCCCTGCCTAGAAGGTGGGTCCTTTTCTCCTGAAAGGGCAGATGGGACAAGGGCCCACCTAGGGGGTCTAAAGAAAGCAGATTGTGTTTGTGTGTGTGTGTGTGTGTGTGTGTGAGCTCTTTCAGCTATGAGAGCAGTTAAGCAGCGTTCCCCTCCCCCCTCCCAGGCTGTTCTTTGCAGGCAGTTTAGTGGATTCCTATGCCACTGAGTGGGAAGGATCGGGTCAGAGATCCCTTTGCAGACAAGGGAAAATCATGTGTAACCTTCTGTTTCTGCGGGGACGGACACACACACACACACACACACCCTGGCCCTTTGTTATCTGGAAACGAAAGCTGAGTCTGCCATAGATGTAGACTAACAGAATAAATAACTAAGAACTCGATCGCTAAAACTCTGGTTGGGTTTCACGAGCCTGGCATTTGTGGGGAAGCGCTGGCATCAGGAGGGCCTGGCAGCACTGGGGCCTGAATCCATCCGGATTGACCAGTGGGGGAAAAGAGGGGGGGAAGGAGTGGGTTCTATGGGGAGAAGGACTGCCCTGCAAGAGAGGGAGTGAGGATGGGGGTGAGCAAGAGGGGGTTATTTGCAGGGACAAAAAGGTGGGGTCGCAGTTGTTTAGGGAAGGGTGTTACTATAGGCTGGGTCCCCTTTCCTGTTGCCTGTCTTTGCTGACATGTATTCCGCACTTTGTGTAATGTGAGTTATTCCCGGTGTGTGTGTGATGGGGATGTTTGTATGTTTCTGGGCTCATGGTTGTGGCGAGATGGAAGTTCCGATGGGTCATTTAGTGCCAACATAAACAATTTCTTCGTTTGGTAGGTCTGAAATATATTTTTTTTTGATCATCTGAAATAAAATGCCAAGCTCTTGAATATTTCAGATGCTGGCTTCCTTTTTTTTTCTTTTTCTTTTTTTTTTTGCAAGGGTGCGTTTCAGGCACCAGTTTTACAGCTCTTTGTTTCTTTTAATTGCTATCTTGGAGAAAGAAGTCTTGGAGGGAACATTTTTAAAACTATGAGACACAAAGCTATTCGCAAAGACAGTGGCGTTCTTGGTGTGCTTCTGCTGTGTTCCGCTTTGCGGCGGTCGCCCCCCCCCTCCGCTCTCGTGCTTGGCCCCGCCAGGGTCCTGCTCTGTGGAAGGGGAAGTGGCCTCAGAGAGGGCTGGCTTGGGCTTAAGACAGTTCTGCCAATCTCTCTCTGTCCCTCTAATTTGGTACGTTTCCTCAGCAGGACCTCCTGGTTGCTTCCCACAGATGTGAGATGGACGGCTATATAAAATGAATAAATAAACAAGTGAAAGAGGGACCGAGAGGCAAATGGAAATTATGCATTCATTGTTGGTCTCTGAAAGTAAAACCTTGATTTTTACACCTCATTTGAAGAGAAAGTCCGCCTGTTAAAGCCAAATATCTTAAAACTGTATGAAATGTGTATTTTATATAAAATATTTATGGAAAAATTAGCATAGTAGTGGAAAGTGTAGTCTGAACTGATTCCAGAACATGATTATCCTGAATTCAAATTTTGTTTGTAGCTTCCGGAGTCTGCTGAATGGAGGTTTTTAAAATCAAGGCTTTACTGTAAAAGATCTGATGGATTCGTGCAAGAAAGTAAAGGTCTGAGTTTAATCCTGAGTGATTAAGCCTGGGACTTGGGTCCCTCAAAAGGGCTTCATTAATTTAATTTTACTTTTAACTTTTGTAACAGTGCTTTTATAGCCCTGTACACCGCCCTGAGTCCTTCGGGAGAAGGGCGGTATAGAAATTCAATTATAAATTAATTATTAATTAATTAATGAGACAAGAAGGTGAAGGAGCAAAATGGGGGGGGCTTTGAATGTGGGGCGAGCGGGGCCCATTTGCAAGGGTGGGACAGTCTGGCCCACAGGCTCTCTTCGTTTGTGATTCAGAAATTTGTTTATTAAGAGATCGTCGGTTTCTTTTGCATGCCCAGGATAACGTTTTGCACGTCATTCTTGTAGGATGTCATTTCCAAATCAGTCCTACTTGTTTCTCTTGCAAGGCATCTTTTAGCACAGTCTGTCCATGGAGGCAAGCACCTCTGGGTCTCTGGTTCAGAAATTTCCTTCAAATACGTCCAGTGTTAAAATATTTTGCTTTGTTCTGTGCTAGTAAGTTGAGTTTGAATGTTCTCCTACTCCAATTGTCATTTTTTCCGGCTCCTATTGTCCATTCCCTTTAGCTTCCTTTCCTTAGTCTTTGACTTCTGTGGTTTACAGGGTTGGGTGGTTGTTTTTTTACTCCTTTTGAGTGTTTTCTAGAATTTTGGTTACTCCTGATAGGGATAACCACGTTTGGTGCGTCATACTTGACATGCCGTAACAGGTGATGTATAAATATCCGAAGAAGATTTCTGAATTAAGCTGTTTTGAATGCGGGCTTGCAAAAAAGCATGACCCGAATAACATAAAGAAGCGAAAAGCATCGGTCAGGGGTGGCCAGGAAGGCCCACGAAAAGCATCTTGACCTGCCCTGTGGGAGGTTTTGGAGGCCGTGCAGATGCCTCCCCTGCCCTGGGCAGAAGACGCACGTGGCTGTTGATTTCAGTGTGGTTGTAAAAATCGCCTCTCTGTGCACCTTGCAGAAGTTGGGCTCCCAAGATGAAGACTCCTTCCCCTCAGAGCCCAGCAGCGTCCCTCCGGGCCCAGCCATGCCGGCTCTGGAGCTGGTGCACGTGTCCCAGAAGAGTGTCTCGCAGCTGGAGAGCGTCCGTGGTTTCGTGGGCCACTCGCACATTTCGCCAGCCAAGGTGAGAGCGAAGAAGCTGCGGGAACCAGTCGGAGCCCCAGAGGTGGCCGGCGGCCCGTTCGGGTCTGGCCAAAAGTCCTTGGCGGTTGGTGGGAGACTCTGGGCAGCCACAGCCACTGGGACCGTGGCCGGTGGGAAGCAGTGCTGGAGCTGCCTCACACCCAGGTGTCTCGTCTCCTACCTCTCTGATCTTTGCTTCACCGTCAAAGTTTGAAGTTCTGATTTTTAAAAATTAATTGCCCATTTCCTAGTATAGACAGTCCTCAGCCTATGGCCATAACTGAGTCTGTTGGCCGTAAGGGTGGGCACAGTGCCACGTGCCCAGTTTTCATCATGCGACCACGTGGGGCACTGTGACAGCCATAGCTTCAGACATGGGTCATAGGTGTCTTGTGTCAACAATTTTGAATGGTCTCTGAACGAACGGTCATAAATCAAGGACTCGCTGTATCAGCAGAAGAATCCAGTCAATCTGTGAGCCTTAGTGGTGCAAAAAGGCCGGGCCTTGGGGGGGCTTCCGGGATTCTAGGCCGGCTTCTGGCTGTCATGAAAATTGCATCGTCCCTCTTTCTTGGAATCGGGTGGGTATCACGGAGCCTAAAATAATAAAAATCGTTCCTCTTCTCTGCCATGTTTACAGGGCGGTTATTTAGAGGGGGGATGTGGTGGGCTCCCCTCCCTCTCGGCTACTCCCCAAAGGGCTTCCTAAAACAGAGACCCTCCCAGGGGGGAGAAGTGGTGGGTTTTGTAGTTGCGGTGGGCGGCCAGGGAAAGAAAGGGCTGGGAGGCCCAGGGAAGCGCGCAGGCCGAGCGGCCTTCTGGTTCCGGAACAGCTGTGCGCCCGTCGGTTGGCCTTTGGCCGGGCAAGACAGAGCAGCCTGGCTTTGCCGAGACACCGGGAGGTTTTCGCCTACAAGGTCCGTCGATGTGTTTAGTGGGGATAGGTGAATTTTTCGGGAGCTGACAGTTGAGTCGCCTGGAGGACGACGAGGCTTCCTCAGCCGAACGCTTGCAACGGAGAGGGAGATTTGGGAGAGCTGCTTCCCCGCCTCCCTCAACGTCCTCCAAAGGACTTCCACAGCCCCCCCTTCGTAGGACGGCCTGAGCCTGAGGCGTAGCGGAGACCGGACGAGTCTGAGGTCATCTCCAAAGACCCTGGAGGGTTTGGAGGACATGAAATAACAGAAGAGGATTATTTCATGGCCTTAAACGTCTTCTGATGCTCTCTGGCCACCTCAGAAATGCTCCCATCATCTCTCTCCATTTCGGAATATTGAGTTACTGTAAAAAAAAAAAGCTGGACCTCCTGAATAAATCATAAGTATGCAAAGCGGCCACCTGATAGTACTCAGGAAGTTGCTTCGAGGGGCCGCCTGCTCCCCCCCTCGGACACGGGCGAGTCTCCCAGCACGGAGAACACGGCGGTTCGGGGGGGGGGTGGAAGCAGGATTCTGACCAGCCTGGCATTGATGGGGGGGAAGTTGGGGGGAGAGATTCTGAGCGCCACTCGTATACCCCATGAAAGAGAGAATGGCAGCCAATGAGAGCCAGCAGGGACAGTCACGAAGTCCTGCTAGGTAGGCTTATTCTTGCAACTGCGGCTGACCAGCCTTCAGAAGTGGGCACCTGTCGTCCCTCCGGTGCCTGTGCTCGTAAATGGCTCCCCTCCCCCCCCCCAGTGGAAGGTGGCAGGGCCGGTGAGCCCCTGGGGCAGCACCCAGGGAGGACACAGGAGGCTCCAGGTGGGCCTCAGAGGGGGGGGAGCCGGGGATCAAGGAGTTGGCCTGCAGGAGGAGGAGCCGCCCCCCATTGATGGGGGGGAAGGTCAGGGCGGCAGGCGAGAGGGGCAGAAGCAAGGCAGAAGAGCCCCTCCTTGGTTGGGGGGGCTCAGCTCCTGGGGCCTGGCCCCATCAGGGTTTGGGTTGCTGAGGTGTCCCATAGGAAGGGTCGGATTGGGGGGGGGATTCCCCGCTGGATTTGCTTCGTTGCTTGTGGAAGGACTGGATTTTTTTTTTAACCCTCCGTCTCTTCTCCCCTGCCGAGACCCAGAAATCTACCCCACTCTGGGAACCTTTCTGAGTAATCTTCTCTGGTCCTGATCCCGGAGGCAGTTCGGGTAGGATTGAGCCAGAGAGCCCAGGAAACGGGGAGGATAATCCAAAGGTGTCGCTCCAGCCGTTGGACTCGGAATAATAGATCCCAGCGTTAGGTAAAGCCGCTCGCCAGGCAGAGCAGTTTGAGACTGCAGAACTACCAGCCCAGAGAGTCCTCTTCCCTCCTCCCCCCCAATCTCTCTGGGGCATGTTGGATGTTCGGCTTGAACCGGCTTTGCTTTCCGCTCTTCTAGGCTTTATGGGGCTCCGGCTCTTTATGGAAAGCCATGGCAAAGCTGGTCTCCGGCCAGAGTCCGCCCCGGGTTTTGTCCCTCGCCTGTCTCATTGGCTCAAGGTGGACTCGGCCGTCCATCCTTCCGAGGTCGGTAAAAGGAGGACCCAGGTTGTTGGGGCAAATAATGCTGACTCTTGTTAACCGCTCAGACTGAGAGGGGTGTAAAGCACTGCGAGTCGGTGCGTGAGTCTAAGTGCTGTTGCGGTTGCCTTGCCTGCACGCACCTCGGACTTTCACCAGCCAGATCGGGAGCAAAGCCCACGGTGAGCTTTGTGCATCCCTTTAAAAAACACTCACAGCTCCCTGGGCCTCCCTTTGGGAATCCCAGATCTGTGTTCTTTCTGAAAAGGTGGAACGGCCGTGCGTTCAGGGTGGGCTCTCTGTGGGACGATGACATTTGCCGTAACTTCCTAAATACAGCTGTTCTGCCAGCTGCAAATCCACCGTGGGTCACACACCAAGGAATTGATGCTGCTTTTTCCGGCTTCTAGAGTGCTTCTCGGATGCTGTTCTGAATATCCTGCCAAGGGCTAATGGACTTTCTCGGGCACTTAGATTTTAAGACTTCACGTTGTTTGCTTTGTGCAAAAGCGTGACAAACCTTCTCTTCCACCAGGCTTTTGAGCTGAGCTCTGGAAATTTCTAACTTGAAGAATCCAGGAAGGAGTTTCTGCATCCCAAGTCAGTCCTTTTGGGTGTCATGGCTGCTGAGCGATGGCAGAAAGACCTTAGAGGACTTCAGAGCGATTCTGGGTGTCTCTGGCGCAGTCCTTTTCTCTCGGCCCAACTCACCTCGCAGGGTTGTTGTTGAGGGAGGATTAGGAGGAAGGAGGATTAGGTGTGTTTGCCACCTTGAGTGGTTTATAAAATTAATAAAGGCAGGGGAGAAAGAAAGAAAATGCCAGAAGTGACTGTGGATTTGTCAAGATTTTAGTCTTGCTACATTAGCTTTTATCAATTTTTTTGGTTTGGAATCTTCCTTTGCAGATTGTGGGAATTCTGAAGATGTGATATCGTCATTTTAGCAAAGCTGTAAACATCCTTTATGTCATTCCCATTAAGCAACTGAGCCAAAATGGGGTGGGCTTGGAAAGACGCTTGTCAGCCGGCACAGGAATATTGAAGGGAGGATGGTAGAGATTGGTGCTGGGTTTTCAGCCCGTTCTGTGGGTAATTCAGGAAGATGGCGGAGGAGGGGGGGCGCTGGCCCCAGGTAAGCATGCCGAGGCCCTGGTTGGGGCTCTTTGCAAAGGCTTTGCCTCGCATCCCAGGGGGGAGTCTTCAGTGCAGCGGTTCAGAGCCGGGGGAGAGTTTGCAATAAAAGCCAGTCCTCACTTACCGGCAACAATGGCGACCAGTGACTCTGTTACTAAGCTCCACGGTTGCCAAGCCAAAAAAAATATCACGTGATCACGCTGGACTTAAACAACGTCGCTTCCGCTTCTGTTAAGCAAATTCCTGCGGTCGTTAAGCAAGGTATCACACGGCCATAAGTGGTGATGTCATTTCCCCATTAATTCCACTTGTTGGAAGGCGGTTGTGAAGATCGGGAATGGCAGTCACGTGATAGTCGCTAAACAAGGCGGTTGGTAAGCGAGGACCAAGTGTAGCCTGTGTTAATATTTCTTGAAGCCGGGGGTGCTGATGATTCCCTTGTGGGTGTAACTCCTCCATCGGTTTTCGGGGGTGCTTCTGCCACCTCCATCTGGATGGGGGGGGCCCCTTGCCCGCTGGCTGCGCCTGGCCAGAATCGGCTGCTGGCTGGCCGATTGTGCCCAGCTCTGTTGATCTGTTGCTGGCTATTCCTTTGAGAGCCTCTAGGGGGCCTCAGCTTCCCCTGCTCTTCCTCCTGGTCAAGTGGGTAGTTTGTGTGGAGTGGCCACTCCAGCCTTGTGACCCTGGCTCTTTATTGAGATGGTCTCTGTGTGTGTGTGTGTGTGTGTGTGTGTGTGTGTGTGTGTGTGTGTGTGTGTGTGTGTTCTTTCGTCTTTGTCTCTGTTTTGCTGGTTGCAATCCTTGCGGTTAACTTTTTGTTTAACTTTGCTTTCCCCAGATTTTTTGAGCGTTGTGGGCCACTGTGATACCTGGTGGCTGACGTAGCCTGGTGTTGTATTTTTTTATGTTTGGGAACGTTATTGTGCCCACTGGCTCCTGGGGTATTTTTCTCTTGTTTTGTTTCCTACTGCCTCTCTGAATGATTGGGGGGAGGGGGGAGGCGGGAGTTCCTCTTGAATACATTTTGGATGTCCTGTGGTTAATTTTTGCTTTTGGAGTGTTGTGGCTGATAAGATCCGAATTGGCCTCATTTTGTGGGGCTGCTCTTTTAAAGGGGCCAGTGGGCTTCGCGTCTCTTGGATTGGGACGGACCGTCTCTTGATAACAGAGGCACCAAGTTGAGCTCTCGCAGGGCCAAAAGCGTTTAAACCACCCGAGAGCAGATCAAAATGCCGAAGCATCGTAGACAAAAGAAAGCTGTTTCTTGTCAGCCCATTTCACTTCTAGCACTTTACGTACAGAAGAGGGAAGAGAAAGCTGTAAAGATTTTGAACCTTGGTGTGCTACAGACAGAACTCTGCATTTAATAGCCGTCGCTGGGACTCCTGCAGAAGGCTTGCGGCCGTGTCAGAAATCCTTGCATTCCTGTTGCGTTTGGATCTCTCCCAATCCAGCTGTCGAGGCAGAAGCATCCCCTCCTTTCAGCGTACTCATTTTATTTCTTCAAAGCATTTTGTTCCCTGATTTCTAAAAGTCACACGGGTGACTTCAGTGATCGGCCTCGCCTGCTTGATGCCCCCAGTGGCCCTTCCCCTCTCCCCTCGGGCAAACGGAGGAGGAGTCGGGAGCGAAATGTATGGGAGGCCCTGATCAAAGCCACACTCGAGCTGCAGGGTTGGTGCACCAGCCGTCAGATCTGTCAGATCTTGCATGTCCGAGAACTCTGCTCGCTAAGGAAGATGGTGGGAAAGAGAAGGGGCTTCAGAAGATCAGGAGGGCTCCGGCGGGAGGAGGAGGAAGGGGAGGCAGCTCTGAAAGCTGCTCTGCCAACAGCCAGGTGGTCCCCGGGCAGCAGCAGAGGCAGCGTCTGTCGGGCTGTTTTCCAAGACCGGCTGGAAGCAGCTGCGAGGCCCTCCCTGAGATGGCAGTTCCCTGCTTCCCGGGCATCCCCAGAGGCCGCCTTCCCTCCGTGGATCTCCTGCTCAGTGCTCGCAGCAGCAGGAGGAGATCCTAATGGGGGCGAGGGCAGGAGCGGCCAGACAGCTCCCAGGGGGGCCGCAGGGAGTCGTGTGTAGGCTGCCCGGGAAGGAGCCTCCGGGGCCAATGAGCTGGCTGCCTTCCTGCCTCTGCTCACGGATGCAGCCGTCACTCCGCCTGTGCTCGGCTGCTGCTGCTCCCTCCCTCCCTCCCCGCTGGGTGGGCGGCAGGGAGCCAGCCGGGCACTCCTCGCAGCCACCTGCCGCACTGGTGCAGGGATGAACTTCATCTTTGGAAACAGCTCCCTGCTCCACTCGCGGGCCGGCCGGAGCGGCACCCCAGGGCCCAGCCAGGGCTCAGCAAGACCCAAACTGAGATTCTGGGCCAGGAAGGGCTCTGCGGAGGAGGATCTGCCTGGGCACCAGGAGCCCTGGCGCTGGCCGCCCCTCCCGCCCTTCTTGGCTTGCCTGCAACCCTTCCTGGACTGCCTGGCGGTCGCCCCCGGCCCCTCCAGCCAGGTAATGCCCCCCCTCCTTTTGAGCTTTGTTGGTTTGGAGAGCAGGACTGGTGGGAGGCCGGGGGGTCTGGGGGAGCCTTTTTCCGGGCTTGGGATTCTCTCCCTCCGTGTGGCGAGCGCGGGGGGCCAGACTGGCTGTGGGGGGCTCACAGGTGCCACCAAGGGGCTTGTTTTAGACTCGGCTGGGCCTTAAGGCCAGGGGCGCTATCCCACTGCGGGGGGGGGGGGAGGGAGCTGGAACATTGCATAGGAGTGAAGCAGCGGAGCTGGCTGGTCTTGGGCTGATTGGCAGTGCCAGCCTGCCAGGATGGGCTTCTGGGTGTGTCCTGCCAGAGGGCGGACTCCAGGCCCCTTCAGAAGCTTGTGGGGATGAAGATCATACCCCCTTCTGAATAGAAAAGGGTCTGCACCGGGAATGAGCCTGGCGGCAGCTTGACTCTCACCAGAGGCAGCTGCTGAGAAGGGCTTTTGTTCACTTGCTTCTAGCCCCCCCCCCCCGGGCTGCTTTCTTGGAAGGAAAGAGCCCATTGCTCCCTCTCGACCTGAGTTTACTTCCCATCTTTAGTTATGCCGCTCACAGGGTGAGACCAGCGCTTGGGTCCTCCATCAGTTCCCTGACTGACCTCCCAACCCCCCCCCCCCCCGGTCACCACGGCTTGGCCTCGGCTGGAATGTTTTGGTCACATTTTGCAAGCCTCTGTCCTCGGTGGGCCTTGGGCCGTTCCGCCGCTGGCAAAGCCTCTGGCTTTGGCGTTTCTCCTCCAGCGTTTGGCTGCCCCTCTGTGGTCTTGCTGCGTGGTTGTGCGATAGCCGTGGCTTCAGCCTTCTGCCAAGAGGTTCAGAGGATATTGAATTCGGCTGGACCCTCGGAGGCCCCTTGGGGGCGTCTTGGTCAAACCTTGGGGTGCAGTGGGCTGCGGTGCCTTCTGGTTAGAGGCCCCAGGGCCCAGGCAGGATGTACCGCTATATTTCTGGCATGACTTCTGGCCTAAGAAACAACCTATGAATCACCCATGGTAAATGAAGGTTTAGTAGCCAGTTCAGACTGTTAGCCCTGCTGTGCTAATAGCAGATCAGATACTGGGCGCCTCCTGTGCTAGCCAGAGGCGGCCTCGACCAGCCCAGAAAGTGCTCTGGGAGAGCATCGTCCTCGCCAGCTCAGGCCAGAGCGAGACGTGACGAGGCAAGACGCTTTCCAGAGAGACCTTCAGTGCAGTGGGGCCACAGCAGAGAAGACCTCCTGGTTTTGGTCCACACAAAGATGGAGACACCAAAAGTTTCCTCCGTAATGAATGTGTTGGGTGGGTTGATTCCGGCTGGAACTTTCTAGAATTGGAAATAAGGGCCTCTCTGAATGGCACTGAAATCCTTTTGGCCATCAATGCAGGGTGTGCAGCAATGAACGTTCTTGGCAACCAGCGCTAGCTGAGCGAAGGGGAGCGCCAGTCCGTGCCGGTTGCGGTTCCAATGGTCTTGTAAGGGACTTGAACCTGGAGGCATCCCCTTAACCCCAGTGATCCTGAGGGGGTCAGTTGCAGTTGTGAGATCCCATAGTCCCTGGCAGGGCCACAGCAGGTGCACCGGCAAAGGTGCAGTCCCAAAGGCTGTTATGGCCATGGGCAAATGCTGCCCATCCCGCAGCAACTGTGAATTCCGGAGGGCCCCCCATCACTGCTCCCCATTTCCTCTTTGGGTAATAAAAGCTCTGCAGGCAAAAAGAGGGCACCGAGGACTGCCATACGCAAGAGAGCTGGGCGAGAGCTTATTCGCATCCTGGCGCTGGTCTTCTTTCTCTGCCGGAAGGGTTCAGGGTAGAAGTTACGGCATCCGTATTTTGGGGGAGAGACCGGTCTACAGGACAGGTGCCGTGACGGAGGAGGCGTGGTTCCTGGCCCATCGGGGAGCCATGGGAGCAAAGGAAACTTCTCGTCCCTCTGACATTATCCCAGTTGGGCAGAGAGAGGGTGTTACAGACCTTGTCGATCAAAGAACTTTGACTGGAGGTTCCAGGTAGAGGCCTTCCCTGCCGTTGCCCTTCTCGCCCTCTGGAGGTGAGGACGCCCCTCCTGGCCGCCTGCAGGATTTTGAAGACCTGGCTCTGCCAACTGGCAGGGGACTCACTGAGTAGTGGGCAACCCTTGATGGCCCTCCCCCAGCCTTGGATCTTTATCCAGCCCTCCTGGTTGATGCACGGTATTTTTATATGGTTTTTTAGACCTTTATGTTTTTAACTGTGCCCTACCCAGAGTCCCTCTGTCTAAATTGGAAGGAAGGAAGGCGGCCTTCAGAGAGCTAAAAGATGGGGGCTCCTTTGTGTTGAGAGTGGGGAGGGTCTTCGTTGCCCTGGGGGGGGGCGGTTAGGCCTAAGGCCACTCAGGTGACAGTGCAGGTCGGATACTAGGAAGATTTTCTTCTTGGTGAAGACTGCCAACCAGATTGCCTCTTGGGTGGGAGGTCTCCAATATCTGTTCTCCCCCCTCGCCCCCCCCCGGGTGAGATGGTGGACCATCCGCCCCAGACCCTGACCGATGCTGCCTGGAGCAGGAGGGGGTCTGTGGGGGGGTCATTTCAACTCTGTCACTCAAGGGGGGGGGTCGCTGCGATACTGTGTAGCAAAAGCCAGAAGGGGCCATTCCTGTCTGAGCTGGGCTGCTCTGGGGGCTGGGTCTTTCCCCAAAGGGGCAATCAGAGCCCCATCTTGGGCCAGCGAGGCTCCCCTCGCCCGTTTCTTGGGCACGAGGAGTCGGGCTGCTTTTGGGTGACGGAGGGGGCACCCCCGGCAGCTGGCGTCTGGGGTGCCTGCCGTGGCTCCCGCCCTTGACTCCTTTTCATTGCTGCTTTTAGACGCCAGAAGCTGCTCCTCCTCCTCCTCCTCCTGTCTCTGCTCTGCCAGTTCCTGCCGAGGCTTCACTCATCCCATCTTCCATCTCTCAGGTTTTTATTCCTCTCATGCCATTTGCACGCTGGTCGGTGACGGCTGCGTCATCTGTGTGGCCGCAGCTCAGCTCAGAGGTTGCCGCCTTCCCCTCCTGCGCTAGAAGAGGGGCCCTGCGGGAGGGGGGAGGAAAGGGTGAGGGAAGGGGGGGGGTTGTGTGTGTGTGGTCTGGTTCACCCCAAGAATCTACTGTACAGGTAGTCCTCAGCTTATGACCATAATTGAGACCAGAATGTCTGTGGTTAAGCAAGGAGGCTGTTAAGTGAGTCACACGTGACGGTCAGGTGACTCTGATTTCCCCCGGTGACTTGGCTCTCCGGAAGCCGGGATGCGGCAATGGTGGTAAACACACATGCCGGTTGCCCGAATGTGGCCGTGGAGTTGCCGCAACGGTTGTGATGCAAGGAACGGTTTGTAAGTCCCTTTTTTCCAGTGACTTTGAATGGTCGCTAAAAGGAATGGTGGTAAGTGGAGGACTGCCCGTACTTCAACTGCTGAAAGGGGTGGCATTAGAGATTTGAGGATGGCCACTGGCCCTCCCTGCTTCCCGGGTGGCATTAAAACAGCTGGATCCCCAGATCCCTCTGGATCACCCACAGTCCAATCCCCCAGCTGCCTGGGTCCCTGTTTTGCGTCTGTGCCGTCGTGCTGGGAACCTTCAGCCTTTGGGGGGGGCAATTCTGGCCCAGTGGTCCCTGTCTAGGTCCATTCTGGCCCTCCTGCCCCGCCACCCTCCCTCCCCCGCGGCCGCCCAGGGGCTTCGCCAGCTCCGTCCTCACATGGGCCCCGAGTGCTCTCCATGCTGTTGCTCAGGCTGGTCCGCATTAAAACAATGGCGTCTAAAATGCTGCTTGGGACGGTGGTTTGATTGACCGGATGGAGCGTACATTTTGTTGTTGTTTCTAAGCACAGCCCAGTGTGTCGTTGATGAAGGCTGTGAACCATCTAAGATAATTTTGGGTTGCTTTAGGCAGAGATCGGTGGGCGGAAGGCTCACCTTGTGTTGGTCACCGGGGCTCGGCCTTCCTGGCCAGCTGGGCAGGTAGGCAGGGCCTCAGCTTTTCTTGCCCCCGTGCCAGAAAGACACCCCGACGCAGCCTTCAGGGGCCCCACCGGGAGTGGCAGAGACGGGGCCCTCCAGGCTCTCCTCTGGAAGGATGGCCCTCTGCTCGGAGGACCTCGGTCCTCACCGGCATCCAAAGCTGCAGGTGACGCAACCTTAGCCGAGGCAGCCGGTGCCTTGCATGAAAGCGAGACGGTTCAGGAAGGTTTCCATGGGCAGAACAGGAGGCCCGGCTGCGCTTGGGTAGGCCCTGCAAGGAGTCATATCCCGTGGGGTGGGGTGGGGTGGGGGGCACGGGGCTCTGGCCGTCTCCCCTCTGCCTCCAGGCGCAGAGCCGGCTGAGAGAAAGGCCGGGGCCTCTCTAGAGGGCTTGGGAGGATGCTCTAGTCCGTGGAGGAACCGGTGGGTTGGAGAAAGGAGTCGAAGGTGCAACACCTGCTTTAATCATGCCCCTCCCCCCCCGCCCCAAGGACTGTCTGCAGTTTGGCCCTTGAAGAGAGGGAGAGGAACCTGGGTGTGCTTAGCCTTGAGAAAAGATGGGCTGAAAGCCTGCCTGGTTGGTCCTGGGGGGGGGTCTCCTTCAGAGCAGATGGCTCAGAATCATGGGGCCCAGGCCAGATGCCAGGCAGAGTCGGATGGAGGCTTCAGCAGGGGGGAGGATGCTCAAAGGAGGCTTCCTCCATGAGGATTCTGGGAAGAGCCCGGCCGGGGGCCTTGGGGGCCAGTTAGCCACACCTGCTGGGGCTGGAAGGGGGCTGATCTGGGGGGCAATGGCAGGAGGCCTTGTTGGGTTTGACCTGAACCTGGCTGGGTTTTCTGACCTTCAGCCCCCCAAATAAAAGGTGAAGTTGGTGAAGCTTTGTGACGTGGCAAACTCTGAGATCTTTGAAGTTCTTTTTTATTTTACTTTAGGCAGAGATTTGGGGGTGGGGGGGCGGGCGAGGAGGGCAGTGGGGGGGGCTGCATGGCTGACCAGTCCAAGAGCTTGAAATGGAAGAGCTGCTGCAGCAGCAGCAGCAGCAGGGAAAAGGCCCAGGAATAAGGGGGATGTAAATTGTGGGGGGGAGTGTCATACTTCTTTTAATCTGGCTTTTCATTTTTTTTTATTTCCAGGCAAATCCCCCTCCAGTTTTGGTAAACACAGAAACACTGGAGACGCCAACTTACGTAAGTTTCTCTCACTGAAGCTTAGAACTAGCCCTGTGTTTGTGTCCCACTTAATGTCTTGCTCCTCTCTTAATCTGGAGTCTTCCTGTTGCTGCAAGATTGTCCCATTCTCTGCATGTCTTGTGTGTTCCTGTGTAGGTCAATGGCACAGACACAGAGTATGAATATGAAGAAATTATGCTGGAAAGGGTAAATATTTGCTCCTTAGTCCATCGAGTGAGTTCATTCATTCTGCTGTTAGAATTCTGCACACACACACACACACACACACACACACACACGGTTTCCGCTCCTCAGTGGCTCCTGGGGCTCCGTTCTGCTGGTTCCAGGCTCAGGTTTTCTGCCTTCCTTTAACCCAGTTAATCTGGCCGTGCCAAAGCCAGGGTGGGTTATTTGATTGCCTCTTGGCATAGACTAACTGGCTGTTGACCAGCTCTTCTGAAATGGTCAGTTCAAACCGGCATGTGGGATCTGATTGCCAAGGGAAGCCGTGCGCCCCATTTCCTGGCCGGCAAATCGACCCCCCCCCTTTTTAAGCAACATGCACAGGGCTTTATCAACTGAGGTTGGAGCAACCCTGGTGGTCACCTCTCCAGCCATGTTTCCACAGGTTCAGCCCACCCAGCCGTGCGCTTGTGAGTTCCTGGGGAGGGGGGAGGGAGGCCCTTTGATGAGAAGGCAGGCAGCAGGTGGGTTTCCATGCTGGGGAGGCAAGGAGAGAAGAGCCGGCAGGACAAGGCTGGTGTGGGTGCCAGTTCTCTTGCCAGCCGCGGGCGGCTCCTGAGCTGCGTGCTTCCCCCTCCCCGCTCTCTCCCGCGGGGACAGGGCCTTCCTTCCACCCTTCCCTCAGGCCCTCCCGGACCGTCCCCCTTCCGGGCGCTCCAGCGTGGTAACCAGAGGCTGCCGTTACAGGGCAATTCTGGACTGGGCTTCAGCATCGCAGGCGGTACCGACAACCCGCACGTGGAGGACGACTCGGGTGTGTTCATCACAAAGATCATCCCAGGAGGGGCAGCTGCCCAAGACGGGAGGCTGCGGTAGGTCTCTCCTCCTCCAAGCCCTCCCTGCAGCTGCGGCTTCTGGTCGGGTGTGCAAGGAGCAGCTGGGGGCGGTGGTGGCTCCCCTTGCCTCAGGGGAGCCTCTCTCCGACGGGTGGCGTTCATACAACACATTGAACCTGGTTATTGAACTAATCAGCTTGTCTGGATTTGCACAGTAATGACACTGCTGCATTCACCACCGAGCGTCACAGAATGATGCGTCACTTGGGCCGCAGACATCAGAATCCGCTAGACCAACTCGGGGGGGGGGGGGAAGGGTATCCAGTTTGGTTTTGAAAAAATTCAGCAGCTCTTCTAGCCAGACTGTGCTGCGGCTTCACGGCTGTTATATAGTCAGGAAGTTCCCTGAGAGCCTTTTTAGAAGTTGAGTCCCTTGGGCTGCTGTCGGTCTCAGGGGAACCGCTGCAGCCTCGTTTCCCCAGAGGGCTGCTGTCGCCCGTCTGTCTCTCTCTCTCCCTCTCTCTCCCTCTCCCCCCCCCTCTCTCCCTTTGTGCCCAGCTCAACCTGTGCAGGAAGCCAGAGGCTTTCGTTGTTCTGCCCGAGGAGTCCGGAAACCGTCCCAGCTGAGCCTGCTCCGAGCCTGCTCCGGTTTCCGTGCCTTTCCCAGCACGGAGCCCAGAAACACCCCCCCCCCCGGCAGCAGGCTCTCCCTGGGAGTCTGCATGCGGTTCTCCTGCGAAGGCAGACCCCACCCATCTGGAATTGGCCCCAGGGTGGCTCTGCTCTGACCAGATTTCCTTTAGCTGTCATTTGCCTCCTTTCTGCCCCATTTCGGACCGTGTTGAGTAACACTAGGCTGAGAGAGTGAGGGGGCCCCTGGTACAGCCCCCCAGGAGAGGGCAGAAGAACTGACGATCTTTGGCTGCTCGCTTGCAGAAAGAAAGCAGTTACCAGCCCTTGTGTATCTGTCTTGGGGGTGGGGGTGGGGAACAGCTAAGTTTTCCAGCTGAAGAAGCCAGAAATCTTCCCATTGAATATACAAAATGCTTTCTTTACCAGAGTCTGTTTTCCAATGCCCATGCTGGTTCCATCCTAGGAAAAATTCTTTCTACGTAGCCTAGTGAAACCAAGTAGAATATAGCGGATGGGGAGGAGATAGCGTATATTCAGAGCGGATGCAGAAATCGCCTGATGAAGAGGCCACGCAGTTTGTCTCTGAACTAAACCTGCCTTCTTGCTGTTCTCGATTCGTTTTCTTCCTTTTCGGAAATGGGAGTCCTCCAGCACAGAGGAGCCCGGCTCCCTTCGAAAGGCTGCCTCCGCGGCTCTTGCAAACCGTGATTACTGGGGGGGGGGGGAGAGAAAGGGCACAGAGGGCAGGCTAAGAGCGGGGGGGGGGGGGAAGGAGGCAATGGTGGGTCCCAGAAAAGAGGAGGAGGCCGAGAGGAGCTCCTCCCCTGGGCCAGCGGCAGGTGGCGGAGGGAGGCTGGACCTTCGCCAGAGGCCCTCGGAGGTCCTTCCCAGCTCTCTGGGCCTTCTTTAGAAATTCCAGCGGCCCTTCAGAGACTCGAGCAGCGCTTGGCAGTCGTTCCAGTGGCGCAGGCTTCCTTCCCCCTTGGCCAGGTTGGGCTGGCTCAGGTGTGTCTGTGCAAGCAGAGCCTCTCTTCCCCCCCCCCCCAAATTCATTTTATCCAGTTACTGGGGAGGGGGCTTGTTTGACGTATGCAGAGAATTCCTTGCCCGGAGCCCTGAGTTCACACCCAGGTCCTGGGGGGGGGCGGGGGGAGCGTCATGATTGCTGTGCTGCAGAAGGGAAAAGAAGCAATTGCCAGAATATGGTGTGTGTGTGTGTGTGTGTGTGTGTTTCATTTGGCAAGATTGTGATGGGAGGGGTGTGAACATAGCTTCGTTGTGTGCTGGGGAAAGAAGCGTCTTGCAGGGGCCCCCTTTCCCATTCGGTGGGTCACGGAGGAGTGCCTGGGTGCCGCTGGGGAACCCACCCACAAACAAACGCACAGAAGGTGGTGTCACTGTGGGATAATAAGTTTATTGTGCGTTTTGGGATTTAGAAAAATGGTTCGATGAAGCAGGTGGGATGGAAGTAGGGCAGCTTTTCGTGAGTGTGGCACGAAGGGGTCTTTCTAGGCTCACAACTCCTGCCTCGGGGGGCGGGGGGGCCCTGGCATGGCTGCCGGGGCCTTTTTTCTTTTAATCCCATTTATATCCCGCCCTTCTCCGAAGACTCAGGGCGGCTTACAATCTAAAGCACAAATCAATGTGCTTAGCAGTAGCCTTCATTCTATGTATATGCCTGCTTATTAGGGCTTTCACCCCCCCCCCCAAGCAGCATTATTACAAAGTCAGCTTATTGTCCCCAACAATCTGGGTCCTCATTTTACCTACCTCGGAAGGATGGAAGGCTGAGTCAACCTTGAGCCTGGTGGGATGAGAACCTGCAATAATTGCAGGCAGCTGGTGTTACTTAAGGAGGCATTAGCCCACTGCTCCACCAAGCTTCGTCCGAGTTCTTCGGCCATTCCTGGCTGGCCTTCCATTGGCTGGCTGCAGCCAAGCATTGCAGCGGCCTTTTGTCCTTTGCCTTCCAACTTCCCCATTGATTGCGGGGGGGGAGCCCCAAAGGGGAGACTGAACTAGAACTCACCATCTCCGGGTGACTGGCACAAATTCACCCGGACAAAGGAAGCACTAGCAGAGCAGGGAGGGAGGGATGAGGGTGGTCCTGGGTGGAGGCAGACAGAGGCCACTCCGGCTGGACATACAGCAAGCAGCTTGGACGGCCGTCCTCCAAAGAAAGGGGGGGGGAATGCCTCTTGTGTTGACCAGAGTGCTGCTTTGCTCCGTGTTTGATCGTCCTCCAGTCAGTCAAGCACGCAGATCTGCGCCTGGGAGATTTGTGCTCCCCTCCACACATGCAGGCACAAGGCACAGGCGCACGTGCTGAGTCTGGGAAACCCCTCCCCTCCCCGCGCAGGGTGAATGACTGCATTTTACGTGTGAACGAGGTAGACGTCCGCGATGTGACCCACGGCAGAGCGGTGGAGGCCTTGAAGGAGGCGGGCTCCGTGGTCCGTCTGTACGTCAAGAGGAGGAGGCAGGCCACGGAAAGGGTGGTGGACATAAAACTGGTGAAGGGGCCCAAAGGTTTGTGAGCGGCCCCTGCCGGGCGATGCCCCAGCAAAGAGGGTGTTTTGCGCGGGTTCTCCCCTTTCCCGCCCTGCGCGCAAGAGGTGCCCTTTCCTGGAGGTGGCGGAGGGGCGTCCAAGAGAGGAGCCCAGGCCGGGTCCCAGCGGGCGCCTCACCAGCGTGGCAGAGCTGCTGGGGTCCCACCCTGCAGTTCCCCCTGGGGAGCCTCTGGGCAGATTCCCTTCTGTCCCAGGGGAGGGTCCTGGTTCCCTGCCAGGGAGCGGAAGCCCGTGTGCGGGGGGGGGGCGGTGCTGATGGCCTTTGCTCTCCTGAAGCAGGTCTCGGGTTCAGCATCGCCGGGGGTGTTGGCAACCAGCACATCCCCGGGGACAACAGCATCTACGTCACCAAAATCATCGAAGGCGGAGCTGCACATAAGGACGGACGGCTCCAGATCGGAGACAAGTTGATGGCTGTGAGTTTATATTCATTTTGGCTTTTTCCACTGTTCCCTTGGGCAGTTCTGTCTTCTTTTAGCTTTGCTAGGGACGCTCTGGGGCCCGTCCGACAACCTCAGAAGACTCAGGCGCAGCGTAAGGGGTGCCCTGGAGCAGGAAGGAGTCTGGAGTAAGTTTTACAGGAAAGAAAATCTGCCTTAAATCTTGTGTATCCCATTGGAAGTCGCCCAGAGCCACTTTGCAGGGGAGATAGGTGGCATAAAAATTTAATAAATAAATAAAATAAATAAACCAGTATTGAAACTGGGCCATACCAATTATATTCACTGAATAAGTCTGGAATTGTGTGCTGCAGCTGCCAAAAAAGCCAACACGGTGCTGGGCTGCATGAACAGAGGGATAGAATCAAGGTCACGTGAAGTTCTAGTACCACTTTGCAAGGTCTTGGTGAGGCCACACTTGGAATACTGCATCCAGTTTTGGTCACCACGATGTAAAAAAGATGTTGAGACTAGAAAGAGTACAGAAAAGCAACAGGGGGACTGGAGGCTAAAACATACAAGGAACGGATGCTGGAATTGGTTAAGTAGTTTAACGAAGAGAAGGACGAGGAGGGACATGATAGCAGCCTTCCAGTATCTCAGGGGCTGATACAAAGAGGAGGCAGTCAAGCTGTTTTCCAAAGACAGTGAGGACAACCAGTGGAACTCCTTGCCTCCAGAAGTGGTGAATGCTCCAACACTGGAAGTTTTTAAGAAGAGACTGGACAACCATTTGCCTGAAGTGGTATAGGGTTTCCTGCCTGAGCAGGGGGTTGGACTAGATGATCTCCAAGGTCCCTTCCAACATTATTATTATTATTGTTGTTGTTATTAATGAGATTAGCCGGTTGGAGTACCAAGTAGAGCTGGTCAAAAGCACCCTCTGCCAGTAACCAAGGCGTCCCCAGTTAATGCCAAATCTAAAAACTCCAAATTCCATGTTTCACCTCCCTCCCCTGATATTATTTTCCTTCCTTCCTTCCTGTTCTGTGTTCTGCCTTGCCCCCCCCCCCTCTGTTCCTGAATCTCTTCCCAGCTCCATTTGAGGACTTGGAAGCCTCCCCCCCCCCCCCCGAGCCTGGCACAAGCCATCCTAGATGAGGGGCAGAGCTGAGCATAACCTGCCTATTGATGCTCCATTGTCTATATAGTTTTCTCCGACGGTTTCATAGGAGGATTATAGAGCTGGACGGGGTGTTTTAGACTGTTAAGTCTAATAACCCCTTGCGCTCATACGTGAATCCGCACGCTGATCCCCTGGGCTGCCCTTCTCATCGCTGCTTCAAATTGATACCATGCACTCTACTTGAGATGAATGCGACCAAGACAAAATAAAGTGGGATAATTACTTTCTATAGTTTGGAAATCATGCCTCTGTTTTTGCATTCTAAACCTGCATTTGCCTTTCCAGCAGCTTCATCACACGGCTCACTCATTCAGTTCCCAGGCAACTGCTGTGCACCAACAATTTTTTCACAAGTTTGTTGCCCTAGCTACAACCTATATTTATGCATTTGATTTTGTTTGCTGGGAAACTTTGCATTTGTCTCTTACACCCACTCCTCTGCGCAAGAATCATAATCAGAATAGAGCTGGAAGGGACCTTGGAGGTCTTCTTATCTGACTCCCCCCCCCTCTCAAGCAGGAGACCCTATGCTATTTCAGACAGGTGACTGTCCAGTCTCCTCTTAAAAACCTCCAGTGATGGAGCACCAAGAACTTCTGGTGGCAAGCTGTTCCACGGGTTAATTGTCCTCACTGTTAGGAAATTTCTCCTTAGTTCCAGGTTGCTTCTCTCTCTGATTAGTTTCCATCCATTATTTCTTGTCCTGCCCTCTGGTGCTTTGGAAAATAAATTGACCCCCTCTTCTTCTTTGGGGCAGCCCCTCAAATACTGGGAAACTGCTATCATGTGCCCCCTGGTCCTTCTTTTCTCTAGACTAGCCAAACCCAAATCCTGCAACCGTTCTTCATATGTTTTTGTCTCCAGGCCTTTAATCGTCTTAGTTGCTCTCCTTTGCACTTTTTCCAAAATCTCAACATCTATTTTGTAATGTGGTGACCAAAACTGGATGCTGTATTCCAGGTGTGGCCTTAGAAAGGCTTTATGAAGCAGTACTAATACTTTACGTGATTTTGATTCTATGCCTCTGTTTATGCACCTAAGGATTGTATTAGCTTTTTTGGTTGCTGCCGCACACTGCTAGCTTATATTTAAGTGATTGTCCACTAGGACTCCAAGGTCCCTCTCACAGTTAATTGTTTTTGAGCCAGGTTTTGCCTAATCTGTACTTGTACCTTGGTTTTTCCTGCCTAGTTGTAAAACTTTGCTTTTCTCCACATTGAAACTCATTTTGTTGGATATGGCCCATTGTTCAAGTCTGCCAAGATCTTTTTGGATCCTGAGCTTGTCTTCTGGGGTGTTGGCTATTCCTGCCAGTTTAGTGTCATCTGCAAATTTGATAGGTTCCCCTTTTATTCCCTCATCTAAGTCATTAATGAAGATATTGAAGAGTCCTGGGCCTAATACAGATCCATCTGGTGGTGATGCTGTCTATCCCAGAAGTCTCCAACCTTTTGGGCACCAAGGAACGGTTCCGTGGAGAGAGGTTTTTCCATGGACTTCAGAGTGCGTGGTTTTGTGTGCTGCCTGCATCCCACGGATGGGGCTTTGCTTGTTTATGCGGACCGGTTGGTGGCATGCCATGGCCCAGTACCAGTCCATGGACTGGGGGTTGGGGACCCCTGGTCTATCCCACATTTTTCAACCTTACCAAGAAGTAGGTTGTGGTCAACTGTGTCGAGTGCCTTGCTGAAGTCTAAGTATACTATGTCCACAGCATTTCGCTGGTCTACTTTATCAAAGAATGAAATAAGATTGGTTTGGCATGATCTATTTTTAAGAAACCCATGCTGGATTTTAGTTATAACTTTTATTTGTTTCAAGATGTTCACAGACCTGTTTTTTGATTATTTTTTCCAGTATCTTCCCAGGTATTGATGTTAGACTGATGTTGGGCAGATGTTAGGTGTGTAGTTTCTTGGGTCTGTTTTTTCCCCTTTTTTGAAGATGGGAAGCACACCAGCTCTTCTCCAATCCTGATGTTCCAGGATTTTTGAAACATATGGTACAATGGTTCTGCCACCTCCTTCAGAAATCTGGGATGTAATCCATCAGGTCCAGTTGATTTATATTCATCAAGATCAGATTGTTGTTGTTAGTTGCAAAGTCGTGTCTGACCCATCGCGGCCCCATGGACAACGTTCCTCCAGGCCTTCCTGTCCTCTACCATCTTCTGGAGTCCATTTAAGCTCACGCCTACTGCTTCAGTGACTCCATCCAGCCACCTCATTCTCTGTCGTCCCCTTCTTCTCTTGCCCTCCACCTTTCCCAGCATTAGGCTCTTCTCCAGTGAGTCCTTCCTTCTCATTAGGTGGCCAAAGTATTTGAGTTTTAGCTTCAGGATCTGGCCTTCTAAAGAGCAGTCAGGGTTGATCTCCTGTAGGACTGACCGGTTTGATCGCCTTGCAGTCCAAGGGACTTGCAGGAGTCTTCTCCAGCACCATAGTTCAAAGGCCTCAATTCTTTGGCGCTCAGCCTTTCTTATGGTCCAACTTTCACAGCCATACATTGCAACTGGGAAGACCATAGCCTTGACTATGCACACTTTTGTTGGCAGGGTGATGTCTCTGCTTTTTAGTGTGCTGTCTGGATTTGCCATGGCTTTCGTCCCAAGGAGCAAGCGTCTTTTAATTTCTTGGCTGCAGTCCCCATCTGCGGTGATCTTGGAGCACAGGAAAATAAAATCTGTCCCTACCTCCATTTCTTCCCCATCTATTTGCCAGGAATTGAGAGGGCCGGATGCCATGATCTTGGTTTTCTTAATGTTAAGTTTCAACCCAACTTTTGCACTCTGCTTCTTCACCCACAACAAGAGGCTCTTTAGTTCCTCTTCACTTTCTGCCATTAGAGTGGTATCATCTGCATATCTTAGGTTGTTGATGTTTCTCCCGGCAATCTTAATTCCAATTTTTGATTCATCTAGCCTTGCCTTTCTCAAGATCAGATAGGTGTTCTCTAATCATTTTCTTGCTTATTGTAATTTTTATTTCTAGTCTGTCTTTTACTGTTAGGTTTTTGGTAGGTTGGGCTATAGTTTCTTTTTGCGTGAAGTCTCATGCAAAGAATGAATTAAGCAGCTCTGCTTTCTCTCTGCTACCTGTTACTTCCTTGCCATCTTCTCTCTTAAGCGGACCTACTGTTTCCTTGACTTTTTTCTTGTAATTTATATGTTGAAATAAACTTTTTTTTTATTATCTTTGACTTTTGTTGCAAGTCTTAATTCATTCTGAGCCTTTGCATTCCTGACTTCATCTTTGCAGATTCGGGCTGTGCTGATATTCTGCCTTGGTTATGTATCCCTCTTTCCATTTTTTGTAATTGTCCTTTTTGTCTTGCGGTTTATCAGAGAGATCTTTGTGCAACCGTACTGGTCTCTTCTTGGATTTCTTGTTTTTTTTTCCAGTGGTATTGTGCTGGACTAGGCTTTTATGATCATATTTTTCAGAGTTTCCCATGCTTCTTGAGTTGTTTTCCCCTTTAGGATTTTTATCCATGGAATTTTCCTAGACTCTCTTTGAGTTTGTTAGAACTCTTTTGAAGTTTAAGACGCTGGTTAGACTATATTCTATGGTTTCTGTTTGCATTATATTGAAAATTACCCAAAGTTCTGGCAATTTCAACTCCCTCTATTACTTCTCGATTAGTAAGAATTAGGTCTAATAGCTTTTCCTCTAGTTCCCTCCTTTACCTTTTCGATGACAGTTGTCAGCTAGGTTGGTTAGGAATCTGTTTGATCTCCCACTTGCTGCAAAGTTTGTCTCCCTGTTGATAGGGTAGTTAAAGTCTCCCATTACTACTTTGGTATGTTTCCTACATAGATTTGTTAATTGATTAGCAAAGAGTTCATCTATTTCTTCTGCTTGGTTGGGTGGCCTTTAGTATACGCCTATAACAATGTTGCTGGGCCAGGTCAGGGCCCGTCTTAATCCAGACAAGGTTTGTTTTTCTGCCAGGAGCCATAGATGTACCCCTCCCCCACCTTTCCTCTACAAGGGGTGTCCGGAGGCTTCCAGCTCCCTGTCTAGGGGTAACAGTGAACCCTGAAAATCATGGCATTCGAAAGAGCCTTTTGAGTCCCCTTCTTAAGCCACCCAAGTTAGTCACTATCACTGTGTCTTTTGCGTTGTATTTAAACATAGTCCTCGTTTATTGACCACTTGTTCAACGACCAAAGTTACAGCGGTGCTGAAAAAAATGACTTTATGGCCAATTTACATCCAGTTGCATGGTCGCTGTTAGCATTGTCTTGTGCCTAACCTGTGTTGTTTTTATCCTCCCCCTCCTTGCAAAACAGAGATTGGAGAGGAAGGGAGTGCAAGAGAATAAGTAGTTTGGGGCTAGATACTATGGGCACATAACACAAACAGCTTGCATTGCTGTCTTGAAATCTCTCCAATCTTTGCTCTGTGAGGTGGGGAAAAGGGAAAAAAAAGCAATCGGTTTCTGTAGGCAGTTCCTCCTTTGCTACTGCCGGCATGATCACATTGCTTTTGATGTGTAGGCTCTGGATATCCCCTCCTCTCCAATCTCCTTGCTCTGCTGAGGGGGGAGAGGGAGAAGGGTCCGGGACAAGTCACCGTGGCCAGTTCGCCACGGGACAACAGTCAAAGAAGGAACAAAATGAAATGTGAATGACGAAAATTAAAACAGTTTTTAAAAATTTATTTTGAATTGTTGAATTGCCCTGTGGCGAGTTGTCCCATGGCGGGTTGGCTGTGGCAAGTATACAAGGCAGCAAGACACCAATTCCAGAGGGCAGAGAAGTCTTTAGGAGGCAAACGAAAGCTAAATGTGTGAAACTGAATAGTCTTGTGTCTCCAGCTGTGTCTGTGTGTGTGTGTAAATTTTTTAATAAAGAATTTTGATTGTAATAGTAAAATTTAATACAAACTAAATTTAAAAGAGAATAGAGACAAGAAGTAAAAAGTGCAAGGAAGAAGAAAAAGAAAAGAATGTAATAAAAATATGTGAAGAAGCAACTTCATCGCAAGAAGTATAAATAAATTTAGTATCTCTTCACCTTTAAATTTATAAATATTTATCTCCTCATCCCATATCCCATTTCTTATCTATAAGCAAATCCATAAAACATTTTTTCAGTCTTGATGTCAACAGAAAGTGTATAAAGATAGCAAGAGGTAGTAACGTATGTTGTTTTAACTTTGATCAAATAAACCAATTTTATATTATTTCATTTTATTGCCTTCCTTGAAATATAGTCATAGGAGTTGATTTCACTTCACTTTGTGGTCCCATTACGCACACTTTTTTTCTAGACTTTAATAAGTCTCTCCTGTAAATCCAATAGGGAAAAAATGAACTAGGCCACTCTCTTGGTTTGTCTGAGCAGCTGTCAGTTGGATCCTAGGAAGTGGCAGATGCTTCTCTCTCTGGGTGCAAAGAGAAAATATCTGCTGTGAGCTCTGAAGGTGTCAGGAAGGGCATTCAGCCAGTAAACTCTCAGCTCCATTCAGTTGCTGCGATTCCACCCCGACGCAAGGGATTACAGGGTCGTTAAAAAGAAAAAAAAACCTTTCTTGGTTTGTCATTTGTTTTCCTCTCTCAAATTTTGAAGCATCAGCCAGTTTCTTTTCTAGGCCCAGTGAAATACCCTTTTCTAAATCATTCTCTTGGTCTCTCAATTATAAATCCACTTTTTTCTTGTCAGATAAAACTTGTTTTACTGTTGAGATTTCTTCAATAACTTCTTTTGGGCACAGTCTATTCATAGAAATGGACATCGTTACTGACATCGTTGATAGGGTGGCTGTTTCTGCTTCCACTCTTCAAAAGCCACTTTCTGTATTTTTATTGTCATAGTGTTTTGCATCAGTCACCGCAGCAATCTGGGGGGACTTCCTGGGCAAAAGCCCGACTTCTGCCTGCGCCAGCGTCTCATGATACGGAACACAAGGAGTGATTCTCAGGGAAGGTCTGTTTCCTTCCAGGGCTACGTTTATTTTGCATTTTCCCTCCTCCAGGTGAACAGTGTTTGCTTAGAAGAAGTGACCCACGAAGAAGCGGTGGCTGCTTTAAAGAACACGTCTGATTTTGTCTATCTGAAACTTGCAAAGCCCACCAGCATGTTCATAAACGATGCTTACGGACCTCCTGAGATCACTGGCTGTAAGTCTGAGTTTGGGATGGCTGTTCTTTATTAGAGAAGAATTAACTAAAAGCATCTTTTCTCTCCTTTTCCTTTGCTGACCTTTTGTTATGTGTGCCAACAATTTTCGTGTAAAAATAAATAGCGTTTTTATTTCTTGATGCCCCAGTGTAGCAGAACCGTGCATAATGTTGGTAAGATACAGTAAGTGAAGAGAAAGGGGGGGGGAAAGATCTGCATGGGTGCTTGAGCCAAAGGATGGCAAACGGACGGAGGAGGAGGAGGAGGAGTCTGGCCACTTGCAAACCTGCGGGAAAATGCCGGAAGGGAAGAAGAGCCTCTCTGCAAAGGGTGGGAGACATCTAACACTTCACTCCCAAAATGGCGTCATTACCATGTGTAATTTTCTGAGTTAAATAATTTGTTTGCTTAACATAATTCAAAACTTTCCCCATTCCTAAGAGCTCCGAGTGATCAACAATAAAGAACAAAAAGTTATGTAACAAAAATGAGTGCAGAGGCCACGTTCATCTTAGGGCAAAGGCATGGAAATAAGATTTTTGACTTGTTTGCAGGACGCACGTAGGGTATCGCTGGTGGGAGAGGCCTCCAAAGGGTGGGGCCACATACCCCATGAGGGGGTGCACAAAGGGGACCCCCGGGGGGCCCTCTCTAAACACGGACAAGGGGCTCCAGTTCTGACGGGGTTTGTTCCTGCTGTGCGTCGGTTCTGGGTGAGGCCTTCGAGGTCACAATCAGGACTTTGAATTGCACTTGGATGCCAGGTGCTAACCACTACAATATGGGCAGTCCTCACTTACTGACTGCTCGTTCAGTGATTGTTTGAAGTTACAACAGTGCTAAATAAGCATATCTATGGCCAGTCTTTGAAGTTGTGGGTGTTGCAGCCTCCCTGCAGTCACATCGTAGCAATTCGGGCCCCTGGCAACCAGGGTGCCTTTAAAATAGTCACAATCCTGCCACTCGTGATTGAGATTTGTGACCTTCGCAGCCGCTTTCCGACAACCAAAGTCAATGAAGAGGCTGTCAGGAAGTTGCAGGTCGCAATCACGTGATCATGGGTAGTTCATTAAAGGACTGCAGCCGCAACTGCCATCGTAAGTTGGGTGCTGTTGCATGATTGTTCCATTTACAACCACTTTGCTTAACGAGAGTTGCCAGTTCTAGTCGCAGTCGGAAAGTGAGGACTACCTGGAACTTTAAAATTGGCGTTATTTTCTACGGGTGAGATTGTGCCGGCTGTAATTTTGGGGTCATTCTCAAAGGCAGCCCCAGGTAAAGCTCATTACCATTAACTGAGTGGTGGTCGAGACGTGAATGAACATTGCCAAGGCATCCTGGGTTGACCTGCCAGCGTAACACCTGGCACACCAGCTGAAGCTGCCCACCTGCTGCTTGAGCAGGAGGCAAGGACCCAGCACATCTGGACCCACAAAGCGTCTCCTTTGTGGGGAGCAGGGCCCAATGCAGGGTGACTGCTGCTGGGGTCAAGGTTCTGGCTGATGATCCCAACGAAGTAAGCACACCTGAGACCTTCCAGTCTCTAATGCAAAACTTTATTGAGCACAGCATACCGGCACTAATGAATAGAAAACCAGCTCTGGCAATTTGGCGCCAGAAAGATAATTAAAAGAGTAAAACCTTCCCTCCCCTCTCTGACGGTTCAGGGCACAATGTCCAATTAGTTCTTCAGGCAGATGTTACGAGAAAAGGGTCTCTCCTGCGCCCTTGCTTCCCATGCAGATAGAAACCAGCTGTGCATTCCATGCTTTCCCCTCCCCCCTCGGAACTGTTGGCAAGCTAGGAGCGGCGTGGCTGTCCTAGCGCAAGCAACCTTCGTAGCTTGGCAAGTGGAACCGAAGGAGCCTCGTTGAGCCTCGTTGCTCTGCTCTCCTCTCCACCCTGTCCGAGCCTTGGAGGGAGCAGCCCATCACCTGACCGCTTCGACCAGCTTCAAGGTGTCTCCCAAGGCTGACGTTCCACCGGTTCAGCTTCAGCGGCTTCTCTGAACCCAGAACCGTCTGAGTGCTGGAGCTGGCTTCGCTTTATCTGTGGCCTCCAGATCCTCGCTCAGCCAGAGTTTCATTCCTTGGTCATTTGACAGTCCAATTACTTCCCCTGGGTGTTTTTTTCCCCTCCCCCTTCTTCCATCTTTGGGTGGCTTTGGCCACCCACGAGCTCCTTGCACCCATGGCCTGGTCCAAGAGCATTTTCTGAAAGAGTGTCATCCTTTTGAATTAGATGCTGTCCAGCACTTGTTATCTTTCTCCTGTGGGCCTCTTTAAAAAGTGCTCTGCCCCCATTTTGAGATTCTTCACCAGGATCTGCCTCATCTGCAGGTTCAGCTTTTTTCCCAAAGTTTCCCACACCAAACAAACGAAGCTATCACCGTTGGGGGGGCGGGGAGGAGGGCGGAGCTTGATTTCTGCAGTCGGCACTGTAGGTAGATGAATTTTTTCTCGTCGAGCACTGCGGTGACTTTTAGGATTCAGTGGTCAGCGCCTTCCTGAGCACTGAGGTCTGTTGCCCTACCTGGCCCCAAGGAGGGCAGGGACTCCTAGACCCAGTGGAGTCTCCGCTCGGCACTCTGTGGTCGGACAGTCTGGCTCCCGGTATTGGATCAGGCGGCCAGTGCCTGGCTTCCTTCGTGGCCGCCTCAGTGCCGAAGGCGAAAGGGCCAAGGAATGGCAGCCGACTGGGGCTGGGAGAGGGAACCAGCTCTCCCCCCTTTCATTCCGCCCTCCCCCCTCCCATCTGGGTGGGAGCCCCTCCTTTGAGTCAGGCGGCAGCAGGTGGGCCTGGGGACATGCCCCGGCGTTAAGGGAGACACGGCAGGTCAGACCTTAGCCGTCTGGGCACTTCGCAGTGGCTCCTCTTTGGGGCTCCTCTCCCACAAGGCTCGTTCTTGGGCCCTCCAGTTTTCAGCCGTGACTGGCCTGGAGGGAGCATCAGAGCCGAGATGGCAGCAGACGGCACCTTCTTCTGACTGACCTGCCTCTCTTCCTCCTCCTCCTCCTCAGCTTACTCTCAGCCTGCGGAGAACCACGTCAGCCCGTCAGGCTACCTGGGCCAGCCTTTGCCACCAGCCTCCACAGGGAGATACTCGCCTGCTCCTAAGGCAGTGCTGGGAGAAGACAAGACCGCCAGGTAGGAGGAAGCTGCGTCTCTGCAGCCACTGATGCAACATCTTACTGGGGGGGGTGCTGAGCACTTGCGGGGGAGGGATGGAGGGAAGTGGACAAGCTCCTGGAAGAGAAGGGCCAGCAGAGCAGCGCACCCCAAAGGGGACGATGGGCGCCTGGCTGAGAGCGGCTGTCAGTGCACCGAAGAAAGGCCCTCGTTGGGCCAAGCAAAGCTTCGCAGGTAGTCCTTGACGTACGACCGTAAGTGCCCGGCAGGGATGCTTCACGGCTGGTACAGCACTTCCAGCTGTCACAAAATCTGCCTTCCCCCACAGCCACACAACTGCATTTCCCACGTTTGACAGCTGGCTCATATTTACGACTTGTTGCGGTGTGGTGTGGGCTTGTGCGATTTGCAATATTTTTTGCCAGTTTCCAGAGAACCATTTCAGTTTTAGAACTGTATGATTTGTCTAAGTGTTGCACGATTCGGACTTAAAACTATGTGATTCATTTAAAGACTGCCACCAAATAGTCATAAATCACATCTGGTTCCATGGGTGCCTTGACTTAACGACTGTCACGATTTAATGACTGAAGCATTGGCCCCCGGTGTGGCCATAACTTGAGAACTACCTGTAATAAAGTACAGCTCCGGTGGGGACTTTTTTTTCCTCCCTCACGGCCCACACTCTTCCTCCTCCTCAACTGTGGTGTGGAAATGACCGCAAGGAAGCCCGGAGGCGGCACCTGCTAATGGTTGGGTGGCAGGAGGGTTTGTGCTGGGCATCCTGGCAGCTTCTTCCAAGGTTGGCTGTAGAACGTCTCCCTCTGCCCCCCCCACCGTTGACCCCTCCCCCACCATTGCCCCCTTCGGCTTTGACGGAAGAAGAACAATGGGGGGGGGCTGACCAGCGAGAGTGGGAAGGGAGATCCAGGATCAGCAGCCCGGATGTGAGAGCTGGGCAGCTGGGCAGAGTTGTCCGCAGTTGGACGGGGGTCTAACGCGTCTAGTTGAATCGGATAAGCAGGAGCGTAGATCGGGTCCAAGGGATAACCTGGAAAGAAGCCAGAAAAAGCCTGGCCAGAATACCTGCAATAGGAGCCGTGTGGCGTGTGATGGATCCAGCCAAAAGATACACTTTCTGCTCGGGGGGGGGGGGTGTCGTGGTGGAAGTCTCGTTCATACGTTTTTTTAATGCTTTTTATATATATATATATATATATATATATATATATATATATATATATATATATATATATATATATATATATATATATATATATATATATATATATATATATATATATATATATATATATATATATATATATATATATATATATATATATATTTCTCAGGAGAATCTTGCTAGTACCAAATTGTGGATGACTTCTCTTAGTGGAAACTCTTCTTCTTGGGTCCCTTCTAGGATACTCTAGAATATTCCTATAATGCAACTTAGTGGGTTGACATCAAAATGAAGGGCAGGTGGTCCTCGCTTACTGTCAAGCACAAGCCCCAGACAGGACGCAGTGGGAGCCACTCGAGTTCAGATCTTTATTGCCTTACCCTTTGTGGACAGATCCTGGCTGTAACCTTCTGATCTAACAGATCTACCCTGGGAGATTCTAGGCTGGGGTTACCCTAAACCTCTTCTTCCCTCCCCGTCCAGGCCAGGACCGGGCAGCCTCTCGGCTTGGGCCCCTCTGTGGAAGGGGCTGCCTCCTCCCCACTCCTCCTCCAGCTGCACTTTCCATCACACTCTGTCCCTGAGTGGCCCCGGTCGTAAGGAGCGAGGTCGCAGGGCCGTGCCATCTTACGAAGGCATTTGCGGCGGTTCCAGGTGCTGCCGTTGGACAAATCTTGGCCCGGTCGCAGCACCCGGCAGCCGCGTGGTCCCCATTGGGGATCTCCCATGGCTTCCTCACTAGCTTTGCTCGTCAGAAGCCGACGGTGAAGGTCGCCAAGGGTGATCCGTGGGACTCTGCGATATCACAACTGCGAGGCAGAGGCCGGGTGCCCAGATCAGGATCCCCTGCCGCAGTGGCTCCAATTTGTTTCTCCTTTTAGGGAGCCACGGAAGCTGGTGCTGCATCGGGGCTCCACGGGGCTTGGCTTCAACATCGTGGGGGGAGAGGACGGGGAGGGGATTTTCGTCTCCTTCATCCTTGCTGGTGGGCCTGCAGACCTCAGCGGGGAGCTCAGGAAAGGAGACCGCATCATTTCGGTAAGACCCTGCCGAGGTGAGCAGCCGTTGGGTCTCCTTGGGCCACGTGGGGTCTTCTTGGCAAGAGCCCCCCCCCGGGCCGTGTGGGCCTCTGCCTGGCAAGGAGAGCAGCAGGGACAGGGGAGGGAGGGAGGCCTTTGTGATCCACCGGCAGGCAGCCCGGTCAGGTTCCAGGCTGGTCAGTTTGGTGTGTCCTGATGTGAGCGACGGTTCATTTGTGTTGCTTTTCAGGTAAATGGTGTGGACCTCAAAGCCGCAACCCACGAAGAGGCAGCTGCTGCCCTGAAAAACGCCGGTCAGTCGGTCACTATCGTAGCTCAGTATCGTCCCGAAGGCAAGTGAAGCCCCTTTTCTCTGGGGAAGCCCCTTCTTAGAATGGAAGCCGAGAGGCTGAGAGTGTCTGGGTTGCCTGCCGTGATGATGGCGATGCTGAAGATACGAATTACACCTTTGTTTCACCGATGACTTTGTCAAGGCACAGTACGGTGCTCCCCCCACGAGTACAAAGGGTAGGGAGTACACAATAGTAGAATAAGAGTTGGAAGGGGCCTCGGAGGTCTTCTAGTCCAACTCCCCTGCTCAGGCAGGAAACCCTATACCGTTCCGGACAGACGGCTGTCCCGTCTCCTCTTCAAAGCCTCCAGTGATGGAGCAGCCACAACTTCTGGAGGCAACTTCCGTTCCACTGGTTGATTGACCTCACTGTCAGGCAGTTTCTCCTTAGTACCAGGTTGCTTCTCTCCCTGGTCAGTTTCCATCCGTCGTTTCTTCTCTTGCCTTTTTGTTTAACACTTTATACAATTAAATTTTAAATGAATTGTGGCCACACAGAACCCCCAAGCAGCACAAATACTGTCCTGGTCCCTTTTCAAACCTGCACCTGAGCAGGTGGAAGGTGCCCTCCAGTCCCCCAGCATCGGTGCAGTTGATGCAAGACGCCAGGAAGAGGTCACACTGGGGGGGAGTGGGGGTGGGGAGGCTGCCCCCTCTGAAGCAGCGCCATCTGGGGGGACCTGAGGTGGTCCCCGCCTGCGTCCCCCCCCCCAGGGGCATTCTGCAATTGTGATGGCTCTGAGCCTCTTAGTCCTTTTGGCAGACCTGGCTCCCCCCTCCCCCCCACCTGTGGGCCCAGATGCGCCTCTGCGTTATCCCCAACCTCAAACGGACTTTCCTTACCTCTTGCCTTTTGCTTCCTTGTGTTGATTTCCTTCTCTTCCTTTTTTAAAAAAATGTAGACCCCTACCCAGGGTCACAAATTGAGATGGCCTAGTTTGTAACGTTTTAAAAACAAAATGCCTAATAACCTGTTATGGCTTCATTCTGGGATACTCTTCAGAATGGGAATCTGGCTCTGTGGGAAATGACTCTGCATTCCCTAGTCTAATCCTCAGTTAATGACCGTGAACGGAACCAGAATTTATGTCAGAGGTTGTTAAGACCTGATGTCATTTGACCACGTTTCTGAACGATGGCAGTCCGGACTGCCGTTGTTAAGTGAGAACCACAGGTCATTAAACCAGTTCCCGGAGGTGGGGCATATGAGGCAAGCCGGGAGCGCCGGGGGGACAGGTGGCTGCTGCGGGGTGGGGGAGGGTGCAAGGGACTGACCAGAGCAACTGGCCACCTTCCCTGCCAGCTTCCCCTGCTCGGTGGGAGAGGTGGCGGATGGCTGTCAGATGACCCTGGGACACTGCGGCTGTCGTAAGTGCGAACCAGTCATCAGATGCCCACATCACGATCACCTGAGCGCCGGGTAGCTGGGACAGGCAGAAATTGGAGGACCAGTTATAAGTATCACTTGTTCAGCACTGTTGTATCTTTGAATGCTAAACCAGTGGTCATTAAGCAAGGACCTTGGTCAAAATTCCTCAGCTGGTGGGGTCCACGGCGTACCCTTTCTGGTCGAGCAAGGGGGACAGGCCAGTCTCACGGGGTGAGGTGCTTCCTCGGATAGCCTGGGACCTCTCCCGTCGAGGGCTTCAAAGGTAACGACCCACCCCTTGGGCTGGGCCTTGGAGCAGACTGGCAGCCGGTGCAGTTTGCACAGTTGCGGTGCCCGTGGGCCATCCGGAGGGCCCCTAAAACTGACCCTGCCAGCATTAGCTTCCGACCACTCTTCAAGGGCAGCCCCACGGAGAGTGCATTGCAGTAGTCCAAACGCAAGATGACCGAACGCAGGGCCTCACAATCCAGCAGGAGGTGTGTGTGGGGGGGGGAGGCCCATGCTCTCTCCCAGCCCTGGACAAGACAGATTGTTTTGGCACTGGCTTTGTTGTTAATTGAATCTGTTAATCTCTTGTTTAATTGCTTTTATCAATTTATGATTTTTTCTACGGAGATTCTCAGTCATCCAGGTCATAGGCGGTAGGGAATGGCAGCAGGCGTACGAACGGGGCCATATCTATATCCGGGAGTGCGTCCCCGCTGTCTCCGTGCGGTGATGCGCTCCGACCCCCTGATTTCAGCCTATGGTTCCGGGAGCGAGGATGAGCAGCCTCCTGAGCTCAGGCTCGTGTATTTTAATGCCAGGTCCGTAGCCAATAAGGCTCCTCTTATACGTGATTTGATCGAGGAGGAGCATGCAGACCTGGCTTGCATCACGGAGACCTGGTTGGGCCCAGAGGGCGGTGTCCCTCTGGTTGATCTTTGTCCATTGGGTTTCCGGGTGCTGCACCAGCCTCGAGCTCAGGGTAGGGGTGGTGGAGTGGCGGTAGTTGTGAGGGAGACCTTATGTCCGCGGGAGGCCACCGTTGTCCAAATAGACAGGTGTGAGTCTCTCCTCCTGAGATGTGGCCCTAGAGCTCAGGTGGGCCTGCTGCTGGTGTACTTTTCGTCTAGTCGCGCGGCAGCAGCCCTGCCTGAGCTTCTCGATATCCTCTCAGGGTTGGTGATTGAGTTCCCCAAACTTATGGTTTTGGGTGAATTTAATCTACCATCCCTGGGGGGATCATCTGAGTTAGCTCGGGAGTTCATGGCTTCCATGACGGCCATGGACCTGACGCAAGTTATTTAGGGTCCAACTCATGGGGGGGGCCACACGCTCGATTTGGTTTTCCTATCTGGACGGTGGTTAGATGATCTTGGTGGAGGTTCTCCAATTGTTATGCCCCTGTCGTGGACCGATCATCACCTCCTGCGGTTGGTCTTCCGTTTTGCCACTCCCCGTCGTGGGGTGGTTGAACCAACGAGATGGTTCCGCCCTAGGCGCTTAATGGACCCTGAGCGGTTCCAGGCGGTGCTTGGATCCCCCCGGCGCAGATCCCAATGGGCACCATGGTTTTCCATGGAGCTCCGGGAGATGAAGCGTCGGAGACGGGGCCTAGAGAGCTGTTGGAGATCCAGCCGATCTGAATCTGACCGGTTGCGACTAAGGTCTTTCACGAGATCTTACCTCGCGGCGATGAGGACGGCAAGGTCTAATCACTTTGCCGCCCTCATCGCGTCCGCAGATAATCGCCCGGCCGCCCTGTTTAGGGTAACTCGCTCCCTCCTTAATCAGGAGGTGAGGGAGGAGCCCTTGCAGGGTCGTGCCGAGGAGTTTAGTCAACAGCTGTCGGACAAAATCGCTCGGATTCAGACCGGTTTGGACTCTGACTGGGCAGAGTCTGACGGTGAGGATGAGGGCAGTCTTGTTGATATTATCTGGGAGGAGTTTGATCCTGTGACTCCCAAAGATGTGGACAGGATCATGGGGAAGCTGAGCTCCACCACGTGTTTGTTGGACCCGTGCCCCTCCTGGCTGGTTTATGCAGCCCGGGATGGGACACAAGGCTGGCTCCAGGCAGTGATAACTGCTTCTTTGAGGGAGGGTAGTTTTCCCACCGCCTTGAAGGAGGCGGTGGTGAGACCCCTCCTCAAGAAGCCTGCCCTGGACCCAGCTGTATTAAATAACTTTCGTCCGGTCTCCAACCTTCGCTTTCTTGCGAAGGTTGTTGAGAGCGTGGTGGCGCATCAGCTCCCTTTGTTCTTGGAGGAAGCTGATTATCTAGACCCGTACCAATCGGGTTTCAGGCCCGGGTACACCACAGAGACGGCATTGGTCACGCTGGTGAATGATCTCTGGCGGGCTTGGGACGGGTTGTTCCTCTGTCCTAGTCCTGTTAGACCTCTCAGCGGCTTTTGATACCATCGACCATGGTATCTTGCTGCGGCGCCTCAGGGGGTTGGGAGTGGGAGGCACAAGTTCTTCAGTGGTTCTCCTCCTACCTTCTGGGGCGTTCGAAGTCGGTGTTGGCAGGAGGGCAGAGGTCAACCTTGAGGCCCCTTGTTTGTGGAGTTCCTCAGGGATCGGTCCTCTCGCCTCTCCTGTTCAACATCTACATGAAGCCTCTGGGTGAGATCATTCGTGGTTTTGGAGTTGGTTATCATCAGTACGCTGATGATACTCAGCTTTTTATTTCAACCCCAAACCACCCCAGTGATGCCCTCGACATGATGTCCCGTTGCCTGGAGGCGGTCCGGGTCTGGATGGGGAGGAACAGGCTTCAGCTCAACCCTGACAAGACTGAGTGGCTGTGCGTGTTGGCATCTCGGGAAACGCAGAATATTCCATCTCTTAATATGGGGGGTGAGCTATTACCCCCCGCAGATCGGGCTCGCAACTTGGGGGTCCTTCTAGATTCACAGCTCTCCTTAGAAGATCATATAGGAGCTGTGACTAGGGGGGCCTTCGCCCAGGTTCGCCTGGTGCGCCAGTTGCGGCCCTATCTAGACCGGGATGCCTTGCGTACAGTCACTCATGCGCTCGTGACCTCTCGTTTGGACTACTGCAACGCTCTCTACATGGGGCTGCCCTTGAGGACCACTCGGAGGCTTCAACTGGTGCAGAATGCAGCCGCGCAAGTGGTGTTGGGAGTCTCCCAATACTCCCATGTTACACCTCTGCTCCGCGAGCTGCATTGGCTGCCAGTTGCCCTCCGGGTGAGATTCAAGGTGCTGGTAATGACCCATAAAGCCCTACATGGCATGGGTCCGGATTACCTACGGCAGCACCTGCTGCCGGCATCAACCTCCCTCCGTCCACTGCGCTCTCACAGAGAGGGTCTCCTCAGGGTGCCTCCGATCAGAGAATGTCGACTGGTGGCCCCCAGGGGGAGAGCGTTCTCTGTGGGTGCGCCAGACCTATGGAACCGCTGGCCGGTTGAGCTCCGGACGTCCCCCGACCTTCGCTCCTTCCGGCGTGATTTAAAAACTTATCTATTTGAACAATCTGGCCTGGTCTGATGGGTTTAGGGTTGGATCTAATTTTAACATAGTTTTAATTATTGTATTATATTGGGCATAATTATTTAATTCTTTTTAACCTCTTTTTTAACTTTTGTATTTATATTCTGATATTTATTGCCCTGTACACCGCCCTGAGTCCTTCGGGAGAAGGGCGGTATAAAAATTTAATAAATAATAATAATAATAATAGTTATTCCGAAGATGCTTTTTCAGGAGGCAACTGGACTTCCTTGTTTTTCTTTGAAGACGTTTCACTTCTCCTCCAGGAAGCTTCTTCTTCAGCCCCACCCTCCAGTCAGAGCTGAAGAAGCTTCTTGGAGGAGAAGCCAAACGTCTTCAAAGAAACACAAGAAAGTCCACTTGCCTCCTGAAAAAGCATCTTTGCGATAATTTATGATTTTGTTTTCAAATTTTCTTAATTGAATGCTCACCAGAGTAGGAGTAGACATAGATCAAACAGATCCAATTTCTAGAGCAAATTTGTGTAGCCTTGCAGTGTCCCTCTGTGTGTGTCTGTGTGTGTGTGTTTGCATGAGCAAGAGAGAGTGCAAATGAGTTGTTCCACATTGTTTTTGAAATATTAGGAGGTTGAAAGGATAATGTGTTTCAAAGGAGCACCGGGGGTTAATGGCAGAGTTGTTCCAAAAGTCTAAGATTTGGGGCGCTCCGGAACCTGATACTCTGCAGTGACAGCATTTGTGGAGCTGACCCGCCATTTCCCCTTTCCTCAGAATACGGCCGTTTTGAAGCCAAAATACACGACTTGAGAGAGCAGATGATGAGCAGCAGTGTCAGCTCGGGGTCTGGCTCTCTGCGGACCAGCCAGAAGCGCTCCCTCTACGTCAGGTGAGGCTGCTGTGGGGCCTGGCTTCGTTGCTGGTGCCCAAGATGGGAAGACTGGAGACTTGCTGTCAGTTCTCCCGTTTCGGGGGTTCAGCGATGGCTTTATGAGAAGGGGACCTAGTGCTGCACTTAACTGGTTTTCTCCTGGGGACGCAAAGGCCCTTCTCTGATCCTGTCCTCGCCCCCCAGGATTGCTGGCTTCTTCCTCCAGATTCTGTTCCCTAGTCACACGTTCCGCTTTCCTCCCCTTTGTCTGCAGGGCCCTCTTTGACTACGACAAAACGAAAGACAGTGGTCTCCCCAGCCAAGGACTGAACTTCCGCTTTGGCAACATTCTCCACGTCATTAACGCGTCGGACGATGAATGGTGGCAGGCACGGCTGGTGATGCCAGGCGGGGAGAGTGACCAGGTTGGCGTCATTCCCAGCAAACGCAGGTAGCCGCCTTGCACCTGGGCGTGAGCCTGTGTGTGCCTGCCAGGGGAGGGGTTGTGGGGGTGGGGAGGCCATTTGAGACTGACCGAGAGCCAAGCTGGCAGACTCTGGGACATCCCAGCAGGGCTTGGAATGGGCTGGACTAAAAGACGGCCCCGAGGCACCGATCCTAGCAGAGAAGAACAGGCACTGAGCGCCAGGTCCATAGAAGGGTGTGGGGTGGCTCTGCCAGTTCAGAGAGGGCCCACGGTGCAGACTGTCGAGAGGGGCCTCGGAGACATCCCCACACCAGCCCCTGGAGGCAGCGTGCAAGAGGCAGGCAGGGGCAGCATATGCCGAGTGGTGTGCCAGCGGGGCGTACAGAACACGGGCCCTCCCGAGTCCAGGTGGGAGATTCCACAGAAGACCGTGGAAATAAGGGCAGGGGTCCCGTGGGACCTCCAGAGGCAGACGGACAGGCAGCTGCCAGCCAATCAACCAGACGTGGTGGCAGTAGAGAAAGACCAGAAGGCAGCTGGTGATGGTGGTGGCAGAGGTGGCGTTGCCAAGTGACAGCAGCATCAGGAAGGAGGAGGATGAGAAGCTGGAGAAGGACCAAGGCCTGAAGGAGGAGGAGATGGAGAGTATGTTGTTGTTGTTGAATTTTTTATGCCACCCATCTCCCCTGTTAAGTGACTCTGGGCACTTTACAGGTCATAAGCCAAGGTCATAAGCATGTGGAAAGTCAAGGCCAGAGCGGTCCCAATGGAGCCCTTGGGGCTGGGACTCCCTAAGATGGGCAGGGGGCTCCAGCAGATCCCAGGAAGGATGTTGGGGAATGTCTGGATGCAGAAGAGAGCAGGGCTAGGAACAGCGGAGGCCTCTGGCGGAGGAACCGGGAGTGAGGCAGAGAGATGAGAAAGGATTTTTTAAAAACCAACACTTTAATGAAATCTTCCATTGGTTACGGTGGGAGCCAGGACTTGACTGAAGGTTCCTCGGATGCCTGGGAGAGGGAGGGCTTAAGTCAGCCACTGCCCAGAACCACAGCCGCATTGTGACTGTTCGCTTCAGAGGCCCAAAGGTTGTGGCTGGCAACCTCGGCCTCAGGCAGTTCACTAGGAAGCTTGGAGGGAGAGAAGCCAGGATTGATGTGATTTGTTTCGCTTGGAGGAGCCCAGAAGTAGCAGGGTTCCCTTCCCCCCCCCCCAGGCTACAAGGAGGGCCGCAGTCTGCAGGTGGAGAGGTGGGCCTTGCAGAAGGCTTGGGGCTTCTCTTCCGTCTACCTACAAGGTATATGGCTGCCCTGCTTGTTCTCTGAGGGTCCCCGAGGGCTTTGGGTGGCTAACAGCCTAGCAACCAACGCCAACCCCTTGCCGGAGCCCATTCGAAATGTCTCTCTGCCAAGCTGTGCAGGCCTGGCTCATGTACCATCCCTGTCCCAGCACCTGGGAAAGAGTCGTGGTTTTTAGGGCCTCCTCAAGGGATGAGCAGGGCTGGTGGGCCTCTGACTCTCGGGGTGAGTCCCCTTTTGGAGGGCAGCACCAGCAGGGACCTCTTCCGGCCTAGAGGAGCACGTTCGCTCTGCTGAAGCTGCCAGCACCAGCACACACAGTCGGGGAGAGGAATTTCCCCAAACCCTTGTAGCCATGCTAGAGTTTCAGCCCCTGAAATGTGCCCAGGAGCCTCCTGGGAGCCGGTGCCCAGAGCAGAGGTGTTACGTGGCTCTTCTTGACCGTGCCCGGGAGCACCTGTGCCGCCATATTTTGGGCCTGCTGCAATTTCAGAATGCCTTCGAGGACAGCCTTATGCAGAGTGCATTGCAAAACTAAGGTGTGTGTGAGTCTGAGCAGGGTCTCTAGGTCTAACAATGTGGGCAGTTGACGCACAAGTTGGATTTTGTGCCAAGGTCCTCTTAGCCACAGGTACCGCCTGCTCTTTCAGCAGAGCTATGGGTTCAAAATGGCCTCCGAATTGCCTAATGGTCCAGGTTCAGGGAGGCAGAAAACGCTTCGTACTCCGTCTGGGTTGAAATGAGGACGGCTGCTCCTCATCCAGACGCCAGAGAACCTGAGGGGCCAAACTCGATGGGCCCAGGGTGGAAATGTAGAATTGAGTATCATCAGCATCTGACGGTACTTCACCGCATGTGGACAGATGATCTCGCCCAGGGGTTTCCTATAGATGTTGAATGCAGTGGGGAGAGCAGGGCCTGGAGGCACCTCACCAAGTAGGGGTCTCCCCAATACAAATTTGAATCAGTCTCTGAAGAACCCTCACAGGATTTGGGGGAGGTCTCTTCCCCAACACCCAAGTCTTGTCTGAAAGGTTACCAGCGTCAGGGGTGTCAGAAATGGCTGAGAGGCCGAGGAGGGCCAGGTGGACGTGCCACCCAATTTTGGACCTGCTAAAAGTCATCAGTGTGACCAGAGTTGTCCCAATGCTGTAAGCAGGTCTGAATCCTGATTGAAAAGGATTAGTTAAGTGTAATGTTTTTACAAACCCGAAATGTCCTGCTGATTTTGTATCATGGCACAGTTGCAAGAAATTGGTCCTCTGGGTGGCAGCTATGTATAGCTTCTCACCCACCCAAGGTAACCCATCTTTAATAGTGCATACATGCCTATTTTTCTGGAACCATTCGTCCCCTTCCAAGGACTTTCGGAATTCTATTCCGGTTTGGCTATCCACTTCCGGCTTCATTTTTACCTGTGCCCTGGTGGTGACTGGTGCTGCCAGTTGTTGTTCTGGTACGAGTGGTTTAAAGTCAGTTACCCGTGTGCTATTATATTGGGGCATGCGAGGTAATGCGTCTGCCAGGAAGTTCTTCCCCCCTGGCAAGTGTTTGAGAGTGAAATTGAATCGGTGAAAGTGTTGGGACCAGCGGGCTTGCTTAGGAGTGGGTTTCCTGGGTGTTTTTAGTGCTTCTAAATTTTTGTGGTCAGTCCAGACCTGGAAAGGTATTTTATTTCCTTCCAAAAATTGACGCCAAGTTAATAATGACCACCTTAATGAGAATGCTTCCTTCTCCCATATTGGCCATCGTTGTTCAGTTTCTGTAAGTTTCCTGGATGTATATGCGCAAGGTTGCAACGCCCCCTCATCATTTTCCTGTAGTAATACTGCTCCGACTGCTGCGTTGCTCGCATCTGCCTGTATTACAAAAGGTTTGTTGGGATCTGGGTGTTTAAGTACAGGTTCCGCAGAAAAGAGTCTCTTTAGCCTCGCAAATGCTGCTTGACATTCCATTGACCATTTTAGAGGCTGGCTGGGTTTCACGGGTGACCCCCCCTTCGTTTTCAACAAATTTGTGAGGGGCATGGCTATTTGGCCAAATGCGGGGATGAATTGGCAGTAGAAGTTTGCAAACCCCAGGAAACTTTGCAATTGCTTCCATGTGCGGGGGGGTGCCCACTCTAGTACTGCCCTGACCTTCTCAGGGTCCATTTTGATGCCCTCTGGAGATATGCGATATCCCAGGTAGTCGATTTTTTCCTGATGGAATTCACACTTTGATAATTTAGCATATAAATGGGCAGCTCGCAACTTCTTCAAGACTGCTCTGACTAGTTTGATATGTTCCTCTTTGGTTTCTGTGAAGATAAGGATGTCATCGAGGTAAACCAGGACCCCCTTATATAGGTGCTCTCTCAGCACGTCATTAATTAATTGCATAAAGACTGCGGGGGCCCCTTGCAGTCCGAATGGCAATACTTTGAATTGATAGCACCCCATTGGGCAGTTGAATGCAGTCTTCCATTCGTCTCCTTCCTTAATCCTAATACGGTAGTATGCTTCCCTCAGGTCTAGTTTGGTAAAAATCTTTCCTTTCGATAGGTGGGATAGCATATCCTTCATTAGGGGAAGGGGGTACAGATTACATTCACTAATTGTATTCAGGTTCTGGTAATCCATGCACAAGCAGAAAGAACCATCTTCTCCCTAAACAGAACCGGGGCGGCCACTTTGGGTTTGGCAGGCTCAATAAATCCTCTTTCTAAGTTTTTCTTTTTTTTTTTTTTTTTTTTTTTTTATTGAAAAGTTTTAAAAATACAGTTTTCCTTTAAAAAACCCCCTTCCCCCTCCCTACCTCCCCTCCCTACCTCCCCCCTTCCCCCCCCTCCCCCCCTCCCTCCTCCCCCCCCACCTCCCCCTAACCCCCCTCCCCCCCCCGGACTTCCCAGAGCTAAATACAAGGTATATATATATAAAAAGGCAATCATAAACAACCATATACTAACAACTATAAATTCTAAAATCCATCACTCTCTAACTTATATAGGATCAAACAAAACTTAGCATTATTAAATATATATAGAAGACAAAATAAAAAAAGAAAAAAGAAAACGAAAGAAGACTTATTCAAATGCTAGATAAAACTTCTTGACCCTATACTTATTCTGGATAAACTCAATCCATTTTCTCCATTCCATAATATAATGTTCTTGCGAGTAATCTTTCAAATAGGCCGAAATCTTCGCCATCTCTGCCAAGTCGGAAACCTTTAAAATCCACTCTTGTATAGTCGGCAGTTCCTCTTTCTTCCAATATTGACCTATCAAAAGTCTTGCTGCCGTAACTAAATTCAGCATCAACTTAGAGTCCACAACTGTAGCGTCAACAATTATTCCCAACAAAAAAAATTGCGGACAAAACTTTATCCTCCGTTTAAAAATCTTCTGCATATTCCACCAGACTTTTATCCAAAAAGCCTTGACCTTTTTACATGTCCACCATATGTGAAAATATGTTGCCTCTTCATCACCACACCTCCAACATTTAGGCTGATAATTCGGATACATACTTGCAAGCTTTTTAGGATCTAGATGCCATCTATAAAACATTTTGTAAAAGTTCTCTCTTAAACTTTGAGCTTGAGTGAATTTTACATTCCTCACCCAGATCTTTTCCCACGTGTCCATTGTAATAACTTCCTGAATGTTTTGGGCCCATTTTATCATACAATCCTTAACAAGCTCTGTTTCTGAATCGATCTCTATCAATGCAAGATATATCCGTTTAATATGTGCTGGTCCTTTCTAAGTTTTTCTTTATGAATCTTTCCATTTCTGCCATTTCTCTTGGGCTCATGGCATACATCCTGGGTTTTGGGAGTTTTCCCCCAGGTTTGAATTCTATGGTGCAGTCTGTGGGGCGGTGGGGGGGAAGCTCATGTGCTCTTTCCTCACTGAAAACCTCAGCCAGGTCCCTGTATTCCTCCGGTATCTCTGGTAACCCCTTCTCTTTCCCCACTGCTGCTGTCTCCTCCCTCTGGGTTGGGGGGGGGTGTTTGGGGGTTTTATGTTTTCCTGTTCCCCTTTTGGGAAGTTGAGTTCTGCTGTCCTCCAGTTTATCCCGGGGTTCCATTTCTTCAGCCATTCCAGTCCTAAAATCATTGGGCATTCCATGCCTGGGGCCACTATAAACGTTATGTCCTCATGGGGCCCCAGGGACATGTGGATTGGTAGAGTGGCTAGGGTAGCTGGTTCCCCCCCCCCTGCTATAGACCCATCTAATTGACTGAAGGAGATTGGTTGTTTTAGCCTCCTCACTGGGATGCTCAGTTCCTCCACCAGCGTTGGGCTGATGAGGCAGTGGATGCAGCCAGAGTCTATCAGAGCTTTTATTTCATTGGCTTTTGGTGCAGAGGAAGCTAATATAGTCACTGTCTTAAGTATGGGTGGAAGAGGTCCACTTACCAAAGGTTCTCCCTCTGAGCTGTCTTCCGAGGTGTCCACCGCCCCTGCGGTGTAGGCCGGAGTCCAATCCCAGGTTTTGGCAGGAATTGTGGACTCTACAGCCTCTGTCCCCTTCATGGAAGATTCTTTTGGGTTGCCTTGAGACTTCCCCAGCTTTTTGGAAGATGGTGCCTCTGTTTTGCGTGGAGGGGCTTTCGAACGACATTCTGCAGCACGGTGGCCCTCTCTCCCGCAATTGAAACATCCCTTTGATTTTTTAGCCGTGGCCGGTGGGTTTTCCCCCTCACGTGTTTGCTCGAGTGGCAGGCGGCCCCATGGTTTTCCTCTGCGTTGTCTCTTCAATAGGTCTATTTCCACTTCCTCTGGCAGGACATACCAGTCGTCGAGATGGTAGGGGTCTCCCTGAGGCAGGCAAGCGTCATACAGGTCGTAGTTTAGACCGTCTTTGAAATGGCTGAGGAGGATGTCTTCTGGCCAGTTCAGCTTGCTGGCGATGGCTCGGAATTCTTGGGTATATTCGGCCACTGTTCTCCCGCCCTGCCTCACCGTTTTGATTCTCTCCTGGGCTTTCCGGTCAGCCAAAGGGTCCTCGAATCGTCGCCTCAAGGATGACATGAATCGGTTGAAGTCATTGAGTTCTGGGGCGTTGGAGTCATGCAGGTTCACCACCCAGTCTGCAGCCGTCCCATCCAGGGCAGATTGCACAATTCGGATGCGTGTTTTGTCACTGGGGATGTCCCGTCCGTACTCTTCCATGTAGCTGAGGACTTGGGTTAGGAAAAATCCCAGTCGTGATGGCTCCCCCTTGAACTTTGCTTCCAGGGGTGGGAATCTTTGGCTGGAGCGTTGTCTGCGCCATGGCTGGTATCGCTCCTCATCTCGATCCCCGTCTGTGGGTCTGGGTGGGTGGGTACCGCTGAGTCAGCGGCTCCTGTTCCATTGGACGGCCCTGGGGTTTTAGGTGTTGGATCCCTTCCGTTACCCCTCCAGTTGCGACCCCAGGTGTTGTGTCGGTTGCGGTTTTCAGCTCTCTCCTCCCTTAGTGAGCTCAGGGTTGCTTTCATCAGATCAATGGCCTTTTCCAGAATCCGCTCTTCCTCGCTGGCGTGCAGGGAGTTCTCCATCTCTTGTTTCCATTCCGGTTGGTGGTCGCTCCGTCTCAGGGTCACTTCTCCCGAAGCCTTTTCCCACTCACTTTTCCTTCCAATGCCCATCGACCACCGGGGTTTTCGTTCGTGCTGCTCCGCCGTTTCCTCCCAGGAGGAATATGACGCTTCAGCTTCCCAATGTTTCTGGGAATTCGGCTGGGAGGAAGGCTCCTTCGTGGGGTTTCCCTCCCTTCTTGCTTCATCGTCAGACATCATATTTATTTGCAAAGTCCCCCGGTAAGGTTCCTCTTCCCAGGTTGACTTTCAGTGCAAGTCCTGTCTAATGTCAGGACCCACCCCAAACCACATCTTAGGAAGACAAAATTCTTGGAGTCAAATCTATTCCAAAAAGAATCTTTACTATGACATGCTTGGTTGTAGGAACGAGACAGGACTTAATATTATCCCACGAAGTAAACCCTTATAAAGAGTTCTCGGTTTAACCCCCCTTAACCCCATTTGGTCAGTCCCCCATCCTTTATCTCGTATCATCCATCTCGTGGGAAAAAGGAACTTAGGACCTTTCATGTTTATTGCTCTCTTCCATGACAAAAACCAGATACTAGCCCTCCCTTTTGTTTCCCCAGTTCAAAAGGCTTCTCCTTTCCTTTGAAATGCCTATTGCCGGTTCAATACACATCCATTCTCTTCTCTTCGGGAGATGGCAGAATCCATGGAATAATGTTTGAAACATTCCATTTATGAATATGATATAAATGGATTCTGACATCCAGTTTCCTCCGGGATTCAAGGCAGCTGAAGACTGACAGCCTTCTTGGCCAGCTTCCCTAAAAAAGGGAAGTTTGGAGACAAATGCAAATTGTACAGTTGTGATGGATCCAGCAATGGCTTCTTGCAGGCTCTTTCCCTCAAAGACACAATCACCATGGCACGGCTCCAGCCCCCCCCCCCCCCGGTAACCCCTGTGGGGCTTGGACCAGCCAGAAGGGGCGCTGGTGGCCAAGCTTTGGCTCCCAGGGACCCTTTGAGGCGAACGGATTGGACTCTCTACCACTAACCAAGCAAAGCCATGTTTCCGTGGGGTGTAAAGCTGAGGGGCCTCCCCTTCTGACCGGGCCCTGGGAGGCCTTAAAGGCCTGCCTGTCCTCCCTGGCCTTGATCTGGCAGGGATTGAGCCCCTCGTTGGATGGGCTTGGCTGGGTTTCCCCTTTGCCTCACCATCTATTGTGTGTTGTGTTTCTTGCCTTCTGCTGCTGCTTTGGGAGCAGCCCAGAGTCAGATGAAATGCGTACATTTTGCCACTCCTGGTGCACTAGGGGATGCTTTCAACAGGTGGATTTGTGAACAGCTCCTTGATTCTCCCCATTATTTTGTGGCCCGTTAGGCAAGTGCTGAGCGGGGAGAGCAACCCCCCTCAGCAGTCTCTCTCTGCCCAACTCCAGTGGCCTTTGCTGACCCCCATCCTATCAGCCGACCTGGTGGAGAGAGAGAGAGAGACGCACAGCGGTTCTGGGAAGGAAAGGTTCAGAGCCGCAGACCCTCGTACGTTTTTCTCCTGCGTTTTCCTTGCAGAGTGGAGAAGAAAGAACGCGCTCGGTTGAAGACGGTGAAGTTTAATTCTAAAGCAAGAGGCGACAAAGGGGTGAGTTTGGATTAATGGTTGCCATTTTAGTGCCTGGCCACTGCAGAGTCACTGCTGGGGCAACCGGGAGAGAGAGAAGGGAGGAAAGACAGAAGTCTTCGCTTAGGCTGATTGATGCAAATTTGGATATTCTGAGTAGTTTTTCCAACACTAAAAACCAAAAGGACATTTGAAGGAAGAAAAAGACCCCAGATAATCAGAGGTTGGTGAAGGATGGAAGCATTGAGGAATTTCTAAATATTCCTTCTTGTTAAATTCGAGAGGTACATTGTCTACCCTAACCCTAAAGCCCAGCCTTTAGCCTCCTCACAGCAGCGTAAAGAGGAGGCCGTTCTGAGGTTTGGGCAAGAGTCCCGGATGCTAAAGCTCCTGCGCTGGAGAAGAGTCCCAGGGCAGGTCCTCATAGGCACTTCTGAAACCAGGTGGCCTCAAAAAGCACTTGCAGGTTTTTGTGAGGGCAGCAGCAGGTAGGCGTTGCAAACACAGAAGCAAGAGTTCTCCTAAGGGGAAGAAGAATGGGACGTAAGGGTGTGGAAAGGGATCTTACCTCGTCTGATCCTCTTCCGGAGCAGAACTCCACTGCTACAGCATCCGGGAGAGATGGCTGCCCAATCTTTGCTTATACAAATCTGGCGAAGGAAAGTCTCCACCTCCTGAGTAAACACTGTTGAAGCAGCCCTTATGGTTAGGAAATGTTTCCTGCTCTCCAAAGACAACTAATTGGAAGGGAGGCTCAGCCCATCTCACTGTACACATGTTGTACTTCGATAATAAAGGTTCGTTCATTCCTTAAACCCAGAGTTTTCTTGCCCTATCGTTAGAATAGTTGGACAATTCTGTCACTTATACTACATAACTACCTTCGGTTATTTAGAACCATGGGGCTGGAAGGGACCTTGGAGGTATCTAGAATAGAAAAGAGCTGGAAGGGACTTTGGAGGACATCTAGTCCAACCCTCTGCTCAAGGCAGGAGACCTTATTCCATTCTGGACAAATGGATATCCAGTCTCTTCTTTAAAGCCTCAGTGATGGAGCCCCCACAACTCCAGGAGTTCAAGCTGCTGCATAGATTCATTATTCCCACGGGCAGGAAATTTCTCCTTAGTTCCAGGTTGGTTCTCCTCTCCGCCTGGTGAGCTTCCCCCCTTTGCTGTTGTATTCGTTGGCACTTCTCTATACTCTTTCTGAGTTGTGACCCTTCTGGGTTGCCATAATGAGGCACGGAAGACCAAATAAAACCCTTACGGCATCTTGGAAATCATATCTAGATTATGTAGAATCTAGGAATCCAGGCCTCTGTCTCTGTGCCTGTAGGTCAGCCCCCTTCCCCCCCCCCCAGGGTTCAGGCTCCCCTAATTCTCCTCTCGCCCTTTTGTGTCCATCACTTCTCCAGCCAGGCATGCAGCTGGCTCCGTGTTTCTATCCTGATATATCCCGGTCCGGCCATTGCCAGTTACCAGGACAGTGCTCATCCGTCTCCTATTATAAAGTACTGGGAAATATATTTTTTGTGCATTTTTTGGTCAGGTGATTCGTGGTTTCATTTTGGAGCACTGAGGATCGAGGAAGGCAAAGCGGGTAGCTGACTGTACCCAAAGCATCAGCCGAGGCTCAGCTGCAGGGATCCCTGGGCCTCTTGGGCCTGGCGTGGTTCGGCCACTTGGGAAGAGCGAATGTGCTGGCCTGGCCCTCTTGGTCGCCCCCCCCCAAGTGGGGAACGTGGCTTGGCTGACCTGTGACGGTGCAGCCAGAGGGACGAAGAAGAAGAGCACGTGGATCTGTAACTGCTCTCTACAAGTTCTCTCACAGTCCTTATCCACTCTTCCATTTGGTCCTTCCTGCCTTCCTCACTGAAGACTTGGGGTGAAAAAATAAACACCAGAAGTGAAGTGTGACGGGCTTGATCGCCCACACTAGGAGGCGTGTGTGGCTGCAGTCGAAAGCCCTTTGGAGGCCAGCATCCCTGGGCATTGGGGGGCTAGCAAGAGCTGTCTGGCTTGCTTGCCCCCCCCCCTGAGATTTGCTGATGGATCCAGCAGCCACACCCGGCAATTCCTTGCCCAGGCACCCACACTTGGAGAAATCCTCAGGGCTTGGCCAAGCAGTTGTCAAATCGGGGTGGTGGGTGGTGGCATAATTGCAGGACAGTTTATTTGTATTGATTGCAGGGCAGTTTATTGATTGCAGGACAGTTTATTTTTATTGATTGGTTGGTTTGATCTATGTAGCTGCCCATCTCAAGAAGGGCAGGGTGCATCAATTATGCTGCAGTAATCTCCCCCCTGCCCCCCCTCCTGAGGCAGCCCTCCGTTTGGCAAACCGGTTGTTTACGGGACCCCTCGGAGTCCGGAGTTACGTTTTCTTTTAGGGAAGCATGAACCGCTCTCTGGTTGCTGTGCAGCCTCCTTGCAGCTGAGCTGCCCGCGGCTCTTGTACCTTAACCCTGCACCAGACCCATGCATGGAAACCGGAGGAGGAGACCCTCAAGTACGCTTGCCATTGAGAGACCGCTGCCTGCCTGCCTTCCATGCCTCGCTTTGATGTGGGCTTTCCCGTAGGGAGCCTGTCTCTTCTCCCCCCCCCCGCCTGGCATCTTCCTGGAAACGCTGAGCATGCTTGCCGTTGCTGATTGCCGCTTAGTACCCCCTTGCCCTCTTTGATCAGGAGCACATGACGGGCTGATCTTTGGGAGAACTAACCAGGCGCAGCAGAGAGACGGAAACGTCGTGCCAAATCGACTGACCCCTTGGTGGCGGCGGTGGCGGGGAGTTCCCTCTTCTGCAGTGTGATCAGAATGCCCCGGTTAGGGCTCACCCCGGCTGGGTGCTGAAGGGGCTGGCTTCTTTGCTCACTCAGTGTCCGCTTCTGCTCCGTCACCTGCTGGGACAGACGGGGCTGGCCGGCTGTGGCCTTTCCTTCCTGCTGCCTGTCCCTGCCCTCCCCTTGCTAATAACGGTGCTCCAGAAAGGGGCCAGCAGAGCTTCTAGCCCACATGCCTAACACTCCTGCGAGCTCTCCCGCCCAGTGAAAGCCTCGCGGCTGACGGCTTTCACGAGTCCACAGGCAAAGAGATTTCTAGGCACATTTTATTTCATTTTATTTTGCTATCGGAGCCGACTTCTAATCGTTCTCCATGCAGCGAAGGAGCCCAGTCCGTTTCTGCAAGTGGGGGAGGCAGGACGGGAGTTTTCGTTCCACCCCGTCCTCTATTCTATCCGGGGGGAAAAAATCCATGAAAAGTTGCCCGAACCCCTGGCACAAACCCTCCTGCACCTGGTAGGGTGTGTGTGTCCCTCCCCCTCCCTCCCTCCCTCCCTCCCTCCCGGCTTTATGCTGGAGCTGTGCCGTAACAGGTTGGGAGGGCTCAGCCCCCCCCCGGATACCAATTCACCGATTTATGAATTTGCACAATTAATTAAACTATTGCCTAAGAGTTAACACCCCCCATACCCAAATGGAAGGTCAAGGTTAACCAGCTGAGCGTATTTTAGCTGAGCCAAGTCTGCCATGTTGGTGAAGCTGTGGGGCCCAACAGGCTTTCAGCAGCATTCCTGCTTAGTGTTTCCAGCCCTTCCCATAACCCTGACCCTGACCCACAGTTGATGACTTTGGTCCCCAGTGAGCCTCAGGGAAAGGTCCGCTGGCTTGCGCCCCCCCATGCCCGCCCAGAGTGTTGGGGGTCTGATGCGGACTTTCAGTCGCTGGGACCCCAAGAGTTGCAGCTCGCCCTGGGCTCCTCGGTGCCAGCAACCTTGCCCAGCCACTCCCGAGGATCCCTGGGGCTGGAGTCAGTTAGGCCGGGGGTCTGGAAACCCACAAGCTCCTCAGACTAAAAGGCAGGCCTGGTTTCCTCCCGCTTCCTTTCGGCCAGGGGACCAGAAGGCCCAATGCAGAGACAGACATCCAGCGACTCGCTCTTGGAAGAGAGGGCATCGTAGGGGCTGGCCTTATTTCTGGGCACAAGAGCCCAGAAGGCAGAGCCCCTCGACCATTTCCCCCCCCCCCGTCTGAAGACAGCCCCGGTTCTCCCCCCCCCCATCCTCCTCCTCCCGTCTTGGGCGGAAGCGGTCTGCATGCTGGAGGGTAGAAGTCGGTCTCCCAGAGCGGCTGCTGCTGCTGGCCCTGGGCCTTTCCGACCTGCCGGGCCTCCGACACCCACCCTCTATTTGCCCCTCTTTCCTTCTCTTCTTCAGCAGTCATTCAATGACAAGCGTAAAAAGAACCTCTTTTCCCGAAAATTCCCCTTCTACAAGAACAAGGACCCGAGCGAGGCAGAGGCCAGTGATGTTGACCGTAAGTATGGGGGGTGCGGTGTGGCCTGGAAAAGGGTCCCAAGAGCATCCGTGGGGAGCCAAGCCGTGGGTCGAGCGGAGGGGGGCAGCTGGCAGGCAACAACTCTCCTTTCACGGCCGATTGGGGGGGGTTCCTCTCACCCCACTTTGAGACGGGGCTTCAGGGGAATTGTGCTTTTGAATGGGGGGCTGGCGGGCTGGCTCCCCACGGATGCTGCTGGGACCGTCCTGGAGCAGCCTCCGGAGGATGCCCTACTGACCGGATGTTTTCTCTGTGATTGCCTCCTCCTTGCTTGCCCTCGGGGAACTACTCCACAGGAGATCCCTGGAGACATGGGATCAAAAGGCCTGAGTAAGTGACCCCCCCCTCCCTCCCCCCCTTCCCTGCTGCAGGCTGCCTTGTTGGGGAGCTTCCCGGCCCCTCATTCCTTTGATCCGGGGCAGAGAGGACCAGAGGGAGGAGCCTTTGCGGAGGCTCAGAAATGGGGAGCCGGTGCGTTTTTAGGGGTTTCTTTCCTGGCAAACCTAAAAGTGGCATTGAAGAAGGCGGCACTGTTGGTAGAGAAATGACACCGGTTGGATAAAGACTGCCGGGCCAAGCCTCTCCACAGCCATGAGCGGGCCTCTCTCCAGGCCTTCCTGCCCCACACGCTCTTCCCCAGACCTGGTTGCTGTTGCTGGGCAGGGGGCTTTCCCGCCGCAGCCCCTCCCTCCCTTCTCATAGGGCAGCTTAGCCCCTGGGTTAAATCGGGAGCAGATTTTCTCTCAGATACGCCCAGGTCTGCTGCAACCTGGCGATGGTCTTCCCTCAACTATGAGGTTGACCTGTGCCACCACCCTCGCCACGCTCCCCCTCCCCTCAGAGCAGCCCCTCTCCCTGGAGGGGTCCCGAGGCTGCTCGGCCCGCGGAGCCACCGGGGGCCACTTTCCGGGGCTTTGGCCCTTGGCGGGGACCCTGCCCTCTGGTTAGCCTGCCTTGCCTTGAGGGCGATTCTTTGGGCAGGCAAAAATCCCCAGGAAGGGAGAATGGGGAGGGTCTGCCTGCAGTGGACCTGCCTCCAGTTGAGTGCGGGCTCCGCTCCTTTGTCCAGCTCGGTCAGTGGGAGGCCAGCTTCATTTGGCCAAGCCGCTTAAGGCCTCTTCTCTAACAAGCCATCGTGGCAGGAGGGTCTCCCGGCCGGGTGGCTGGGAGGGTGTGCGGGCCTTGGCAAAAAGGCTTGAAGGTGGGCTGCAGCTTGGAGAGGGGTGAAGGGATGGAGGACGGGCCTCTTCTGGGCCCTTCCCGAGGAGTCTGGCTTCATCTGTTTTAGAACTTGATTCCAACTGTTTTAATATGGGCAATTATTTAATCTTGTTTTAACGTTTGTATTTAGTATTTTATTCTGCCCTGTGAACCGCCCTGAGTCCTCAGGGAGAAGGGCGGTATATAAATATTATTAAATTAAATTAAAATTAAATTAAATCTTCTCAAGCTGGCGGCTCTGGGCCTCCTTTTCGCTGCAGGCAGCTCGGCCGGCACGCAGCCCCCGGTGCTGACCATGTAGCCCCTCTTCCCCGCCCGTGTTCGGACTCGTTCCCCCTCCTCGTCCCGTGAAGATGAAAGGTTGCAGAGCCCCCCGGACCCCAGAGGCTCCCTCTGGGCTGGGCTGCAAAGCTTCCCTTTTCCCTTTCAGCCGACTCTGGACGGCTTCCAGTCAGAAGTTAAAAGACGTACGAAATCATTTTAAAATTATAAAAAACAACCGGTTGAAACATTAGAGCAACAGGCACCTGGTGCCAGTCCATATTGGCCGGCCATCCACTCGTTCTCTCCCCACGCTTGGAGGGAAGGAGAAGTGGCCTGGGAAGGCGCTTTGGCAGGCAGGGCGCCCGGGGGCTGCCCCGTCTTCCGGGGATGCCCACCCTTGCTGCGCTTCCCTTCCCCCCGCAAGGAGTCCCGTGGAGGGAGCCTCAGGCCTCGGGCTCTTCCTGGACCCTCCCCTTGGCCCCACCGCCTGCAGGCCAGGCTTTCCTTCTTCCAGGTGGAGACGCCCAGCCCCCTTTGGGCCCTACGGCTGTGTTTTTGGGGTGGGCGGCTGCTCCCCCATCGTAGCCGGGTTCTGATGAGGGTCTTCTCTGAACCCGCCTCCTCCAGGTTGTGCCCACTCCTCTTTTGTGGAAATGAATTTCGATGGGCTGGGTCCTGGTCCCGATCCCTGGAAGCGGGCAGAGGGCCGCCTGTGTAACCTCCTGTCTCTGGAAGTGTGTTGTGAATTGTGGGTTTCTCTTTCGGCTTTAGGGATGTTGGCCACGGAGCAGGAGAGCCCTGATGTGTGTCGAGAGAGGCTCGTCAGGCACTTTATTACCCTAAGTTGCCCCCGGAGGCCTTCTTCTTCAGCCTTTGAAGGCCCTTCGGGTTTCTTGGCACGGCTCCTAATCTCTGCTTTCTGCTTCTTTTTAGAGCACGTGACTTCCAACGCCAGCGACAGTGAAAGCAGTTACCGTAAGTGTATGGAATTGTGTTCCTTTTTGCTGTTTTTTTCTGGGAGCTTACGGAAATCCAGGCTTACCTTTAAGGGCAGCTGGATAATGGGGCTGTTAGATGTTTTGTGCCAGCCATGGCAGTTCCCCAAAAAGGTCATCAGATGGGAGCAAAGAAGCCTCTTTGCTCCCACTGGTGGGTCAGGGGTCCCCGGCCCCTGCAGCCCCATTGGCGAGAGTTTTATGGTAAGGGAGGGGCTGAGACCCCCCATAAAAACCTCTGCTCAGGGGCTGCTCTCTCTCTCTGTTCTCTTTTGTTCTTTCTTCTGCTTGCTTGCTAACTGAGCTCAACCCAGGCATGGATGCCTCCATGCCAGGGAACTCTTTCTATTTACTTTATCGTTAAATAAAGCTTTTGAACGATTGCATTCCTGCGTGATGCTTTTTACTTGGAAGCACCTTAACGAAAGATCGACCTCGTGAGACCATCTCACAAATTGGAAGCAAGAGGATGGTTTAAGGCTACGCTTCCAAGCCAAGCAACTACTGCAAGATGCCTGGACGTTCCAGCAAGAACCCATTTGAAACGGATGGCAGGAGGTCCCCGATTGTGACAAGGAGTCTTCAATCAAAGATGGCTGCCCTGCATCCAGCCCGACGCAAGCTCTGCGCCAGGGACCCCTTTGCATGCCTCCCTACAGCTGCAAGCCATAGAGGAAAGCATGGAAGGCTTGCAGTCCTCCCAAGACTGCCCAGACACCGGGGAAGCGGCCAGGGACCAGGCCACCCCCAACGTGGACCAGATGACTGAACGGGAATGCAGGGAGCTGCTCTGAATGCTTCTTGCAGCACAAAGGACGCCACAAGCCTCTCCACGGGGGATGCCAGCGCAGGAGGCCTCTGGACGCCGGGTAAGTCCTTCCCCAGCGCCCACGAGGCCCCTAACATGGCGCCGGCCACCCTGAGTGACCCTGGGAGTTTTTGGTGCGAAATTTCCCGCCAAACTGTGACCTACAGCTTCCGGGGGCAACCGGAAGCAAGATGGCGGCCCCCAGGACACCCACATGGCCTGATATTGATAGGCCTCAGCCAAGCCTCGAGGCCCAGCAATCGGTGGCATCCAGCCGAACCAGCATGGAAACCCCCTGGTCCTCCCCACCAGAAAGCCTCAAGGCCTATGATAGCCTCAAAGCCTGCCCAGCCGTGCCTACTGCAGCAGAGATTGGAGCAACTATCCGGACCCTGGTTGCAGCTCTGGAGGCAAAAACGACCGCAGCCTCAACATCGGGGGTAGCCAGCCTCCCTTGCCAACCCCAGGGGGCTCCCGGAAGAGTTCCAAGGCCTCCAATCCTCTTGCCGGGGCCTAACTGCCGGGAGGCGTCCGGCCTGGAGTCTCCCAGCTGTGTCCTGCAACCCCAAAGGGCCCCCAGTGAACCCCCGGGCCCTCTAGCCTACTTTTTGCTGCCGCCCAGACGCCCTGCTTGCCAGATGGTCTTCAGGGAGGCTCCGGATGAGGCCCCCTCCTCCAGCACCGTTTTCAGCCGCCTCCAGGGTCTTCAGGACCAGCGATGGGCTCCTCTGGGCAATCCGAGCAATCCAGGCAATCCATGTGCCATCCAGCCCCCATCCTGCGATCTTCGCCCCCCGGTGAGTGTTCCAGTGCCGGGGGGGTTTCAGGAGGAATCTTCGGGGCTTCTGCGGCCTTCAGCCCCTCTTCAAGCCCAAATTCCAGCCTACAGGCCCAGGACTGGGCCTAGTCCAGGGGCAGAGAGACAGACATCCACTCTCTCCGCCTCCCAGGCCCAAATGAGCTCTGAGCATGCCCAGTCGGGGCCATCCAAAAATCAGAGTAAAATACCACCATCTACCAGCAGAGGGGTCCCTCTTCCATTCACCTCAATGGAAAATTCACAGATCTATGTAAATGGATTTAGAGCCAAGGAGAATTCTTCTTCATCTGCTCCTGCATTCTTAAATAAATTTGAAAAACTGCAACTTGGGGGGGAAAATTTCAGCAGATGGAGTAAAGAAGTGCAGATGTATCTATTAGAGCAAGGGACTCTAGAGATGGTTCTGGACCCCCCACCTCTTCCCTGGGGACCCCAAGAAGAGTGGTATCATAGGAAAGCATATACCACTCTACTGAGTTCACTGGATACTAACTTGTACTCCAGCATTCCAGATGGGCTCACAGCTGGTGAAGTTTGGCGGTTATTATACAATTTATTCAACAGCGACAGCATCGGTTCGCTCACCAGACTCACAACTGAGTTTTACACCACTAGACTCAGATTTGGAGCTAACATGGCCGAGCACCTGGGAAAATTGAAAGCACTCAGGGCAGAACTGATGTCCAGAGACTACCTTGTACCTGAGGCTAACATGGTCGCTGTCATTCTGGCTTCCCTGGACAAAAATTGGAGCAGCTTCATTGTTTCACTGGAAGGGACAACGAAGGAAGTCATGACTCTGTCCTACCTCACAGGGAGGCTCATTGAGGAAGATAGAAGGCGAAGAGATGCAGGAGAATACGCCAGTCACCACCCAGCGAGCCAGCGGGAGGCGCCACAGCTCAGAGCAGGTTAATGCTCTACTTAAGTGCTTCATCTGTGGTTCTGAGGGGCACCTGAAGAAGGACTGCCCCCATCACCAACAAGGCCCCAAGCGTGGTCCCAATCAAGGAAGGGGCAAGGGGCAAGGTAGGGGGTGTGGCGGGGGCAAAGGTAGTGCCAAGGGCAATTTTGTGCATACTTGTCCTCTCACCCCCACCACAAAGGCTGATAGCCCCACTGACTTATGGTTACTGGACTCTGGAGCTTCATCTCACATTACCAATATGAAACAAGGGTTTAAAAGGTTAAAGAAAATTAACTCATCTGTCAAGGTGGCCAATGGTGATAAGGCTTTGGTTGTTGGGGAGGGCACTGTCTCTGTACCCGGACTAGGAAAAGTTGAAGGGGTATTGCATGCTCCCTCCATTGCCAACAACCTATTAAGCATTATCAAATTATGTGACTATGACAGGGTGGAAGTTTTATTTCGCAAAGGGGGAGGTCATGTCACCCGGAACCAGAGGGTCATTGGAAGTATTGCCATCATAAATGGTTTGCCATACTTCTCCCCTGAGAACCCAGCCACAGAGGACAGTCCACAGGGTGCCACCTCAGAAGGGGCCTGCACACGGAAAAAGAGAAAGCCCCCACAGCCAGCCCCAAGGCTGTCTAAGGAGCGCAAGGCCGAAGCGGTTGCACCCAAGCCAACTCAGCCAGCCCCACAGCTTTCCAAGGGCAGTGTGGACAAGAAACCCGAATCTCAGCAGGCACCTACAGCACCGCTCAAGGCAACCAGAGCCAAGAGGGTGTCAGTGGGGAAGCCGCTCCACGATAAGTGTGCCCATCTCTTACACCGAAGATTAGGTCATGCGAGCTTCCCTGTGGTTAAAAAGATGGGAGACTTTGCTGAGGGAGTCCAGCTCAAGGATTGTGACGTGTTCCTGGACTGTGCCTTCTGTAAGAGGACAAAGAAGAAGGCTGCCCCCATCCCTAAGGTGTCACTGCGTAAGACCCAATACCCGTACCAACTAGTGCATGTTGATTTGGTTGGGCCTTTCACACCATCCCTAGGGAAAAGACAGTATTTTCTCACTGCTTTTGACAATTTTTCACGATACGGCCATGTGTATACCCTCACAGAAAAATCCGAAGCCTTTGACGCCATTAAATCACTGTATGACTTTGTAGAGACCCAGTATAAGACCAAGATCGCACAACTGCAGAGCGACCGCAGGGCAGAGTTCATGTCCCGAAAATTCCAGGACTGCGTAAGGCGTAAGGGCATCCGCCATTTTCTTACCGCGCCCTTCACTCCCGCTCAAAATGGCGTGGCTGAGAAAAGAAATGGAATCTTGCAAACTATGATGCGTAGTCTGATTGCGGACGCTGGGGTCGCAGAATCATACTGGGCAGAGGCGGTGCACTACGCCAATTACACCTTAAACCGCACCTGGAGCAGTGTTGTGGACCAGACCCCATATTTCCTGGTCCACGGTAGGAAACCAAGTCTGGGACACTTGCGTGTGTTTGGCTCCTACGCTTGGGTGCACATCCCCAAGCAGCTGCGGAAGAAGGGGAGATCTGTCTCCCAGAGACTGAGGTTCTTGGGCTATGCTCCTGGCTCCAAGGCCTATCGTTTCCTGGGAGAAGGGGGCAGGACTGTGACTTCCCAATCTGCCTCCTTCGAAGAGGACTCCAATTGGACCCAGATCCACTCAAATGATCTGAGCCCATATGTCAACCGACCCAGCAAGGACACACCGACCACGACATCACCTGAGATGACCACATACCCTGCCACCGACGAAAGTGAGGAACATGACAAAGATCTCATCCTACCTGGTTCAGGTGGGGAGGATGAGCCGTCCAGTCCAAAGGCGGAAGACACGCCGTCTTCACCCCCAGCGACGCCTCAGAGACCCGCGGAAGAAAAGAGCGGTGAGTGGCAGAAGGTCAGGAGATCAAAGCGGTCCAACAAAGGGATCCCGCCAAAGAGAATCGACATTGGGCACATCGCGTCTGTCAACAGCGTTGTGGTCACCCCAAAATCCTTCTCTGACATCCAGGAGCTGCCCATCGAAGAACAGGAGAAATGGCAGCTCGCGATGGAGAAGGAAATGGAGAGCCTGAAAAAAAACTCAAGGTCTTCACCCCCCAGCAACCACCAAAGGAGAGGAAAGTCATTGGCACAAGGTGGGTTTACAAGGCCAAACCACTTGCCAATGGCCTCTACCTGTATAAGGCCCGTTTGGTAGCTCGGGTTCGCTCAGCGCTACATGGAGGACTACTGGGAGACCTACTCTCCAACCGTCCGGGCAGAGAGCGTCAAGGCCACCCTCGTAACTGCAGCCGCTCTGCGGGAGGAAGTCTTCCAATTCGACATCCAGACGGCTTACCTCCACGCCAACTTGGACCGGCAGATTTATGTGAGGGCCCCTCCTGGCTACCAGCAGGAAGGGGGAAATACATGGTTGCTCCACAAAGGGTTATATGGCCTCAAACAGTCAGGGAAACTATGGTACGACTGCCTTAGAAAAAGTTTAGAACGAGTTGGTTTCACTGCATCCCATGCAGATGAATGTGTTTTCACACGCAACTCCAAGGGTACCACAGAACGGGTGTTAGTTTATGTGGACGACCTCCTATATGTAGGGCCTGACAAGGAAGGGTGTGACGAATTTGCCAAGGCCCTGGGGGAAACGTTTACCCTGAAATCTTTGGGGCGGGTTGACAAGTACTTGGGTGTGCACATCTTGGCCACTAAGGGGGGGTTCGCCCTATCTCAGAAAGAAAAGATAGAGGAGTTATTGGCCAAATGCAAAATGGCAGAATCTAACCCAACGCGTAGCCCGATACAAAGTGACTATTACAATCACACTCACAAGGACGGTCCTGAGTTCACAGATAATATGCTTTACAGATCTGTGATCGGCTCCTTGCTATATATCAGCAATTGGAACAGGCCTGACATAGCTTTAGCTGTGAATCTACTGTCCAGGCATGTGGAACACCCAAAAGAATTCCACTGGACTGCCGTTAAAAGGGTACTTAGGTACCTCAGGGGCACAACCGATGCTCTCCTTGTGCTGGAACCAGAGAAGAGGAAGACGGCCCAGCTCTCCGCTTACTCAGACGCAGACTGGGCCGGCGACACTAAGAGTAGACGGAGCACCTCTGGTTTCCTCATATTGCTAAATGGCTGTCCTATCCATTGGCATGTTAGGCAGCAAAAATTTGTTTCTTGCTCCACGGCCGAGGCTGAATATGCCAGCCTGTCAGACACGGCCAATGATTTGATTTGGTTCGATGCTCTGATAACGAGCATCTGGGCACCTCCTTCTCTGCCCATCCAAGTTCAAGAGGATAATACGGCTGCAATTTGCAATCTCGGGGGCATATGCAGTGGGCTCTAGGTCCCGCCACATAGACATACGCTATAAAAATCTCAGGCAGCTTGCCAAAGAGGGGTTTATACATGTTGAGCATTGTAACACAACTGACCAGATAGCTGATCTGTTCACCAAACCTGTTCCCATTGACCGGCACAACCTTCTGTGCAAGCGTTTGTGTTTGGTCTTCTGAACGTGTATATGCATGTCTATGACACCTGCTCGCCCCTCACATACATTCACTGGTCCCTGTCATTGGCTGGCAAGAAGGGGAATTGTTAGATGTTTTGTGCCAGCCATGGCAGTTCCCCAAAAAGGTCATCAGATGGGAGCAAAGAGGCTTCTTTGCTCCCACTGGTGGGTCAGGGGTCCCCGGCCCCTGCAGCCCCATTGGCGAGAGTTTTATGGTAAGGGAGGGGCTGAGACCCCCCCATAAAAACCTCTGCTCAGGGGCTGCTCTCTCTCTGTTCTCTTTTGTTCTTTCTTCTGCTTGCTTGCTAACTGAGCTCAACCCAGGCATGGATGCCTCCATGCCAGGGAACTCTTTCTATTTACTTTATCGTTAAATAAAGCTTTTGAACGATTGCATTCCTGCGTGATGCTTTTTACTTGGAAGCACCTTAACGAAACATCGACCTCGTGAGACCATCTCAAAGGGGCTGTCCTTGACGCTTCAGCTGGTACAAAAGACGGTGGCTGCCAGCTGGCTTGTGGGGGGCAATTCAAGGCGCTGGTAAAACCCACCGTGGCCGAGGGCTGGGTGACCTGGGGGTTTGCCTCTCCCCAGCTGCGTCTGCCCACCCCATCAGACCTGGCAGGAGGGGCGTGCGTGGGCCCCGTTGAGCGAGGGAGGTTGCCTGGCACCACCCAGGAGGAGGAGGAGGAGAGCCTTTTGTGCCTCAGTGGCCGTCCTGCGGCCGCTCATCCCGCCGGAGCCTCCTCTTGCCTTGGGCTTCCCAAAGGCTGTAAAGACGTGGCTGGTCAAGGGTTCGGTGGATCTGGCGGAGGTTCGGAGGCTGCCGGGTGGCTGTGCTGGTTGACCCATCCCTTGCCCTTGCCGGCCTTTTATGGTTTCTGGTTTTTGTTTTGCTTTTAGTGGAGTTTTAAATCGGTTTCAAGGGGGTCTTTTTTGCCCCCCGCCCTGGGCCTTTGAAGAAAAGTGAAAGGGGCCTTTGTGGTGTTTCTGTTGCAAAGTTCATTTCAGCAGTCTGAAAAATAAAACCCTTTCACTGAAACATTATTGACCTCATTAAGGATTCTGTAAGCAACAGGTGCAAAAGAAAGAGAAAATTAAAAACCTGATTATGAAACTGAAAGAAGCGTTGGTCTTCTCCCCTTCCCAGTGTCTCTGTTGTTCTCCAGCGTTAACCTGCAACCCCCCTGGCAGGCTGGGGTGGGCCAAGGGCTCCTGGGGAGCTGAGGGTTTTGTGTCGCGCTGGCAGGAGGCCTGGCTGGACAGGGGCTGAGGGGAAGGAGGGCGCCCTATAAACGTGTGTGTTACATCCCAGTCTCTCTCTGACTTTGTAGGTGGCCAGGAAGAGTACGTCTTCTCTTACGAACCTGTCACACAGCAGGAAGGTTTGTACCGTTTGGCTGGGGACTCACCCGGCGGAGAGAGTTTGCCTGGCGAAGGCCTTGTCTGCTGGCCGGGATGTAGCTCTCCCTGGCCGTCAGATCTCGCCTTCCTGCCCTGCTGCGCGGCTGCTGAGCGTGTCCTCTTCCACCTCACGTGGCCAGACCAATCAAAAGTACCTTGTGGTTTTCAAGTGTGTGGAGGACAGAAAAAAGTGGAAGGGTCTTCAAGAAAAGGTTGCCCATCCATGCTTCTGGTCCTCAGGGTTGGGTTGCTGAAGAATGTCTTTGAGGGACTGACTCAAACTGGAGTGTCAGTGGCCCTCCGACCTTCTCCCACATCCTCAGGCGTCTTCCAGGAAAGGGGGTGTTGCTACTGCTAGGGAGATGTGGCTCTTTCGCCCCCCCCCCACCAGAACCCCCTAACCGGAGGCCCGCGCTCTGTCTTTCAGTCGGCTACACGCGTCCTGTGATTGTCTTGGGTCCCATGAAAGACCGCATCAACGACGACCTCATCTCAGAATTTCCTGACAAGTTCGGCTCTTGCGTCCCACGTATGTATGCCGCGTGGGAGTGGGGGGTGACGAGGGGATGTGGGTGAGCACTGTGGCTGTGGCTGTTCCCCTCCTCGGGGTGGTTGAAAATTGTACGTCTTTTCAACGCGGCCACTTGCAACCTGCCTGGCTTTTGTGAGCGATGGCTGGAGTAGCCCCAGAGCGTGTGCGGGCACAGCAGCCCCTGGAAGCCTTCAGCCAAAATTTCAGGTGGGTGACAGAACTGACGCAGCAGGAGCAGCCGCCCCCCCCTCACCCCTCCCGGTCCCAGGAGTGACCGTTGGTGGGTCCAAGACCAGCAAGGTCTCCCTCCTGCTAGGATCTGGCCAGGTTCCTCCGGGAAGTCGGCTGCTCCCGGATGAGGCAAGAGGGGTGATTCTGAGAGGCTTTGAACTAAGAAAAAGCGGTGTGTGCCCCCCCCGTGTCAGCCCTTTGAGGTAGACCAGACAGGTAAAACCCCCACCCTCCCCCTTTCCTTTTGTAGAAGGCTGCAGTCACAGAAGCCGGCCAGTCTGGGCAGGGAGGGCTGAGAGGCGCTCTCCTGCGGGTCTTCCTGCCGTGTCTCAATCGGATGACAAGCCGTCTTCCTGGCCCTGCCAAATGGGGTCGGAGCCCGTCTGGTTTCCGCTGGCGTGGTTGCGTGTGAGGTTCCCCTGGGCAGGTGCAACCCCAGGACGGGCTCTCTTCCCCAGTCCTTCCCGAATTGGCGCCTGGGCCCACCGCGGCCTCCTCTAGGGGCGGAGATGACAGAGCAGGCCCAGGACCCGCTCACAGGCGCACTTACCCTGATCAAATCTGTCTGAAAGGAGGGGGCAGGAGCGCCTTTGGACTCCCTAAAATGGCTCTGCCAGAAAGCTCTGGTTCTTTTCTTTCTGGTGACATACGAGGTTTGCAAGATGTCAAAGGTGGCTTTTAAATCTGGCGATATGCCGGCACTCAGAAAAGCCGGAGCCAGTTTGAAAAGCGCCACAAAAAAGAGCAGAGCAAGCCTATTGCCAGAAAATTCAGAACTTTTTCAGGACCCAACAAACACCAGGTGTTTATGGCAAGGCATCCAGGCCGTTACAGACTAAAAGGTGATTCCGTCTTGTAATAAAGGCGATACAGACTTTTTAAATGAGCTGAACCCATTTTTTGGAAGATTTCAGGCTTCCGCAAGGAAAGCTGCACCCCATCCTGAGGAGCAAGCGCTTAGCTTTGACGTTACCTCTGGAGAACACTGCGGAAAGTTAACACTCGGGAAGCAGCAGGCCCAGATAGCCTCCCTGGGCGGGTCCGTAGGGAATGTGCAGATGGGCTGGCTTGTGTTCTTACGGATATTTTCAGTCTTTCACTGCAGCAGGCAGTGGTCCCAACGTGTTTTAAGACGGCCATTATTTTGCCATTGCTAAAAATGTCTGCAGTTACGAGTCTCGGTGACTACCGTCCAGTTGCACTTCAGCCATCGTTACGAAAGGTTTTGAGAGGCTGATGAAGGACATTATTGTATCCAGCCCCCCTCTGGCATTTCACTTGCTTCAGTTCACTTACCGTCCAAATTGCTCTACAGGGGATGCTATTTCTTCTGTTCTCCATCTGAGCTTGGCACACTTAGAGGAAAGAAACACTCATGTGTGAATGTTGTTTGTCAACTTCAGTTTGGTATTCAATACAATCATTCCTCAGCATGTAGTAGTAGACAAACTGGGCCTTTTAGGATTCAACACTCCTTTGTGGATTCTTGATTTTCTTACTGACAGGTCCCAGTATGTGTAATATTTCTAACACCATTTTCTTGAGCATAGCTTCTCCTCAGGGCTGTGTCCTAAGTCTGCTGTTGTTCACCCTTTTGACCCATGACTGTTGTGCCAGGTTTGCCACCAAACATATTGTGAAGTATGTGAATGATAACAACATTAGTGGGCAAGATGACAATGAGAGTGCTTACTGAAAAGAAGTAGAGGGTTTGGTGAACTGGCGTAACAAAAACAGCCTCATTTTAAATATAGGAAAAACTAAAGAGATCATTGTCGATTTCAGAAAAGGCAGGCACAGCCACACACCTCGTTTCTGGGTGTGCAGCTAAGGAGTAGACTAGCTTGGTTGCTCAACAGTGAGACACTGGTAAAGCAGGCAAAGCAGCGCCTGCATTTTCTGAGTCGCATGGGAAAAGCACCTCTTCCTTCCCCCGTCCTCACCACTTTCTACAGAGGGACAATCGAGAGCATCCTGTCACACTGAATTACTCTCAAGTTTGGAAGCATCCCTGCTTCAGACAGGAAGGCAGTGCAGAGAGTGGTGAGGACGGCAGAAAAGATCATTGGCAGTTCCCTCCCTTCTATCCGGGATATGGCATATAAGCAATGCCTGAGCAGGATTGTCTGGGATGCTACACATCCTCTTCGCGACCTGTTTTCCTTGTTCCCTTCTGGGAGGAGGGGGCTCCGTGGTACCCAAAGCAGAACATCCAGATTCAGTCCCAGTGTTGTTCCTTACGACATCAACCTTGTGAACTCTCAAGTTTCCTCTTTCCGCTATATATTCAAAATGGAGAATGATTTGTGTGTGTGTGTGTGTATGTATAAACGTATATGGGTATAGATATATGTATACAGCATGTGTATATGTGCATATATACTTTCTCTTGAGAGCAGGCAACAGATTTTTATTTTTAATGTGGCCCAGTGTGTTCATAGTAACAAGGACAATAAAAGTTGTCTTATCTTTCTGAAGGGCCTCTGGCTGTCCCACCAGAGCCATGATGATTGTGAAGGATCATCCTACCTACACACACACACACACACACACACACACACACACACACCCTTCTGTCAGCCGTGCTTCTGGGCCCAGACGTGTGTTGTGCGCACATCTCTCCTCGCTGGGCCTCGTGTCCAGCTGCTTTGCAGCATCAGTAGAAGACCTCGTTGCCAGTGGATGTCCGCTCAGCCTCTGCTTCCTCCCCCCCCTCGCTCTCTCTCTCAAAAGATACGACCCGGCCGAAACGAGATTACGAGGTGGATGGGCGAGATTACCACTTTGTGATGTCGCGAGAACAAATGGAGAAAGACATCCAGGATCACCGATTCATTGAAGCCGGCCAGTACAACCACCACCTCTACGGGACGAGCGTCCGGTCCGTGAGGGAGGTGGCCGAGAAGGTAAAGGTGCTTCTCCCCCACCCTGCGTCGAGGCCCTGCGGCAGGTGGCGCTGAGCGGCCCCTCAGGCAGTTTCTCTTTCCCTGCCAGGGCAAGCACTGCATCCTTGACGTTTCTGGGAACGCCATCAAGAGGCTCCAGAGCACCCAGCTGCACCCGGTCTCCATCTTCGTCAAGCCCAAGTCCGTGGAGAACATCATGTGAGTGCTTGCCCCTTTCTGCCCATCTGGCTTCTGCTGGAGCTCTTTTGGGACACCCCCCCCCCGGAGTCTTCCGAGGGAACAGAGTCCTGGCTGGCTGGCTGCCCTCTTCCCCGCCCTCCTCCCCTGAGCTGAAAAGGCGACTCCCTCCGTTTTCCCTTATGCTCCTCATGCCTATGACATAGTTCCACAAAGTTATTAAAGTGGGGAGGGAGGGCAACTCGGGGAAGTCGAGATTGGAGGAAAAACCCCACCGCCACCCACCCCATTCCCCACCCCCTAACCAAGGAAAACCCTGTCTAGCCTCGCCCCCCTCCGACTTAACTAAATCTGGTAAATCTGTTTTTTTGATAACGCTAATAAGTTTGAAATATCTGCAAATTCAGGGAAATGAATAAACGATTAACAGATGAGCAAGCTCGAAAAACCTTTGAACGGGCCATGAAGCTGGAGCAAGAATTTACAGAACATTTCACAGGTGGGGGCCTCTTCCTCCGTTCCACGTGTGCCCCCAACGCTGTCGCTGCTCCCTTCTTTTGGCTGTCGGGTATGGGGGGGCATCTGAAATGGCCCAGGAGCAGCCGGAACGTTCCCTGTCTTGGGGACGATGGGAGGAATCGGTTGTCTATGTGGCCCTGGAGCCGGCCTCCGTGGTGCCTGGCCTCTGGAGTCTGCACCAGGCTCTCCTCTGGTTCCCGAGTGCGAGAGATGCTCCCGAGCTTGGCTCTGTCCATGGAAGGCCCAGTTAGTGGAGTTTGGGGGCTGGCTGCTCCCCATTTGCAGTGTGTGGTTTTGCACCCGCCATCTTTGGGGGGATTCGGCCCAGGGCTCCCCAACAGTCATCTAGGGATCTGGAAGGAGAAGGTCCTAAATAGACCCCACCCCACTCCCACTTTCTGAGCATCTTTACGGGAAGCAACTGAGCCACAGAGAATCGAGGCGGACCAAGCCTCGCAACAGAGTGGGGGGAGGACCAGAATGGGGGTGGGACTGCAAGAACTCTGCAGAAGCAAGGGAAAGAGCAGAATGGGGTCCTCAGCAGCTGTCTTGCTTGTGTCCCTACAGCCATTGTGCAAGGCGACACATTGGAAGAGATTTACAATCATGTCAAGCAAGTCATTGAGGATCACTCCAGCCCTGTCATTTGGGTGCTGGCCAAGGAGAAGCTCTGAGGGTCCCCCAACTCCAGGGGTCGGCCTTCTCTGCCTCCTCCTCTGCCGCTGCCAGCCAGCCAGCCTGCCTGCCTGCCTGCCTGCCTGCCTGCCGGCACTCGCTCCTCAGGGCTCCCCTGCGACGTACAAAGCCTCTCTTTGGTTTCAGCGTTTTGCAAGCTGCTTCTTCGAGGGCTCTTTTCTCGAGAATCAGGAGACTCTTTCCACTCCTGTGGATAGAAATGGAGAATAATGTGGTTAAAATTCCTTAATGTTTAAGGGAAAGTATCCTTCAGAGACTTTGAGAAAACAAAGCTTTTTATGCAGCCTTTTAACGATTTTGTAATAAGATGAAAGAAAAGTGGTCTTAATGTAAATTGTGAGCAGTTTTGCACGTTTGAATTTGCTAGCATGGTTTCCTTCAAGAGATTTGGGTTCAAATTATAGTTTCACAGTTTCTGCCACAAATATATATTTTTTCTCTTAGTTTAATAAAAACCTTTTTCAAAATCAAAGCTAATGTATTCTTAAATGGCATTATTTGAAAAGGAAAAACTAATTTTCATAATTTCATAAGAAAATCTTTATAGCTTCATTATTATTTTTCTTGTTGCTCTTACAGGGTGAAATGTCCTCCTGTTTTTAAACTAGATCCTACAAAACTATTTGGAATGTCTTCAGATCATAATAGATAACTGCATTTTTAAATTTTAGGTGCTTAAAAACCTTGGACTTTGCTTAAGAATTATGGATTTTGCTTTGAAAATATTATAAAGGCAATTATAATGGTTATAAATTCTCAATATCTAAAAATATAAATATATTGTTAGCCAGATTTTAATGAATATTTTACTCATAATAATTGCTTATTTTGTTATAATGAAACTATATATATATATATATATATATATATATATACACACACTTATATATACATGTATTAAACTTTCCTTAACTAAAATCTAAGCGTGAGAACTGTTTTTCTTAAAAACGCTCCACAAAATACATAATTTTCACATCTAGTTTTGAGAATAGAAGATTGATTTATAAGCAAGTCGGGTTTTGCTGTTATGTGTTTGCCAGGTTCCTGTCCCATATGGGCTTCTGAACCCAGAGCAGCGCACCCTGGTGTCCCACCCCACGCCCCAGGCAAGGGGAGACCTGTCTCCAGCGGTTTCCCTTTATCGAGGCCAGAGTTCAAATGCTTCTGAAGCCAAGTTGGTGCAGCTTCCTTCCCTTCAGCTTCCCTCAGGCTTCCCCTGTGCTTCTGAGTCCAGCTCAAGGTGTTAAGCCCTGCATGGCAGGGATCCAGGCTTCCTGGGAAACTGGCTCAACCCAATGGATTGGCCTTTATTTATTGTTTTAATGTTTTATTTTTCATTTTATTCAATGTCTGTAAGCCACCTAGAGCAGGGGTCTTCAAACTTGGCCCTTTTATGACTTGTGGACTTCAACTCCCAGAATTCCTCAGCCAGGCATGCCTGGCTGAGGAATTCCGGGAGTTGAAGTCCACAAATCATAAAAGGGCCAAGTTTGAAAACCCCTGGCCTAGAGTCACCTTTGGCGCCATGGGCGGCATACAAATTTGATAGATAAATAAAACTATAAACAGCCCTTATCAGTTCTTCAGAAAAAGAGCTACTAAACTGTGTGAATTGCAGAGTGTATTGCTGTTACATCACAGAGAAAAGATTAAGAATTGGGTTTTCAGACAGAACTCTGGAAATAAAGATGAAACCTGCCAGGAGCAACTAGTAGAGTTTATCCTGGTGTAAAAGAGGTGGCTGTAGGTAGTTTCATGATGATGTGTGTTTCTAATTTGCCATCACTAGCCTGGAGTTGTTTTCTTCATCCCTTGTGAATTTTATTCCTTGGAAGATGATGTTGGTAGTTCTCCTGTGTTTTCTATAGTTTGTCCTTTTTCAATATGACAAAGGTGTCGTCTCCATGCTGAATCCATATTTTGGGTTGTATGTGTGGGAGTACTATAGAGCAGACATGTCAAACACAAGGCCCGGGGGCGAAGTGGTTTCATGTGGCCCCCGAAGCCATCCTGGAAACAGAACGGCCCCCGCTGCCTTGGCCCTGGCCCAGAGACCCTCCTTCTGCCAGAGACCCCCAGATCTGTCCCACTCCTGCCCAGGCCCCCATAGGCACCCTTGATGCCAATGATGTAGAGCTGGCCATGCCCACCCAGGAGGCCATACGCACTCCAGCCACGCCCACCCAGTAGGCTGCACCCACCCTGGCCATAGCCACCTGGCCCCCCCGAGGGCAACCACAATACTGATGCGGCCCTCAATAAAGTTGAGTTTGACACCCCTGCTATAGAGTGGGTTCTACAGTGAGGGAAAAATTATTTGATCCCCTGCTGATTTTGTACGTTTTCCCACTGACACAAAAACGATCAGTCTATAATGATAATGGCAGGTTTATTTTAAAAGTGAGAGACAGAATAAGAACAAAAAAAATCCAGAAAAACGCATTTCAATAAAGTTATAACTTGATTTGCATTTTAATGAGTGAAATAAGTATTTGAGTAGAGTTAGTCGAAGCCAGACTGACATCAACCAAAGGAAGCAAGCCTTTGAAACAAGCCCACAGTAAGCTGCCTGGCCAGCATAGCTGAGCTGAGCGCCTGGGTCAAGGCTGCCTGAAGCCAAACTGCTGGGGACAATCACCGGGTGATGTATGTATCCAAGGCCTCTAGCTGCCCATCTCACATAGCAAGGGATTCTTGAGTGGCGTACAACAACCTTAAAACAATAAATGCATTAAAAGCTTAAAAACAAAGTTAAGGCAAGTAGTGGGTGAAGAGATGTTGATAATAACTCACCAGTCCCCCTGCTCCGAGGTGCCCAGGCTTGATGGCACAGGTGGATCTTGAGGGACCTTCGGAAGGTCAGACCAAACAGAGCCAACTTCGGCTCAGCTGGCATGGGGGTATTCCACAAGGGAGGCACCCCAGCAGACCCCCACACCCCGTGGGGTCAGCCAAAGGTTACACGGAACCCAGAGATCCTGCCCTCTGCTGAGTCTGGTGGGATGCACAGATGTGATGGGAGCGGTGCTGCCTCACATAATCGGTTCCCTGCCATCTGAGGCTGTGAAGATTAACATCAGCACTGTGAATTGGATCTGGAAATAAACTGGGAACCAGTGCAACTCACAAAGCAGAGGTGTGTTCTATCAGAAACACACATAACTGCTTATGTCACTGCATTTTGTATCAGCTGAAATTTCTGAACAGTCTTCAAGGCAGCCCCATGCAGAGTGCATTACAGTAGGCCAGCCAGGAGGTGACCAGGGCATGAGTGACTGTGAGAAGGGTCTCTCAGTCTAGGAACAGGGCACAACAGGCACACAATGGAGAATTGTGCATTTCTCATTTCAGCGAATAATGTTTTTAGTTTGTTCTGGTGTGTTTCATATTGTAGAGGTAGTTTTCAACTTACAAGTGCAGTTAGGCCCAAAATTTCTGTTGCTAAGTGAGACATTTGTTCAGTGAATTTTACAACCTTTTTTGCCACAGTCGTTAAATGAATCACTGCAGTTGTTAAGTTAGTAACATGGTTGTTAAGCAAATCTGGCTTCCCCATTGACTCTTCTTGTCAGAAAGTCACACAAGGGGGTCACGTGACCCTGGCGGGACACTCGGCAAGCAGCATGAAAACAAGTCACTCGGCAATGAATTTTGTTCACATGACCATGGGTGTCATACAACGGTCATGAGTGTGAAAAACAGTTATAAGTTACTTTTTTCAGTGCTACTGTAACTTTGAATGGTCACTAAATGAACGGTTGTAAGTGAAGGACTGCCAGTATCTTGGGTTGTTGCCTTTGTTCCTGTTATAGTTCCTTCTTCATTTTGGGAGTGGGGGAGTCGATTTGCTGGTCCCCAAGTGGTGAAAACATGGTGGGTGGCCAAATGGGTTACGTCATAAAAATAGATGAATTCCCCTGAGGTCAGCTGCTTCTAATCGGGACTCAGGCCTGCTCTGCTGCTTCTAGGAGGGCCCGGCCTGACCTCAGCAGCTGGACTTCTGTCCAGTTCCCCCCCACCCCCTTTTCCACGCCCCCTTCCCTGCGAGAACACAAGGTGGGCTTTTGTGCTCTGGTCCTCCTTGCTGAGAGAGCCTCTATTCCATCCAGGTGGCGGTGCTGGGCGGGCCACAGTCCTCCTTTTCCAGGCTGGAGGACACATTTATGAACCTTGGCAGTTATTAACTTCCCCACCCGAGGGCCCAGCCTGTGTCCTGAGGGGGAGGGGCCGGGAGGAGGAGGACCAGGGCTGCAGAAGGGGCCAGAGTCCTCCCTTGGCTGGCAGGGCCAGAGAGAGAGGAGACAAGACGCAGGGCTCCCACCATGAAGCCCCCGGCGGGCTTCCTTGCCCTTCTGCTTTGCTTCCCCACAGGTAGGAGGAGGGTGCTTTTCTTGGCCAGGGTGGATTCAGGAGATGCTTCCGGTGCAGCCTCTAGAGAAATCCCAGCCATCTAATTTTCCTCATGTGCAGAGATGTTCCCCTTCCAGCTTGCAACAGCACCAGTTATTCTTGTATTGGTGGGATTTTTGTGGGCTCGTGCATTACTGATTGCTAACCCTTGTTATAATTTGAAGAAGGGGGAAAATATTTGCAAAACTATATTCCAGTAGGTTCAGGACTTTTCTAGACCTACAGACTTTCTTTCCTTTGCTTTCTGGACAATACAGTGATGTAGACCAAGACAAAATTGCGGGCTTGTTTAATAAGAACTGCTTTGCTGCCTCCTGTCGCCCTCCGGATCATTGCAAGCGCTTGTGGGAAACTGTCTTCTCCCACCACCAGGGCTGCTCCGAATGTGAACTGGGCTTGTTCCTTACAGTGTGGCTGAAACCTTATAAATTTGGGAGGAGGAGGAGGAGGAGGCAGCCTGTCCAAAGAGCAAAAACTGCCCCTGCTTTGGCAAAGACGCAGATTGCAATCTGCGCCTTTTCTTGGGCACAATGAGCAGAACTGCGGAGAAGGGGCCTCTGGTGGAAAGAGGAGATCAAAGTCTCCCCTCTGGCCGCCACAGCCGATGGGCACCGGAACCTGCCTTGGGTGGGAAAATAGGCCACCCAGAGCAAGGCTTGGGCAGGTTTTGACTTCTTCCTCTGGCCGCCAAGCGTAGCCAAGGGGGTTTCTTGGTGTTTACTGAGACGGTTAACACACCAGGTGTTGCTCTCCCTTTATGCCTCTGCTCAGGCTGGTCTTCCAGCGATTCTGTTAGCCAGACAAGCTTTAATCCAACCCAGGTAACTAAACAAAAAAAACACCTTGCCTGTCCAAGAATCCAGTGAGGTGAGTCTAGTCCGAACTCATCGTTAGGAGGCTCACGACAGTGTTTCTGCTATCTTGCTGGTCTGAGTTTTGGCCACCCAGAGAGAGTTTGGATCTGGGCAGTGCCCAAATCCAATCAAAATCCAATCAATAAATAAGTCAGCTAATGGGAAAGACTAGTGCACAATCCAGTGGGATGGTTATGATGCCTTTCAGTAGGTATTTTCGGCATAGATCTATTCACTGTAGTGACTTTAGTTTATATTTGGAAAAGTTATTTTTCCCTTTATTTATCCAATGTATATGGCCTCAACAAGTGACTCAGAGCAGCAAACAAAGTTACAGTTAGGGTTATAAAAGCAATTATACAGACTGCAAAAGTTAAACTGCACAGTGGCCGAGCGGCTTCCACCCGAATCGCTAGCGTAACTAAGAAGCGGGTCCCTGGGGAACCCTGGGGCCCCAAGCCCAGGCCAGAACCAGGTCTCCAGGGCCTTACGGAAGACCAGCAGGGTCAGGCCACCCTGATGTCCAGGAGCAGAATCTTCCAGAAGCTCCTCAAGGCCCTGCCAACTGCCCTTTTGCATGCCCTTCCTTCCTGACTGGATCGGATGGGTAGAAACAACTGGAGACAGTTGGTCCCTGAAATCTGCAAACGGTTTATGGGAGCCCCTCGATTCTGGGCCGCCTGCTATTTCAGCCAGGAACTCTGAACCGCTCTTTGCACGGGTGTGCATGTGGGCATGTGTTCTTTTCAGCTGCCGCATTGAGCCTGCTGCGCTGGTGTGCGGTCTCTGACCAAGAGTTGGCCAAGTGTAGCGACATGAGCAGGGCCTTCTCCAGAGCAAACATCTCCCCTGAACTGGCCTGTGTCAATGGTGGCTCAGTAACCGACTGCATCTCTAGGATTAATGTAAGTGGGAAATATTTGCTTCTGGATCTGTCAGAGGCAGGGAGGGCAGTGTGAACGGAGTATTGCAGAGGCCCCCAACCTGTGGGCTGTGGCCCACTGCCAGGCTGTGGCCTAATTGCCACTGGGCTGAGCGAGTGGCTGGCTGGTGCTTGCGCATCTAGGACCCGACTTGCGCAAGCAGTGCTGTGAATGTCAGTGGCCTTTGTGGCCCACGTGTGAGCATCGTTGCAGGCACTCGTGGTCCCATTCGTGTGAGCCTCATCGCCGGAGTCCTCTGTCCCACTTGCACGAGCCTCATTGCGGGCACTTGTGCCCCCACTCACACATTGCTGTGAACGTTGTGGGTGCTCATGCACGCACATGCATGCACACACGCATGTGCCTGCCCCTCCCACAAAGTCATTCCCTCTTTCCCCCCTCCCCAGGCCGCCAACCTGGAAAGGTTGGGGAACTCTGGTGTATTGGACCTGCACATTAAGCAGGGCAAAGCTTTTGGGAAATGGCCTGGCCACACCACTGCTTCACTCAGTCCGTCTCCTGAGAAGGCTTCTTGTGGCCGCTGCCAGGCAGCCTCCGTTCTTACCAGGAAGTTCTCTTTTTGCATGCAGCGGAATTTGGCCGATGCAGCCACTGTGGACGGGGGCATCCTTTACCAGGCTGGGAAGGAGCACGGTCTGAAACCAGTCGTGGCTGAGGCCTATGGCCAAGGTAAGTGGGCGAGAGGAGCAGCAGAGCAGGCTCCATAGCTGCCTATTAAATAGCCGTCATAAAGCTTCTCCTTTGGACCAAAGAAGAGGCCATAAGACCAGTGACCACCTCTTTGTCTTCTGCCTCTCATGGATTTTGTAGAATTACTGATACTATTTTGCACTTGAGGAACCAGAGGTGAAAGAAAAGACACTGTTCCAGATCTGCCCAGCGGAGGAAACAAGTGTCACTAGCGCACTGCACGTGTTGAGGGCAAAAGGCTCAGCCGGAATGCAGTGTGCAAAGCACTGATAAATCTGCGTCTGTTTTTATTGTCTGCAAAGTACTTAACAAACGCCTTATTTGCCTCTCGTTCTCCTTTGATGCTCTTTGGACTGAGCAATGAAATTTGACGCAGCTCTTTGGATTTTAGAGCAGTTGGGTTCATTGCGGCATCAGCCACTCCAATAATAATAATAACAACAACAACAACATCTTACATTTTAAGGAGGTACCTGGTTGATACCTAGGATGCTGGCAGCAACCCATGTCAACAATTAGCGCCAACTGAGGTTCATGTTTAATGAATAAAAGTTTTATAATAATAACAACAATTTCTTCTCCTCTTCCTCCTCCTCCATCGTAAAAAAACAAAATATTTCATTCTGCTGTATGTGATAAAAGTGTATTATTTCCCAGACCAAGGAGGGCCGAGTGCCTTGTCTCCCTGCTATGGGTAGAATGCTCTCGCTGCATTTGGAGGGTTTGCCTTCACGCGGCACTTCTCCCCGTTCACTCCACTCCTTGTGAATGCAGCAGAGAGAAGCTGGAGTAAGTGGCCTTCCCGTTGCCTCTCTAGACCTTGGCACCTCCTACTACGCAGTGGCAGTGGTGAAGGCCAGCTCCAGCCTGACCATCGACCACCTGAGAGGGGCCAAGACCTGTCATACAGGGATCAACCGAACAGCTGGCTGGAACATCCCGGTGGGCCTCCTCCTTGATAGCGGCCGAATGCCCATGATGGGTTGCAGTGTCACCCAAGGTAAGTCCTGCCCGGGTCGTGGGAGGCCTGCTGGGCCCCACAAAAGGGCTTTATCCCCCGTGGTCCTTTTCCTTGGGGCGAGCAGGGAGGCTGGATGGAGGAGGATGTTGCAACTGAAGATGCAGCCCCTCTTCTCTTTCTCCCCCCCTCCTCCTCCTCTTTCAGCCGTCAGTGACTATTTCAATGCCAGCTGTGTCCCTGGGGCAACTGCTGTTGGGGACCCTCCCTCCCTCTGTGAACTCTGCAGAGGAGACTCTGCTGGGCAGAACAAGTGTGAGATGAGCCCCAAAGAGGGATTTTATGACTACTTGGGTGCCTTCAGGTATCTGTGGGGGGGGAGGATGCTCTTTTCCTTGGAAAAGCCACAGTAGGAGGGGGGTGGATGTCCTGCCACAGGCCAAGATGCCTCTTGGGGGTCCTCTGGGTGGGAAGTGCCGAGGGTCTGTGGCCAACGACTGCTGGTGCTCCCCACAGGTGCCTGGCGGAAGGGCCAGGAGAGGTTGCCTTCGTCAAGCATACCACGGTGACCGAAGCCATGGACGGTGAGCCATTCCACGTGGGGAAGAATTCCCTGATCCGAGTTGGGCTGCCCTCTCGTCCCGCTTCACCCCCTCCCTGCCTTTGGCCCAAAAAAGACCAAATTGAGTGGGTCTGTTTTCCTGTTACCTCTTAGCATTTTGCCTTCTTCAGCGAACTCCTAGTATACTGATTCTTTTTCTTTTGAGCATATTTCTATAATACCCATTCCTTCTGTTGTGGTGGTTGTTTTAAGTGTCTTTCCCCTCCTGCAGCTTAGTCCGAGTGTTCGTGTGCCTGACATCATCACCAGCCTAGTACGGCTGCTTCTCCTCCTTTCCACTCCCCATATCCGTCTTCGCTTTGCTTTCACGTCTCCTATGCAAAAGCATCTTCTCCTACCTTTCCTTCTCCCTTACTCAGATTGTGTCCTAATTGTGCTTTTAGTATCTCCTTCTTTAGGAAGTCCTGCTCATTGGCTTCTCTTGCTGCGAAATGTTATGTACCAGCATCCCACATTTATAAAATTCTGCTTTTCTAATGTCAAAGGTTTGCTTTTGGCCAAATTTTCTTTTTTAGGTACATTCCACAATCCCGTCAATTCTCAGTCAAGCCTTCCCTGCCCAGAAAAGGCTCTCTCCAATCCTCTCTGCCTTAATCAGAGGGGAAAGTGGTCAGAAATTTGCAGGAGGCAAGAAGAATTTGGGCAGAGCGTGTCTCCCATCCTCCTCCTCAGTTCAGAGGGTCCAAAGTATGGCTGGATGGGTGGGTGGGTGGGAGGCGAGAGGAGTCCAGCCAGGGCAGGCCTGGGTCACACTCTTATGCTCCCAGTTGGTGGGGGGGGAGGGGCGTGAGGGCAAACCGCTTTCCCAGAAATTTACCCCTAACTGCAGGTTGGGTTAGGTGGGCGCATGTTTGAACGCGTCAATTATCAGAACAGACACAGCATCCTCTGGATAATTCTTGGGTAGGTGATATAGCATGTTAGCAGGATGTGAACCCAGGAATTATGGCTTCTAAACCTGGGTTTAGCAAGTTAGTGTGAAACCAGATTGGAATGTAAAAGTTCAGCTATTTTGTCAGTCATAAGAAGCTTCCTAAAATTATAAATTAAAAATGGAACAGCCATTTTTAAATGGCACATATTTACTTTTCTTACTGTTTCACCAATTTATGTTCTGGGCCCACTTGGAATGACCCATCTCTGCCCAGATGCTTCACAGTGTCGGCAGCCCCTCCCAAGTGCCCAGCCTAGAGCTCAGCTCTGGGGTCCACCTGGGGTGGGGGAGGAAGGCAGAAGGAGAGGCCAATGCTCTCCTTTCAGGCCAATGCTCTTCTTCCAGGCCAAGCTCAGCCTTCCTGGACCTTGGAGGACTTCCAGCTGCTCTGCCAGGATGGGAGCCGGGCGGCAGTCAGCGAGTGGCGGACCTGTCACCTGGCACGGGTCCCTGCTCATGCCGTGATCACCCGGCAGGACGTGGAAGGCAGCCTCATCTTTGAAGTGCTGGATCAAGGACAGGTGAGCTTCCCAGTCTTTGTAGAGGATGGTCTTGTCTTTGCGCGTTGCTGCTTGCGAGCCCAGTAGAGTTGAGCGACTGAAGCAACAGGCCTGTGTGTTTCATGATATTGTCTTACTGAGCGCCCATCTCCTTGAAGCAAATTCAGGAGGAGGTGGTGGTCTCGGTTCCTCTGCCACAGCTGTGCCTCTCACAGCTACATGGCTGCCCGACGTCCACGGGCTGAGCAGGGCCCTCGTGCCAGGGCAGTTGGAGCTCAGGGCTGGCAGAGGGGAGACACTGCCAAGTGGGCAGGACCCATTAATGGCACCACACAGGGCCACGATGAGGGAGGCTCCCAGCTGGGTTTTTAAAGGAGAAAGGCCTCCTTTGCCTTTTTCAGTCTAGTCAGCATATGTGTGCTCTTGGCAGAAAACTCCAAGGACCCTTCGGAGGGTTTGCCCTCTCCTTGCCAGGGCCCCATGTAAGCAGCTCAAGGCTCCTGCCAGAGCACCAGAGGGAGGCCGTGGCCACCAAAGCTTTTGGCCGGCTGTACTCTTCCTCCTGCCCTGGCTGTCCTCTGGTTAAGGCCTCTCCAAGGGCTCTAGGTAGACTCTCCCTGGAGGTGGCCCTGAAAGCCCTGCTGGCCGCAGCACAGGAAGCAATAGCCCGACTGCTCTTTAGAAGAGTCCAGTCTCTGCTGTGGGCCTGTCCTGGTGCCAGTAGAGCACAAGCGAAGATCCTGGTGACCGTAAAGCCCTCTAACCGGGGCATCCCGGGACATTCAAAATGTTCCATCTCTTTCTATGGGGGGTGAGCTCTTACCCCCCGTGGATAGGGCTCGCAACTTGGGAGTCCTCCTAGATTCACGGCTTACCTTGGAAGATCATATAGTGGCCGTGACTAGGGGGGCTTTCGCCCAGGTTCGCCTGGTGCGCCAGTTGCGGCCCTATCTGAACCGGGATGCCCTGTGTACGGTCACTCATGCGCTCGTGACCTCTCGCCTTGACTACTGTAATGCTCTCTACATGGGGCTTCCCTTGAAAACCACTCGGAGGCTCCAACTGGTACAGAATGCAGCCGCGAGAGTTGTCTTGGGAGTTTCCCGGTACTCCCATGTTACACCTTTGCTCCGCGAACTGCATTGGTTACCAGTTGTCTTTCGGGTGAGGTTCAAGGTTTTGGTTACGATCTTTAAGTCCCTACATGGCATGGGTCCGGGATACCTCAGGGACCACCTGCTGCCGGCATCAACTCCCCTCCGCCCTGTGCGTTCCCACAGAGAGGGCCTCCTCAGGGTGCCGCCAGTCAAGGAATGCCGACTGGTGGCCCCCAGGGGGAGGGCCTTCTCTGTGGGCGCTCCGGCATTATGGAACCAACTGCCGGTAGAGCTCCGGACGGCATCAGACCTCCGAACTTTCCGTCGTGGCCTGAAGACCCACCTATTTGAAATGGCTGGTCTGGCCTGACGGGGGATTATGGGTTTTAATTTGTTGTTTTAGATTTGTATTACTGTTTTAATTGGGCATGAGTTTAATCTTTTTTAATTTTTGTATTGTCTTTTTATATATGCCCTGTGAACCGCCCTGAGTCCCTACCAAGGAGAAGGGCGGTATACAAATTAAATAAAACTTAAAACTTAAAAAACTTAACCGGGCTTGGCTCCTGGTTCCCTTTTGGTCTGCCCAGCCAGGAGTGGAGGGGGATGCAGGTTCCCACCCCGGGAGAGGCAGAGCATGGCCTCCCCATGAAATAGTTTGCTCTCCACATGGTATGAATGATTTAGGAAGGTGGTGAACATCGGTGCTCAAGTAGGCAGGCAGAGGTTTATGGTATCCTGATTTATAGTTGTTTAATGGGTTGTTGTTCTTATGTATAATGTTAAGCAATGAAAATTTACTTTCAAATGCTTAGAAATAAATAACATGTCATGAAACCATGTGCTGCCAGAAGTTCCACAATGTGATCGGGTGGGAGCTTGGAGGCAGTAAGTGGCCCATCCTTTAAGTTAAGTAGGTCCCTCTGTGAGGGAGATGGGCAGTTTCTAAATGTGATAAATAAATAAAATAAAAATAAATAAAGGACCTTCTCCTTAGGCATTTCTAGGCTGGAGTCTTATCCCACGTTTCCCCCAAGAGATCAAGCTGACTTCTGTGGGGATTTTCCTCCATTACATCCCCACACAGATCAGTGTGTCTGGTCCAAAGTTACCCAGGAAGTTTCAGGCTGAGTCTGGGTTGGACCCGGATCACGATGGTCCCAGTCCAGCAGCTGCATCCCTGCAGCCTCCTGGCTTCTCCTCCCGTGCTTTGTGTGCTGCCACCACGTGGCTGTTCTTGGGAAATTATAATATGTTAATTGGGTCTGCCAGTACCTTTCCCCTTTGTGATGTATTTCCTATCCTGCTCATGATGCTGTACTAGGATCCACCCCTACTCGGTTGGACTTCCCCCTTCTCCTTGTTCCTCTGTGTTCCATCCTCCATTGTAACATCTGAACACAAGCCATGCGGACAGTAATCCTGTTACTGTCTTTTGACCTTAAAGTACCGTCCAGACTTCACCTGACCACACCTTCTCTGCTGTAATCTTCTTCTACATGCAAAATAAAGGTATTTCAGATGAACCAGGTGCTTTATGAGTTCACTGTCTGAAAAGGGCCGTTAATTGTGACTAAATTCGCTTAAACATACTAGTGCAAGTGTCTTAACAAGGAATTAAATCACTAGCACAACGAGCTTCGATCCAGAACAGTCAAAAGACATTTATTAATTTTTACTGCCAGCAATCCATTGTGTATGCATGTTATCTGCAAAAAAGCTTAAGTTAAATAACAGCAATCAATTTTACTGGCTGCACTGTGTGTGTTGTCTGCAAGTAAGAAGTCAAAGACAGCAATTAATTCTTACTGCGTGCGTGTGTGTTTTCTGCAATCAAGCAATAGTTAGAAAATGTGTTTTAATTCCTAAAATCTGCAATTTAAAGTCTGTAATGTTTCTACAATCAGGTTTAAACAGTCAGGAAATGTAATCTGAATTCCTTCTCTCTGCATCCTACATGTGCATGTTGTTTACGAGCAAGGCAGAGGTAAAAAAAAGGCTTCGGAAGGTGCATGCCTCCAATAACATTCTGTGAACTCTTGTTTCAAAAGGTAGTAAACATCTTATTGCCTCTCTGCCAGCTCTTGCCTGCAATTTAGAATGGCTGTAATGTACCTTCAATGTTCCATGTTTTAATTGCAAAGAGGCTGTTTGTTTACAACCTTCAAGTTTGTGAAACCAAAAGAAAGTTTTAGAATTTTCCTGCCTGTCTTCCCAAAATTGCCTTTCTCTCGAATTTCACTAGAAGGCTTAGAGATTTACCTTTGAAAACAAATCTTCCTCTCTGGCTCAAAACTTTGGCTTACTCAGCCCCCATCCCCCACCCCCACCCCCCACACATAGGGCCGCATCCTCTTGGCTTTGGCTCTTCAGCCAAGCTCTGAGGAAAGAAAGTGCTGCCACTTGGCTCTCAGAGGAGGAGGAGGAGGAGGAGGGAGAGAGGGCAGCTGCTAGAGCTGGCCTGGGCAGGTAAAGCTTTTGGGTTTCAGCTGACATTCAGGTCAGGCCCTTTTCAACTTATCAGAGAATGGCAGATCTGAAGCTCCATGGTGGGTTTGTCCTCAGGAATCCAGAGGTTTTCCCCAGGCAGATGTGCTTTTTTCTGTCCATGCTACAGCGAAGTTTGAGTGGTGGAAACTCCAGCTTCCAGATGTTTGACTCTACAGCCTATGGAGGGAAAAATCTTCTCTTTAAAGACTCTACCGTAGAGCTGGTTCCCATTATGGAACAGACCTACCAGGCTTGGTTGGGAGATGAATACCTGCGTGCCATGCGAGGCTTGGATTGTGATCCTAAAAGTACGTCTTGCAAGTTGCCTTTATAACAAAAAAAAGTCTTCTTGGTTCCGCTGTCCTGAGGCGAGAGTTCTGGTGGAAGAGCAAGAGGCAATGTGGGTTGGCAATGTGGGCAACATGTGGGGCAACAGAAAATATGACTACCGTACAGAATACTTGGGTGGGGGGTTGGACTAGATGACCTCCAAGGTCCCTTCCTACTCTGTTATTCTGATTCAGAGTTGGAAGAGACCTTGGAGGTCTTCTAGTCCAACCTTTCTCAAGCAGGAAACCCTCTATTGTTTCAGATAAATGGCTGCCCATCCTCTTCTTGAAAACCTCCAGTGGAGCATCCACAACTTCTGGAGGGAAGCCATAAAGGTCCCGAAAGGGAGATTTGTCTCTTATTCGCTAAGAAAGTATTCTAAGACCTTTTCCAGGGACTTTCCCATGAGGGTCTCCTAGTTCTCTTTTCTGGATGCCCCGAAGCTGTTTTTACATCATCAGGATATTTGGGGATTTCGGATTTTGGACCTTCCTAAATATCTCTCAGTTTGCCAGGCAGAGAACTTGGTTTTCTTGGTTACCACAGTATCCTGGTAACTTATGGGGCCTTAAACTGTTTAATGGTTTTAACATTTGTATTGTTTGTACGGCTGTTGGGTTTCTTTATTGTTTGGTCCGGCTTATGAGTTAATTGGAAGCTCTCCTGAGTCACAAATGTGAGATGGATAGCTATATAAATTGAATAAATAAATAAATAAAATGCTAGACCAGTCTTGTCCAGGGATAGAATTCAGGGTTTGTCTCCATTGGCTTGGAAAACCGATGGGAGCCGTTGTTTCTGCATTGAAAGAAGCCCGCGTGGGACTCTGGTGAGGCTCTTCCTCTTCCGATGCAGGGCTGCCAGGATTTCTGCGCTGGTGCGTCTTCTCAACGGAGGAAATTTGGAAATGCAGCAAGATGGCCGCCGCCTTTAAGAGCCAGAATCTGAAGCCAGAAATCCAGTGTGTTTCAGCCCAGAGTCCAGAGCAGTGCATGGAACGCATTCAGGTGAGAGTTATTTATTTTATTTATCTTTCAAATTTATTGGCCACCCATCTTACTACAGGGTGGCTTACAATATTAAAAATGAAACTATATAAATAGAATGGTACAAAACTGTAGAAATCCAAAATACAATAGCTAAAAGATGGGGAGGGAGGGAGTAAGATGAATTGGGGGGGGGAGTTCGACCTTATAAGCCAGCTTCAATGGGAAGCCCCCCTCTCCCCCATTGCAGCCCCAAGCCAACTGGCAGAGCAGGAGGTCTTTGGGCTCTTGTGGAAGGTCAGGGGGGGTTGGGGGCCAGCCTCACTCCGGGAGGTGGGGAGATGTTCCAGAGGGCAGAGGCAACAGATACTGAGTGGAAGGTTGTGCAAGGACACCTGGCCTCTGTCTCTGTCTGTCTGTCTGTCTCTCTCTTTGTGTGTGTGTGATGTGTGTGTGTGTGCGCGCACGCGCGCAAGCAAGCAGGCTCCAAGGAGCCTTGGCTCACACTCACCGTGTGCAAGCCTTGGGGAATGTGCCTCCTCAGAGCAAGGATGGGGCACTCAGCCCTCCAACAAGAAATGGGAGCCACTTCCGTGAGAGCAAGTGGTGGGATTTAAAGGCATGTGGCTCTGGCCTTGAGAAGGGCCCAAAATAATGAGCTTTTAATGGAGGAGGGGAGACTTTTCAGAAAAGAGTGTTAGGAAGCACGAGAAAGAAAGGCAATATGAGCCCACTAGGGCAGACTTTCTAGATGGCTATTCTGTCCTGCATATGGGTAAAGCTGCCTTGCTGAAGCTATTATGGTCCTGCCACAGCTGCTTCTTGGTCTGACCTCCCTCCAAAGACTGGCACGGGAAGGGTGGCTGTGGGGGAGTAAAGTTTCTCCAGGCCTCTCCAGGCTCTCTGCTGGCAGGACTCTTTGCCCTCCTCCACTCCCAACAAAGCTTAGCCCCTTCGGAGGGTGAGGCTGGCTGGGGAATCGGAAGGCTTGGCTGGGTAGCCCCTTCCGTCTCCCTTGGGGCCAGAGAGGCTGACAGCCCCGTCTCCTGCCGGGAATGGGATGACTATGTACAGCCAACTTGCCGCAGGACAACTCTCTGGGGAACAATTTAACAATTCTATTTAATTATTTAGAATAAATAAAAAAATATTTTAATTTTTGTCAATCACATTTCATTCTGTCCCTCCTTTTGCATCCTTTCTTTAATGTTTCTATTCCACGATTTCTTTGTTATTAGTGTAATTTTTGTCCAGCAACGAGTTGTCCTGTGGTGAGTTGGCTGTGGCGAGTTGGTCATGATGAGTTGGCCGTGGCGAGTTGGTCATGGCCAGCTGGCCATGGTGAATTATCACAGACCCCTCCTGCCTGCCCAGTGGGAGGCTCGGGCTGGTCCTTTGGCACTGCAGTGGCACACGGGAATGACCCTGGGAGGAAGTCCTGCAGACTGGAGAACCGTCAGGACTCACAGTTTGTGCTACTTGTCTAGACTACCTGGCGGGGCTAACAGCCAGAACAACTTTCTTCTGGCCCTCACCGGCTGGCTGGCCACAGTGGCCAGATTGAATGGGCTGCCTGGAGGAGGGGGAAGGGGCCCTCAGGAGGCAGCCAGGCCTCGAAGGGGAGCATTCCAATCTCTCTGAACTTCCTTTCAGAAAAGAGACATTGACGCTGTGGTTCTGGCTGGAAAGGATGTTTACGTAGCCGGGAAGACCTACGGCCTGGTGCCAGCTGCTGCAGAACACTACGCAGGTAAGAACACACAGAGGCTTTGTGTGCCAGCCATTCTGCAGCTGTCTGTGGACTCAGCACCCGCCAGGAAGTGGAAATATTGCAGAAAGTCTTGGACAGAAGCGATCCTCTTAGGCTGAACATCGCCTAGTTTACGGTACCTTCCAGACCCCACCATATTTGACCAAGATGACAAGGAATAGTACAGCTCGTCCCATTTTCCCCAGGCACGAATGGTGGAGATCCTGTGTTCTTTTACTGAGCTTGGAGCCTTCCGCTATGTGCAAAAGATACCCAGTGAGTGGGCCTAGAGCAGCCCTCTCAAGCCTTCATTGAGGCACCCTTGGAGGCAGGGTCGTAGAATGGGACCCCTTGAGGCTTGCTTGACTCTCTCCTTCTCCTCCCTATACGCAGATGGGGATACCGTGAGCACCTACTATGCGGTGGCAGTGGTGAAGCGAGCAACGTCTGACGCCTTCACCATCCATGATCTACAGCAGAAAAGGTCCTGCCACACCGGCTATGGGCGGATGGCCGGCTGGAACATACCCATCGGCCTGCTATTGCAAAAGGGGCTCATTCAGCCCCAGGAATGCAACCTTCTCAAAGGTAAAGGGGGAGGGGTGACTGACGACTGATAGGGCCCAAGCAGAAGCTCACAAGAACTGAGACAATCCTGGCAAAATGAGGCTTTTCAGATCGGGAGCAACTGAATAAGGAACAATCCAAACTTAGGCAACAAATTTTGTGAACTAACAGCTGTTGTGTGTGTGTGTGTCTGTGTCTGTGTGGAGTTGTCATTTATGTGACGAAGGGCATGAAAAGCAACACTAATTCAGAAAACTCACAGTGTATTTGTGAAGCCATCTCGGTGGCAACTATTCTCTACGTGAGACACACCGTTTGCAAAAGCAAAAGAAAGAGAAACTCTTTCTGGTTCACAGCAGATGCTGCTAAAGTGCAGAAAGTGCAGAAAGAGGACGAATTGGCTAAATCTATTAAAAAGGGGGATAAAAGGGGGGACTTTTAAAAGGTACATTAGTGACAAAAGGAGAGAAAAAAAGCAATCACCAATATCAAAAATGAAAACAATTCTTATGTTAAGGGAGACCTGGCTTTAACCAACCCTCTTCTCAGGAGCGGATGATGCCAGTAACAAACACGGGCTGGGGTGGTGGTGTGTGTGTCATATACCAGCCCTAGCAGTGCGGGTTCTTTCCCAGGGTCTTCAGAGGTGGAGGGGGCAGGTGAGCTAGCCTGCTTAAAGCTTGAGAAACCCGTGGGGTCCGAGGGGACTTCTAGGTGTGCTCGTTGGGCCCTTAATTGGCCTGTTCAGCCATCTCTTCTAACAAGTGAAGTTCCCCAGGATTGCCGAACAGCTAATGTTGTTTTGAAGAAGGGGGTTAGGGAAGAAGCGGGAAACTATAGGCCATTGCGCTTAATATCTGCAGTAAAAGTTAGTTCTCAACTTACAACTACAATCAAGCCCCAAATTTCTATTGCTAAGCGAGACAGTTGTTAAGTGAGTTTTGCCCCATTTTATGACCTTGCTTGCCACAGTTGTTAAGTGAATCACTGAAGCTGTTAAGTAAGTAGCGTGGTTGTTTAGTGAATCAGGCTTCCCCATTGACTTTGTTTGTCAGAAGATCACAAAAGGGGATCACGTGACCCCAGGATGCTACGACCGTCATAAAGCTGTGAAGGCAAACAAAATTCTGGGATGCAACCCGAGAGGGGATCCCGAGCAAGGAAGAAGGAGGTCCTAATCCCTCCAGGGAGGAATTTAGTCAGGCCTCATTTGGAACACTGTGTCTCCACTTCTGGGGACATCACTGAAGATCACCGATAAGGCAAAGCGAGTCCAGAGACGGGCAACAAAAATGGCGCACGGTCTGAGCGGCAAAACGTTATGAGGAGAGATGGGAGGAATTGAACTTGCACAGCCTGGAGGATAGAAAGAAAAGGACCGGGGGGGGGCATGATTGAAACATTTAAATATATTAAGGCTGTGAATAAGATTCTAGAAGGCAGCATATTCAATACTGAGCAGAAATCAAGAATATAGAGGTATAACCTCAGACTGACAGGAGGGAAGTTCAAAGGTCATGTGAGAAAGGATAACTTCAGAAAAGGAGTCGTGGAAGCTGGGAACCAACGTCCAGCGGTGCTTGTGGGTCGATCCTGGGTGGTTCTCCCCGCAGTCGCCCTCACGGGCTCTCCCTGGCTCTGCTCTTCTGGTTTCAGCGGTGAGTGGCTTCTTCTCCGCCAGCTGCATTCCGACAGCCGAGAAGGAGGGCTACCCTGCCAACCTCTGCGAGCTCTGCATTGGGGACAGCCAGGGAAATTTCAGGTGCAACGCCAGCAGCCGGGAGACGTATTACGGCTACACAGGAGCCTTCAGGTAACCAGGCAGGCGGCTTCATCCCAGTTTTAGGAAGGAGCAAGCTTCACGCCTTAAGTCTGGACTAAGTCACTCATGTCTGTCTGTCTGAGTGGTATACTTCAGCATGGCCAGTACCAGAATGAAGAAGCGCTGACTTTTATCTGCATTTGGGTGTCAAAAATATGTAGATGTTGCCTATTAAAAAATAGGGAGGAGACAAAACATTCTCAGCACCAGCTAGCTTTGTCTAGGGCTTACTTTTTCAGCTGTGGGAGCAGTGCCTCTTGTACTCTGGCTACCATCTCCCCCCCCCAGCACACAGCCCCCCCCCAGCTATCACCAGGCACCATGGCTGGGAGAGAGGAGGGAGCCAGCTTCCTTCTTCCCTGGGATAAACAGAAGCATTATTTTGCAGAGAGGAGAGAAGCAGGGTGCAGGGGCTGCTCTTGGGGCCCCTGGTTGCTCTTCAAGGTGCCTTTCCGTGGAGGCCCAGCCTAGCAACACACTTGCCTCCCCACACCAGAATGGCTAACAGGATCAATGTCTTCTCTGCAGATGCTTAGCAGAGGGTCGTGGCGACGTGGCTTTTGTCAAGCACAGTTCAGTCTTCGAAAACACCGATGGTAGGTGGGCTCTTTTCTCACATGGCTGTGTTGATTGTCATGTCCGGAATGCTTCAGCCTCTCTTTCCTTCTCTCAGGGCACAATACTGATACCTGGGCCTCAAGGCTTCGGTCTGCCGATTTCCAGCTCTTGTGCCCAAACGGTGCCCGTGCTGAAGTTCCCCAGTTTACTCACTGTCACTGGGGCCAAGTGCCTCCTCGTGCCATCATGGTCCACCCAGACACCAGTGCCCTGGTAGTGTATGGACTTCTGCGTAAGGCTCAGGTAGGCTTAGTCCGAGATGTGGGGGGAAGCCTGCTGCCTTTGAGCTGTTCCTCGTTTGCATGATGGGGCGATTAGCTTTTCTCCATTACTTTTTAGGGTTAGGGTTCCAGTCTGGTTGGGTGAGTGTGCCATCACTAAAGCAGTCTAGTGGGACTTTACCACTAGATTTCTATTGTTATTTTAATATTATTTAACATAATATTTAATATAATGTATTGTAATAAATAAAAAGCTAATGATATTATCATTATTACCTCTAGCTTTTTATTTATTATTATGCTGTAGTTTATAGACAGATGACATACTGTAGGAAATAAAAACGAATAGGCTGGATATGCTAACAAAACAAGGACACAAATATTGAAACAACCTAGCTGTGCTTCCTGTGCGAATGCAGCCAGCACTTTAGCAGACCCAGTTAAGCATGTTGAGTAAACTCAAAGAGGCAACTGTATAATGGCAAACTGAACTGTAGCTGTGGCGATGTCATTTTCAAACGATCAGGTGGAATAGTGCCTCTATTCTGAACCGTTCAATTCCCTCTAGAGTGTTTTGTCTAGATGTAATCCTGAGATGCAGAAAAAAAATAGAATACTGTAAAAAAGAGTAAAGAGAATTCAAGGGATTTGAATTAAGTCAAATCCATGGAAGTGGATGTTTGAGCAGACTAAGAGAGGAGATCAGAACCTATTCTTCGCCATGACATGTGGAACACCAGCGGTGTGTTGGGATTACGGGGCTGGACACCCTGTTCAAGGGCACTCTGGGACTAGCATGGCTCTCTTGCAGCTCAACCTGCTTCCTAAGATTGCTGCTATACGAATAAAGGAAGATCCATGTGTAAGTTGTTGCCTTGAGCCCCTGGAGAAATGGCAAGATAGAAGTGCACATACAATAGTCTTAGAGTGCAGGATACAGAACAATGGACTTAAGCCACAGGTTACTTGTTAGGATGAAAAGTTAGATCAAAGTCTTAAAAGTGAGCAAAAGAAGAACAATTACTTTCCTCCCCCATTATGTAAAACACGTTTGTTGAACCAAAGTCCGTAACATAGGCAACACAGATATACCTCTTGGGCAAGGGCTGTAAAAAAATGGATTCTGTGCTCTTGATACACACAGCATTTATATGGGGAAGTGCAGGAACATGAAGGATGTAGTTCAGCTGTTCCAGAAAGCCAGCCACGTCACTGAGGCGGCCAGGCGGCCAGTCCCAGGGAGGGCCAGAGGGTAACTCCTGCAGAGTCTGGAAGGAACCGGTTAGTGGACAGACAGGCTGCCTCCTCCTTTATCCAAGATGTTGGGTTTATCACACCTGAGTAGCCATCTTGTTAATGGAAATTTCTTTCCCCACATACCATTGCAGCAACAGAATCAGATGAGACAAAAAACACGGGGTATTTATTTGTACATTGTACACAATGTGGATACTGAATTTTCTGAGCCCAGTTTAGGGTTTGACATGCTTGGATGCTTGTGCTCCCGGATGGCTGAAGCTGCCTGGGATCTGGACTAGCCTGGCTGCTCCGTTTCCTCCGAAGGGAACAGGGCCTCGCAGCGTCCCCAGCAGCTCCTGGCAGAGAATGACCCTGGGCAGAGGGCTGTCAAAAAAACTCTTGGCCTTAACTTTCAGGATTTCTTTGGCAATGACAACAACCCGGATGGATTTAAAATGTTCAGTTCATCAGAATTCCAAAAGCAGGATTTAATCTTCAAGGATTCCACAATTGAAATTGTGCCAGTGGGAGAGAGAAGAACATTCGAGTCCTGGCTGGGGCAGCCGTTCCTGGACTCTTTAGAAGGCCTGGAATCCTCCCAGTGCTCAAGAGCTGGTGAGACCATTGTGCTGTGGGACACCCCCTCCCCCGGCTCCATTTCCCATTGATAAGGAAAAAGAAATTCTTTAAGTAACAACTGCTAGGAAGACCCTTAAGTGTCTGGGCTGGTAATTGTAGAGGACCTCCGTTCCATTTATGGAAAGCCACTCTACAGATGAAAAATGACCCACACGCCTCCTTGAATGATTCAGGCTAGTCTCTTATTTCTTTCACCTTTTAAGGACTGAATGTGTGGGGTATACATGAGTTACACACATAGGTAGTAAATGGTAGGGCTTACGTTTCACATGCAGCCAGTATTCCGTTCTGTTGCAACCATCTGCAATTAGCAGATGCAGCAGAAACAAAGCCATGTAAACGCCCAACTGCTTTCAATGTGGAAACTCACTTAGTCAAATCAGAACCAACCATCCCGGGGTGAACTTCATAAATTCAGTCTAGATTGCTAATAATGCTTGCATGTCTTTATTATTGTTACACTGCAGCATCCAAGCCTCCGAATGTGATTTTCCTCCTGATGACAATTCTGACTCTTGCAACCATTTCCACTTTGTGAGCCACAGCTCAGGAGCAACAGTACAAAACACAACCACAAGACTTAAAAATCTAGGCAATCCTCAAGTAATCAGTCAAGGATTGTGGAATATTTAATTTTCCTCTCTAAATACTGTGGCATTCTAAGGGTGAATTGATAAGCCAGCTTTTTAAACATGACGTATTGAGCAAATCATAGTGACCTTCTTTGCCCAAAATGCTAAGTAAGACATCATGGATGGACTTGGACATCATGTCAAATGAAGAGCACTGAAGCCAGATTATGTGCTAGCGGGTGTGAATCGGGGCCTTCTCTAAACTGCCTTTTCGTAACAACCGTCTCATTTGGGGGTCTGGGGGCTGCCCCTTTTCTTGGCTGTGCTAATCCGGAACTCATTACGGTATGCAATTCTCTTTGCTCTGGAACACGATAATTAATGTGCATGTCAGCTGACAGGACATTCTTGTTGTGGACCAGAAAGCATGAAGAGCACAAAGAGCAGATAACCAGTGGAGAAGAGCAGACAGACCAGCACGGACGATCTTCCTGCCAACGCTGCTTTGGCAATACCTGTGGAGACAAAAAGGCTGGAAACGCTTCCCCTGCGGCCGTAGGATCCGACCTCAACAGATAAAACGGGCTGATTGCAGGACTGATTGTTCTCCACCGAGACAGACTCTGTTTTTGATCTGGCCTGTTCAATAGCCTTACTTGCTCACAGGAGCTGTAAAAGCCTCAAGTGTGTTTTGTAGATGCAAGACAGAAATATTTTTAAATTAAAAAAATACTACCTTTAAGTATAACAAAAAAAAGAACAACAACCAATAGGAAATTAAATAGTAAGGGAACTAAAAAAGGTAGGGTTAAAAAATAAACAGAAAAAAGAAAAGCTATGCATTTGTATTTGTATCGTGGAGCTGAGTCAATTGGAGTCAGGCTGTATCCAAGTAAAATAAAATAAATACATAAATAAATTTTTAATTAAATTAAACAATCGCATAAAATTGTATCAATCAGTTTTCTACCTCTCTGGTAGAAGCTCAATTCATGAACAGAAAGGGTATGCATGTCTTTCGTTCTGCTATTAAATTGCATGTACTACGGAAGTTTTTCTACCGGAATAAAACAATTTTCCTAACTTCCAACTGCACACGCTCCATTCTCCATTTCATAGTTTCCAAATTTTCAGATTATTTAGCATCATATTCCACCTTTGAGCCCTCTTTTCTTTCTCGACGCCTGTTTTCAATGTTCCAAATTATGTCCCTTCTGTTACGTTTCCAACAAAGGCTGAAATTTCAGCTTTGCTCCATGTGCTCAAGAACACCCAGCAGACTGAAAATGTGTGGAACTGGATCACTCTCGTTATTTCAAACGACTTGCAAGTTTCCCTTGTCAATAGTAAATAAAAACTGACTCTCTAACAATAGTCATAATGTACAAGGTTGAGAAGCAATTAATACATCACATCCAAGTAACAGAGTAACAGTTAGAGGGGAACTGGAGGTCTTCTAGTCCAATCCTTCTGCTCAGGCAGGAATCCCTATACCGTTCCAGACAAGTGACGGTCCAGTCTCTTCTTTAAAATCTCGTGATGGAGTGCCCACAACTGCTGGAGGCAACTGGTTGATTGTTCTTACTGTGAGGAAATTTCTCCTTAGTTCTAGGTTGCTTCTTTTCTTGGTTAGTTTCCATCCGTTGCTTCTTGTCCTGCCCTCGTGTGCTTTGGGGAATAGATTGTCCCTCTCTTCTTTGGGGCAGTCCCTTAGATATTGGAATATTGCTGTCATTATGTCGCTTCCAGTCCTTCTTTTCAGTAGACTAGACAGACCCAATTCCTGAAACTGTTCTTTGTAGGCTTTAGCTTCCACTTCCCTAATCTTCTCTGCCCTTTCTAGTCTCAATCCCCATTAAGTTCCCCATTTATCTACTGGGCTTTTGAACGGCTGAGTTGGCAGGAGCTGGAGGATGCGATGAGAGCCCACCCCATCCAGCAGCAGCAACTGGGTCTCGGACACAAGCCTGCCTGACATCCTATCAGCATCCTAACCTCATGGATCTCCACGCCCCTGCAGATTTAGCTTACCCAGCACAATCCACCCAATTTTAAACTACAATATTATAGGTGTCCGGTAAAAACCACGACAGTGGCACCACCGGTCAAGTAAGATCTACTGTATAATAGGCATCAAGACTTGCAGAACATAATTTTATATTGTGGATGGCGACAGGTGCATACGACGCCCACACCCAGATGCTGCCCTATGCCTCCTTAGCGATCCATTCATTGTTCCTTCTGACTCAGCGGACACATTTGCTTAACAGACACGACTGGGCCAATTAATTATCTAGCACACGCTTAGGCACAATGGCGTCGGGGTCTTTTTTAATGGTTTAATATCTTCATCAAATTCTGTCTAGTCAAGTCCCACTTTATTATTAAAGTAACAATCATTAAAAACATCGTACGAACAGAGGCGATTAGACTTCCAATTCAGGCAATTTTCAGGCAAACTTTCACGGGCCTCCCGGGTGCCTAATTCCTCCCAGCCTTTAGGGCTTCCTCTCTTCCGCTCTCCGGAGAATCTTGCTGGCTTTACGCTTCTATCCATCAAACGTCGCTTATCGCATCTCTCGTGGAAACGCTGCCGGCTGCGATCGGAAAGCAAACCGGCTTCGCACCCCCCCCGCTCCCTTCCCCGGTTCCACCGCGGCCACGGCGTTTCTGCAGCGCTTCCAGTCCGCTCGAGCAGCCCGAGGAGCTCGCGGGCGCTTTTTGGATCCAGCTCCGCTCCGGGCTCAGGATCGCGTCCCCACCCGGAGAAAAGGGAAGGGGGGAGCCGCCCGGTCTCCCTAGCAGCAACCTCGCCGGGCCTGCCGCGGGGGGACGCCGGGGCCCGCACGGGGGAGGGGCGCTCCCCCCTCCGCAACGGTCCTGCCCCGCGCCCTCTCCCACGCGCGGGGGGGGAGGAGGAGGGAGGAGGAGAGGCCCGGCTCCGGAGGGGAGCAAACGGCGCCGACTCCGGCAGCCCCGCCTCTCCAGAGTTTCTACAGGAAGCGGGGGGGGGGCTCACGGGCTCCGCCCCTTCTTCGACCAGGGGGCGCGAGGGGGCCACCCGGCGTCCTTGGCGCGCGCCGCCTCCTCCTTCAGCTCGCGCAGGAAGGTTTTGCGCAGGCGCAGTCCGCGCGTGAGGGCCGCAGCCGTGAGGCGCGCCGCCATCCGTATTGGCCGCGCCTCGGCCAGCCGGTCCAGGAACCGAGGGTCGTTCAGCAGAGCGAAGAGCAGCCGGCGCAGCACCATCGTCGCCCGCGGGGCCGCCTTCCGCGCCGCCGCCCGCAAGCTTTTCTCGTTGGCGGCGTCCCGCCGGCAGGCCGTGCGCGCTGCTGTGTCCCCGGGCTGCGGGGCTGGCGCGGGCGGAGTAGCAGAAGCAAAGACCGCCCCGCCCCGTTCTCTAAGTGTGACCTTCCCTGTTTGGACGACTTCCTGTCTGCCGCTTCCCGTTGTGGCCGACTTCCTGTCTCCGTAAGTCAGCGACAGAGCACCGGTGGTGGTGATGATTACGCCCCCCAGCGGTTGGGAGGCCGGATCTTTTTGCACTCTTCGATTTCGGCTTTGGGAAAACGAGGGACGAGGAACATAAAGTTCATTTGTGTCAATTTCAGAGAGGCCCTCGCTCAATGAGAGTTGAAGGGATACAACACCCTTTATCTCCGTTCTACAACACAGTCCTTTCAACAGATCCAAGAAGGCTCCACATCCATTTGCACCACTGAGTCCTTCGGGAGATAGGGCGGGATATAAGTCCAATCAATCAATCAATCAATCAATCAATCAATCAATCAATAATAAAATAATAAATAAGATATACCAGCGACAAGGGCCCCAAATTTGGATATGCTGATAATTTGGCCATAGAAGGTGCAAGGAAAACAGACGGAAGTGGCAAATATTTTACTGTGGTTTTAATCTAGGTGAAATGTTAATACAGGTAGTCCTTGACTTGTTTAGTGACCATTTAAAGTTACAGTAGCAGTGAAAAATATGACTTCTTCATGATCATGTGATCAAAATTCAGATCGCTTGGCAACTGGTTCATATTTATGACTGTTACTGTGTCCCTCCTGAAAAAGCACCTTTAGTTCAACAACTTGGTTCTTCCCTGCCACCTTTGTCCAAAGCGAGACAGGATTAGGAAGGGCAGATTTCTTCCCTCTCTCCCCAGATTGTCGGAAACCGCCTGCCCTCTGCCCAGGTATGCAAGAAGGAAAAGTGGGTTTCTCAGGCAACACGAGACTTGAGTCTTTGCAGTCTGGCTTGCAATTTTGATAACTTTCCCCTTTCACAGCCGCATTCACTGATGTAGTAGCCCTGTGGGCCAGGCAGAAGGGCAGGACCAATGCTATAAAAGTTTCAGACTCTTGGACAAAGGAGGTTCTGCTCCCTGTATTTCCAGCCTATAGCACCCCACCCCCGGGTGACCTGCACTGCTGTGGCTGTTAAGAAGGAACTCGGAAAAACAGGTAAGTTGTCCTTGGTTGTTTTTTTTTGCCAGTTTCTGTGAGGTTCAGGCTTTTCCTTTTAAAGAGATGCAGATGGAAATTGAGTAAGGTTGGGAGCCAACTAAAAGCCGTAAGAGGCAGCGGGAAACACAGTGGGAGGTTGTGATTTGCCACCGCTCTAAATATTGCAGTTTTGCTGGGAAATAGCTGGAGGGCCCTTTCAAGAGCCTTCCCAGGAGTCTACTGGAAAGGGCCCTTTCTGGTGCGTCTGCCAGGCTGTGCGGCAGAATCTTCGGTGATGCTCGTGGCCCCTTTCCAGGCACTTAGGGACAAGGTAAGAAAATGCACACTTTTGCCAAGCTTTTGATTTCTGAACAATTCTCTTGTGTAATTTTAAGACTGATTTTAATTGCATTAATGTTTATAGATTATGTGTTGGGTCTCCACGCAGGTGCCAGGAGGAAAAAGAGAAGGACATTGTGCATCGTAAGCATGCCTTTAAGATGGAAGAAATAAGTGACGCCAGTAGACATAACACATTTTAATAAATGTATCAATTTCAAAACTAGCAGCGAAGGTAAAATCTAACCGCACTAACTCACTATTTATTGGTATTAACCATAGCAATACATTTGTGTACGTTTGGTGAGGTATATCTTTTAAGTTAGCATCCATCAAAGTAACCTTAATTTCTGTTTGTTCCATCAAGGCAGCTTAAATCTGTATAAAAAGGATTGAAAAATCTAAGCTGTTAAGGTACGGTTGCAATCGATATCAACACGGGAATAAATTAAAAATGAAAATCTTGGCAAAGGCCGAAGTTTTAGCATCCGGTTAAACACCGCGGAAGGAGGGGGTCTCTGTAAAGATCAGCTCCCACCCTCCAGCGAGAAAGCCGAAGGCCACTCTCACCCAGCCGGTTCAGTTTAGACGGTAGTGGTGGTGGGAGGCAGCGGTGGAATAATTGCCAAGGTGTTCAAGGTTCCAAAGGACAAAGGCCCAGGAGGTTTAATTTTTCCCAGAAGGTAAATCGGACAGCCTATTCAAAGTTAGGCTCCATTGCTTTTTGATTATAGAAACCCGGCCCGCTGGATTATTTTTTTTAAAAAAAGAGAAAAACAGATCGCACAGGTAGTCTAGTTACAGCAGAGATCAGAATATGCACAGTAAGCGATCCCATTTGTAAGTCGAGGCTTCAGATCAGCAGAATAGTATTTACAACCACAGGATTTCCACCCATCTACGGAAAGGGAGCGAGGTATAGCATCTTTGTTTCTCACGCTAAATAGCAACACACTCCTCCCGCTTCTCCATATCTGTCTTCCGCTTCAAGTTCTTTCTTCTATCTTTCCACTTCTCCTTTTGCTCTTATCTTCTGCTTCTTTTTTATCTATCTGCTTCTGCTCCCGCTTTTGTCATTTTATGCTTCCATCTGTGTTCTTTTGCTTTTATCGTTCTATCTTTTGCTCCAGTTTTCTGTTTGGCTGGATGTCGGCAGTCACTTCTAAGGGAGAAAACCCCAATTTTAACCAGTCTTAACATAAACCCAAAGTAAATTCAGTAAAATGTATAATATCCCTGCTCCTAAGAGGCTGCAGAATCAGGAGCCCAGGTTTCTCGTCTTTAGGTTGGCATCATGGCAAGGCCAGGGCAAGGGGCCTACAAATTTAGCCAATATGAAATTATAATTACAGCCCAATACAGAATTTTGGGAACCAAAGAGATTCCAACAGGGCGTTAGAATGTTATTGTCGTGGTTCCGATTAAAGAGACACATCAAACAATACCACATGATTGTTTATTCTAAAAAGTCTATTAATGAGAACGGAGCAGCATTGAGTTATTTTTCATGGAAGCTTTCCGTCCCAGCTGTTCTCCAAGCAACACAAGACATCCTCCTTCGCTAGCGACATAGGATGGGAGGCCACCTTTTTCAATAAGCAGTCCTAGAGTGAGAGTCTGAGTCCTACGGTTAAAGAATAGCAGCCACAAAAGGAAATAAACCCTTTTAATTTTAAGATTATTATTCTGTATCTATTGAAACTCAAATACTTTGGCCACCTAATGAGAAGGAAGGACTCACTGGAGAAGAGCCTAATGCTGGGAAAGAATGCTGGCAATAGAAGAATGGGATGACAAAGAATGAGGTGGATGGGATGGAGTCACTGAAGCAGTAGGCATGAGCTTAAATGGACTCCAGAAGATGATAGAGGACAGGAAGGCCTGGAGGAACGTTGTCCATGGGGTTGCGATGGGTCGGACAGGACTCTGCAGCTAACAACAATCTATTGAAACTATTGAATGCTGTTAAGGATCAGAAAATAGTGCCATCCTGTGGTCCAAGCAGGTATAGCAGCCACAAAAAGAAACCTTTTCAATGGCGTTTTAAGATTATTTATTATTTAAACCTTACTAATATTAATAGGGCATCATAGTCCTCCTTAACTCGTTTTAAGGCTGTTGAAGCAGGATGGAGGAGCAGGCCACCAAAATTGCAGTCCCTTGGTGTGCTGGCAAATGGCAGGGTCTGCAGCTCTTAGGTAATCCGGCCCTCTTGAATTATTTCAGAGGAAGATTTCTCCCGTAAGCAGTTTAAGTCATCCAAAGGTTCCCCAATATCTGTACATTTATCACCTGGGAACCCAGCACTGCCCAAACTCCCCAAAGAGCCCCCATTCTCTCCACCCCCAAACTGCAGTTTCAACCAATGCACCCATGAACCCATGTGGGAGGGCAGGAAACCCCCTCCCCAGCTCAGAAAAGAACGGGGGGAAAACAGAACAGCTGTAACTCAGCACTCACACAAATATACACAACTTTTTAAAAAGAGGAAGCATCTTAGAAGAGCAGCCTTTCCTTTGGTCCCCCAGACTCGTGATGGTGGGGGTGAGGAAGGGGGTGTCCACAGACCAGGATGTTACATGTTTTGTGCCAGCCCATGGCAGTTCCCCAAGTAGGTCATCAGATGGAGCAAAGAGGCTTCTTTGCTCCCCTGCAGCAGCCCCATTGGCGAGAGAGTTTTATGGCTAGGGAGGGGCCGAGACCCCCCATAAATACCTCTGCCCAGGGGCTGCTTCTTTGTTCTGCTTCTCATTTCTATTTTCTCTCTTGCATGCATTCTCTACCATACAAGCATGGATGCTTCCATGCCATATAGCTCTTTTTATATAATCTATCGATGAATAAAGCTTCATAATGACTGCATCTCTGCATTCTGCCTATTTTACTTGGAAGCACCTTAACGTCCCATCGATCTCTTATGAGAGCTGCTTCACAAGTTGGTAGCAGAGAGGATGGTTTAAGGCAAAGCTTCCAAGCTTGCAGATAGCAGTAAGATCCTTAGATTTGAAACTGAAATGGATAGCCGGAGATCCAGATTGTGACCAGAAGTCTTCAATCAAGATCAACAGCTCTAGCCCCTGAAGCAAGCTCCGCTCCAGGTGAGAGCACAGATGGCTTCCTTCTGCACGCCACAGAGGGGAGCTTGGAAGTTTTACAGTCCGCCCAAGACTGTCCAGATGCAGCAGAAGCGCTCCGGGCCCAACGCAAGCAACGCGTGGATCAAATGTCTACACTGGAATGCAAGGAACTGCTTCTAAAACTCCTTGCAGTACAGGAGACCCCACAAGCCTCTCCATGAAGGACATCAGTGCAGAAGGACTGTGGATGCCGGGTAAGCCCCCCCTCAGCGACCACGAGGCCCCTCAATATGGCGCCTGCCACCCTGAGTAACCCCGGGACCCCAGGGCTTTCAGCGCGAAATCCCCTGCCTAACTGTGACCTACAGCTTCCTGGGGCAACAGGAAACAAGATGGCTGCGCCCAGGGAGACCGCATGGCCCGGCACAGGAAACAAGATGGCAGCCCCCTGTGCGCCCACATTTTCTAACAAAGAAAGGCCTCAGTTAAGTCTGGAGGCCCAGCAATCCCTGGCATCCAGCCGTAGCAACATGCAAACTCCTGGGCTCTCTCCACCAGAAACCCTCGTGACCTATGATGGCAATAAGACTGCTCATTACCCTCCAAGGCCCCCGACCCTCTCTCCGGGGCCCCCAGTCTTCCTTTTGCCCCCGCCCAGACTCTCTCCTTACCAAATGGCCTTCAGGGGGGGTTGGCCCCCTCCTCCAGCATCGGCTTTAGCCATCCCCAAGGTTTTCAGGACCAGCGATGGGCTTCTCAAGGCAACCAACAGCATCTTTGGGGCAATCCAGGGCCGGGGGGGGCTCCAGGAAGGTTTTCCAGAGCTTTTTCAAAACCAAATGCTGGCCGGCAATCTTGGGCAACGCCCACCCCCTGATCACATGTTTTCCGGACATGCCCAGTACGGGCTTTTTAACCCTGAAGGGGGGCCATCTAAAAATCAGAGAAAAATACCACCAACGCCCACTAGAGGGGTACCTTTACCTTTTTTTTCAATGCAAACCTCTCAGATGCTCCAGGAACTGGACAAAACGTTTCTCCCTGCGTCCACGTTGCCACTCAACTTTGAAAAACTGAAAATTGGGGGGGGGAGAACTACCACAGTTGGAATAGAAATGTGCAGGTATGTCTATTAAAGGATGGGACTCTTGAAATGGTCCTGAACCCATCACCTTTCCCGTGGGGATCACGAGAAGAGTGGCTCCATAGACAGGCTTTTTCTACTCTGATGGGTTCTATGGATGATAATTTGTTCCCAAGCATTCCAGATGGACTCACAGCTTGCGCAGTTTGGCGGTTATTATACAATTTATTCAATAGCAAGAGCATGGGTTCCCTCACCAGACTCACAACTGAGTTTTACAACACAAGACTCAGGTTTGGTGCCAGCATGGCAGAACATCTCGGAAAATTAAAATCCCTCAGGGCGCAACTGATGTCCAAAAATTACCGTGTACCTGAAGAGAACTTGGTCGCAGTTATCGTGGCTTCCCTGGACAAAAGTTGGAACAATTTTATTATTTCCCTGGAAGGGGGCAGGGATGAAGCCATGCCTCTGTCCTATCTCGAGGGCAGACTCATTGATGAAGATAGGAGACGACGAGATACGGGAGAATACAACAGAGTCACCAGCCAGCCAGCCAGCAGACGACACCGCAACTCAGAGCAGGTTAATGCTCTACTCAAGTGTTTCACCTGTGGCTCTGAGGGGCACCTCAAGAAGGACTGCCCCCATTTTCAACAAGGCCCCAAGCGTGGTCCCAATCAAGGTAGGGGCAAGGGACAAGGAAGGGGCCGTGCCGGGGCCAAAAGTACTAACAATTTTGTGTCTACCTGTGCCCCCACCACAAAGGCTGATAGCCCCACTGACTTATGGTTACTGGACTCTGGAGCTTCTTCTCACATTACCAATATGAGTCAAGGGTTTAAAAGGTTAAAGAAAATTAACTCATCTGTCAAAGTCGCAAATGGTGATAAGGCTTTAGTTATTGGGGAGGGCACGGTTTCTGTACCTGGACTTGGAAAAGTTGAAGGGGTTTTACATGCTCCCTCCATTGCCAACAACCTATTAAGCATTATCAAATTATGTGACAATGACAAGGTGGAAGTTCTATTTCGCAAAGGGGGAGGTCATGTCACCCGGGACCAGAAGGTCATCGGAAATATTGCCATCATAAATGATTTGCCATATTTTCCCTCACAACCAACCCCAAGGCTGCTTAACCAGCGCAAGGCCGAAGCGGTTGCATCCAAGCCCCCACAGCAAGGCAGTGCGGATAAGAAATCCGAACCTCAGCTGTCACCTGAAGCACCGCTCAAGGCAACCAATGCCAAGAGGGTGTCAGTGGGGAAGCCACTCCACGATAAGTGTGCCCACATCTTACACCGAAGATTAGGTCATGCAAGCTTCCCTGTGGTTAAAAAGATGGGAGAGTTTGCTGAGGGAGTCCAGATCAAAGATTGTGAGGTATTCCTGGACTGTGCAATCTGTAAGAGGTCAAAGAGGAAGGCTGCGCCCATTCCAAAAACATCACTGCGTAAGACCCAATACCCATACCAACTAGTTCATGTTGATTTGGTCGGGCCTTTCACACCATCCCTAGGGAAAAGTCAGTATTTTCTCACTGCAGTTGATGATTTTTCACGGTACGGCCACGTGTATATCCTCACAGAAAAATCTGAAGCCTTTGACGCCATAAAATCACTCTACAACTTTATAGAGACCCAGTATAAAACCAAGATCGCACAACTGCAGAGCGACCGCGGGGCTGAGTTCGTGTCCCGAAAATTCCAGGACTGGGTAAAGCGTAAGGGCATCCGCCATTTTCTTACCGCGCCTTTCACCCCAGCTCAGAATGGTGTGGCAGAGAAAAGAAATGGAGTCCTACAAACTATGATGCGTAGTCTGATTGCAGACGCAGGGGTCGCAGAATCATACTGGGCAGAAGCGGTAAAATACGCCAATTACACCTTAAACCGCACCTGGAGCAGTGTTGTGAACCAGACCCCATATTTCCTAGTTCATGGTAGGAAACCAAATCTTGGACATTTACGTGTGTTTGGGTCCTACGCATGGGTTCACATCCCCAAGCAGCTGCGGAAGAAGGGGAGATCTGTCTCCCAGAGACTGAGGTTCTTGGGCTACGCTCCTGGCTCCAAGGCCTACCGTTTCCTGGGAGAAGGGGGCAGGATTGTGACTTCTCAATCTGCCTCCTTCGAAGAGGACTCCAATTGGGTCCAGATTCACTCCAATGATCTGAGCCCATATATCAACCATCCCAGCAAGGGCACACCGACTACGACATCACCTGAGACGTCCACATACCCTGCCACCGACGAAAGTGTGGAACAAGACGAAGATGTCATCCCACCTGGTTCAGATGGGGAGGATGAGCCGTCCAGTTCCCCAGCAACGCCTCAGAAACCCGCGGAAGAAAAAGGCGGTGAGTGGCAGAAGGTAAGGAGGTCAAAGCGGTCCAACAAAGGCATCCCGCCAAAGAGAATTGACATTGGGCACATCGCGTCTGTTAACAGCGTTGTGGTCACCCCAAAATCCTTCTCTGACATCCAGGAGCTGCCCATCGAAGAACAGGAGAAATGGCAGCTCGCGATGGAGAAGGAAATGCAGAGCTTAAAACAACTCAAGGTCTTCACCCCCCAGCAACCTCCAAAGGAGAGGAAAGTCATTGGCACAAGGTGGGTTTACAAGGCAAAACCACTTGCCAATGGCCTCTACCTGTATAAGGCCCATTTGGTAGCTCAGGGATTCGCCCAACGCTATATGGAAGACTATGGGGAGACATACTCTCCAACTGTCCGGGCAGAGAGCGTGACTGCAGCCGCTCTGGGGGAGGAAGTCTTCCAATTCGACATCCAGACGGCTTACCTCCACGCCAACTTGGACCGGCAGATCTACGTGAAGGCCCCTCCTGGCTACCAGCAAGAAGGGGAAAATACATGGTTACTCCACAAAGGGTTATATGGTCTCAAGCAGTCAGGGAAACTATGGTATGACTGCCTTAGAAAAAGTTTAGAACGAGTTGGTTTCACCGCATCCCGTGCAGATGAATGTGTTTTCACACGCAAGTCCAAGGGTACCACAGAAAGGGTGTTAGTTTATGTGGACAACCTACTATATGTAGGACCTGACAAGGAAGGGTGTGATGAATTTGCCAAGGCCCTGGAAGAAAAGTTCACTTTGAAATCTTTGGGGCGGGTTGATAAGTACTTGGGTGTGCATATTTTGGCCACTAAGGGGGGGTTCGCTCTATCTCAAAAAGAAAAGATAGAGGAGTTATTGGCCAAATGCAAAATGGCAGAATCTAATCCCACGCACAGCCCAATGCAAAGTGACTACTTCAACCACACCCACAAGGACGGTCCTGAGTTCACAGATAATACGCTTTACAGATCTGTGATTGGCTCCTTGCTATATATCAGCAATTGGAGCAGGCCTGACATAGCTTTAGCTGTAAATCTATTGTCCAGGCATGTGGAACACCCAAAGGAATTCCACTGGACTGCTGTTAAGAGGGTACTTAGGTACCTCAGGGGCACGACCGATGCCCTCCTTGTGCTGGAACCAGAGAAGGGGAAGACGGCCCAGCTCTCCGCTTACTCAGACGCAGACTGGGCTGGCGACACCAAAAGTAGACGGAGCACCTCTGGTTTCCTCATATTGCTAAATGGCTGCCCAATACATTGGCATGTTAGGCAGCAAAAATTTGTTTCTTGCTCCACAGCCGAGGCTGAATATGCCAGCCTGTCAGACACGGCCAATGATTTGACTTGGTTCAATGATCTGATAACAAGCATCTGGGCATCTCCTCCTCTGCCCATCCAAATTCTAGAGGACAACACAGCCGCAATTGCAATCTCGGAGGCTTATGCAGTAGGCTCTAGATCTCGCCACATAGGCATACGCTATAAAAATGTCAGGCAGCTTGCCAAAGAGGGTTTTATACGTGTAGAGCACTGTAATACAGCTGACCAGATAGCTGATCTGTTCAACAAACCTGTCCCCATTGACCGGCACAGCCTTCTGTGTAAGCGTTTGTGTTTGGTCTTCTGAACGTTTTTATACATGTCTATGACACCTGCTCACCCCCTCACACACATTCACTGGTCCCTGTCATTGGCTGGCAAGAAGGGGAATTGTTACATGTTTTGTGCCAGCCCATGGCAGTTCCCCAAATAGGTCATCAGATGGAGCAAAGAGGCTTCTTTGCTCCCCTGCAGCAGCCCCATTGGCGAGAGAGTTTTATGGCTAGGGAGGGGCCGAGACCCCCCATAAATACCTCTGCCCAGGGGCTGCTTCTTTGTTCTGCTTCTCATTTCTATTTTCTCTCTTGCATGCATTCTCTATCATACAAGCATGGATGCTTCCATGCCATATAGCTCTTTTTATATAACCTATCGATGAATAAAGCTTCATAATGACTGCATCTCTGCATTCTGCCTATTTTACTTGGAAGCACCTTAACGTCCCATCGATCTCTTGTGAGAGCTGCTTCACACAGGATTTCCACAACAAGCAGCCTCACCGCTCATCAGAGTCCTGGCAAAGATAGCCACGCGAGAGGCAAGCAAGCAGAAGACTTAATCAAGGCTGCGTTCCTGTCCAGAGTGGCCGAAGAAAGCTTCCTCCAGTGGAAATGACCAGCCTCCACAGAGAGAGAGAGGGAAGACTGGACTGCACTCTCGTCACCATCTCCTTCAAGAACCTGTTCTTAAAGAACTGTTTTTATTCCACGACAGAGTCTGCGCTGAGGCTCAGAGACCTATTTTTAAAAGGTATGTATTTTACCTCTTGGAACTGACATTTTAGAAGAAGGAAGTGAACTCAAGGGCCTGCAGACCGTTGTTATTTATGTACCATAAATAACAAGGAGCGTCTTTGAAAAAGGGCCCATTGGAGTGAATCTAGATGCAGATTAGTACGAGCTTGTGTCTACACAAAGAAAAGTGAAGATCAGTCAATGTTACATTTCTAGCAGGTAGAAATAATTTTGGAAAACAGATAATGGTCATATTGTATGCATCTAAATACATAATTAAATGTAATTTTAATACATAATTGTAAAAGCCCCTAACCCCCTTATTTCATGTAATTATTTTTTTTTCAAGATCACTTGCTTAGTGCTTTGAAGGGATCAAACACCTGCCAGCGATGCCCTCTTTCCCTCATACCGATTTATTGCTACGGCCACCGTCGCTCCGCTCGTAAAATTTGCAACACACCCGCCTTGGGGGGGGCACTGGGCTCATGCGTCGAGAAGGGCTGATCGCAGCGGCGTTTATGCCGGACTCATTTTTTCTCAGCGCCCGCCGGTCTCTCCCCTCCCCCCCCCGAGAGGCCTGGACCGCGGGAAGGTCCCCCCACCCTGGGGCCTCGGCTCGCCTTCCAGCCCAAGCGGTCTCGCAGCCTTCCAGCCCATCACAGCGGAGCCCCCGCGGGGCTCTTCCCGGGACGCCTCCCCCGCTCCCTCTGAAAGAAAGATGACTTGGTTCAATCTCTCCCGGCCCCTCCGGTCGCCGTCTTGGCCGCGGCAGCCCGGAAGCGGCATCGGCGCCAGGCAAGAAGAAGCCCCGCCCCGTCTCACGCCGGCCCCGCGAGGACGGACGGCGCCGGTGAGTCCCCTGCGGCTGAGCGAGAGGGGGAGCGACTGGGGGGAAAGGAGACCCCCCGCAAGGCCCGATTCCTTCTCCTCCGCCCCCTGAGCTCGGCCCGGCCCACCTCGCGGGGTTGTTGTGGGGCAGGACGCCTCCTTACACGGTGGGGGCAGCGCTTGCCCCACACTCCCCTCTTTCCCCCCCCGCGAGGGCTTCCCCTGCGAGGGATGCCCCCCTCCTCCTTTCCCCGCGTTTCTCTTCCTCGGCGGCTTCCCTCCCCTCCTCTCTCTTCCCTTCGTTCCTTCCTTTCTCCTCTTCCTGCCTTCCCTTCCTCCTCCCGAGTTGGGGTCCTTTTGGAGCCTCCACTGCTCCCGCCTCTCAGGTCCTCTTTCTTTGGATTTATTAGCATTTGATACATTTGGGTTGATGCATTTGATACGTTTGTATCCCTTTCATTGGTGAAGGATGGATCCGTGTTTATTTCTATCTCGCCTTTATTGTTCTTATAAATAACACAGGGCATAACCCGACACTCCTCCCTCCTCCTCTTTTCCCCACCACGACAACAACCCTGTGAGGCAGGCCAGGCTCAGAGAGAGGGACTGGCCCAGAGTCACCTAGCCGGCTTTCCTTCCTGAGGCGGGACTCCCCGTCTCCTTTCCTGCTTTTTCAGACGGGAGCCTGTTTGCCCCTTCTCCCATTTCCCACCCTGGCAGAGAGGTCAGTCTCACCGACCTGTCGTCTGGGGAGGGGGGGAGCAAGAGGGGGGGAGGGAGGGTCTCCTTGCTCTTTGTCCAGGACCTTCACTTCTCTTGGGGGGGGGGCCGGCCAGGGTTCCCCAGGAGCTTCCTTGGTTGGGGCAAATCCCGGCCCTCCTTGCTTCTTGTCCAGCCTCCCCATCGCTAGAGGCTCCCCACCCCCCCGGTCTCAAAGGGTGTCGCGGTTGTCACCGGAGGAGCCATCGGTGGGGCTGATCTCAGTCTGTCCTCTGTTTGGGCCAGTCAGGGTTTCCATGCAGTTTGTCAGCCTCAGAAAGAGAGTTACCAGCCGCCTTAATCTGCTCCTGCCGTGCTCAGATTAGGCCAGTCTTCTGCCGGTGCAGCCAAGCGCCTGTTTTGCCCAAAGCTTGTTCTTTCCTTTTGCAAATCGGTATTTCTAGTTCAGCGTTGTGCATCCTGCATCTCCACCAACTAGGCGGCACTTAGGATGCAGTTCTGCATTTATGACATTCTGGAGGAATTTGCGTTGAACTGGAGGAGAGGAACTACTAGACCAAAGCCAGACCAGGCAGGAAGGAGGTGTCCCCTCTTAGGCTGCTGACAGCTGCATCCTCAGGGAGGGGAGGGACCGTCTCCCTCCCAGAGGATGAAATAGAGTGAAGGAACTGAAGCGGGAAGAACACACCCAAGTGCCTCAAAAATATGTTTCTGAATAGAGTGGGAGATAACAGGAAACATTCCTCTCTGCAATTTGAGTCAAAGCCCGGAGCGCAGTTCCAAGGCTGCCAGATGGCGACTCTCCTATTTACCATTCCCCTGTGCTGCATCATTACGTCCAGATCCCCATCTTTCTTTCAGTGGGAGCTCTGCTCCTCCTCCCCCCCCCCCCCACTTTCTCCCCCCAGCAAGGACTGCCCCTGCCAAGGGTGCTTATCCTGGCTGCAGGACAAATCCATTTTCCTGGCATGCCCAGAAGGTTCAGCCTTTGGGTAATTGGGAAGAGAGGATTCACACACGCTGTGTATAATCACCCCACTCGGGTTAATGCCAAGGAGATTTCTCAGGGCGAGGCGGCCAGATGTACGCCCGTGGGAAGCAGAAGGTTCGGCACAACGGGTGGGTCCCTTGGGTTCCTGCAAGGACATCTGCCCCATAAGAAATTCTGCTGATTAAACTGAACTTGAAACTGAATCAAGACAGAGCCGAGCAGAAAAGCAGTGAAAATTTGGAACAGAGGCAACTTTTCCCTAAACCTGGCTGCTTTTAAGTCAGTGTCTCAAATGGACAATGATAAAACTGACCAAAATGACGTTTGGCATTTTTTCCACCTGCATTAAGCAAGGGGTTTGACTAGAGGACCTCTAATGCCCTTTTAATATCTTTCTCTTCCAAGAAGAATCATTTCCCCCATTGCTTCTATTGAGACATAGAAATGAACCTGAAGGTGGTGTCTTGTCACTTGTTCCGTCATCTCAGGCGTTTCTGTATCTTCCTGATCCCCAAAGTAGCTGGGGGGGGGGAAGGGGGCTGCCTCAGGACTGCTGAGTCCCACCAGGAGGGAAGTGGGGCAGAGCCTGCTGAGACAGGAGCTGTGGGGGCGGGGGGGGAAGGGGTAGGAGGCAGGCCCAGCCCTCTTCATCCAGGCTTTAAGCGAACAATCCCACCTCTCTCTAATGGCTAAGAAAGAAAACAGCACTGTCCTCCTATTTTACTACAGGTTTTATTTCCAAAATTTTGCTCTTTCAATAATAAAAGAGCCTTGGTGGAGCAGTGGGCTAATGCCTCCTTAAGTAACACCAGCTGCCTGCAATTAGTGCAGGTTCGCATCCCACCAGGCTCAAGGTTGACTCAGCCTTCCATCCTTCCGAGGTAGGTAAAATGAGGACCCAGATTGTTGGGGGCAATTAAGCTGACTTTGTAATAATGCCGCTTGGGAGGTGTGTGAAAGCCCTAATAAGCAGGCATATGCATAGAATGAAGGCTGCTGCTAAGCTTGTAAGCCGCCCTGAGTCTTCGGAGAAGGGCGGGATATAAATGGAATTAAAAAATAAAAATAAACAGCCCAAAACTGAGCCTTTTGGGGGGGAGGGGGAGCTGTCGTTACAAAAGGTGCACCCCTGCTGCCCCAGATCTTCAGCACTCGTTCCATGCAGTTGACTGGGCTTTAGGTGGGAGGGGAAATAGGAAGGAACCGCATCCTCTCTCTCTCTCTCTCTCTCTCTCTCTCTCTCTCTCTCTCTCTCTCTCTCACACACACACACACACACACACACACACACACACACACACACACAAGAAGGCAGCCAAGGAGCGCTGGGCTGCTGTCTGCACTTTTGACAGGCAGTTTGCAATCTGGCTAAACATATTTGAGATTTTCTGCTAGTTGCTGTCTGCTGATTGGCTCATTAAATTTTCATGGATGTGCAACAGCAGCAGCCTCTTTGTCCGACCGAGGTGGCATACTGGTGGGCATGCTTGTGGCGGCCTCCGCTTATTAGAGCATTTCTACAAAGTGAGAGGGGGGGGGCAGATTACACACAGTGCCAGAATCATCCACGTTTCTAAAGGGGAAAAATCCGAAGGAGGCAGAGTTGAGGGTTGCACGCCGGAGGGAGGGGGCTCCCTATTTCCCCCACAACCCTGTGTCTCATTGGGATCTTCCAGATACCCCTGCCCACTTCTAATTAATGTGATCGGGAAGGTGGCAAGGGGTGCTTGGATTGCACCAGGCCTCCCCAGCAGAAAGGAGGCCGTGAGGAGTTTTTTTTGTCCATCTCCAGGGCTGGGGAAGCAGAATGTGCTTAAGGCAGCCGTAACGTCTGGCGCTTGCCAGCTCACTAACCGGCCAGCCCTGATCCTTTGCAATCAAGAGGAAAGCCGTCTCTCTAGGCAAGACGTCCCTGAGATGGAGTCAAGGGCCACACTTGCACTGTTGTTGTGTCTTTTTGGGTTTGGAATTCTGGAAGGGTGGGATGTCCGCGTGGCTGAAGTGTGTGCCGGTTGTGTACGAGAGGCGCTCCGATCTCTTGCCCAAACAGCAGCACACACGGTTGAAGAGCAACTCGAGAACCCGGGGAAGGGAAGGCAGCGTGTGGGTGGCCACCTCGCTCCAGGACTCCCGCAGTGGGTCGCTAGGGTCCTGCGTTATCTGCAGACGGGACCCCAAAGATAAACAGTGGGCTTTTCTTTTGTTGCTGTTGTTGAAAAGACATTTCTCGGTCCTTGGCAATGCGCCTGACCGTGCAAAGTTCTTCCTTGTGAGGAAACACTGAGGAATCTCTAACAGGCTAATTCAAATATCCAGTCTGTCTCTTCCCCCCCCCCCCGCCCTTAACGGGAGTCCAGGGCTAAGGCAAGAAGAGTTTTCCCCTGAAATCAGAAAGTGGCTTTACGAAGCCAAGGTTCCCCCTCCTCCGCGAGGTTTAGGGCCTGGAAAAAAAAGAAGGGAAGAAGAGAATGGGCTGCACTTAAGAGCTTTACTTCCAGGAGCTCAGGATTGCCTATACAGCACTTGGTCCTCCCTCTTTTTCCCGTGACACCCCTGTGAGGTAGGTCTGGCTGGGAGGAAAGGATCAGGGGGCTCACAAATGGCAGCCCAGGAAATCTAAGTCGCCCTGGCCCCGCTTTGCAAGGGGAAGATAAATGGGGGGGGAAGAGAGTCCAGGGTTTCAGAGAGGAGATTTCTGCTTACAAAACACATGGCTGCTTGTTTCCACCCCAGGTGGCTGAGGGAACTGGGAAGGAAGGAGAGCCACAGGGGCCCTGAGAAGGAGGGAAGAAGATGGGCCTTCCACGCCACAGAGACGGTTAACTTGAAATCATCCGAGCTGCTTCTCAGACGAAAACTCCCCCTCCCCTGCCTCGCCTCGTGAGTTCGGCCACCCGATCCCCGCCCAGTCGAGTACTTACGAGTACCTGCCCGACATTTTCTTGGCAAGGACGATCACGATCCCTGTGGCCACTCCGATAGCTGCAATGGTGCCAAGGATGATGCCAACCAAGGTGACCGTTTCCAGATGGTCTGAGGGGGGAAGCAGAGAGACGAGCATTGTCCCCCGGAATAAGAGTGGCTACTGTACAGGCCGAGGCCGGGTCTACTCGGAAGTAAGACTTGTGGGTTGAATACGACTCCCGCACAGAAGAGAGGGCACATCAGCCCGTGGCGGAGGGTGGATCTCATCGTCCTCTGCCGGCCAGGTTCGGGGTACAGTGGCAGCTGGAACTCAGCAACCACCGGCTAAGACTTATGGCTGGTCTCAGGCTTCGGAGCTCCCGGCCCCCAGCACAACGGGCAGCCCTGCCCAGATCAGGGAAGGAGACCATCGCCTGGTAGGCCACAAGGTAAGCTACCGCTGCTGTTGCTTTTTAAAGGTTCCTGTGGGAATGTTAATGCGGGCGGAGGGCGAGGGGCTTTTTCTGAAGAAAAACGGGGACTTTCTGCAGGTGTGGGCAACATTGTGCTGGAGGTCTTGCTGCTTAGGTGCCTGCCTGTCCTCCTGCAGTCTGTATTTGAGTTAATTCAGTTTACTTAATACAGTAAACTTCACAGTTAGCTTGCTGAGTTTGGCGGGGGAGCCCTCCGCCCCTGCTCCCGGGCCTCACGGAGGTCAGGATTCAGACTTCCCGAGGTCTGAAAGGTCAGAGTTCGTGTGAACTCAGCAGGCCACCCTCAGGGGCATTCTGTTGTTGTTGTTGTCCCCTCCCCATGTGTGCCTGTGCGTGGTGCCCTTGCCCTTCTGGACTTGATGCCCTTGCCCTTCTGGCATTGTTCGTCCCCCTTTGCGCTCCGGGTGTCACAGGCTGCTGGACCTGCTATGCTTTGGGGGTGGGGGTGCAGGCGCAATGCTGAGAGGCTATCGCTTGTGGCTGGCAGAGTGGCATGTTTGCCTGTGTTGCCTTCCGACCCGTTTGCTGCAATTTGTCTTTCGCGTGTCAAGATTTTAAAAAAACCTGAATTTGCTGGGGGGGGCTGTTCTGTGGGGGATCCCTCTCTAACCTTTCCATATGTATTCCCCCCCCCCCGAATTGCACAGTGTGACGTGTGGGCCAGTGAGCGGGGCTTCTGGGTAGGGGCTCCCAGACCCTGAGACCTCTTGTGTCCACTCCCTTCCCATCCCTTAGGAGCCCGAAAACCATCCTGTCAGGGCCTTTCCTGACAGAGGGGGACCTGGGAAAGGAGGAGGGGAAAACGGTGCCTTGGCCCTCCTGCTCTGTGGGGCGCAGCCAAGAGAGAGGGGAGAGGGGCTGGAAACCAGGGGAAGCCACGACTCCAGGGAGGAAGGAGCCTTGTTGGGCTCGGCCTGGGCCTGTTCACAAGTCAGCTTGTTAAACCCTCCACAGGTAACTTCTCCCAGCAGCCCTGTGTGACTAAATTCCCTGAAATATGGAAGATTATTTAATTTCATCAATTGTTGTGGCCCTCTGCCAGGGTCATCAGAGCAAGTGTTTGCTGACTCAGTGCCCTGCTCACTGATCGTGTATCGGGCGTCCCAGCTAACCGTAATTGTCCCGCATCTCCTCCCTGCCACTTTCTTTCCTCCCATTGCTCCTTTCTTTCCCTTTGCAAAAATACAACTTTAATCAATTTAAATAAATAACCAAGGCCAGCTTTTCTCAATTTCCTCTCAAATTCAGACCCAGACAATCCATCCTAAAACAATTCAGGATGCTTGCTTATTAAGTGAGTTCCTGTGATGGGAGGGGTTGCTCCGATTTTCTTTCAATGGCAGTGGGGCCCTGCCTTGCTCTGTGGGCTGCCCCCTCTTTAATCAACAGCCCCCCTTGTTTGGTCACAGCCTTCCAGAATCGGGGAGAAGCAGCAGCTGGCTTTGCCCAGCCTCTCAGTCAGGAGGAGGGATTGGAGGGGGGGCCGTGCTTCATCAGGAAACCAGAGAAGACCCCGCTGTTTTCAGTTACTGAGGAGGAGGAGGGGGGGGCAGCAGGTTCACGTAAGGATTGCGGTAATCCAAGAAAGCAACTTGATCGTCTCTGATCTCACTCCTTGAGATTCAGTGCATGACCGCAACCTGTTTTCTGTAGGCCTTTTGACCTGGGTGCCAGGGCTGGCATGGGCCAGCTTACCCCAAGGAGGGGACGGAGGAAGGCCAGCTAATCTGGGCGTTACCTGATCTGGCCTGTTCGTTATGTAACCCTTAACCTAGGTTGGCTTGTCAACAGGATTTCACAGAGCATCAGCAAGAGAGGCTGACACCGGTGACAGGTGGTGGGTTTTTTTTAAAGAAAAATAATGTTTTCATGCTTACGAATCCCCACAATGACCCCACATGCAGATCCACACCATACCCTGCGAGGTTTTGGGCAGCTCTGCGTCCGTGGCGTTCTCCCCAAGGTCGCTGGAAGACGAGATGCTGTCTGTGGTCATCAGTGCCTGGAAGAGACAGTTGTCTGTTAATGCAACCCCACTGGAGGTGGGGGTGGCCTCGACGGCTTGTTTCTTTTACGGCCTGCCCAAATCAAGAGGGCTGCAGCAGATTAAAATTATCGGCAGCAGCGATCATGAATCAGCCTTCCCCCAGGACGGACACCAGTGGCAGATGTGGGGATCTTGGCATTGCCAAGCACCTGGACTTTCCCCACATGACCCAGGGGGACGGTGCAGTGGCCTTAAGTGTGAAAAACGGTCGCAAGTCCCTTTTTGGGGGGCCCTTGAAGCTAAATGGATGGGCGGCCTTTCACCGAGTGGCCTGAGGCGGCGCCTTGACTGACCACAAGGCCGCCCCAGTGTGCACAGCTGCCCCTTTGCGTGGAGAGAGGGACCCCCACGAAGAGCCAGGAGGGGAGGGAGGGGCGTGGTGTCCAGGCGTGGAAGCTCCATGGGAGTCTGTGCCCACCTCACCCGCTGCTGCTGCTGCTGCCGCCACCAAGTGAGCAAGCAGGCCCAGGCTGTACCAAAGGGGAGGGCACTCACCAGAGTGGGCACTTCAGAGTAGTCTGGGCCCTCGCTGGCTCCCAAAGGGGCTGTGCCTGGGTCCTCCTCCTCCTCCGCTGGCGCTGTCCTTGCTGAAGGGGAGACAAGAGCAGTAGCCAGGATGGGTGGGCAGCGGGTCAGGCATGCGGACCTTTCTGCCCCAGGGCATGGAGGGGTCGCGGGAAACCTCCCCACAGTGTGATTTTCCTCCCTAGTGCAGCTGTGTGTCTGGGGGCGGAATGGGGGGGGTTAGGGCTATCGTGAGCACAAGGCCCCATGCAACCTGAAAGCCAAGATTTGGGAAGAGGCTTCCTTGCAGCAGCCCTGCCTCTTTTCACACTGGAAAGCTCCCCAGTGCTTGGCAGGGAGAGGCTGTGCCAGGCAGCCCCTCCCCATCGTTTCCCCCCCCCCCCCGATGGCCACCCCCCCTTCTCCCCCCCTTCCCCGTTTGGCTCTCGCCTCCTTCCTGGCCGTTTTTGCAGGAGGGGGGAGGAACGGGCCTGCCTGCCTTTTGTGGGAGTGGGCATTTCTGAGGGAAGACCTGGAAGGAACTGGCTACTTTTTTTGACGGGCTTTGCATTTTAATAAGTAGCTAATTGGCAGTTTGATATTACATGGTTTTCTGCCCCTGCTCAGCTGTTTTGGAGCCTGGTTTCTGGTAAAGGTGCATGACAGGCAGCCCCCCTCAGGCCCTTTAGCCACTGCAGCAGGGGGGGGGGAGGTTTTAAAAGATGGACGCAGCCAGAGGAAGGAACGGGCTTTTAAAATAACGATGGGCGACCGGATTTCAGGGGAGCCCCAGGCTTGGTGAGGAAGCTTTCCACTGGGTGATTGGGAGAACTTTCAGACCCATTAGGCACCGCCACCCCCAGCCCCTCACCCGGCGCGATTTGGTTGCCACATTTCCCAGCTGGATCCCGGAGGGCCTCTGCTGATGTGCTGCAGCTTCGTTTCTGTTGCAAGCCTAATTCTTTTCCTGTGGAAAGCAGACCTGGAGGTGGGTTACTCACTGCCCTCCACAGTGCCAGGAACTGACGAAGCACATTCCCTCCTCTCCCAGCCTCCGGCCAAGGGGCTCCCGTCCAGTCGGGGACTAGGCTGCAGCTAATGACCTGACCTTTAACAAGGACGTAGGTACGTTGGGCGTTAGGCACAGAGCTGAGTCAAAGCTTGTCTCAGAACTGGGATGGGGGCGGGGAAGACAAAGTTCACACATTAAAAATCACAACACTTTTCAGGGTCAGGATAGCAGCAGCGACTGAGCCTCCCCTCCCTTCCCCCCTGATCTGGTTGCGTAAGGATAACACACCTCGGTGCCTGGGACCTAATGGGAGGAAAAGCACTGTTTTCTACAATCAGCAAAGCATCCAGTTGCTGGGCTTGGAGGTTCGCCGTAATTAATTAGCCCGGTTTTCTGGACTTGCCAAATCACTGCGGTAGAAGCTGACGGCCTCAGGTTGGCACAAGGTCTGCAAACACAGCAGTCCAAAAACTCCAGAAGTGACCAGCCACCACCGGGCAGTTTTCTGAACCCAAAGCCTGAATCGGCAGCATCTACAACATTTGGTGACAACATGGGGATGTGGAGCCATTTACTGATGGAGCACTTAGGGTGATTTGCGGGGGGGGGGGCTCTCTGCAATGTCCCTCTGCAACAGCTTCCCTGGGAGGTGGGCGAGTCTGGGGGGGGAGAAAGAGATAGAGCGCACCAGCCAGAGGTTTCAGTGGCCAAGGGTGGGCCTGAACCTGGGGGAGCTGCCCCCTCCTGCCAAGCAGAACCCTTGCTGGGGTGATGGAGCGGCCGAGAGCCCGGCCCACTTTCTCCTTTGGTGGCCCCTGGGGCATGCCCCAGGGATCTCCTGGCCCCGATGGGCTGCTTTGTTCGCAGAGCCAGCCTGCTTGCAGAATGAGCTCCTTTCACACAGCCCATAGTGTTGTAAACAAACCCACAAAGTGGTACATCATGAATCCAGGACAAACGCCCCCCCCCCAGAGCCAAGGCTCGCCCGCTGGTCTTCCAGCACATCTGAAGGGGGAAGCGGCCAGGTCCCCTTGGGGTGTGTGTGTGCCGGAGCTCAGCCTGTCCCTTGGGCGGAAGAAGCCCTGGTGGCCTCAGTCACCTCTTGCACAAGGCCTCAGGCAGGCTTAGAAGCCCCAGCCTCTGCGTTCACACCTCAGGAATCATTTAAAAAATCATAACACCACAACAGGCCAGCTACATTGCGCCTCAGGGCAACGTGTGAACTCCACCAAAACGTGGGGTGGACAAATCATTGTGATTATTTAGGCGAAAATCTTTTTGAGTCATGGAGATTGCGCGTTTGTGTGTCTCTGTGTGTAGCATTTCTGCAGGCATCTGATGAAAAGCTCGGCTAATGCCAGAGGCACCTGACTGGCATGGGCAGCATTATCGGTTTGGTGTCCTTCCCCCAGCCCTCGCTGCCCCCTGGCAGGAGTGCCCATCTGCGAGAGCTTCTCTGGCCTTCCCTTCCCTCAGCTGAGTCAAACCTGGCTGGCACTTGGAAGGGGGACCACATGGAAAAACCACAGCCCTGCAGAGTAGACTGGGAAGTTAAGAAACGAATAGCTCGGAGGAAGGCTAGGGCAGGCCACTTGCACACCTGGATCAGGGGTTTCCTTCTTCACACACACACCCTGGGTCCCCCAGGAATGTTTGGGCCTCAGCCTGCAGCCCAGAGGCTCCAGAGTCTTTTTCAAGGTCCTGGAGGGTCTCTGTGGGGGCTCCACGCTGCCCCCTCCTTCTGGCCACTCAGGGCCTCATCTCAGTGTTAAGTATGTAGGTTGGCTCCTGGAGGATCTATCCCTGTCAATCTGTGTGTCTGTCTCTGTGTAGCTGGTGGTTCCAGTCCTGCCTTAGGCATGAAAGCCCACTTTGCCGGGCTGTTGTTGTAGGGAAAATAGGAGGAAGGAGGAGGAAGTATGTTTGCTGCCTTGAGGTATTTATAAAAATAATAAAGGGATTTTTTAAAAAAATGCAGCAGCATCAGAAGAAAAAAGGCATCTGTGGTCTGCAACCCCCCCCCCCGCTGGAGAAGGGAGGAGAAGAGGGGTGCGCACAGATCAACCAACCGCCGGGGCCCCTCCCGAACCCACGCCAGCCCCCACAGCGGAGGGGGCTTGGAGGCTCTTCGGCAGCCGTGAGCCCCGCCAGGGAGGAGCCCCGTTCTTGGCGCCCACTTCCGGCCCGGTCTCCCGACTGAGTCGCTGCTGCTGAGGCTCTTCTGCAAGGGAGCTTAAAAGGGGCTTCCCTTCTCTGGGTGCCGCTGCTCCTGCGTTTTACGGGCATCGCCCCGTGGAAAATGCGAGGGGGGGAGCCGTAATCTGGGGGAGCGTAGCCACGGCAACAGCGGTCTCTGTTTTGCCCTGAAATGGCCAGGCGGCTGAGTCCGTTCCTCTGCCCCCGCTTGAGGTTTCCAGAAAATGGCTCTTTTATGGGGGAATGAAGGCAACGCTTGTTTTTCCTCCGCTTCATAGAAACGTTCCTCTCTGCTTGCCTGCCCAGTTTCCCTCCCTCCTCCACCCCTCCCCCTCCTCTGGGGTCTTTAGAGGGGGAAGAACTTTAGGGGCCGCTGCAGAAAAGTGGGAGCAGGGCCCCCGAGGGGGCGGTCACGAAAGGAAACTTCTGCCTGCAACTGTTCCACTGACAAAGTCCAGGGCGTTATTCCGTTTTGGCTTCTTTATACTTTTAAAACTTGCGTTTATGAATTGATTCTATAATGCTTAGCAGCCCTGAGCATTCCAGGCGGGTGAACTAAAACACATACACAGTTTGCCAAAAATACTGAATTTCCCCGGCGAGAACCGCGCCTTGCACCGTGCTTACCTTCCTTGGCAAAGATGCAGATGGTCACTCCGGCCACGAGGAAAATGAGGAGCCGTATTTTAATGGACATTTTTGAATTCTTGTTCCAAAAGAAGCAGAGAAATCGGCCCAGAGGAATCCCAGCCCGGCTTAATTTGGTTCCCCCACAGGCTTCGTGGTCTGGCCAAAGTTTTTTTGGGCTTGACCGTCCCCCGGAAGGCTGCCGCTCTTCTGCTTTGACCGAGTGATGGACGCAGCCGAGAAGGGATCCGCCTTACCCCTTGCCCTGCGACTGGGTGGGGTTCAGAGGGGCCCTCCCCACCTCTCGGGTTTAATGTTACAGGAAATTCAGAAGATCCTCTGTGATGAGGCAGGGGTGAAGATGGGGCAAGCAGAGGGGGTGGTGAAAGGAGACCCCTCCCTCCCTCCCAGGCAGGACTGCTGGGGGTTTTCGGGGATAGAAAGCAGCCCCAAAGCAACCTCTTTGCAGCAGCTTCATGGCAATTCCCTCTTTCTGGCAAGAGAGAAAGGGCTCCGCAATGGAGCAGCATGGAATATTTGGGTACTTATCCTGACCCTCCCTCCCCCCACCCAGCAAAAGGAGGGGAGCCCCTAGATCAGCAGGTTCTTCACTGTAAACTCAAGGAAACCTGGGGGGGGGAAGAGGCAGAAGCGAAGCTGCCTTGTGAACCGGGAATAAGGCCAGATTTTAACTATTTGTAAGGGATAAGTAGGGAGGAGGGATTGTAATCTGGGGAACCTTGGCCAGATAACCAGACTTTGTCATTTTTGCACCCAGAAATCTCTGGTTCTAGAGCAGCCCCCCCACCCGCATACTCTTCAGCTCTCTGACCTCTTCCCCAAGTTTCAGATTGGTCATTCACCCCTAAGCATTTATTTATTAGGTGAAAATAGCTTCATAAGTATTACTTTTATAATAACATAATGGATAGCCCCATTGACTCCTGGGGGGGGGGGGAAATCAGTGTAGGCCTCTTTGGAGAGAGCCCCTCTGAAAGCCCCCGTGGACCCCTCCTCCGCACAGGACTCCCCCACGGTCTGTTTCCATGTGCCCAGAGGGGAAAACCATTGTCCCCGGGAAGTGACCGGTAGGACTGTCTGAATCTGCCAGATGAGGAGAACTCGGGCTGTCCTGCTCTCCCGCCCCGCTCCTCTCCTGCAGGGCAGGTCCTTAGGAAAGAGCGGAGAGGGCCAGATCCGGATCTTCAGCCTTGGAGCAAGATCTCCCTGACTGAAGCGGATAGAATACCGGAAGGAGGACCGACAGCATCTTGATCCGTTTAGCTTAGAAAGGCAGCGGGGCTCTTGGCTCAGCCGTGGACCCGGCAGCCCTTTTCCCGCAGGGCTTAAGCCCAGGCTCTCTGCGCCGCTCCTCAGGATTCGGTGCGCGGTGCTGGAGCAAAAAATGGGTCAGTTTAATAAACGCAGCCATGGAGTCAGGCGAGACCTGACAAACGTGAACAACTTACGTGAGATTTGAGGAAATGCTCCTCTCTCCCTGAGGCTGTGGAGGCCAGCAACAGGATGGGGTGGGGGCTGCTCTGTAAAACGCCTCGCGGAACTTGGGGGCTCTGCCAGTTTCCAGGTTTGAGAAAGGCTCGAAGAGGCGTCCCTATAGTTGCCAGTAGAGGGCACCCGGGCTTCACCAGCCCTCGCAGCGCAGCTATAGAAGTCAGAAGAAGAAAGACGAGGGGAACAGCGGGACCATCCCCCCTCCTTCTCTCTCCCTCCCCACCCGTGCCTCCCCAGCCCTTGTTGGGGGTTTTGGTTCCTCCAAGCAGAAGGTCGGAAGGATTTTGAGCCAACCACAAGGCTTCCCCAGTGCAGGACGGCTTTCCTTCGTGTCTCCTGCGCCCTTCTGTCTTGGAAGAGGCATCGGCTTTTCTGTCTTGCACTTCAGGAGCCTGAGAAATTATTCTCTTGAATCTAGTTTTCTGCCAAAGCAGCAGGAGTGAGTGTGTGTCTCTCTGTATGTGTAGGCAAAGTGATTATCTCTCTGCACCTCCCTCCCCTTCTTTCTCTTCTCTTCTCTTCCCTTCTCTTTCCCCTCCCTCCCACTTGGATTGCATTCCATTGTGCAGAGCAGCCCCTCTGTGGGGAAATCAGAGGAAGCTGCAGCCTCTCTCCCTCTCCCTCTCTCTCTCCCTCTCCCTTTCTCTCTCTCTCTCTCTGCAATGGGATCCCTGAACAGAAGCCTGAATTGAATGAATCTGGGCTACCTCCTTTGAAAGGTCTGAAAAGTAATTTTCTTTCTGTATTGTTTTGCAAAAGTTGGGCCATAAGAAAGGCTGAGCGCCAAAGAATTGAGTCCTATGAACTCTGGTGCTGGAGAAGACTCCTGAGAGTCCCTTGGACTGCAAGGCGATCAAACCGGGTTGGTCCTAGAGGAGATCAACCCTGACTGCTCTTTAGAAGGCCAGATCCTGAAGTGGAAACTCAAATACTTTGGCCACCTAATGAGAAGGAAGGACTCACTGGAGAAGAGCCTAATGCTGGGAAAGATTGAGGGCAAGAGAAGAAGGGGACGACAGAGAATGAGGTGGCTGGATGGAGTCTCTGAAGCAGTAGGTGTGAGCTTAAAGGGACTCCAGAAGATGGTGGAGGACAGGAAGGCCTGGAGGAACGTCATCCATGGGGTCGCGATGGGTCGGACACGACTTCGCAACTAACAACAGTTGTTCTGAAGCGCTCTCCCACCTTTCACTCCATTAGCTTGCACGCTTACAAGCAGAACAGATGGGCAGTCTGGAGTTCACCTTTCTGGGGAGAAGGGCAGAGAAGTACCCCAGTCAGGCTCTAGGGCAGAAATGGGGAGAAGGGCTGGACTCAGAGATGGGGCTTGAAGTTGTCTCCTAGAAGCCCAGACACAACAGTCAGCCTGGACTCTCTCACCGATCAAAAGGGGCAGATTTAAAAAGCAGAGCGCAAATAGCTTTGTACTGTTTTCCAAAGAATGTGCTTCCCTCTAGTGGACACTTTGGTGTGTACAGCTTTCAAAATGCATCCCTTTTTTTTGCATGCAATTTGGAATCAAGGGAAGGGAAGGGAAGGATGGCAGTTGGCTCACAAGGACTGTGTCTAAGTCTCAAGGCCAGGCTCCTCCCCCTCCTCCCCCTCCCCCTCCTTCCCACACAGTCCAGGGAGTTGTTTGGAACATGCAGAGACCACCACAGGGTCTAAGGAAAGCCAGTTGAGGTCCCGCTGCCTTCCAAGGGGTCTCCTGGTCTGGGGAAGCCAATAGCCCCTTCTGACTTAGAGTCCAGGTAGTTTCCAAGCACAGACCTATTGACAGTGGCAACTGCAGTGGTCAGGCTCAATATTTCCAGAAAAGACGAAGCAGCCCTTCGTAGGAAACATGGCCATCTGGGGGACGTTCCTCGGCTTAGGGATCCCCAGTGATCACCCACTCGGCACAAAGGCTGCCTTCCCACCACACATTCTTCAACTGGGCTAAACAGGGTTGAATGGATGGTGACTTGGTGCGATGCGGGATCCTCAGCCATTGTCTCGGCTCCTGTTTCATCCAGCCGGCTTCCTTGAAACCAGCATGATTAGTGTATTTGCTTGCACTTGCTTGTCCTGTAAACGCAGCCCTTGGGTTTGGCTGACCTCAGTTTAAGGTTTACTTCTGTTGTGCGAATTCAGACGAAAGGAGTGTAAAGATTGTGTTTGCCACTCTGGCCCCAGCATGAGATGCACTTCCTTTTATTTCCTGAACCCAGGGCGTTCCTGGGCGGTAGCCACCCTGCGCCTGGCACGGCTTTCAGGTGCAGCCTCAGCGAGCCCCCTTCTCCCTCCTTCTTCCCCTGGGCTCTCCCCCTCCCTCCCCCCCTTGCACGGGCTGCCTTCCCGCCTCTTGAGCGGCTGCTATCTGATCCAGGATACGTGATCTGCCGGCTCGACCACACGCTTCCAACCACACTCCACTTGGCTGCCTCACACGCCAACAACGGGGCTGCCACCCTGCCGAGATGCTGACGGCTTCTCTGCCGGTGGTGACAGCTCTCCCGCAGCCTCACTGAGCTGCCAGGATGCTGCCAGGCGTGCCGCCCTTGGTCTTGCTCTGCCTGGCCTTCTCCTTGGGGCACCCCTGCCCGGCCACCTGCAGCTGCCCAGACTCTCATACGGTCGACTGCCGGGGCCAGGGGCTGCCTGGCGTGCCCACCCCGTTCCCCCTGGACGTACGGAAGCTCCTGATGGGCAACAACAGCATCCAGAGGGTCCCAGAGGACTTCTTCATCTTCCACAGCGACCTGGTCTACTTGGAGCTCAGGAACAACGCCATCGCTGCCCTGCCAGACGGGACCTTCAGCAGCTCCGGCAAGCTGGTCTACTTAGATCTGAGCTACAACAACTTGAGCCAGCTGGGCGCTGGCCTCTTCCGGTCAGCAGAGCAACTGGTCAAGCTCTGCCTGGGGAACAACCGCCTGGCCGAGGTGGACGAGGTGGCTTTTGCCAGCCTAGAGCAGCTCCAGGTGCTGGAACTGAACCACAACCGCCTGCAGAGGCTGAGCGTGGCGGCCCTGTCCGCCCTGCCCAACCTCCGGGCCCTGCGCCTGGACGGCAACCCCTGGTTGTGTGACTGCGACTTTGCCGGCCTTTTCAGCTGGCTGCAAGAGAACGCCTTCCGGCTGCCCCAAGGTAAGTCTGGCCCTCCCTCCCTCCCTGCCTCTCTTCTCCCCACCCCCTGCTCTTCTCTGCAGAGTCTTCCCCCCCCCCCGTCAGTCCCACCTTGCCTTGGCCTGGGGGAGTCTCTCTGTGATTGCTCATTTCTGGATTTATAAGGCTGCCCAACTCAAGAGAGGGTGGCTCCTGGCACCCTGCCCTTTTCCTTGGGTGGTCCCTGAGAAGCCCCTGTGGAAAGGACGGCCCAGCCTGGGCTCCCTTACGCCAGGTGGGGTAAGACGGAGAAGAGAAGGGAGGCCCTCGGGGGGGGGGCTGAGCTGCCTTCAACAGGGGTCTCTTTGGGGCCCTTGGGGTTGGGGCAGGTGAGGCCCTCTAGGTGGGTTGGGGGACTTTTGCAGCTGCTTCCCAGCAGATGGATTGCTGGGAGGGGTCGGGGGAGGGGTCCTCCTGCGTGTGGGGGTCTTGATAGGAATGGGGTCTCCCCTGGGAGGTAGAAGCTGATTCCATCCAATCCAAGGCACAGCTTGCACGTGCGTGCAAGGTGCCTGAATTGGGCCCTCCTGTGCCAGGGGGTCAGCTGAGACCCCCTCCGGCCCAGGGATTTTCCGAGGGGCAGATCTGAGCCGAGCATCTCTCCCTCTCTCCGTTTCCTCAGGCAAAAGGCCCTTGGCCTCCGGCTTCCTTTCAGCATTTCTGAAGCCAGTGCGCCCCCCGCCAATGACCTGCCTGCTCTGGTCACTGGCCGGAGTGGCCAGGCTCGGTCAAGCTGGCAAATGGGCTTCCTTGTCCTTGCCTCAGTATCCCTGCTATCGAAGGCTGCCAACGTATTTGGCGTGTGTGTTTGGGGGGGGGGGGCGGCTGGGGGGCTGGCTGCAGATCCGTTCCTCTGGACGGGCAGTTCTGTGAAGCTGAGTGCCAGCCGGATGCCAGGCAGAACGGAAAGTGCCAGCAATCTGGCTCAGGCAGCCACTTTGCGGGGGACTTCCTTCTCCCCTCCTGTCTCTTCTACACACACACACACACACACACACACACACACACACACACACACACACACATACAACCAGTGATGAGGATGCCAGCTGGCAGACTGGAACCCAGGGAGCCACCGCTGCTCTCCTGCCAGGTAGCACAATTTCCCAGGGTTGTGAGTCTGTCTAGGCAGCCTTGCGTTGAAGCAGATGGGAAAAGCCACAGTCGCTAATGCTCACGTGACGACATTCTAGGGCCCTCGTGCTGACTCTGCTAAGAGAAAAAGAGGCAAGAAGAAAAAGGCCTTGCCTGGAGACTCTGCCAAATTCCCATCGGAGGCGGAATCTCACAGCTGCCCCTTCTCCCCACAGGAGATCAGGCCTAAGTAGGGATTTCTTTTGTTTGTTGCTTCATCTGCATCTCAACATTTGCCAGAAGCTCAGAGAACTGGATTGCAATGCTGAATAATTTGAGAAAGACAGAGGAAAAGAGTGTTTTTATCCAGTTTTGGGCTCAGCTGAGCGGTATTTTGGGCAGGGGAGCTGTGAATTCTACTCCTAAGAGTAAAACCACCTTACTCTGTGCCCCTCCTTCCCCCTCCCCCTCTGTGCTGCAGGTCTGGGTGAGATCCGGTGCACCCTCCCCACGGAGGAGAGCTCTGTGCTGCTCAGCGAACTCACGGAAGCCAGTTTCCGGGACTGCAAGTTCAGGCTGTCCCTGGTGGACCTCCTGATCATCGTCTTCTCCGGGGCAGCCGTCTCCGTCGCAGCCATCGTCGCTAGCTTTGTTCTGGCACTGCTGGTGAACTGTTTCCAGCGATGCACGCCCAGCAAAAACAACGAGGAAGAGGAGGAAGGCTGAGCGCCCTTCCCTTTCCCTGCACCCTTGTTTGAAGGAGGCAAAGGGCAGCTCAGCCCCGTAGCTGAGGGCCGAACAGTCCCGCTCCCCCAGACTGACCAGGAGTTTCCCAATGGGGTTGACACGCTTTGGGTCCGCCCCAGCGACCCTCTCTCAGAAGGGGAGAAGCAGGAGGCCGCCGAGTGGCGCTTTCAGCAGCACTTCATTTAAAATCTTCTCTCCAGGCACAGCTGCAAGCCAGCAGGAAATCCATCTGGATAAAACTCCTTTGATTCCAAGGAGCGGCCCCATGTGGCTCCGGATGCAGACCTCCTATCCGCAGCTGCCTTCACTTCTGCAGCTCCCCTCAGTGGCCGTTGCCACTTGGCTGGCCCCCTCCATGCCCAAGGCTCCAAGCTGTCCCAGAGTAGCCCCCAGCCCCATTCCTCCCTTGTGGATTCCTCTACCCCCCATAAGTACCATCTGCACAACCTCCTCCTGTCCCTGCCTGAGGTCCCCCCCCCACGCGCACCAGAGGGAGGGTCTGGCCGGGCTCCCTTGGAGGGATTCCTGGTGTGCTGCAAACCAGGGAATGGGGGGGGGGGGTTTGAGAAGTGGGGGGGTGGATATTCCAGCCCCTCCCTCTGCTTTTAGCAGCAGCCGGTGTGAGAGCATCCTGGGGCTCAGGCCGGGCAGAACCAGCTCCAGAGGGAACCGCCTGGCTCAAGGAAGGCCGTCTCTCCCCCACTGACTCTCCCATTGTGAGATGGTCTCACGAGGTCGATGTATCGTTAAGGTGCTTCCAAGTAAAAGGCATCACGCAGAGATGCAATCATATGAAGTTTATTCAATGATAGATTAAAGATAAAGAATTACTTGGCATGAAGGCATTCGTGCCTGCATGTGAGAGAGAACAAAAGAAAAGAAAGAAAGCTAGCATAGCATAACTGGAACAGAAGAAGAACAAAACTGAAGAGAGAGCAGCCCCCTTGAGCAGAGGTATTTATGGGGGGTCTCAGTCCCTCCCTAACCATAAAACACTCTGCCAATGGGGCTGTAGGGGTCTGAGACCCCTGACTCATCAGTGGAAGCAAAGAAGCCTCTTTGCTTCCATCTGATGACCCTTTTGGGTAACTGCCATGGCTGGCACTAAACATCTAACAATTCCCCTTCTTGCCAGCCAATGACAGGGACCAGTGAATGTGTGTGAGGGGGCGAGCAGGTGTCATAGACATGCATAAAAACATTCAGAAGGCCAAACACAAACGCTTACACAGAAGGTTGTGCCGGTCAATGGGAACAGGTTTGGTGAACAGATCAGCTATCTGGTCAGTTGTGTTACAATGCTCAACATGTATGAAACCCTCTTTGGCAAGCTGCCTGACATTTTTATAGCGTATGTCTATGTGGCGAGACCTAGAGCCTACTGCATAAGCGCCCGAGATTGCAATTGCGGCTGTGTTATCCTCTAGAATTTGGATGGGCAGAGGAGGAGATGCCCAGATGCTTGTTATCAGATCATTGAACCAAATCAAATCATTGGCCGTGTCTGACAGGCTGGCATATTCAGCCTCGGCCGTGGAGCAAGAAATAAATTTTTGCTGCCTAACATGCCAATGTATTGGACAGCCATTTAGCAATATGAGGAAACCAGAGGTGCTCCGTCTACTTTTGGTGTCGCCAGCCCAGTCTGCGTCTGAGTAAGCGGAGAGCTGGGCCGTCTTCCCCTTCTCTGGTTCTAGCACAAGGAGAGCATCAGCCGTGCCCCTAAGGTATCTAAGTACCCTTTTAACAGCAGTCCAGTGGAATTCCTTTGGGTGTTCCACGTGCCTGGACAATGATAGATTCACAGCTAAAGCTACGTCAGGCCTGCTCCAATTGCTGATGTATAGCAAGGAGCCAATCACAGATCTGTAAAGCGTGTTATCTGTGAACTCAGGACCGTCCTTGTGAGTGTGGTTGTAAAAGTCACTTTGCATTGGACTATGCGTAGGGTTAGATTCTGCCATTTTGCATTTGGCCAATAACTCCTCTATCTTTTCTTTTTGAGATAGAGCGAACCCCCCCCTTAGTGGCCAAAATATGCACACCCAAGTACTTGTCAACCCGCCCCAAAGACTTCAGAGTAAACTTTTCTTCCAGGGCCTTGGCAAATTCATCACACCCTTCCTTGTCAGGCCCTACATATAGTAGGTCGTCCACATAAACTAACACCCGTTCTGTGGTACCCTTGGAGTTGCGTGTGAAAACACATTCATCTGCATGGGATGCAGTGAAACCAACTCGTTCTAAACTCTTTCTAAGACAGTCATACCATAATTTCCCTGACTGCTTGAGGCCATATAACCCTTTGTGGAGCAACCATGTATTTCCCCCTTCTTGCTGGTAGCCAGGAGGAGCCCTCACGTAGATCTGCCGGTCTAAGTTGGCGTGGAGGTAAGCCATCTGGATGTCGAATTGGAAGACTTCCTCTCCCAGAGCGGTTGGAGAGTAGGTCTCCGAGTAGTCCTCCATGTAGCGCTGAGCGAAGCCCTGAGCTACCAAACGGGCCTTATACAGGTAGAGGCCATTGGCAAGTGGTTTGGCTTTGTAAACCCACCTTGTGCCAATGACTTTTCTTTCCTTTGGTGGTTGCTGGGGGGTGAAGACCTTGAGTTTCTTTAAGCTCTGCATCTCCTTCTCCATCGCGAGCTGCCATTTCTCCTGCTCTTCGATGGGCAGCTCCTGGATGTCAGAGAAGGATTTTGGGGTGACCACAACGCTGTTGACAGACGCGATGTGGCCAATGTCAATTCTCTTTGGCGGGATTCCTTTGTTGGACCGCTTTGACCTCCTTACCTTCTGCCACTCACCGCCCTTTTCTTCCGTGGGTCTCTGAGGCGTCGCTGGGGGTGAAGACGGCGTGTCTTCCTCCATGGGACTGGACGCATCTTCGTCTTGTTCCTCACTTTCGTCGGTGGCAGGGTATGTGGTCGTCTCAGGTGATGTCGTGGTCGGTGTGTCCTTGCTGGGTCGGTTGGCATATGGGCTCAGATCATTCGAGTGGATCTGGGTCCAATTGGAGTCCTCTTCGAAAGAGGCAGATTGGGAAGTCACAGGCCTGCCCCCTTCTCCCAGGAAACGATAGGCCTTGGAGCCAGGAGCATAGCCCAAGAACCTTAGTCTCTGGGAGACAGATCTCCCCTTCTTCCGCAGCTGCTTGGGGATGTGCACCCATGCGTAGGAACCAAACACACGTAAATGTCCCAGATTTGGTTTCCTACTGTGAACCAGGAAATATGGGGTCTGGTTCACAACACTGCTCCAGGTGCGGTTTAAGGTGTAATTGGCGTAGTGGACTGCCTCTGCCCAGTATGATTCTGCGACTCCAGCGTCTGCAATCAGACTACGCATCATGGTTTGCAGGATTCCATTTCTTTTCTCAGCTACGCCATTCTGAGAGGGGGTGAATGGTGCAGTAAGAAAATGGCGGCTGCCCTTACGCCTTACCCAGTCCTGGAACTTTCGGGACATGAACTCAGCCCCGCGATCGCTCTGCAATTGTGCGATCTTGGTCTTATACTGGGTCTCTACAAAGTTGTACAGTGACTTTATGGCGTCAAAGGCTTTGGATTTTTCTGTGAGGGTATACACGTGGCCGTATCGTGAAAAATCATCAACGGCAGTGAGAAAATACTGTCTTTTCCCTAGGGATGGTGTGAAAGGCCCAACCAAATCAACATGTACTAGTTGGTACGGGTACTGGTCCTTGCGCAGTGACATTTTAGGAATGGGGGCAGCCTTCCTCTTTGTCTTCTTGCAAATGGCACAGTCCAGGAACACGTCACAATCCTTGAGCTGGACTCCCTCAGCAAATTCTCCCATCTTTTTAACTACAGGGAAGCTCGCATGACCTAATCTTCTGTGTAAGAGATGGGCACGCTTATCATGGAGCGGCTTCCCCACTGACACCCTCTTGGCTCTAGTTGCTTTGAGTGGTGCTGTTGGTGCCTGCTGAGATTCAGGTTTCTTGCCCGCACTGCCTTTGGAAAGCCTTGGGGCTGGCTGTGGGGCCCCTTCTGAGGTGGGTGGGCTCTCAGGGGAGAAATATGGCAAACCATTTATGATGGCAATATTTCCAATGACCCTCTGGTTCCGGGTGACATGACCTCCCCCCTTGCGAAATAAAACTTCTACCTCGTCATCGTCACATAATTTGATAATACTTAATAGGTTGTTGGCAATGGAGGGAGTATGTAACACCCCTTCAACTTTTCCAAGTCCGGGTACAGAAACAGTGCCCTCACCAACAACTAAAGCTTTATCACCGTTGGCCACTTTGACCGATGAGTTAATTTTCTTTAACCTTTTAAAACCTTGACTCATATTGGTAATGTGAGAAGAAGCTCCAGAGTCCAATAACCATAAGTCAGTGGAGCTATCAGCCTTTGTTGTGGGGGTGAGGGAACAAGTATGCAGAAAATTTCCCTTGGTATTTCCTTTGCCCCAGCCACGCCCCCTTCCTTGCCCCTTGCCCCTTACTTGATTGGGACCACGTTTAGGGGCTTGTTGTTGATGGGGGCAGTCTTTCTTGAGGTGCTCCTCAGAGCCACAGATGAAACACTTAAGTAGAGCATTAATTTGCTCTGAGTTGTGGCGCCCCCTTCTGGCTAGCTGAGTGGTGACTCTGGCGTATTTTCCTGCATCTCTTCTCCTCCTATCTTCTTTGATGAGTCTCCCTGTGAGGTAGGACAGTGTTATGTCTTCCCTCCTGGCCCCTTCCAGTGAAACAATGAAATTGCTCCAACTCCTGTCCAGGGAAGCCAGAATGACAGCGACCATGTTCACATCAGTTACAGGGTAGTCTCTGGACATCAGTTCTGCCCTGAGTGCCTTTAATTTTGCAAGATGTTCAGGCATGCTGGCACCAAACCTCAGTCTGGTTGTGTAAAACTCAGTTGTGTGTCTGGTGATCGAACCAATGGTGTCACTGTTGAATAAATTGTATAATAACTGCCAAACTTCACCAGCTGTGAGTCCTTCTGGAATGCTGGAGAACAAGTTGCTATCCAGCGAACTCAGCAGAGTTGTATAGGCCTGCCTGTGCCGCCACTCTTCTCGGGGTCCCCAGGGGAGAGGAGGCGGTTTCTGCACCATTTCTAGAGCCCCATCCTTTAATAGACATACCTGCACATCTCTACTCCAACTGTTGTAATTCTCCCCCCCAAGTTGTAGTTTTTTAAAGTCATTCGGAAGATTAGATGTTGGGGAAAATGAATTCTTGTCAGTGGCACTTTCAAACATTTGAGAGGTGTCCATTGAGATAAAAGGTAAAGGTATCCCTCTAGTGGTTGTGGGGGGAATTTTTCTTTGATTATTTGGTAAATCCGTCTGGGCATGCTCGGGATTCTTCTCTTCCCATGAGGATAGGGGGGGGCGGAGCCCAGATTTGCCAGCCGGCTGGAGCTCCAAAGATTTTTCCTGAGGATTGTAAGATGCCTCCCGGCAGGATTGCCTGGATTGCCTGATTTGCCTTGAGAAGCCCATCGCTGGTCCTGAAGACCTGAAGAGAAGGTGGGAGGCCACGGGGGTTGATTGTTGGGAGGCTCCAGGCTGGACCCCTCCCGGCAGTTAGGCCCTGGGGAGAGGGTAGGAGGCCTTGGAGGGGGGCTGGCTATCCCCGACGCTAGAGCTGCTGTCCTTTTGGCCTCTAGGGTTGCAACCAGGACCTGGATGGCTGTCTCAAGTCCTGCTGTATCAGCCTCGGCTGGACAGTCTTTATTGCTATCATAGGACTTTAGGCTTTGTGGTGGGGAGGATCCAGGAGATTGCATGCTACTTCGGCTGGATGCCAGGGATTGCATGCTACTTCGGCTGGATGCCAGGGATTGCTGGGCCTCCAGGCTTAGTTGAGGCCTGTCTTTATTAGACCATGTGGGGTTACTGGGGGCCGCCATCTTGTTTCCTGTGCCAGGCCATGTGGGCGCTCTGGGGGGAGCCATCTTGTTTCCAGTTGCCCCAGGAAGCTGTAGCTCACATTTGGGCGGGGAACTTCGCGCCAAAAGCCCTGGGGTCCCGGGGTCACTAAGGGTGGCGGGCGCCATATTTGGGGGCCTTGTGGTCGCTTGGGAAAGACTCACCAGGTGTTCAGAGGTTTCCTTGGCTGGGGTCCCCCTCTTTTGCGTTGTAAGGAGCTTTAGAAGCAGCTCTTCACGTTCCTGTGCAGTCATCTTGCTCACGCGGCGTTTGGCTTCAGCCAGGTCTGTTTCTGCAGCATCTGAGCAGTCTTGGGCAGTCTGCAAGCCTTCCATGCTTTCCTCTGTGGCGTTCAGTGGTAGGGAGGCATGCGAAGGACTCCCAGATGCTCTGCTGGATCCTCTGAGGGAATGGAGGTCATCTGTGCTCTCACCTGCAGCGGAGTTTGCTTCAGGGGCTGGGGGCTGGGCTGTTGTCTTTGATTGAAGACTCCTGGTCACAATCGAAGATTTCCTGCCATTCGTTTTAAATGGGTTTGTGCTGGATCTTCCAGACATCTTGTAGTATAGCCGCTGGCTGGCTTGGAAGCGTTCCCTTAAACCATCCTCTTGCTTCCAACTTGTGAGATGGTCTCACGAGGTTGATGTATCGTTAAGGTGCTTCCAAGTAAAAGGCATCACGCAGAGATGCAATCATATGAAGTTTATTCAATGATAGATTAAAGATAAAGAATTACTTGGCATGAAGGCATTCGTGCCTGCATGTGAGAGAGAACAAAAGAAAAGAAAGCAAGCTAGCATAGCATAACTGGAACAGAAGAAGAACAAAACTGAAGAGAGAGCAGCCTCCTTGAGCAGAGGTATTTATGGGGGGTCTCAGTCCCTCCCTAACCATAAAACACTCTGCCAATGGGGCTGTAGGGGCCTGAGACCCCTGACTCATCAGTGGAAGCAAAGAAGCCTCTTTGCTTCCATCTGATGACCCTTTTGGGTAACTGCCATGGCTGGCACTAAACATCTAACACCCATGGGGGGGGGAGGCTGTCCATCCCTACCTCACGGCAGCTGAGGGTCCCCCCTGGAGGAAAGCTGGGTCAAGTCCTGGCGAGGTTGAGGGCGAACTCTGGCAGCTTGGACTCCAAAAGAGCATTTTTCCCTGAAGCTAAAATTTTCCTCCGCCCCCCCCCCAAATGTAGTGCCACAATGGTGACCAATCCAGTACTTGTCACACCTGTGCAAAGTTGCGTCCTGTGATCTTTTGGCAACTGGTGTGATGTTGTGATTATTAATTAGGTATGTGGGGGGGAGGCACTGAAGTCAAATTCTGGGGGTTGGGGGAAATCTTTGTTCCACCTATTTATTTTTCCCTGCCCTGGTCCCCCCCATGCAAAATATTTCGAGCATCCTCTCCCACATCGGGGCAGCCCTCCCTCTCCGTCCTAATCCAACTGCTGTGCGCCCCCCTCTGGAAAGAGAACAATCACGTCTCCTGGGTGCCCCGGCAACTTTATTTGGGCTGGGGGGGGCCTTGCGGCTCTGTTCCAGGATGCGCCTGGTGCGGGAGGCTTGGGGTAGGAGGTGTGGTAAACGGTCTGGGCCACTTCCGTCTCTTTGCGATGCCAGGCTTTCATCAGGTGCTCCACAAGCCCATCGTTGGTTGGGGGCTCTGAGGAGGAGGAGGAGGAGGAGGGAGGGGAAGCAAAACGAAAGGGAAAAGGTGAGGGGTGAGGGAAGACGAAATGGGAGAGGAGGAGGAGAAGCAGGGGCCGTAACTGTTCCCAAATAATTAAGTTAGACCAGGGATCTGAGCACTGATAGAGGAGCTGAGGCAGTGAAGCTTAAGAGCACTGAGGATGAACCAGGGCAGGTGGGTCTTTCCTCCTGCATGCTGGTGGGGGCCCTCGGGATGAGGAGGCAGTCTTTCGGTTCATGGGGGGGAGGCTGATGTGACCATCCCCAGGACTACCATGAGACCACCAGCATCCATTGGATAGCTGCAGTGTCAATCATGTTTGTAGGCAGAGACTTCCAGATCTGGTAGCCCTGACTCTACCCAGCAAGGATCTGGACGCCTCCTCCCCCCTTCCCCCCCCTCTGGAGACCTGCTTTAATTCCTACTTGTCCCATCGCAGCTGGCTACAAACGTCCACCTGACGGTCTTGCAGATTCCACAGGTGTTCCTGCCCAGCCTTCTAGCTCAGGAGCCCACCCTTCACTGTCCTGCCAGGACCTACCACAAAGGGGATAGTCCGATTTCTCTGGCGTCCATGCCAGTTTGTGCCTGTGCCATTTGCGGAGTGGAGGCAGCTGGGGGTTGTGGCCGTGTCTGTTGTATTGATCGTCATACTGCGAGACCAGGTGCTGATGCCTGGCCTCTTCCCAGTGGGTCTAAAAGACAACCTGTGGCCTTTTAAGGTGGTGGGCCTGACCAGGAGCAGGCTGCAAGTGCCCCTCCCATCACGCCCGGGGGTGGGTGGGCTGGCTAGGCTGATGAGGTGAACTGAGACTGGTAGAACTGGACTGGGCAGGGCAGAATGCAGAGTCAGACCTTGGTGACCGTTAGGAAAGGCACGTGGCCAGAATATCATGGCCTGCCTGAATGGAGCCACGGTGGGTCCGGGGGCTGCGAGTGAACTACGAAGCCCCTGCTCAGAGGCAGGGAACTTGGGAGGGAAGAACATCCAGAGGCTGGTCTGGGGGGTGGGGGCGCTCGGGACTAAACGTAAGAGTAGCTTTTGTGTTGCCTGCTGAGTTTGGTTTGCTTTAAACTTGATTGGTTTTTGTTGGGTTTTCTTGGTGTGTAGTTCAGCCCTCGGGTTAGTGTCTGGCTTGGTGTATTGTGCACACCCAGGTAACGTCTCTCTTCTCTGCCGCTGTCAAGTGCAAGGCGTGAAAGCAGCCCGTGTGGGGCTCAGTGTGAAAGGGGGGTAGGAACCGGGGCTCTCCCTCTCAACCCTGGCTGGAATCGCAAAGCCTTCCCAGTCAAGCCAGGACGTGGAACTAAAAGGCCCGGGCAGAGGAGGCCCCAGGCTTGTAACCAGGAGTCCCGTTACTCACTTCCAGCCTCTTCATAAGCCTCTGCATCACGGTTCGGTCCGGGGTCCCAGTGGGGAAAGGGACAAAATCTTGTTTGAAGGTGCTTTGAACGGTCCCCTCATTATCGCAGACAAACTAAAATAAGCCAGATAAACAGTCATCATAGAAACAAGCTGAGATCGGCCACGCTGGGCTCCCCCTTTGGGAACCCACGGATTCTGATTTCCTGTCCCAACTGCCTTGATCCCCCCCCCCCGTCTTGGGGGTCTTTCTTACCCTCCTCCTCTCCTCTCCCCAGTTTCCAATCAGCACTTTGGTCGAGTACTTTGGCCCCACCTTCCAGCTGGGCAGGGTCCATTCCTGGACATCTCTGCATAGGTTCATCATGATTTCCCCCCACTCCTTTCCTCCTCCTGGGGGCTCCTCCTGAGCGGAGAGTTGGGCCTTTGTGGCGTTCCTTCCTCTCACGTTCTCCATTGTTGCCCATCGCCTTGGTTACCCTCCTGTGACACGGTGACGGGGGATTCTGTGGCGATGCAATCCCTGGGCTTGTTCTATGGGCTCCAGGGCTATGGGGCCGGATACGTAGGGGATGCTTCTGGTTGCTTGGAAAGTCTGGCTGAAAATCAGGAGGGTAAACGGAACTAAAGTACATCTGATGTTGGGGAGACTCTTCTATCTGCATGTGGGATGGAGCTCAGTGCTGCCATTAGTGCAGCATTTCATGCGCAGAAGCCGAAAGCAACGTCCTCTGGATTCTTTGTAAAGGTTTCCAGCTTTTTTTGAGCCTGAATCTGGTTAGTTACCTCCTTTGCAAAAGGATTATGTACAAGACTAAGTCACCATGTTAACATAACAGAGCAAGTTAGCTCTATTTTATTCCTGAATTACAGCACACAAATCTGCATGGCCATTTCCATCATGTTGTTTCTAACATTATTTAGTCTCCCAAATAATCTGAGTTTCATGTCAGAGTGCAAATAAAACAAAACAAATGTCATGGAACTCTACATGAAATACCACAATGACCCAGTAATTTGGAATAGCCCATTATAAAGAAGACACCGAATCCAGTACCATAGGACAGTATGATATGGTTGCTTCTCGTGGTCGCCCCCCCTTCCGTTCTGCCCAAGAGGAGGTCACTCCGTTCTCTTCTCCATGATGGGAAGCATGGAGAGCCTCTGCGTCCCACCTCCTTGGCCACTGCTCAAACTCCAGAGCAATTTAGCCTTTTGTGCTCAGGCTGGTCCTAACTGGAGTGAATCTGTGACAAATGTAAGTCTTCTACCAACTCAATATTGTTATATTTGTTATTTCATAAGCCTTTAATGAAGCTGACAATATCATCCACCCCCTTTTTCCCGGATGGGAAACCGAGCCAGCCTCTCTCAAAAAAGTCTATAATCCCATGGAATCCGTTTGCAAGGTGGAGCCAGGTCACCGGGACACGCTGCTCTTCCAGGCGCTTCTTGTAGAGCAGACCGTCGTCCCTGAGGACGTCGTACTCGCAGGTCAGAATGAAGGTCTCGGGAAGCAGCCGGAGGACGGCCTCCTCTGCCAGAAGCGGTGAGCATTCAGGCAGGGTCAGGCTCTCAAGGGCCCCGGAGATGTCCTCTCTGGAGGAAAGGCAGGTGGTGGGCTTGTAGCCCCTGGCCTTAAACCCCTCTGGGAGGAGGTCCCCGCTCAGCCACTTCCTGTACTGCGCTTTCAGTTTCATCGGGACATGCGACCCTTCCAAGACGTCCCCCAGGCGTGAAGCGTCTCCCGTCGAGCGCTGCAGCAGGTAGAAAGCTGCCCGTTCTCGGAACAGAAGCGGCACAGCACGGTTCTGCTGGTAGGAAGGCAGGTTGAAGTCAACCGCTTGGAGAACGGGGCAGAGGAGGATCTGAGCGCGCACCTTGGTGGGGCCTGATCCACTTGCTAAGATTTGGCAGACCCTGGCAGCGAGATTCCCACCCGCCTCATTCCCAGCAAGGATGACCCGGCTGCTGTCCACCCCGTAGTCCTCGGCGACCTTCAGAAAGTGGGTGGAGGCAGCAACGCAGTCATTGAGCTGGGCGGGGTGTCTGTGCTCTGGAGCCAAGCGGTACCTGCAGGGAAGGAGGGCCACATAAACCCGCGGAAGATTTTCATCTTCTCCCTCAAGACGCAGAGAGAGATCCCCGCGGTGGTTCAGTTGAGGCACTACCAGCCTCCTCGGATGCAAAGAGAGACCTCACTTAAGAAGCAGAAAGCCCCGGGTAGTAACGAAGAAGCCACTCCTTCTGCTGCGACGGCTCAGGGGGTTAGGAGTGGGAGGCAGTGTTCTACGGTGGTTCTCCTCCTACCTCTTGAGCCGCTCGCAGTTTGTATTGGCAGGGGGGCAGAGATCTACCTGAGGCCCCTCACTTGTGGGGTGCCTCAGGGGTCGGTTCTCTCCCCTGCAGGGATGCAGGGAAGCTGCTGTTGCTGGGATGCTGCTGGTGAAGCTGGGCAGAGGCTGCTCCTGCCCAGGGTTAGTGCCCATGAAAGAAAGACACAGATCTCTCTCGGGGAAAGGGCCCCGCTGCTCCTGGGATGCACCCTGGATGCTGGACACTCAACCACGAGGAGCAGTGGACCTTGTTTATTTATAGCAAAAGCAACCAATCACATTTTATTGTTATTCAAATAGACCAATCATGGTTACACATGTGTTCTTCTAAACTATCCTAAAGGGACATAGGTGTTAGAGGTAGATTCAAATACAGTAATGACCAATCATTTGCAGGAGACGTCAGAATTTACCTTAAATTGAATAGCCAATGGTGTGGAGGAATACTGTGACCATGCCCTTATCTGGCTGCAGCCAAATGGCCTCTCCTAGGTTCCTTTGTCACTGACCTTATCTGGCTGTAGCCAAATGGCCTCTCTGGGTTTATGGCTTACTTCCTTGCACATGGTTCACTGAAGACTTTCCATGGTAGAAAAGTACTAGCCAGAAAAGTACTAGCCAGCTACATGTATAGGAACAGAGATCATAGTTATTCCAACATCTCCTCCGTTTTTGTTTTAAATGCAGAATCTGTATGTTCCGCCTCAAAGTTGAGGAGGGATGGGTTCTTAGAGACGCACCTTCGGGAGGGTCAAGAGGCAAGCGAGCCCAAAAGGCATTTTTATTTTCCTCTTTTAGGAGACAAAGGAGTCTCTAGTTCCAATTGAGCAATAGGCTCTTCTGAATCCTCCTGGGGAAGGGATTGATACTTACTGTACCATAAAGAATTAATTTGTTTAACAGCTCTCTGTTCAGCTATCAAAGAAATAGTGTTAGTAATACTTTGATAAAGATAGGATACTGTTAGTAATACTTTTGACAAAGATAGGATACTGTTAGTAATACTTTGATAAAGATAGGCAAGACACAAGGTAAAATAGTACATCCTAATACAATCATACTAATAAAAGCTACAATAGCTTGTAAACCAGGTAGTTTGGGAAACCAGGAGCCAAATAATTCCTGAAAGTTGAAACCATTTCAAGTTTGGACAGGAACATGAGCTACAGAGTTCACATTGTCCCTCAGTCTGAGTATTTGTGGCGACATGGATGATGATGGTAGACTCGTTGTTAACAACAGGTTGTTCCTTCTGGGTCCATGCGATGGGGCAAAAACAGTGTGAAAAGAGTCATTTTTGACTGGAAGCAATGTCAAAGGTGTAAAGAACAGGATGGGATAGCTGGTGAAGTGGAGTTGACGTCTGGGGTAAGCTTTCAGATGGAATTGTGTTTTACTGGCATCAGTCAGTGGTGTAAGAACAAAGCTGAAAAAAGTCACAAACCATGCTGTCATCTTTAATGGGTTCTGCAGTTGTGTTTGTGGAGGCATGATATGGACGAACGTGGCGACCTGGGATCCACAGCACTTTGTCTGGCAGCTGGACTGCAGCGTAGCCTCTGCCCCAGGTGAGAAGGTCTGCAGGGCCTTTCCAAGTTAGCTCTGGAAGTTGGCGATACCACACTTTGGGTTTAGGCTGATCTGCAACTAGAGATGAAAAATGCCGCTCTGCGGCTGTGGTTAGGGGATGGCCAGTCAAGTTTGAAAAGTTCAGAGTGTAGAGGCAAAGGTTAAGAGTTTCTTGCAATGCTGGGAGGTTGGGGCTACGTTTTCCCCCGTTCTGATTTTTATAACGATCTAATGCATGTTTCAAGGTTTGGTTAGCCCTTTCCACCAAGGCTTGGCCTTGGCTATTATATGGAATTCCAAATTTGTGTGTTATTTGCCAATGATGACAAAATTCTGCCATGGCTTGACTGCTGTAGGCAGGGCCATTGTCTGTTTTGAGTTCTTTTGGACATCCCAGCACTGCAAAGGTCCGAATACAATGATTAATTACATGTTTAGTGGCTTCACCCCTTTGGGGGGTGGCCATGATGAATCCTGAGAAGGTGTCAATTGAAACATGCAAATACTTCCATGGGGCAAATGGTGCATATTGTGTGACATCCATTTGCCAAATTTGGCAAGGCTCCAATCCCCTTGGATTAACACCCATAGGGATTGCAGTTGCTTGTTTGCTGCATGTAGGGCACTGCTGGCGAATTGCAATTGCTTCTGCAGCGGTGATGCCAAACTGCTTCTGCAAAGCTTTGGAATTTTGATGGAAATATGAATGACTTTCCCAGGGGGTGAGGGGTTGCAAGGAACAGGCCGAGGGTCCGGAGGCAGCCTGATCTGCAACGTTGTTTAGGCTAGTGCTGATTAAGGGAGGGAAATTCTCCCAGATATCACCTTCTATCAATGTGTCCTGCACACAGACACAAAAACATCAAAAACAAAAAAACAACAAAAACAAAAAACAACTCCACAAAAAGATCAGAGTAATTACTTTTGGGTGATGTTTAACTAAAAACTCAAAATTTCCAAAAATTTCTTTTGGGTGATGTTTAACCCCCCTTTCTCAGACTGAAATTCTAAGCAGAGAAAAAAAAATGGTTAAAAGGACCAGCCACCCCCCCTCTTCTGGCTGTCTCTCCCTTTCTCACTCTTAAAGTAACAGAGTGGGGTTGGGGGGGGGGGGTAAAAGAAACTTTACAAAAATCTCACCACTAAAAAAAATAGTTTGCTCTCCTTACATGCATTTTCTCTCACACATCATCCATGGCTTTTACAACAATAAAATCTGCAGTTTACTGTTCCTTTCACAGCCTGGGACGGGGTGGGGGGTGGTAGGTGGGTTTGAGGGCTAACACACTCACATTTACATATCAGCAAATTAACTCATTCACTTCCATTCTGACTGCTTGCATAAACAATTTCACATACAAAAATTTCATTTCATACTTTCTCCAGACAAACCATTCATTGTTAAATAAGGCCTTTTTGTTTGGTGTTATCAGAGAGGATTTTGACCCTCTTCCAAGTCTTGGAAATAACACAGAACAACACAGACAGACATATATACACAGATACTATTAAAACAACATTTATTTAAAACAGAACAAAACACACATATAAAACAACAGAACAAAACACACATATCAATTTGGGGTTTTAGGCCAAAACAATAATCCAAAGAGCTAGATTAAAAGAAAAAGATAGAAGAAAAACTTGATTTTATTTCTTTGATTTTTCTTTTCTTTTCATGGGAAGCTAGATCTCAGACAGGTCCAGGCAGTTGAATTCAACAGGCGCGCCCCTGGACTTTACTGAGAACAGCTCGCCCCAAGAGGCTCTTTCAAGCCCCACATAAGCCAATTTTAACAGGAGTTCATTTCGGGCATATTCATTGTCTATTTGCCTTGTATTTTCTTAGGTGTCCTGCTGAGTTTCTCCAGGCTGAATCCTCATAAGGAGGGGGAGCCGGAGAAACTGAAAAGGCTTAATGAAAAAGAGAATCAGTGAAAAGTTCAGAGGAGTTAGAAGCATTAAGAGGAAAAGAAATGTCAGCCTTTGTTGTCGGGCTGGCTGACTGCCCCCCCTCTAGATTCCCTGCTGGGAACCAGAAGAGGCGTGGCCAAACAGCACGCGATAATCAGCGATGGTCATATGAGTGCCAAGGTAATCAATAGTTTTTGGAGTCAGAGGAGTATAAACAGGTTGTACAAAAGTGACAGGATAGGCAGCACAAGCTTCTAAATCCTCTGGATCTAATATCTCGAAGGCATGAGCTGCAAGCATAGAGTGAACAAAAGGTGCCCCTTGAGTGGGGCTGGGAGGTGGAGGAGGGAGATTTGAAGAAGGAGGAGGGGGGAAGGGAGGAGGTTTAGAAATGGTAATGGCAACAAGCTCAGAGGCTTTTTCCTCTTTGTCAGAGGGAGAGACAGGCACAGCAGGGCAAAGAGAAGAGGTAGGAGGAAGCTTCTCCGGAGGGAGATCTGAGGAAGGAGGAGGAGGGAAAGGGGGAGGAGGGGGTTTAGAAATGGAGGCTTTGGCATTATCAATTAATTCCCTCAACTCCTGCAGATACGCTGTCTGCTGTTGAGAGAATTTTCCACCCATACTCACGAAAATTCCTGCGTCTAGCAACGGACGAGGATGAGTCGCGGCCACCGTCGGGCGAATGAGTATGGATGGCTGAAGACGTATTCCACAGAATCACGTCGGGGTCACCATTTGCAGGGATGCAGGGAAGCTGCTGTTGCTGGGATGCTGCTGGTGAAGCTGGGCAGAGGCTGCTCCTGCCCAGGGTTAGTGCCCATGAAAGAAAGACACAGATCTCTCTCGGGGAAAGGGCCCCGCTGCTCCTGGGATGCACCCTGGATGCTGGACACTCAACCACGAGGAGCAGTGGACCTTGTTTATTTATAGCAAAAGCAACCAATCACATTTTATTGTTATTCAAATAGACCAATCATGGTTACACATGTGTTCTTCTAAACTATCCTAAAGGGACATAGGTGTTAGAGGTAGATTCAAATACAGTAATGACCAATCATTTGCAGGAGACGTCAGAATTTACCTTAAATTGAATAGCCAATGGTGTGGAGGAATACTGTGACCATGCCCTTATCTGGCTGTAGCCAAATGGCCTCTCTGGGTTTATGGCTTACTTCCTTGCACATGGTTCACTGAAGACTTTCCATGGTAGAAAAGTACTAGCCAGAAAAGTACTAGCCAGCTACATGTATAGGAACAGAGATCATAGTTATTCCAACACTCCCCCTTCCTGTTTAACATCTATATGAAGCCGCTGGGTGAGATCATCCGTGGCTTTGGGGTGAGGTATCACCAATATGCGGATGATACCCAGTTCTTCATCTCCACCCTGAGCCAACCCAGTGATGCCCTTGACGTGATGTCCCCAGTGCCTGGAGGCGGTGTGGGTCTGAATGGGAAAGAACAGGCTCAGGCTGAACCCCTCCAAGACTGAGTGACTGTGGATACCGGCATCTCATGCTGTCCAACATGTTCCATCTCTTTTGATGGGGGGGGGAGGTATTGCCCTCCTCAGAAAGGGCCCGCAACTTGGGTGTCCTCCTGGATTCACGGCTTAACTTGGACGATCATCTAACTGCTGTGACCAGGGGGGCCTTCGCACAGGTTCGCCTGGTGCGCCCCTTTTTGGACCGAGATGCCCTATACATGGTCACCCATGCCCTTGTCACTTCTCGCCTGGATTACTGCAATGCTCTCTACATGGGGCTGCCCTTGAAGTGCACCCGGAGGCTTCAGCTGGTGCAGAATGTGGCCGCGTGGGTGCTTATGGGAGTTTCTCGATACTCCCATGTTACACCACTCCTGCACGAGCTGCATTGCCTTCCGGTTGCCCTCTGGGTGCGATTCAAGGTGCTGGTAATTACCTTTAAAGCCCTACATGGCTTAGGCCTGGGGTACTTGCAAGACCACCTGCTGCCATTGTCAACCTCCCATCGCCCGGTTCGCTCCCACAGAGTTGGCCTCCTCAGGGTTCCATCGGCTGGTGACCCCCAGGGGGACAACCTTCTCTGTGGGCGCGCCGACCCTCTGGAATGAGTTGCCTCCGGAGCTGCGGATGGCCCCTGACCTTTGGTCCTTCCGCCGTGACCTGAAGACATGGATGTTCCAACAATCGGGCCTGGACTGACTATAGTTTTAAATTTGGTTTATTGGGTTAATTGTTATTCATTTATTGCATTTATGGTTTAATTCTTTTTTAAATTTTGTATTTTATGTTTTTTAACTTTTTATTGTTGTGAGCCACCCTGAGTCCGTAGGGAGAAGGGCAGCATATAAATTTAATAAATTCAATTCAATTCCTTGTGGGTGGGGCGAGCTTGGTTGACCCCAAATTGTGAGGAGTGCCAGGAAAGACTTTTAACTTCTCCTTGAGGGCAACGGGGCTGCCCCCAAGGGGGAGTCTTGCCCCATTTGCTTGTATCAATGAAGGGAAATGATAGCAACTGCTGCCCTTCTGTTTTGTTGGGGAGCTTCGCCCAAGATTTGTGGGGATGTGGGTGGGGTGGCCTGGCCTCGTAAAGCTGGTGGCTCATTTTCTTGGGCTGCCTCTTCTGAACTCTCAGGATCTGGGGTAAGATTTCAAAACCCATTTGGGATGACTTACGCCACGGATACAACCACCGAGTCGCTTTCTCTGGCGAAATAGCAGCAGAGGTGCTCCTGGCTCCCTGAAAAACAGATTATTTGCATGATTGACTGGAAGTACAGTCAGCGCTTGCCAGCCCTGCATCACACATCTCCTAAATGCTGCCACCACCATGGAAACCACCCAAATTTTTTTATCCAGTTCTCTGAGAAACAAGCCCCAACGGCAAATGGTCATCAGTGCCTTGTGGGCATGAAGGAGGCGGAGAAGTCTCTTTTGGATTCCTTTGTTTGAATCAACTGGTTGCTTCCGAATGGATCCAGTGGTTCAGTAGTCACACATGGAAAACCTTTTTTTCCTGAATCTGACCCATTTTCTGGGTTGGATCAGTTTAGTTTGGCAATTCTGTTCTGAAACTCAAATAGAGTAAATTTGGAGATCTGATCTGAATTATTCAGTACACTCAATATAGCATCACTGCGCCTGAATCAGATCTGGATCAGCAAAGAATTAAAAATATTCTCTCTCTCCCACTCCCTCTCCCCCCCTCCCTCCCTCCCTCTCTCTCTCTCTCCACACTTGTGCAGGAATTGAATAATACAATTTTGGGCTAAATCCTGCCTTCTGTCCTGGAGAGGCATCTAGAGCAGCAACCTTCAGAGCCTCCCTTTTGTGTCCCTCCCCCACCAGTCTTTTCTGGGAACTATGCCGTGGGGTGTGGGTGGAGGAGTGTCCCCAAAGGCAACCTCTCCCTCCTGAAAAGGGCTCCCCCCCAATCTCTTCTCCTAGGCATCAACTTCGTTCCTCTTCCTTTGGAGGAAGCTGATCTCGCGGCGACTGGCTCACCCAAGCTGCCGAAGATCCAGCCCCCTCCGTGGAAGTACACGATGCCCTTCCTCGGGCCGGCGGCCGAGGGCGCTTTGGGCCGATATATCCGGACGGGGATTCCCTCGAAGGCGGCGTCCTGGATGCAGAGGGCGGGGTCTCTCCTCCTCGTCCAGGCGTTGCGCACAAACCGGACGAACTGGATTTGGGTGCAGAGGCGCAGGTTCTCCAGAATCCTTCCCTTTTAGGGGAGCGAAGCAGGTGCTCGAGCGGTTGGCCGCAGGCAAAAGGCAGCCTGCTCCGGGCCTGACTCGGAAGCCCCTCGGACCTCCCTGGAGCAGGGAAGCGCCCAGCCACTGGCGGGAAGCTCGGCTTGGCCGTGCGGGAATCCTCAGCCTCCCCTCACTCCCTTCAGGGGTCCGGGCGGAGCCCTTAAAGCCCGAGGGCGGGGTTCTCTCTCCAGGGTCAGCGGTGCCGCTCGCCCCGGGCTGCCCTTGGAGGCGCCCACCGGGTGCGGCTGTCCTGAGAGAGGCCGGTTTTTGTGCGCGCCCCGGGACGCCCAGCTTGGTTCAGCCGGGCTCCCGAGAGGGGACCCCGTCCGGCTTCGTCAGCCCGAGAGGGGCGTAGGCGGGGTCCTCTCGACGCCCCTCCCCCCGCCCTGCCCGGCTCTGGACCCTCTCCGCGCAGCAGCAGCGCCGCCGCTGCCCTTCGGCAGAGCCTTTACTCCCGTGGGGCACGGCCCACGGCCCGGCACTTGTCTGCCTGCCTGCCTGCCTCCCTCGGGGGCGCCCGCCCCGCGCCGTCAGCTCACCAAGACCGCGGCCCCGATGCGGCAGGCGTGGATGACGCGGAGCTTGGCCGGCTGCTCCAGCCCGGCTGGCACCTCGGAGTTGGTGGCCTCGAAGTAGATGCTGCCCAGCACCAGCAGGATCAGGGCGGCCAGCCCCGCAGCGCCCGCCAGCGCCAGCAGCGCCTGCGGGAAGCCCATCGGGGCGCCGGCCGCGGACGGAGGGAGGGAGCGCCGCCGCAGTGCTCGGCCTCGGGCTTCGCGGTCGGGGCGGAGCGGAGCGCCCTCGGACCACACCTCCCGTCCTGCTCGGCCCCTCGCCGGATTCAGGCGCGGCTTGTTGCCCGTAGGAAGCCGGTCGAGCCCCGCCCTTGCAGCCACACCGGCGACGACCAGGAGGGCCCTGAATCTGACCCCGCCCCGCTCGCCAAGCAGAGGTTCTCGCTGTTACTTGAAGGCAGTTGGGGGCGGAGAGGACCTCCGTTAGGGAGGCAGCGAGGGCGGGCAGCACCCTTAATCGTGCCTGCCGGCCATTGGGGGCCCGTTTCAGACTTCCAGTTCTGCCCCCAAGACGGATTGCGCTGGACAGTGTGAAAAAATTGGGGGGGGGGGCAGAGGCAGGAAACAGCCCTGTTGCCCCCAGTCGTTTTCTTTCTGTTCTTTGTGGTTATGGCTCTTGCATCCTAGGCTGTTCCATCCCCTACTCTGGGTTAGGAGCCAGATGCAGTGAGCAATAATTTTGCCTCCTTTTCGTTCTCTGCTTCCTTCCTCGGCCTTTCTCTTGGGGTTTTCTGGCTGTGGACCAGGAGAGTCCTAGAACTGCATCTTAAAATGCAACGGACTTAAGAGAGGCACTTCCTAGGAAACAGGCTTTCTTTTTTTGAAAGGCGGATATAAAGTGGGGACCGGAAGGAGATTGCAGATCAGTAGAAAATTCAGCCCTTCCGCCCAGGGCCTGTCCAGGCTTACCGGAGGACCCCTTGACCTTCACAGCTCCGTCACCAGGCGGTGAATCACTCCTTAATCTGCGGCAGAGATTTCTTCTCAGGTTCTGACAGGCGCCTGGCACAATACGGGGGCGATGATGCCAGGTGACTCTGTCCAGGAGAGTCTCTCTCCCTTTTCTAGAAGGGTTTTTTGACCCTAAGAGAGACGTGCTGAGCTCCTTCTGGCCCCGGAAGTGCCCAGCGAGAGCTCAGCAGGAGACCTCAGGATCTGTGCAGTGCAAAGAGGAAGGCATGGCTGCCCAAACCCCTCCCATCATTTTCACTCTATCAGAATGATCGGGGTTTATCAGAATCACGGGAGTGAAGGCTGTGCTTTTAGCCACGTATCTTAGCCGAGGCAGCTGTGCCTGCACCTGTGACGGTTGGGATCCGGGATGCAATACGTGGGCGCCCTTGGCATTAGGGAGGGCCACGCTAACGAGCAGCCGGGCCTGGTCTGAATGCACCAGAGCCGAAAGGCGGAAGAAAAAGCCTCCTCGGAGTCTCTGAGGGGACTTTTGTCCTTTCGGGTCAAGTGAAGGATCTCCGGTCTCTGCTTTAGTTCCCTTGCGAGAGAACAGACAGGAACAAACAGAGCAGACACAAAGACTGATAAAAGCCTTTCGCTGTTTGCTTTGCTCTGTCAGGTGGTTTTCCAGCCACCTTGAAGGAGAAGCACGAGAAGAGAAGAGGGCAGAAGGATACAAAATAAGGCAAGACTTTTATTAAACCAGAGCGGGCTTTCCAGAAAGACAAGCTTTTAAGGTTTCAAGGATTTGAGTCAGAACGAGCTGGCCCCGGGCTGCAGTGCTTCTTTCGGCCTCTTGGCTTCCACTCCCACTAGGGCTCCTTGCAGCAAGCGTGGAAAGCAAAAGGCGTCATAATCTAACATTTGCAAGGCTCTACTGACCTTCCTCTCCTCTTATGTTTTGTTGATGCAAAGAAGCGAGTGGGCCTCAATAAACCCTGACCCAAGGGAGTTCATCCAACGAGCACCGGCATAAATGGGAGGAAAAGGGGTATTTCCAACTCCAGCGCACCCCCCAGAGAGCTGCGCAGGCCACTCAGTCCCCGGCGGAATCTCCATCTGGGGCAGGTCATCGTAACCGGCCCGGGCCAAGAGCAGAGCAGGAAGCTCCGTAACAGCCTTGGCTGCCCTGCTGGCATTTGGTCAGCCTTCAGACCCAAACGTCCCCTGGGAGTTTGGAGGTCGAGAGAGCCTCTTTTGTTGACGTGGCTGCGGTTGGCTTCCCCGAGCCATACGGCCCTTTGATATACCCTCGAACAGGCGAGTTGTGAAAACATTGCAGTTTGCCTCCATCCTTTCCTGAAGTGGCCACGATCCAAACATTGGTGCTATCAGGACGCGGCACCTCAGATGCTGGGCTTAGACGTACCGTCTTGGTGGGCAGGGGAGCCGAGCGAGGAGAGGGTGAGGCGAGGAGAGGCGCTGCTGATTAGAGGAGCCCTTTCCTTGTGCGTGGGTTGAACAGGGCGCCTTCCCAGGAGAGCCGAAAGATCCCGTGGAGCTGTTTGTTCACCTCCAAGAGGTCTCGGAGAGGCCGTGCCCTGATCAGCATAATTACAAGGCTCCTGGCTGAAAAGTCAGAGCGAGGCCTCTCGCATTTCTGCAGCTGCCCTCCCTCCCGGAGCCCTGCCTCGATCATCTGGGATGGTCCCCTTGCTCAACACCCCTCGCCCACCATGGGGGGGGGGACTGGAAGCGAGAGGCCACTTTGCCCTGTGGGTCTCTTTGGAGAGCAGCTTTCCACACATCCTCTCCGAAGACACCGCCCCCCCTCCTCCTCCTAAGGATGGGAATTTTCTGACTGAATTGAAGATGCATTTTTTGCCGTTGGGGGCCTGGGCCTCGGGGTTCCACTGAAAGGAGTCAATTCAGATTCCACACACACCCCCCAGAGAGGAGATTCTTTGGTTCTGATTCTGAAATGGATCCTGGGAGGAGTTGGTCTTCCTGCACTTCTTTTGTCAGGAGCAGCCGAAGGACCCAGGTGTGAGGGTCCTGCCTTTCCAGACACAATCCTTCTCTGTCCCTCCCTGGAGTGTGTGCATCTATACACACACACACACACGCACACACACACACTTTTCAGATCGGGGGTGGTGATCATTGGCACAACTTCTGTCACTATTGAGGCCAACTGGCTCGAGAAGCAGCTGGACGACCATCTTTTTCAGGAGCTCTTCTGAGCCGCTTTGATCTTCAGAGCTGCATTCTGGTGGAGAGGACGCGGGTTCGAGGTTCACTGACCAGCACTCAAGCAGTTTTTCCAAAGGGGAGCCCAAGTCTGGTACTCTTAATTCTCTGCATTTCAGGAATAAGGTGAAAAGATGAGGTCCCTCTCTTGGTTTCATTTTAGCCTTACAAGTGTCTGATAAAATCGGTGACATCACGGACAATCCTTTTTGCTGAAGGAAAGGACAGGATGCCGTAGCCAAAAAGGACCATTACTCCATGCATGCCGTTCTCTACGTGGCTCCAGGTTACCGGCACACCGTTGTCTATCAGCCGCTTCATGTACAGCAGCCCATCGTCTCGAAGGACGTCAAACTCGCAGGTCAAAAGGAAGGTCTGAGGGAGCTTGCAGACGACGGCATCCTCGGCCAACAAGGGGGAAAAGGTCTCGGAGAGCATCTCTTTCATTTCTTCGTGGACCTGAGGGTTGAAATTAGACAAAGCGTGGTCTTGTTCTCTATAGCCCCTGACTTTGAACTGTTCGGGGATGTTTTTGGCATTCAACCACTTCTGGTACTTCAGTCGCGTGGCCTTGGGGACGTAGCTGCTCTTCATAATTTCATTTACAAAGGAAGTTGACTTGTTAAGGTAGCGGCAGCAAAAGTAGGCGACCAGTTTTTTCCACAAGAGTGGACTTCTGCAGTTCTGCTGATAGGATGGCAAAGAGAGGTCCAAGCCCTGAAGACCTGGATAGATCAGCACTTGGGCGTGGACCTTGGGAAGGTCTCTGCGGTCCACCAGTAACTGGCAAATGCGTGTGGCAAAATTAGCCCCACAACTGTCTCCGGAAATGATAATACGGGAACTGTCCACACCGTAATCTTCAGAATGTTTCATGAGGTAGACAGCAGCCGTCAGACACTCAGAATATTGGTTTGGGTAAGGATTCTCTGGCCCGAGTCCATACCTAAAAGGGGTAGAAAATAACTTATTATGGGTACATTGATGAATTCAATCCTTGCTTTCTTTTGAAAAGGCCCATAACTTTGGGCAAACCCCTCCCCCCCATGCTGAAAGGCATGGAGGGCTACACTCACCCAACCGCGACCACGGTCGCATCGCCCTCTTTGGCCACGTGGCGCAGGATTCTTTCGTAGAAATCTGAAATGAGCAGCAGAGAGTTGCTGTCAGGACCCACCCCAATCCACGTCTTAGGAAAACAAAAACTCTTGGAGTCAGTTCTAGTCCAAAAGGAGTTTTTAGTAGGACATGCTTGGTTGTGGAAATACAAGACAGGACTTGGTATTGTTTTACAAATTGAAACTTTATAAAGAGTTCCCGGTTCAACCCCCCCCTTCCCTCAACCCCATTTGGTCAGCACCCCATCATTTTACTTCGTGTCATCCCTTTCGTGGGAAAAAGGGAACTTCGAATCTTTACGGTTATTGCCTTCTTCCTCTACAGATTCAAATGGAGACACAGGCCAGATGCCTTCTTCCCTAACCCTCCCTTTTGTTCCCCCAGTTCAAAAGGTTTCCCTTGGCCTTTGAAATAACCTAAGGCAGGCTGAATCCACATCCGCTCCTCCTTCCTCGGGAGATGGCAGAATCCATGGGGGGGGATAATGTTTTAAACATACATTTAGGAATGTGATATAAATGGATTCTGACAGTTGCGCTGGTTGAAAACTCATTCCTGGAAACCATTTTCTTTCCCTGCCTGAAGCCTTGGAGGGAGGTTTGCTGAAGGCAAGCTGTCACCCCAAGGTTGCCCTTGGTCACTGCTCAGCTCTCCTATTTGCTTCTGGGATACTTGTTCAGAGGGCAGATTCTTCCTCACTTTTTCCTATGCTTGTGTTTGTATGTGTCTGTGTGCGAGAGAGACAGAAAGAGAGAGGGAAACAAAGAGGGAGAGTCATTAAGTGGAATACCAGGTGACTTCATGAACATCTCAGTGTTGTGTTTTGGTAGCCAACTGTCCAGAAAGGGCTTCTCTATTACCTTGGGTATTTTTAGGGTTCCAGCTAATATTGGCCTGAGATTGCCTAACCTTCTTGGCTTAGCTCTCCAAGGTTGGCTTGGAATAGACTCTGTGGCCTTACCGACACTTCCAAGAACGCCTGCCCCTCCATGGAAGTAAAGCACAGCTTTTCTTTTCATAGTTGGCGCGGTTCTAGATGAATAGATCCTCACTGGCACCCCATCAAATATCTGGTTCTGAATGACAAGGGACGGATCCCTGCACGGAGGTACTCCATTAGTCCAAAACCGTAAGAGATCAAGGGCGCTGCACAAACCCAGCTCCTCTAAAACAATTCCCTGTTGGCCAAAGCACAGAAGAGGACAATTTAATTTTGGGAGATTACTTTAATCTTTGGCCCAAAAAGTGAGCATGGTACCCACAGCAAGTAGATGTGAATGAAACAGAATGAAACAATGGGCATTGTGGCGTGCCCACCCAGGCTCTGTACATTTCGTACATGGATGCAAGGCGGAGTTTGCATTTCAAGTGCCGTGCTGCATCCTGTTGTTCTCCCTTCAACACATACCTGAAGTGCCTAAATAACAGTGAGTTAGGCTGTAGCAGGTCAAGGCTCTGGCTGAGTATCTGGATCCGTACCAATCGGGTTTCAGGCCCGGGTACAGCACGGAGACGGCATTGGTCACGCTGGTGGATGATCTCTGGTGGGCCCGAGATAGGGGTTATTCCTCTGTCCTGGTCCTATTAGATCTCTCAGCAGCTTTTGATACCATCGACCATGGTATCTTGCTGCGACATCTTAAGGGGTTGGGAGTGGGAGGCACCATTTACGGTGGTTCTCCTCCTACCTCTTGGGCCGTTCGCAGACGGTGTTGGCGGGGGGGCAGAGGTCAGCCCCTAGGCCCCTTAGTTGTGGGGTGCCTCAGGGGTCGGTACTCTCGCCCCTCCTGTTCAACATCTATATGAAGCCGCTGGGCGAGATCATCCATGGTTTCGGGGTGAGGTATCATCAATATGCTGATGATACCCAGCTTTTCATCTCCACCCCGAACCAACCCAGTGATGCCCTCGATGTGATGTCCCGTTGCATGGAAGCGGTACAGATTTGGATGGGGAAGAACAGGCTCCAGCTCAACCCGGCCAAAACGGAGTGGCTTTATGTACCGGCATCTCGTTTAGTCCATGAAGTTCCATCTTTGGTTATGGGAGGAGAGATGTTACCTCCTGTTGATAGGGCACGCAATTTAGGCGTCCGCCTGGATTCACGACTCAGTTTTGAACATCATATTGGAGTCGTGGCCAGGAGGGCATTTGCCCAGGTTCGCCTGGTGTGCCAGTTGCGCCCCTATCTGGACCGAGATGCCCTACGTACAGTCACCCATGCACTCGTTACCTCCCGTATAGATTACTGCAATGCTCTCTACATGGGGCTGCCCTTGAAGATCACCCGGAGGCTTCAACTGGTACAGAATGCAGCCGCGTGGGTAGTGATGGGAGCATCCCGATACTCCCATATTACACCCCTCCCGCGCAAGCTGCATTGGTTACCGGTTGTCCTCTGGGTGAGATTTAAGGTGCTGGTACTTACCTTTAAAGCCCTACATGGCTTAGGCCCGGGATACTTGCAGGACCATCTGCTGCCAGGAATGACTTCCCATCGCCCAGTACGCTCACACAGAGAGGGCCTCCTCAGGGTGCCATCGGCTAGACAATGTCGGCTGGCGACCCCCAGGGGGAGGGCCTTCTCTGTGGGAGCGCCAGTCCTATGGAACCAACTCCCCCTTGAGCTTCGGACAGCCCCAGATCTCCAGTCCTTTTGCCGCGGCCTCAAAACACTCCTTTTCCATCAGGCTGACCTGGACTAACAGGGATTTTAATTTATGTTTTTAATTTTTAACTTAATTTTAATTTTAATTTATTCTACTGGGGCCTTTAATTTAAATTCTTTTTAACTTCTGTATTATTGTATTTTGTTGTTAGCCGCCCTGAGTCCTTCGGGAGATAGGGCGGCATATAAGTCCCAATAATAAATAAATAATAAATAAACAGGGCATTAAACTTTACAAATAGGAGTAATATCCATAAGCCAGAGATTCCCCTGTCATATTGAAGGGAGCTTACTAGGGGTGATGGGACCTGACATCTCACCCAACTGGAGGGCTTCAGGTGGGGGAATACTGCCTTTTACAGAGGGGAAACCCTTCTCCTTTAGGTCTCCAAATCTAACAGACGGGTGAACCAGTCAGTTTCACAGCTTCCATCCCCAAGAAGCCAAGAAACCATTTCTGTTCCATTGATGGAGGTGTCCATGAATTTGGGCCAATTCTAATTTTTAAAGAAAAGGATAAATCAATACAATTCTTCTGTCTCAGTTCATGAAAAAAGGAATGAAGGAAAACCTTACCAAAATTAACCCTGTGATGAACATCGTCTGACAGAAGCGGGCCTTCAGGGGTTGATCGATCCCAGGAGGAAACACAGTTCCTCTGTATTGGATAAGGACTGACAGCAGAAAGACGGCTGGGTAGACAGCACCTCCAACAAGAAGGCAGGCCATGCGCTTCCCGTAGGACACCATTGCACCTCGCCTGGGAGAGGTTCTTCTCCTGCTCTGCCAAGCTGTCTGTGGCAGCTGAGACGAGCCCAGTGGCTGATCCATGGAGAAATAGATGGTCCAGGATTGACAAAGGGAGGCTGATCTTTCCTTCCCCGCCCATTATGGAAACACCTACAGGAAGGACAAGGCAGAGAGGAAGATGTGATGGGAGGCAGCACTGGGTCCATTCTTGTTTTCTATAACAGGCTGTCCAATTAGGAAATGCAGCCAGAAAGAGGGCCAGGTGTCCAGGTAGACCCCTTTGTGCAGGGATTCTACAAGCTTCCCTTTGGACTGTCTTCTCAGCAGTTCTCCTGCCATTGGCAGGGCACCGAAATCCCTGTTGTGATTCAGGGTCAGCCTGTGGGTTCGGCAGTTGGGTCGGACGACTCAGAGGAAGAGGGGGGTGTTGAAGAGCTTGCTGAGGGGGTTGAAGATCTTGCTGATGAGAGCCCTCAGCCAGGCCCCTCCCACCTGGTCACGACGGAGACCCAGCTGTGTGAGCCTGACAGCGTGGATGAAGATGACCCACAGCTGGCCCTGTTCAAGGACGCCCGACGCAGGAGGCAGTCAATCAGGAGTAAACAGAGGAAGGCAATGGGGCACCTCAGAAGGAGGCAGAGAGAAGCCACGCCCTGAACTCTATAAAAGGGGAATGCGTGGGAGGGCTGGTTTGCTGAAGGCAACCACTTGATTAGTTCCTGTTTCATAGCTCCTGTTTCATGGTTGGTGTCTTGTTTTGCTCTGTTTTATCTTAATAAATTTGGCAGGCTTAATTCCAGCCTCTTGCCATTTGTAAAGGGGTTGTCCCTGCCTTTTTTGCAGGGCCGGTAGCAGGCTGGTACAGAACAATCCCACCTGGTTACTATGAGGTTGAATCCCCAACGTTCTGCAGATTTTAAAAATGATCGATGCGTCATCTCTCTCCTTTCCCATAGAGTCTTGCTGTTGCAATTGTGAAATGGTTGTGGTCCTCAATTGGAGAATTTTTTGGCCATGAGCCATGAACATCCGTCCCCACAAGCGATGTGAAGTGTCCCCAGTCCAGGGACAGGTGTGCAGGTGTAACCCCTGAATGGCTCCAGACTGGAACAAAAGTCCCATCCCTTGTAGAAGACAACAGAGCTCAATGCTTGGTTCCTATTTTCTCATCCCTTGGCAAGAATGGAGATCGCACACAGGTGGCCTTGTTGGCAAGATTCAGAAGCAATGAGCAATCGGATGTCATTAGGAGATCAAACAATCTTAATTATGATAATATCATGTTCCAGTAAAGTGGGTAGATGAGAGTAGACTGCTAAGGCCAGTGGTGTGTTTGTTTCTCCCGAGCCTTGTCAGAACCATAAAAAATAATCCGCTCTCTGAGACTGGTTATTCTCTTGCAGACGTTTCAGTACCCAGCTAGGGAACGTCATCCGTGTTTCAAAGGCATTTCCAAGGAAAGCCCATTGGAAATGACCGTTGCCAAGAACGTGGCTCTTGACGGGGGCCATATTTGTGCTGATGTTCCTTAAGCCAGTTGCCCAATGCAGGCCTTGATTGCTCCCGTGTTTTTAACTTGGACTAAGCAGAGTGTTGCCTTGCCTACTAACTTGGAGCGAGTGCCAAAATAAGCATATCAATTGGTTGAAAGCAACATGTTTGTGGCACTGCACATCCTTCTCCAGTCGGTCCGCAGAGAAGCCTGCCACGCCAGAGGAATCAGTGCCCCAGCCCCTATATCTGGTGGAAGAGGCAGGTCTTGACAGCCTTCTGAAGGATGGGAGGGGGAGGCTGTTCAGGTATTGGGGGTGGGGGGGATCGGAGTTGAGATGCATTTCCCAAATTAAAGAGGGCCTGGCCACCAGGATCAGATACAGTGTTCCTTCGCTTCAGGGCCGGAGCAGCAAAAGACGAGAACTGCGAGTGGGGCCCTGGGCAGATTGCTGCCAAGAAGAGGGCAGTGGGTGGCCATCAATTGGGGGAGCTAAGCTCTTTCCCCTGCAGGCAGGTGCGAATTCTGGTGGAAGAGGTGCATCCTTCCTTCACCAGATTGATCCTTGATGGGGGAGGATTTCAAGGATCTCCTGTAGTGAAGGAAATGAGCCACATAGACTCTGCTGAGCCTCTTCTGTCCCAGAGCCACAACAAGCAGACCACCCAAACCAGCAGGCACCCCCTGTGTCAGCCTCAGGCTTTTTAATAATCCGTTCTGATCGGAAGAATAGTGGCTTCCTTGAGCAGTGTGCAATACCTCCTCTATCCACCAGAGGGCTCTCATGTCTAGGAGATCGGGGGGGGTGATTGGCTGCTTCCCTTGTGGGATGAATGTTTGCAGGCAGTTTGTACTGGTGGAGGGGCCCCGTCCTCCGGGCACACCAGGCAAACCCTCGAGTGAAGCCGCTCAACAGCAGGGAAAAAAAATTTTGGTCTAAATAGGGGGTGTCTTAATAAAAGCAGGAGGGAATTAGTAATTTTGTTCCCCTCCCTTAATTCTCTGCATCAGCACCACCCTGCGTGCCGGCCACATCGCGAAAGTGCTCAGTACTCTGTCTCTTCCACCAGGTCCTCAGAGTCTTTTCCATGTCTTGATCTGAGTCAGACGGAGGCCCTTACATTTTGGGCAGGGGGGGAAAGGTCAAAGTCACATGGGTGTTGGGGGGCAAGATGGTGCCTCTGAGATGCCCGGTGAGGAAAGGCCAACACTCACAATATTTTCTGGGCTTTGCTGAATCATAGTTTCAAGCTTTGAGGGTTGCTGTCTAGTGCCGGGTTGAAGGAAACCTATTTGAATGACTCTATCCGTGTCCCCAAAAACTGTACAGGCAGTCCTCCCTTAACAACACCCATTCAGTGGCCGTTTGAGGTTACGATGATGCTGAACGGGTGGTACTTATGATTGATCCCTGAGATTCTAGCCATCCCAGCGCCCCCTGGCCAGGTGCTGTCACCTGGGCCCTGGATGCTCCACAGCCATATGGTCGCCATTTTCAGGCTTCCCTGCCAGCTCGTGATCTCATATCGGTGGGGGAAGTGTGATGGTCATAAGTGAGACTACAGGTTGTAAGTCACTTTTTCGAAGGTTGTCACGACTCCAAATCAACCTTGTTAAATGAATGGCTGTGAGCTGAGGACTGTTGTGTATCTCCTTAGGGTTTGATCTGAACTGAGCATTGCGCCTGTGTTCTGCGCCCTCCTGCCACGTTGCCCCAGTCTGGCCTAGGCACGTGGATCTGCCCAGCTGCTTATTGATGCCTGAAAGATCAGGTGCCGAGTTAAAGCCTGCAGGATTCACATCCTGCCCTTATTGTCTTCGACTTGCAATCACATCCTTAATCTCTGTAATGAAATATTTAAGCCTCCTTCAGAATCTACTGACCTAATTTTGTCAGGGAATTTAATCTGCTGTGCCTCTGCTCCCTGGGCAGAAGGGCAGAGGGTTTTCTGGGAAAGGCGTGGGAGGCAGGTAGGGCCCGAGGTGAGGGGCTGTGGGGAGATGGCCCAGACAGGCCATCTCCAGGCCTGCAATTGGTCAGCTCAGGCGGCAAGCGCAGGTTCAATCTTATTTATTTTTTTAAATTCCATTTATATCCCGCCCTTCTCCGAAGACTCAGGGCGGCTTACAAGCTTAGCAGTAGCCTTCATTCTATGTATATGCCTGCTTATTAGGGCTTTCACACCCCTCCCAAGCGGCATTATTACAAAGTCAGCTTAATTGCCCCCAACAATCTGGGTCCTCATTTTACCTACCTCGGAAGGATGGAAGGCTGAGTCAACCTTGAGCCTGGTGGGATGCGAACCTGCACTAATTGCAGGCAGCTGGTGTTACTTAAGGAGGCATTAGCCCACTGCTCCACCAAGGCTGCTACCATAGGGCTTGGCTATATAGTGGGGCTGGGAGCAGCCCAAGCCCAAGTACAGTTCCATCTAGAAATAATGAGTTTCTCTGCACTCAGCTCTGTGTCTTCATTCCTGCTCATCAGAGCCCACGACATAACAGTGGCAACGAGGATGGGATCCTGCTTCACCATTTAAAAGGGCTGAAGTTATCGAGGGGTTGGAAATACACGCTGGAGGGAAGAGGCATTTCCCCCCCTCTAGGCCAGCTAGTAAAGCCACACTAGCGGCCGCGTTGCCAGTGGACGCATTCCCTGAGCCCAAGAAGCAGGATCCAAGAACGCAGGAATCGAGGAAAGATGCCAAAGGTCGGCAAGCTCAGAGAGTTTGATGTAAAACTTCCAGAATGTTATGTATTGGGCTTGTGGTATCATCACCACGTGTGTTGCTGGAGAGCTAACGGCTCCACAGCTACCTAGACAGGCCATCTCCAGTCCTGCAATTGGTCAGCCCAGGCGGCAAGCGCAGGTTTAATCCTATTGGCTGTTTCCTGTCGGGGCTCCCCGATAGACTATCCAACATATAGTGAGGGAATGCACTAATAATTTTAATTTAATTTAATTTAATAATATTTCTATACCGCCCTTCTCCCTGAGGACTCAGGGCGGTGTACAGGGCAAGAATAAAACACAGAAATTTACAAAAACTAAAAGATAATTAAATGCATGCCCGATTAAAATACAATTGATACATAGTAAAAAGCCCCAATAAAAATAATAAAAAACCCCACCAATCCCCTCTCAGGCCAGGCCGGCTTGCTCGAACAAGTATGTTTTCAGATCGCGGCGAAAGGAGCGCAGATCGGGCGCCGTCCGGAGCTCAACCGGTAACTGGTTCCATAGCTCCGGGGCGCCCACAGAGAAGGATCTCCCCCTGGGGGCCACCAGTCGGCATTCTCTGACCGGTGGCACCCTGAGGAGGCCCTCTCTGTGGGAACGCACAGGGCGCAGGGAGCTTGATGCCGGCAGCAGATGTTCCCTAGAAGATGTTCCCTAGAAGATACCTAGGAGATTTTAAGGACTTCCTCTGCATAACAACGGCAGCTACTGACTAGATCTCTAAACTCGACATTAAACTCTGAAATAGCTGGTCTGGCCTGATGGGGAACGTTAGGGTTTTTAATGGGTTTTTATTGTTATTGTAATTTTTAATTGGGCATTTGTTTAATTCCTTTTTAATTTTTGTATTGTTATTTATATATGCCCTGTTAACCGCCCTGAGTCCTTCGGGAGAAGGGCGGTATACAAATTTAATAAAAGTAAAGTAAAGTAAAGAAATGTTATTTCTGTTTTCCTCTTAGGTTTTATAATTGCTTCTTTTTTCAAAAATTGTTTTAACTGTTCTAACTTGTAAATATGAAGTGCTTTTAATTCTGTGTGTGACCAGCCATATGCTAAATAAATTTCCGTAGGGCTGGGCTATATATATTGTGGCCGGGTGTGGCTCAAGCTCAAGTACAGTTCCAGCGAGAATAAAGAATGAGTTTCTCTGTACTCAGCCTTGTGTCTTCATTCCTGCTCACCAGAGCCCTTGACTTAACAATGGTGACGAAGGTGGGATCCTGCTTCGCTGATTAAAAAAGGGCTGAAGTCAATGAGGGGTCAGCAATACACACTGGAGGGAAGAGGCATTTCCCCCCGCCTCTCTAGGCTGGCTAGTAAAGCCACACTAGCGGCCGCGTGCTCAGTGGACGCATTCCCTGAGCCTAAGAAGCAGGATCCGAGAACGCAGGAATCGAGGAAGGTGCCGAAGGTTGGCAAACTCAGAGAGTTCGATGTAAAACATCCAGAAGACTGGCCGTCTTACCTCTTGCAAGCGGAGAACTATGTACGAGCAAACCAAATTGCAGAGGAAGGCCTAAAAGCCGCCACGTTGCTATGCGTGTGTGGACCAGCAACGTTTGACCTAGCAGAAAACCTTTTCGCACTGACGCCCATTGAAGCAGTATCATTTGCAGATCTTAAGAAGAAGCTGATGGGGCATTTTCAACCCAAAATGTCAGAGATGGCATGGCGTTTTAAATTTGACCAAAGAGTGCAGCTACCTGGAGAGACAGCTTCAGAGTTTATCGCGGGCCTAAGGCAGGCCGCACGCCTTTGCAAGTTCTCAAACTTAGAGGAACAACTGAGAGACCGGCTCGTCTGTGGCCTTCGAGACAGAACCCTTCAGCAGAGACTGTTTGCTAGACCCAACCTCACATTCTCCAAGTCACAGGACGAGGTCATGGCCGACGAAGCCGCCGGGGGTGCAATGCAGACAGTGCAACCTACCAAATCTTCACAAATTGAAGATTCCTTCCATCTCGAGGTTGCCAAATTCATTGGTGAATTGTCAGAAGATGAAGAACCTGAAATCAACAAGCTCCAAAGACAACCAAACGCGCAAAACCACGGAAACCATCAATGAGAGAACGATTACAAGGCAGTTCTCTTACCTAGATGTAAGGGGTGCGGAGGCAATCATCTTCACGCCAATTGCAGATTTCTCTCGGCCACGTGTAGAGCTTGCAGAAGGACCAGCCACATCGCAGTGGTTTGCAGAGCACGCCAGAGAGACAGACCACCCAAGCACCAGTTGGAGGAACTGACTAGGAGAGGTACTGGGGCCCAGAGTCCAGTTAATGTGGGGTTCTTCAGAAGCCGGAGAAGCGTTTGCCGCACCGGGGCTCGTTGCCCCCTCAAGCCTAAACTCAAGTTCGCAGTAGAGCTACAAGGAGTTCCTTGTAAGATGGAGTTGGACTCTGGCTCGGCTGTATCAATCATCTCGCAAGACACATTCAACTGTGTTTGCAGGCACAGCAACAAATGGGTTAAATTAAGGCCCTCTGATATTGTGTTAACAGATTTTCAGAATGCTCAGGTTAAAGTTAAGGGGGAAGCCACATTATCGGTAAAATTTAAAGGGTTTTTGGGGCACCTGGATGTAATAGTAGTAGAGGGCCAAAGAACGAGTCTTATTGGACTTGATTGGTTTGATGCTTTAGGCATTCAAATTACAGGCATTAATTGGACACAAGCAGCAGACCTCATGACTGTTTGCAAGGAATACGCGGAAGTTTTTGAGTCAACCCTGGGGACTTACACTGGCCCACCAATTTCTTTTACGTTAGATCTTAATGTTGTGCCTATTAGAATTAAGCCTCGCAGGGTTCCTTTTGCCCTAAAGCACAAAATTGATTCCAAAATCGATAAGCTAGTAGAACAGGGCGTGTTACAGCCTGTTAATGGGGGGAGTGGGAAACTCCTATTGTCACCCCGCTGAAGTCCAATGGAGAAGTTCGCATTTGCGCAGATTATAAGTGCACATTGAATAAGGCCCTAAATCAACATGCTTACCTGGTTCCTGTACTCAGCCATATTTTAGCCTCATTACAAGGGGGAACCATTTTTGCTAAACTTGATTTAGTGCAGGCGTATCAGCAACTGCCGGTTGACGAGGCTACAGCTGTGGCTCAGACAATAGTAACTCACAGAGGGGCATTCAAAGTCAAACACTTACAGTTTGGAGTCAGTGTTGCACCAGGTATTTTCCAAGGGATTATGGAACGCACTCTTAAGGGTATTCAGGGTGTCTGCCCCTATTTTGATGATGTTCTCATTGCTGGGGAATCCCCAAAAGTGATGGCCAATAGGCTCAGGGCTGTTTTGCAGATGCAAGCCTCAAATTAAAGAAAAACAAATGTAGTATTGGGGTCTCATCAACGGAATTCTTGGGGTTCCGTATCGATGCTAATGGAATTCACCCCGCTGATTCAAAAGTGAAGGCCATCAAAATGGCTCCAAGGCCTAAATCAAAGGGAGAGCTGCAAGCATTTCTGGGCCTCCTAAATTTTTATCACACATTCCTACCTCATAAGGCTGCTATAGCAGAGCCCCTCCACAGGCTGCTTGATAAAAAAGCCCCTTGGAAATGGACTAACTTACACAAAAAAAGTTTCCAGGATCTGAAAGCCCTTCTTTCAGAAAAATCCACTGTAACTCATTAAAAAAGGTAAAGGTAAAGGTTCCCCCGCACATGCGTGCTAGTCGTTTCCGACTCTAAGGGCTGGTGCTCATCTCCGTTTCAAAGCATTACATAGAGTCTAAACCTGTATGTCTTGCATGTGATGCATCTCCCTATGGGGTGGGGGCAGTCTTAAGCCACATAGAGAAAAATGGGAAACAGGTTCCTATTGCGTTTTATTCTAGGACAGGGGTGTCAAACTCAATTTCATTGAGGGCCACATCAGCATTGCAGTTGCCCTCAGGGGGCCGGGTGGGTATGGCCAGGGTGGGCGTGGCCTACTGGGTGGGCGTGGCTAGAGTGCATATGGCCTACTGGGTGGGCGTGGCCAGCTCTACATAGTTCACATCAAGGGTGCCTATATGGGGGCCTGGGCAGGAGTGGGACAGATCTGAGGGTCTTTGGCAGGAGGAGGGTCTCTGGGCCAGGGCCAAGGCAGTGGGGGCCATTCCCTCACTTTTTCCAGGATGGCTTCACGGGCCACATGAAACCACTTTGTGGGCCAGATCCGGCCCCCGGGCTTTGTGTTTGACATGTCTGTTCTAGGACCTTATCTTCTGCTGTGCGCAATTATGCACAGATTGATAAAGAAGCCTTGGCCATAGTGGCTGGAGTTAAGAAATTTCATGATTATTTATATGGCAGGGATTTCACTGTCTACACTGACCACAAACCTCTTTTGGGGTTGTTCACAACAGACAAACAAACTCCCCACATACTATTTCCAAGAATGCTGAGATGGTCTATATTTTTGTCTGCATACAATTTTAAGTTAATTCATAAACCAGGGAAGGAAATGGGCCATGTGGATGGCCTCAGCAGACTACCACTGCCACTAATGGATCCTGATACAGCTCCTGCTGCTAAAATATTGTCCATTCAGGACTTACCTGAGTTTCCCCACCACGCAGGGGATAGTGCTGAATCAAAAGAGATGCATCATGTTTCAGACCTCACAGACATTCAGGGAGCTGAGTGTGCTGATCCTGCTGTAAAACCTAAGCGTACAATAAGACCAACCCAGAAACTCAGGGGAAATTATGAGGCAACTAGAAATGAATTTTCCAGTAATTTGTCAGACTTATGGGACAAAACTGCACACTGCATGTCAATTTTGCAGAGTCTTAATGATAATCTTGCTGAACTAAGAGGCTCTATAAATCGCCTATCTGCAGCTTATGAGCGTTACCAGAGGCTGTCTGCAAAATACACAGGTTTTTTGAATGACTCTAATGTAGATGATTCCTCAGAAGAACTAACCATAATTGATGAACTAAACCAGCAAAGAGATCACAGTACGCTCTGCTAGATCCTCTCATTCCAGAGCTTCAACATTGAGTGACAAGCTAGTAGAGGCCTGGGCACTTGTAGAGGCAAAGAAAGTGCATGTTTCCTTTGCCAGAAAGGAAGCTGAAATAGAAGCTCAGAGCAATCAGAGCAAAGACCGCCAAGCAGAGGAGAAAGACCGCCAAGCAAAGTCAGAATCCAAATTAAAGATTCTGCAAGTGGAAAGGGAGGAGGCAGCTGCCCGAGCAAAGCTGAAGGTCTATGAGCAGGCGATGCAAGAAAGCACCGGTGTAGATTGTTCCATCCCAATAGAAGTGGAAGATCCAATGGAACACACCAGCCAATATGTGCTGAAGAATAATGTTTACAATGATGCAGAGCCATCTTCTGTACTTTCCATGAACAACACTGTCCTGACTCACCACACAGAGACCCCAGAACTGCAAAAGCCTGCACTTCCTCAACACTACAATGCAGGTGTGTCAACTGTACTTCCTACAAATAGCACAGAGGCCTCAAGCCTGCAAAGGCCTGCACCTCTTCAACGCCACAACACAGGTACGCCAACACTTCAAACTGCATCACCTATTCGCAATGACAAGGTAACTTCCGGCAATAAACAATGGTTGAATCGACAGCCAGCACAAGCCTTAGGGACTACACTACAGCCGAATGCTCTTGCAACATCATTCTATCCTGATATACCTCACCCTTATTCACTAGAGAACTTTCACACCCAAGGGGTCCCACAAGTTTCCTTGGCATCAAGGAGTGAGAGATCAGACCATTCTGACTGCGCTAGACATGTGACTCATCGAGAGCTCATCACCACTAGCCTCTCAAAGTTTGATGACTGTCCAGAGAACTACAGATCCTGGAGGTCAACCTTCAAAGCTGTTATTGCTGATCTCAACCTTAACACCAGGGAGGAACTCGATCTAATCATAAAGTGGCTGGGGCCAGAATCTGCAGATCGCGTTAAAAGACTGAGATCAGTGCATGTTGACTCTCCAGACGCAGGTCTTGCCGCTGCGTGGGCAAGACTTGAACAAGCCTTCAGAAGCCTAGAAGCATTAGAGAATGCTCTATTCAAAAGACTACAAAACTTTCCGAATATAGGCAACAAAGACAATCACAAAATCCAGGAACTAAGTGATCTCCTCATGGAGATAGAATTGGCAAAAACAGACCCACGTCTACCTGATCTAAGCTACCTGGACACCTCCTATGGTGTCAATCCAGTTGTGTCAAAACTGCCATACAGCCTGCAGAAGAAATGGACACAGCAAGGCTCAGTCTACAAAGAACGCTATGGTGTTTCTTTCCCCCCATTCTCACATTATGCAGGTTCATCAGCCACCAAGCCTGGAGAAGAAATGATCCCAGCTTCAACTACGGTGAACCCAGTGTGCCTGCTCCATCATCATCAACAAGGTATGTTAACTCAGCAGCTCAACACAGAGACTTACGTAGAGCTGTGTTTGCAAAAAAATGGCCATCTCACCCACTGTACCATCTCCTCCTCAATGGAGTGGTTCAGGTGGTGGAGACGACGATCCTAATCGCCAGTGCCCTATTCACAAGAAACCTCACCCTCTTAGGAAATGTCGTGAGCTTAGAGCTAAGATTATACAAGAACAGAAAGAGGTTCTCCAAAAACTTGGAATATGCTACAGGTGCTGTGCTTCATACGATCATTTTGCTAAAGATTGTAAAGCCTCTGTCAAGTGTACAGAATGCAATAGCGACAAGCACGTTACAGCTATGCATCCTGCTCCACTTCCAGGCAATCCACAGCAACCACTTGCATCCAAACCCGCTTCAAATTATGGCGGGGAGCAACAAAGCCATGCTCCAGTTACAAATATCTCATCTTCATGTACTGAAGTGTGTGGGAGAGATTTCAGTCACAAATGGTGCGCCAAGATATGTCTAGTCAAAGTATATCCAGAGGGTCAGCCTGACAGTGGAAACTTTTCCCATATTGTAAACATGCTGGCTGTCCAACGCAGGAGGATTTATACACATGGTTAAGATAAGTTTATTTAGCTCCTTGAATTCTTTTAATTTCTCTGCTGCATTCATCAGCCTGCAGGACAGAACAGGGGAGTCTGGGCCAAAGGCAATGCAGTGAAATCCAGGTTAATCCAAGCCTTCAGCCGCTTTCCCACAAGGGATGGGGTTTCCCCAGATGAAGCTGCAGCCTTCTAACCTCACAGACCAACCCCGGGAGATCCTAGGGTGGGGCTCCCCTGAACCTCTCCCCGCTGCACACACCCCCAGCCACCTGCACAAACTCTTGGGCCTTTCCCTGGGAGGTGCCTGCTCTCTCAGCAAGGTTGGTGTTCCTGTTGGAGTGGGGTAAAGAAATTCAGACGAAGGGACAGGAATTCAGGCGAAGGAAAAAGAATACAGACCTGAGTCGATAGAGAGCTTTGAACCAGCCAGGCAGCCTCGTCTCCACAGAAAAAAGCCTCCTTGAACCCGCTGAACTTTTATTCACCTCCAACATTACAAAAAACTCCATCAGTCTCATACAAAATAGCATACATAGATAATTGGATACATGGTGAGGACTACTCAGGTACCTATGAGATCATACCAAAACAAGGTACTATATGAGAAAGCTTTATCATAGCGTTTCCCAACCCTCCCACATGCCAGCCTTCCCATGAGCCAGGAGAGTGTGCTCTCACTGTAACCAACAGAGAGGCCCATTGGGGGGTCCGGAAAGGCTGAAGGGTGAGAAACCAAATTCTTGAGAGACCAAATTCTGGCCGCTCCCACATGTCCCCTTTTTTTGTGTAATGACAGAAGCAGAATGTTTGAGATAAGCTTGCATAACGTGTAAATCTTTGGCATTGAAGGTAGAGGTGTGAGATCGTTTAACAAATGGCACAATGCTAGCAAAGAGGGAATACATTGGATACAGTAACACAAACTAATCAATATAACTATAGTTAAAATACCATAAACAAATAAATGTGCAAACGAAGCTAAATCTGGTAGCCATAGAAAAAGCATTTTTCTAAGTCTATAAGTTGGAGAGCCCCAAGAATACATTGTATCATAGGTGGTAAATATATTAAAATTGGCAAAAAGAATATAATTTTGAATAGTAGTAGCTGGAGCACAGACAGGAACAATGCAAGAGGTAATAACTTCATGAGCAAAAGCAGACATTTTTATAAGCAAAAATTACTCTGACCAGAAATGTTGGCCAGTTATAGCCACAAATTGAATTGTCCTCTATTTGCTAAATCTTCATGAATTCCTACAGCTGAAGAATAAAAAAAACCAAAAAAACACAGCAACAGTCCAAGTGCGGAATTGGTGTTAAGTTGCGCGATAAATGCTGACAGGAAAAGTTCTGGGGTCGGCTCTAGCTGTGCAGTAGTAAGGTCACGAAAGGCATCTGCACTGAGTGTTTTTAACATTCCCCATGTCACTGGTGGCTGAGTTCCTGCTGGCCACGAAGGTCTTTTACGCCTTCGTGATGTTTCACCCACCGGGTTCGGGTTCAATGACAGGGTTGGATTAAACTATGGGAGTGGACTGCTCAGCCTCTGGTGCCAGTTCATGTTTGGCTCAGAATGGCTTCACACACCTGGCAGGCACCCACACCGGTCCTGTAGGAATAAGAACAGATGCAAAACCCCTTCCCCAAGTAATCAATTCAGCTGGTCCCTTCCAGGTTGGCTCAGGCAGCTCCTTATATAGCACTTGTGGTCGCTCCAAGGGAAGCTGCTTCCTAGAATGTCTCTCTGAAGAAGTATAAGCTTGATTAGTGATAGTTAAATGATTCAAAGTAAATAGCAATACTGGAATCAAGGATTTAAGATCTGAGGGAGTAATTCCCCTTTCTTTTAAATGTTTAAACAACAAAGCTTGAAATGTACCATGTGCACGTTCCACTATAGCTTGGCCTGAGCTATTGTATGGAATGCCATGTTGGAGAGAAATATCCCAAGTTCTGCAAAATTGAGAAAAAGCATTAGAAGTATACGCAGGAGCGTTGTCAGTCTTTAAGACAAGTGGTCGTCCCATGACAGCCATGGCAGCGAGAAGGTGCTGAATAACATGAGAGGCAGTTTCCCCGCGAATAACCAGAATAAGTATAAGTATAAGTATAACCAGAATAAGTATCTATGCAAACGTGAAGATAGGAAGCTGGAGAAAATTGCAGAATGTGAGTAACATCCATCTGCCAGACAGCATGGGCCTCAGTTCCTCTTGGATTAACAGCACCAAAGGAAAAAGAGAGGGAGGAGGAGGAGCAAGAAGGAGAGGCTGAGATAATATCACAAGCCTGAGAAAGTGGAATGTTAAAGGTAGCACGAAGAGATTCAGCATTCTGGTGAAAATAGGAATGGTTAGTTAAAGGGTAATCCTCCTTAAAAGAGTGGAGAACTGCATCGGCTCTATGGTTGCCATCAGGAATAGTATCAGAAAAACCTGTATGGGAGCGAATCTGAGCAACAAAAAATGGGGCATTACGGTCACACAGGAGAGTTTGAAAAGTAAAGAATAAAGAAAGCAAGTTACAGTCCAAAAGTGGCAATAAGTAAACAAATGCAATGTGGTTAAAAAGATTGTCCACAATAAGATTAAAAGGAATCAAATCATGTAATTTAAAGGCTAAAATCACTGCAGAAAGTTCAGCACGCTGGGCTGAGGTTTGAAAAGCTGTAAACTTAGCTTGCCTTTTTCCATTAGTTTGCCAAACAACCACCTCACGGGTACGAGATCCATCTGTAAATAAAGTAATAGCATGAGGAAGAGAGGAAGAAACCTGTGCAGATTGAAAAACAAAAGGCAATTCCTGTAATAGAATCAAACGTTGGTCCTTGGGGGGGTTAAACAATACAGCTCCCACATAATCTACAAAGGCAATCGCAAAAGCATTAGACATTTGCAGAAAGAAATCTTGCTGATCCTTGGTGCAAGGCAAATGAATGACTAAAGGATCAAAGCCAGAATATAACACCTCAATGGGAAATACATTTTTAGCTGGTGTGTGTGGCAAATACAACCATTCTACAATGTATATAGATTTAAACGTTTCAGGAAAAAATAAGATAGCAGTTGGCTGTAAAGGGGTATGAAAGAAAGCTGCTGATAATCCTAAAAAAGAAGCTCTGTTAACCATAACTTTGCCTGTGGAGACTGGAATCTGCGTGTCAGGGGTTAAATGACCTTGCAAGGCAATAAAAAGTGGACGCAACAAAGCAGTAGTTAACCCTAAAAATGGTCTAGCCCAGTTCAGATGTCCTAAAAGGTTTTGCAATTGTTCCAGAGTGAAATGAGATGGAATGCACAGAGTTGAAACAAAAGGAGAAAAAGAAGATTGAAGCATCCGATGACCTAAATATAGAAAGGGAGGTTTTATTTGAAGCTTCTCAGGGGCAGTGGTGCACGCGCACCTCCTCCCTCCGCCTGTTCCGAGAGGTGCGCGCGCAGCTCTCCAAACCTTTGGAGTGGTGCGTGCATACCGGGCGACCGGGAGCCGCAGGAGACGGCCTAAACAGCCGCATGCGGCTCCGGAGCCACGGGTTGCCGAACTATGTTCTAGACCAATGAGAAGCACATCAGGGACAGGGGCTGGACAGGGGGTATTTTAAATAGTGTTTGTATTCTTGCTGATTAACTGATGAGATGATCGACTGTTCATCCAGGCACCCCCTTGGCCTGCTGCGTCAGAACCTCCCTCAGGCTCAGCCCCTCTTCCCGACTGGTGGTGGTACTCACGGGGGCTCCCAAAGAGGCCCACTCCTCCGTGAATCCAGACCAGACCCTGTCCGGGCTCGGCACCTGCTCTTTTGGGCCAGAAGACCCTCACTGGGACCGTGTCAAAAAGCACCTCCTGGATGGCCAGGTCAGGGGCTCTCCCTGGGGGGATCCCATCGATGAGAATCCTCCATACCACGTACTCGGGGCAGATGCCAAGCTTCTCCAGAATCGCGGCCTGCTCAGGGGGAAAAACACAAGGAAGAATCTGAAACTGGCAATGCATGAAGCACTGTGTTGAGGCCATCCAAAGCGAGAGCTCCTTTTCCTCAGACTGAGAACCTTTGGGGAAGGTAATGAGAGGAATTATTAATTCCACTCACTGTCTGTTCTCCTTGTGCAAGAAATGTCAAAAGCAATTTCTTTTCCATGAAGTACAACAGGAGGGGGAAACCTGCAGGGCCTTGGGGACCTGGGGTGGCCATGGGCCCACCTGCAGCCATCCGTGGCCACCCACAGCGCCCACCCCAGAGAGGCCGCACAAGGTCCTTCCCTCAGCCCTGCTGCTTCTTTACAAGCTGAACCCTTTGAGTGAGCGCATCCAGTCGGCTTCCTTGCGTGGAGGACAGAGGCCTCTTGCCCTGTTTCACCTTGGAGGCCTCTCGGGATTTGATCCAGTGGAATCCCCAAATCCAAGCACAGAAGTGAATGGAAGGATCCTATCAGACGCATCGAACACTTTGGAGGTTTCAGAGTGTTTTCTGATGGTGCAAATGCACTTTGCCCCACAGTTTCAAACTGTGCTACGGAATAGTATCATGGATGCCCAAACCAAATAGACTAATTACACAGTTTGGAACCCTGAAAGATTTCTTTGGCAGTTCCGATTAAATGGATATTTTGTATTGGGTTTACTTTGTTCTGCATAATCCTAATTTACATTCTCTTTACCGATTATATAAAGCAGGATTGTCAAACTGCCAGCCCGTGGGCCGATTGCATCTTGTGGAGGCCACGTCTACCCCAGCTCCAGCAATGCAAAAAACCGTCACGATACATTGCAACACATCATGTGACATGGCGAGTTTGACACCCATGATATAAAGTGTCTCCTCGGACAACATGCAGACCTCTATCCAAGGCCAGCGGTGATAAGCAATGGTTCACCATGGCCTTGATGGCAACTGCCTGTGTAGGCTATCCGCTGGGGTACGCCTGGACAGTTGTTTGGCCACTGTGGAAACAGACCACAGGATCCAATCCAGCAGGGCACGGCTTGTCTTCTTCAATTAGAAAAAGACGTCATTGATGCCCAATGCTGAGGAAACAGGAAACATCTCCAGGCAGCAGTCCAGAGTTCTGTGGGTGGACGGTCTCCCTCAGAGCTCTGCCCTGGCCCCAGTCCTTCGGAGGCCTAGGCAGCCCTGTCAAGAGGGGTTCTGGGGGGGGCTGCGAAGGAACACCCAGCAGGGAGGGAGGCATGGGTGGGATTCCTCGGCTTCGGGTGGGGAAGGCAGCGTTGCAGGTGGACAACCGGATCAGGGCAAGAACTTGGGAAATGGGAGGCGGATTCCAGGCAATCTGCAAAACTCCTTGGGGTTTTCCCACGAGTCCTGCAAATGGCCCCTTGGACCCTCGGGTGCACAGAGCCGAGGCCTGTGCCGGCCAGGCAGACCCACAGAAAGCCAAGCCAGAGCCCAGGGAAGAGGGCTTACCAGTCTGAGAAGAACGTTCATGATCAAATTGATCAGGCGCAGTTTTGCCCCCTGGCTGATCCCCGGTGGGATCCACGTCCTGATGAAGTCATAGTAAAGGGTCCACCGAGGTCACCTCTACCTCCATGCTGGAAGGTCCTGTATCCGGCCAAAGTCCTCCCAGGGCCCAGTCTCCCTCGCTCACTCACGGCCTGCACGGTCTGTGTTTTGCGTCAGTTCTTTTAACAGTGGGAGATGAGTACAGCTTGATGCCCTTTTTTTCACAATTTAAGTTGTGCATTTGGCATGTTTATGCAATTCATGTTGCAAACTGTTAACAAACAAGAAAAGAAGGACTAGGGGTGACATGATAGCAGTGTTCCAATATCTCAGGGGCTGCCACAAAGAAGGGGGGGTCAGCTTATTCTCCAAAGCACCTGAAGGCAGGACAAGAAGCAACAGGTGGAAACTAACCAAAGAGAGAAGCAACCTAGAACTAAGGAGAAACTTCCTGACAGCTAGAACAATTAACCAGGGGAACAACCTGCCTCCAGAAGTGATGAATGCTCCAACACTGGAAGTTTTTAAGAAGAGATTGGACAGCCATTTGTCTGTAATGGTATAGGCCCAGGGTTTTCTGCCTGAGCAGGTGGTTGGACTAGATGACCTCCAAGGTCCCTTCCAACTTTATTATTATTATTATTATTATTATTATTATTATTATTATTATTATTATTATTATTATTATTATTATTATTATTATTATTAAGATCTCTTTTGAAATCCTTCTGTTCCTGATGATCACATGGACCAACATCAGCTTTGTTCTACTTGATGATCACCCTGCAGATTAAATGATGTTTAATTATATCCCTTAACTGTGTACTACAAAGGCAAGTTGTTTCCTAGGTGTGGTTCTGTTAACCACATTTCGTAACAGAAAGTTGGCTTTACACAGATTTTGAGATGAAAACAATTTGGGACTTTTGCTCCAGATGGTCAGAGTAAGATCAGTTCAGTTAAAATGCAGACCCCTGAATGCAGTTCTCTGCCGCTCCTTGATGATGAGACATTTGTAGGGTTTTATAACATGCTTTGGATGGAGAAAGTTTAATCTGATACATGTACACATAGACCTCAATTTACAGCCATTCGTTTAGTGACTGAAGTTACAATGGCACTGAAAAAAGCGACTTTTTCACACTTATGACCATGGTAGCATCCTCGTGGTCATGTGATCAAAAATTGGACATTTGGCAAATGGCCCGTCTTCATGATGGTCGCGGCGTCCCTGGAGGTCCCATGATCCCCTTTCGCGACCTTCTGACAGGCAAAGTTAATGGGGAAGAAGCCTGAGTCACTCAACAACCATGTTACTACCTTACAATTCACTTAACAACTGTGACACAAAAAGTTGTAAAATGGGGTAAAACTCACTTAACAACTGTCTTGCTTAGCAACAAAAATTAAGGACTCCATTGTGGTCATCTGTGAGGAGCTACCTGTGGGCCAATAGAAGATTGCAAAGTGGAAAGGAAAGCCCAGCGAAGGGGAGAGGAAGAGGAGCTGGGGGGTGAGGGGGAGCCCTCTGCTGTCTCTTTCCTCTGCCTGCCTCCTGAGCTGAAGGTTGGGTGCTCTGGCTCTCTCCCGCAGGTTGGCTGAACCATGCCTGAGGAGGATCACGGTTCCCTTGGCTCCCTTCGGCAGTGAGCCTGGGATCACTTCCCGGCTTCTCTGACTGCTGCCCCTGTTGCAAGATGGCCTGCAGGGGAGATCCGGAGAGTCCAAAGTCAGCAGGCAGAGAGAGGAGAGCAGGCAAGCCAGGGGTGAACAGCCCTGCTGGAGTCAGTGAAGGACTTCACTGCAGGAGTGCCAGCCGGCCACACCGACTGCCAGGAGCCCCAGAAATGAAGGTTTTGGCTAATGGCTGAGCTGTGAAGCAGCTTTCACAAGAGATCGATGGAACGTTAAGGTGCTTCCAAGTGAAATAGGCAGAATGCAGAGATGCAGTCATTATGAAGCTTTATTCATCGACAGGTTATATAAAAAGAGCTATATGGCATGGAAGCATCCATGCTTGTAAGATAGAGAATGCATGCGAGAGAATAGAAAGAGCAGCAGAACTAGAAGCATAGAGGCAGCCCCAGAGCAGAGGTATTTATGGGGGGTCTCGGCCCCTCCCTAGCCATAAAACTCTCTCGCCAATGGGGCTGCTGCAGGGGAGCAAAGAAGCCTCTTTGCTCCATCTGATGACCTATTTGGGGAACTGCCATGGCTGGCACAAAACATGTAACAATTCCCCTTCTTGCCAGCCAATGACAGGGACCAGTGAATGTGTGTGAGGGGGCGAGCAGGTGTCATAGACATGTATAAAAACATTCAGAAGGCCAAACACAAACGCTTACACAGAAGGTTGTGCCGGTCAATGGGAACAGGTTTGGTGAACAGATCAGCTATCTGGTCAACTGTATTACAGTGCTCTACACGTATAAAACCCTCTTTGGCAAGCTGTCTGACATTTTTATAGCGTATGTCTATGTGGCGAGATCTAGAGCCTACTGCATAAGCCCCCGAGATTGCAATGGCGGCCGTGTTGTCCTCTAGAATTTGGATGGGCAGAGGAGGAGCTGCCCAGATGCTCGTTATCAGCTCATTGAACCAAGTCAAATCATTGGCCGTGTCTGACAGGCTGGCAAATTCAGCCTCGGCCGTGGAGCAAGAAACAAATTTTTGCTGCCTAACATGCCAATGTATTGGGCAGCCATTTAGCAATATGAGGAAACCAGAAGTGCTCCGCCTACTTTTGGAGTCACCGGCCCAGTCTGCGTCTGAGTAAGCGGAGAGCTGGGCCGTCTTCCCCTTCTCTGGTTCCAGCACAAGGAGGGCATCGGTCGTGCCCCTGAGGTACCTAAGTACCCTCTTAACGGCAGTCCAGTGGAATTCCTTTGGGTGTTCCACATGCCTGGACAATAGATTTACAGCTAAAGCTATGTCAGGCCTGCTCCAATTGCTGATATATAGCAAGGAGCCAATCACAGATCTGTAAAGCGTATTATCTGTGAACTCAGGACCGTCCTTGTGAGTATGGTTGTAAAAGTCGCTTTGCATTGGGCTATGCGTGGGATTAGATTCTGCCATTTTGCATTTGGCCAATAACTCCTCTATCTTTTCTTTTTGAGATAGAGCGAACCCCCCCTTAGTGGCCAAAATATGCACACCCAAGTACTTATCAACCCGCCCCAAAGATTTCAAAGTGAACTTTTCTTCCAGGGCCTTGGCAAATTCATCACACCCTTCCTTGTCAGGTCCTACATATAGTAGGTCATCCACATAAACTAACACCCTTTCTGTGGTACCCTTTGAGTTGCGTGTGAAAACACATTCATCTGCACGGGATGCAGTGAAACCAACTCGTTCTAAACTTTTTCTAAGGCAGTCATACCATAATTTCCCTGACTGCTTGAGACCATATAACCCTTTGTGAAGTAACCATGTATTTTCCCCTTCTTGCTGGTAGCCAGGAGGGGCCTTCACGTAGATCTGCCGGTCCAATTTGGCGTGGAGGTAAGCCGTCTGGATGTCGAATTGGAAGACTTCCTCCCCCAGAGCGGCTGCAGTCACGAGGGCGGTCTTGACGCTCTCTGCCCGGACAGTTGGAGAGTATGTCTCCCCATAGTCTTCCATATAGCGTTGGGCGAATCCCTGAGCTACCAAACGGGCCTTATACAGGTAGAGGCCATTGGCAAGTGGTTTTGCCTTGTAAACCCACCTTGTGCCAATGACTTTCCTCTCCTTTGGAGGTTGCTGGGGGGTGAAGACCTTGAGTTGTTTTAAGCTCTGCATTTCCTTCTCCATCGCGAGCTGCCATTTCTCCTGTTCTTCGATGGGCAGCTCCTGGATGTCAGAGAAGGATTTTGGGGTGACCACAACGCTGTTAACAGACGCGATGTGCCCAATGTCAATTCTCTTTGGCGGGATGCCTTTGTTGGACCGCTTTGACCTCCTTACCTTCTGCCACTCACCGCCTTTTTCTTCCGTGGGTTTCTGAGGCGTTGCTGGGGAACTGGATGGCTCATCCTCCCCATCTGAACCAGGTGGGATGACATCTTCGTCTTGTTCCACACTTTCGTCGGTGGCAGGGTATGTGGACGTCTCAGGTGATGTTGTAGTCGGTGTGCCCTTGTTGGGACGGTTGATATATGGGCTCAGATCATTGGAGTGTATCTGGGCCCAATTGGAGTCCTCTTCGAAGGAGGCAGATTGGGAAGTCACAATCCTGCCCCCTTCTCCCAGGAAACGGTAGGCCTTGGAGCCAGGAGCGTAGCCCAAGAACCTCAGTCTCTGGGAGACAGATCTCCCCTTCTTCCGCAGCTGCTTGGGGATGTGAACCCATGCATAGGACCCAAAAACACGTAAATGTCCCAGATTTGGTTTCCTACCATGAACTAGGAAATATGGGGTCTGGTTCACAACACTGCTCCAAGTGCGGTTTAAGGTATAATTGGCGTATTTTACCGCTTCTGCCCAGTATGATTCTGCAACCCCTGCGTCTGCAATCAGACTACGCATCATAGTTTGTAGGACTCCATTTCTTTTCTCTGCCACACCATTCTGAGCGGGGGTGAAAGGCGCGGTAAGAAAATGGCGGATGCCCTTACGCTTTACCCAGTCCTGGAATTTTCGGGACATGAACTCAGCCCCGCGGTCGCTCTGCAGTTGTGCAATCTTGGTTTTATACTGGGTCTCTACAAAGTTGTAGAGTGATTTTATGGCATCAAAGGCTTCAGATTTTTCTGTGAGGATATACACATGGCCGTACCGTGAAAAATCATCAACTGCAGTGAGAAAATACTGACTCTTCCCTAGGGATGGTATGAAAGGCCCGACCAAATCAACATGGACTAGTTGATATGGGAATTGGGTCTTACGCAGTGATGTTTTTGGAATGGGCGCAGCCTTCCTCTTTGACTTCTTACAGATTGCACAGTCCAGGAATACCTCACAATCTTTGAGCTGGACTCCCTCAGCAAACTCTCCCATCTTTTTAACCACAGGGAAGCTTGCATGACCTAATCTTCGGTGCAAAATATGGGCACACTTATCGTGGAGTGGCTTCCCGACTGACACCCTCTTGGCTTTGGTTGCCTTGAGCGGTGCTTCAGGTGACAGCTGAGGTTGGGATTTCTTATCCACACTGCCTTGCTGTGGGGGCTTGGATGCAACCGCTTCACCCTTGCGGTCGTTAAGCAGCCTTGGGGTTGTCTGTGAGGCCCCTTCTAAGGGGGAGAAATATGGCAAATCATCTATGATGGCTATATTTCCAATGACCCTCTGGTCCCGGGTGACATGACCTCCCCCTTTGCGAAATAAAACTTCCACCCCGACATCGTCGCATAACTTGATAATGCTCAACAGGTTGTTGGCAATAGAGGGCGCGTGTAAGACACCTTCAACTTTTCCAAGCCCGGGTAGAGAAACCGTGCCCTCCCCAATAACCAAAGCTTTATCACCGTTGGCCACCTTGACAGATGAGTTAATTTTCTTTAACCTTTTAAAACCTTGACTCATATTGGTAATGTGAGAAGAAGCTCCAGAGTCCAGTAACCATAAGTCAGTGGAGCTATCAGCTCTTGTGGTGGGGGCACAGGTAGACACAAGATTGTTAGTACTTTTGGCCCCGCCACGGCCCCTTCCTTGTCCCTTGCCCCTACCTTGATTGGGACCACGCTTGGGGCCTTGTTGAAAATGGGGGCAGTCCTTCTTGAGGTGCCCCTCAGAGCCACAGGTGAAACACTTGAGCAGAGCATTAACCCGCTCTGAGTTGCGGTGTCGTGTGCTGGCTGGCTGGCTGGTGGCTCTGTTGTATTCTCCCGTATGTCTACGTCTGCTATCTTCGTCAATGAGTCTGCCCTCGAGATAGGACAGAGGCATGGGTCCATCCCTGCCCCCTTCCAGGGAAATAATAAAATTGTTCCAACTTTTGTCCAGGGAAGCCACAATAACTGCGACCAAGTTCTCTTCAGGTATTCGGTAATTTTTGGACATTAGTTGCGCCCTGAGGGATTTTAATTTTCCAAGATGTTCTGCCATGCTGGCACCAAATCTGAGTCTTGTGTTGTAAAACTCAGTTGTGAGTCTGGTGAGAGAACCCATGCTCTTGCTGTTGAATAAATTGTACAATAAGCGCCAAACTGCGCAAGCTGTGAGTCCATCTGGAATGCTAGGGAACAAATTATCATCGATGGACGCCATCAGAGTGGAAAAAGTCTGTCTATGAAGCCACTCTTCTCGTGAGCTCCACGGGAGAGGTGGTGGGTTCAGGGCCATTTCAAGAATCCCATCCTTTAATAGACATGCCTGCAAATTTCTATTCCAACTGTGGTAGTTTTCACCCCCAATTTTTAGTTTTTCAAAGTTGGGAGGCAACGTGGACGCAGCTAGAAAAGTTTTATCCCATTCCTCTAGCATCTGGGAGGTTGGCATTGAAAAAAATGGTAAAGGTACCCCTCTAGTGGGCGTTGGTGGTATATTTCTCAGATTTTCAGATGGCCCCCCTTCTGGGTTAAAAAGCCCGTACTGGGCATGTCCGGAAAACATGTGATCAGGGGGTGGGCGGAGCCCAAGATTGCCGGCCGGCACTTGGTTTTGAAAATGCTCTGGAAAAACTTCCTGGAGCCTCCCCGGCCCTGGATTGCCTTGAGAAGCCCATCGCTGTTCCTGAAAACCTTGGGGATGGCTAAAGCCGATGCTGGAGGAGGGGGCTAATTCCCCCCCGAAGGTCAAGTAAGGAGAGCGCCTGGGCGGGGGCGAAAGGAAGGCTGGGGGCCCCGGAGAGAGGGTCGGGGGCCTTGGGGGGTAATGAGCAGTCTTATAGCCATCATAGGTCACGAGGGTTTCTGCTGGAGAGAGCCCAGGAGTTTGCATGTTGCTATGGCTGGATGCCAGGGGTTGCTGGGCCTCCAGACTTAGTTGAGGCCTTTCTTTGTTAGAAAATGTGGGCGCACAGGGGGCTGCCATCTTGCTTCCTGTGCCGGGCCATGCGGTCTCCCTGGGCGGAGCCATCTTGTTTCCTGTTGCCCCAGGAAGCTGTAGGTCACAGTTAGGCAGGGGATTTCGCGCCGAAAGCCCTGGGGTCCCGGGGTTACTCAGGGTGGCAGGCGCCATATTGAGGAGCCTCGTGGTGGCTGAGGGGGGGCTTACCCGGCATCCATAGTCCTTCTGCACTGATGTCCTTCGTGGAGAGGCTTGTGGGGTCTCCTGTACTTCAAGGAGTTTTAGGAGCAGTTCCTTGCATTCCGGTGTAGACATTTGATCCACGCGTTGCTTGCGTTGGGCCCGGAGCGCTTCTGCTGCATCTTGACAGTCTTGGGTGGACTGTAAAACTTCCAAGCTTCCCTCTGTGGCGTGCAGAAGGAAGCCATCTGTGCTCTCACCTGGAGTGGGGCTTGCTTCAGGGGCTAGAGCTGTTGATCTTGATTGAAGACTCCTGGTCACAATCTGCGATTTCCGGCCATCCATTTCAGTTTCAAATCTAAGCATTAGCTGCAGGCTTTGGAAGCGTTCCCTTTAACCATCCTCTGCTACCAACTTGTGAAGCAGCTTTCACAAGAGATCGATGGAACGTTAAGGTGCTTCCAAGTGAAATAGGCAGAATGCAGAGATGCAGTCATTATGAAGCTTTATTCATCGACAGGTTATATAAAAAGAGCTATATGGCATGGAAGCATCCATGCTTGTAAGATAGAGAATGCATGCGAGAGAATAGAAAGAGCAGCAGAACTAGAAGCATAGAGGCAGCCCCAGAGCAGAGGTATTTATGGGGGGTCTCGGCCCCTCCCTAGCCATAAAACTCTCTCGCCAATGGGGCTGCTGCAGGGGAGCAAAGAAGCCTCTTTGCTCCATCTGATGACCTATTTGGGGAACTGCCATGGCTGGCACAAAACATGTAACATGAGCTGAAATAGAAACGTAGCTACAGTATCGTAGGCTATTTTCTTGGAAAGAGGACTCATTGGGGAGAGAAATACACTGTCATTTATTTACGCTGTCAGTAAATTTATGCTGCCCAAGCCACTGACCTCTATGTCTTAGGTAGTAAATATCTGCCACTGCGGTGAAATAAAAAGATCAGTGTGGATAAGAGTTTAAAGCAGGCTAGTGAGCTCACCTCTTTTTAGCCACCAAAGCACCAGTCAGAAGAACCGACTAGGAGAGGTACTGGGGCCCAGGGTCCGTTGAATGTGGGATTTTTCAAAAGCCGGAGAAGCATTTGCTGCACTGGGGCTCGTCGCCCACTCAAGCCCAAACTCAAGCTCACAGTAGAGCTACAAGGAGTTCCTTGTAAAATGGAGTTGGACTCTGGCTCGGCTGTATCAATCATCTCGCAAGACACATTCAACTGTGTTTGCAGGCACAGCAACAAATGGGTTAAATTAAGGCCCTCTGATATTGTGTTAACTGACTTCCAGAATGCCAGTGTTAAGGTTTTGGGGGAAGCCTCTGTACTGGTAAAATTTAAAGGGTTTTTGGGGCACCTGTATGTCATAGTAGTAGAGGGCCAAAGAATGAGTCTTATAGGACTCAATTGGTTTGATGCCCTGGGCATTCAAATTTTAGGCATTAACCGAACTCAGACAGCAGACCTCATGTCTGTTTGTGAGGAATTTGCCGATGTGTTTGAGTCAAATCTGGGAACTTATAAAGGGCCGCCAATTTCGTTCAAAATAAATCCTCTAGTTGTACCCATCAAAATTAAACCTAGGAGGGTTTCGTTTGCCCTGAAGCACAAAATCGATTCAGAAATCGATAAACTCGTGGAACAAGGCATTTTAGAGCCTGTAGATGGGGGGAGGGGGAAACCCCTATTGTCACCCCTCTGAAGCCTAACGGGGAGGTTCGTATATGTGCAGACTATAAATGTACATTGAATAAGGCTCTTAGTCAACATGTGTACCCAGTTCCTGTAGTCAGCCATATTTTAGCTTCATTGCAAGGGGGATGTTAGGAATTTGTTGTGCAGAGGTCTCCTTGTGCTACTAAAGAGTTGCACAGACAAGGAAGGGTACTGAGAGCAGTAAGAGTCACACAGTAACCACAAGAGTACACTGAGTTGTGAAAGCAAAAAGTACTTTACTTTTGAGGTGGTGTAAAAACAAAAATGCATGGTCAAAAATAAAACAGTCCAGGTCATACACAATAGCAACAGTCCAAGGAGTAATCCAAAATACAAAGTCTTCTTACTGGTCCAGAGGTCAATACAGTTGTACAGTTGTACAGGTTTATCACAGTAGTAAACCAACAGTACAGCAAAACAGAGCAAAAACAGTAATAGTAGAGAGCAGTGAATTCAGAGAGAGAGAAGCTATGTTCCTAGCTCCCTCTTATGGCCATGAGAACACTTACACACCCATTGGGCAATTAACATCTTAAAGTCACAACATCATGGTTTATATATTTTCAACCCAACATTGTAGGCTATCACCATATGCCTAACGGGAACTGTTTTTGCTAAGCTCGATTTAGCGCAAGCGTATCAGCAATTGCCGGTTGATGAGGCCAGAGCCGCGGCCCAAACAATCATAACTCATAGGGGAGCATTCAAATTCAAGCGGTTACAGTTTGGAGTCAGTGTGGCACCTGGTATTTTCCAAGGGATTATGGAACGCACTCTTAAAGGTGTTCAGGGAGTCTGTCCTTATTTTGATGATGTTCTCATCACTGGAGAATCCACTGAAGTGTTGGCCAATAGGCTTAGGGCTGTTTTACAGAGGCTTCGCATTGCGGGCCTCAAATTAAAGAAAAATAAATGTAGTATTGGGGTCTCATCCATGGAGTTTTTGGGGTTCTGTATTGATGCTAATGGAATACACCCCGCAGATTCAAAAATGAAGGCCATTAAAATGGCTCCAAGGCCAAAGTCAAAAGGGGAGTTGCAGGCGTTTTTGGGCCTCCTCAATTTTTATCACACATTTCTACCACATAAGGCTGCCATAGCAGAGCCCCTACATGTTCTGAACCAGCCTGCTACCGGCCTTGCAATAAGGCAAACCCCTGTTCAAACAGTAGAGACTGGAGAGCGTCTGAGGCTGAAAAGCGTCTGCCAAGATTTATTACTCAAACAACAGAACAAGAAACAAAAACACTGGAACTTGAATCCTCAAACGGAAGGGTTGCTTTCAGCAACCAGCCCTTCCCCAAACACTCCTTTTATTTAGAGATCAGGGCGTGGCCTCCCTGTGCCTCCTCCCGAGGAGCCCCACAGCCTTTCTCTGTTTGTTCCTGCTCGACTGCCTCCTGCGTCGGGCGTCCTTGAACAGGGCCAGCTGTGGGTCATCATCCTCCGCACTATCGGGCTCACGCAGCTGAGAAGAGGGCCCCGGCTGGGGGCTCTGCGAAGCCTCCAAACCATCATCAGCCGGTTCGTCTTCCACACACTCCTCCTCCCCCTCATCTGAGTCATCCGAGACATCTGAGCCGGCTGCCGGACCCACAGGCTGGCCCTGAGTCACAACACTACATAGGCTGCTTGATAAAAAAAAGCCCCTTGGAAGTGGTTACCCTTGCATGAAAAAAGCTTTCAAACCTTGGAAAGTCTATTATCTGAAAAGTCTACTGTCACTCATTACATTGAGTCTAAACCAGTTTGTCTTGCATGTGATTCACTGTCTACACAGACCACAAACCTCTTTTAGGGCTGTTTACAACAGACAGACAAACAAACTCCTCGCATACTTTCAATGTTAAGGTGAATATTTTTCTCTGCATACACTTTTAAGTTACTTCATAAACCAGGGAAGGAAATGGGCCATGTGGATGGCCTAAGCAGACTGCCACTGCCACTAATGGAGCCTGACCCTGCACCGGCTGCTAAAATATTGTCTATTCAGGATTTACCTGAATTTCCTCTTCACGCTGGGAACATTGCTGCTGAAACTGCCTCAGATAAAATTCTGAGCAGGGTTTTGTCATGAGTATATACAGGCTGGCTGGAAAGAAGTCCAGGATAGAATTCCAAAGTTACTTTGTCAGGAGACATGAGTTGTCTGCTCACAAGGGCTGCATTTTATGGGGCAACAGGGTCATAATTCCCACCTCATTGAGGGACAGAGTCTTACAGTCTCTACATGAAGGCCACCCTGGCATTGTAAGGATGAAAGCCTTAGCTAGAAGCTACCTTTGGTGGCCTGGTCTGGATGAGGCTGTGGAGGATCAAGTGCATGGTTGCTATACTTGTCAGCAATCTCAGCCTGAAATGTCTCAGGCCCCAGTTCACAGGTGGGAAGAAACACATACACCATGGTCCAGGGTTCACATTGATTACGCTGGGCCCTTTCAGGGACAGCTTTTCCTAATAGTTGTAGACAGCCATTCCAAATGGTTAGAGGTCACCCCGGTTCCTAATATGACTACTGCTAGGACCATCCAGGTGCTCAGAAAACTTTTTGCAACCCATGGGTTGCCTGACATTCTGGTTTCTGATAATGGGGCTCAATTTACTGCTGCTGAGTTTCAAGCTTTTCTCAGGGCTTACCTCATCAGACACGCTACATCTGCACCATTCCACCCTTTGTCGAACAGACAAGCTGAACGGATGGTGAGGACAACAAAGGAGGCACTCAGGCGTATTATCACAGGTGACTGGCATCACAGATTGGCTGATTTTTTGCTCTGCCAGCACTCCACTCCCTGCACTGCTACAGGTAAAAGTCCTGCTGAGCTTCGTTGGGGGAGACGATTAATTACTAAACTGGACAGATTGCATCCGGACCGAGTGGCAGCAGAAGCCTCCAGGCCGAAACCCCTGAGGGGGTTGCAAATGGGTGATTTGGTTTGGGCCAGAAACTATGGGCCTGGGCACTTGTGGGTTCCTGGTAAGGTAACCAAGGTGTCAGGGCCCGTATCTTATGTAGTGGGGGTAGAGGGGGATCGTCAGATAAGAAGACACATTGACCAACTAAGGAAAAGGTTTCCAGAATGGACATTAAGTAAGGACCGGGGTATGTCCCCCCAGAGGCTCTCACACAGGCACCCAAACCAGCCCACACCAGGACCACCAGGGTTTCCCCCTCTCAGAAGAAATGGATTCTGAGGATGTACCAGGGAGCTTCGATGTGCAACATGGACCCCCTGATCTGGCAGACCAGCTGAACTTTAGCAATCGCTGCCCTTATGCTACAGAACAGACTGACTCTGGGGTGGGCCAACCAGGTGAGGCCAGCCAGAGCATACTACTTCCCCTGGACAATGGAGCACAAGGGGACTTAGGTCTACCCAGCCCGCCGGGTAAGCTGGTAGACCGCAAAGTGGGGGAAACCCCAAGGCGTTCATCCTGGATACACAAACCTCCAGCATATCTATCTGATTATGTTGTAACCCTCATAAATGAGGGTACTATAATGTATGTGACAAGTGTACCACTACCTACAGAAATAGGGGTGGTCTGAACTGTCTGGGTGCAAGCATTTTCGTTTTTTAATCTCATTGTAGTCACGTCTGTAAAGGTCGCGTTATACCTACACTGAATGGAAAATACTAGTAACTATTATTTGTATTTTGTTTATTGTATGTTGGTTATTGGGAGTGAGTAATAAGTCTTGACTGTTGTCAAGTAGTTGGGTAAATTAGTTTTGTCTTGGGGGAAGGAGTGTTATGTACTGAGCCTGTGGTACCACACCACATGAGCCAACGGCTCCCTTGAAACCTAGACAGACCGTCTCCAGCCTTCTGAGGCGACCCGTATGCTCCCTCCGGACCTGGCCCAGGGCAGAGAGGAGCTCATGGCATGGCGGATGGTGGGATTCCCCGGTCACCATCCCTGCTTGTTTTTACGGGGACTGTTATATTCCATTTTAATTGTTCATGCTTCCTGGAATCACATTTAGTGAGCACACACATACATATTCACATGTACACACACAGAGACACAGACACAGACACAGACACAGACACACACACACAAAGAAAGCCCTCAGGGTGTCATTTGGGTGAAAGTTCCATGGATTAAAAACAGCTCCAGGCAACTCCGGGAGGGAAAGGACTGCTTGGCTTCAAATGAAGCCAGGTCACCGGGCAACTCTGCCCGAGGGACTCCATGGTGGGCCCCTCCTGACCGCTCTCCCAGCTGCTGGATACAATCAGTAGCTGGGGTCTAAGGTGGATCTTCTTTACTCACTCTGTCTCCTCCTCCTCCTCCTCCTCCTCCTCCTGCTGTTCTCCCCTGGAGGCAGCCGCTGCCCCCAGTGACAGAGGGGGCCCAGGACAGGGGCTACCCGCTTTGGGCCTCCATAGGGATCTCTGCCCCAAGGGCCTGGCTGTCTTCTGCCCACCAATGGGGCTTGCCAGATGCTTCCCTTCCTGCACACCTGCAGCCGCACCTCAGGCACCTCCTCCTGTCTGCACAGCCATGCCACCCTCCCTGCCCTTTTCCCCCTTTGCCCTTGGCTGGGGGCAGGAATGAAAGCAGCAGGCCAGCACTGGTGGTTTGCGTATTTACTGAAGCTCAGAAGGGGTACACGGCTGCCAGGGTCTCTTCTAGAGGCTCAGCAAACAGGGGAAACCTGTTTCAGAAAAGGAGGCAAGGTAAGAGGGGGACACAAGGAAAGGTCCACAAGGAACGGTCCCCTAAGGTGTCCTTCTGCACCAGTCTTGCCGGAGGGAAAGTCCTCCTGGGGGGCAGAGTGGGAAGAAGGCAGAGTTCAAGGCGAGGTCCTGCCAGGAGAGAGAACGTATGCCAGCGGGTGAAAGAGACTGGCACGAAAGGCCTCCAGAGCCTTTTTTAGGGGCAAACTCCTTTTTCATTCATTTTGGTCTGCCTGTGGGAATAGAGGTTGCCTGAATGCCGCACTGGGTTTTCCGCGAGACTAATACGCCTGCAGACCACCATCCTGTCCATAGGGAGACGGAGACTGCAACCGTTGGTCACCTGGCCACTCTCCCGGCTGTGCCTCTGTGCCCCTTCAATTGCCCACTTGGGAGATCCTCTCTTTGCATAAAGGGGAAAGCCACACTTTCACACCACAACACCTAGTGCTGACACCAGGCTACCCAAGTGGTGGGCTATGAAAGGGAGGGAGAGGGAGGGATGTGTCCTCTTCAAAGGGTTGGTGGGCAGTCTTCAGGCCAGGTAAGCAGGACAACTGGATGAACTCACAGGGTGCCACCTCTTCAGATCAAGATCTGTGGGGCACGGGGAGGAAGAACAAGGCAGAGGAATGGGGTTGGTGGAGGTCTAGAACCGCTCTAGGAACAGGATTATGCTTTTCATGCTCCTCCTCGTACTGGGAAACTCCAGGGGCCCCAAACCGGTCAGCAGGCAGATCCCATGGAATCCATCCTTCAGGTGATGCCAGGTAACTGACACGCCGTTTTCTTCCAGCCGTTTCTTGTACAGCAAGGCATCGTCTCGGAAAATGTCATATTCGCAGCTTAGAAGAAAAGTCTCTGGAAACTGCCGAATGATGGCGTCTTCCGCCAGGAGTGGGGAAAACGTGGGCTCAAATGCTCTTTTGCAGGTTTGGTAAAGATCTTCTGAAAATGGACAGAGTACAAACGGCTCATAACCCGAGACTTTAAACTCCTCCGGAATGAGTTCTGCACTGACCCATTTCTGGTACTTTGCCCTGAGCTCCTGGGGAACATGGGCATTGCCCATAATTTCATTGACATTGACATTCCTTCCTGTAAGATAAAGCATGCCAAGATGGATAACCCGTTTCTTAAATAATACAGGAACTGAGTGGTTTTGCCGATAGGAAGGCAGATTGAAGTCCAGAGCTTGGAGAAAAGGGTAGAGCAGCATGTGGCCCCTGACAGGCGGCAGGTCCATTCTCATCACCAGCTGCTGAGAAATGGCAGCCACAATGGCGGCTCCAATGCTGTCGCCAGCTAGCACGACCCGCAGAGGGTCCACCCCGTAGCGCCCCGCGTTCTTCAGAAAATGTGACACAGCAGTGTAGCAGCTGAGTTGCTGAGCTGGGTAGGGGTGCTCTGGCGCCAGGGGGTACCTAAAGCGACAGTGAGCCAAAACAACAACCTTTCAGGCCATCAGCAGTCCTGTTATTACCACTATTGTGATGATTCGTTGCACAGCCACCCAGATATTTAGATTAGGTTTGACTTTTTTTTTAATCTCATTTATATCCCGCCCTTCTCCGAAGACTCAGGGCAGCTTACAATCTAAAGCACAAATCAATGTGCTTAGCAATTTTTATCCACCTACGAGTCCTTTCTAAGGACCCAGGACAGGCAGATGTTGTCTGATGATGTTGAAGTTATCTTTGTAAGATGTTAGCTGTTCCAAGTTGGTTTTTGCAATTAACTGAAGGCGACTGTGTCAATGCCGATGGTGTTCAAGGAATGCTCTAACTGTTCCGGGATTGCACCCCAGGTGCCTATCACAAATGGCATTGTATTTGCTTTCTTTTACCACAGTCATTCTATTTTTATTTGCAGGTCTTTGTATTTTCTTATTATTATTGATTTATTGTTGCTGTCCACTGTCAAAAAACTGTTCCAGCGGCAAGAGCGTGAGTAGCCACCTGAAGGGCCTCCCTGCTGCTCGGGGGGGGGGGGGTGTCACGCTCATGTGAGGCAGCCAGCCTGAGCCCTCTTACCTGATGCACACGACCACCGTGGCACTTTCCCGAGTGACAAGGCGGCAGAATCTTTCATAGGCTCCTGAAATACCACAAAGAATTGGTTGTGTTGGCTGTCAGAGGGGAACATCTCTCTTCCTCCACTCACAATTTGTAGGTTTCTGTCTGAGGGCACCCAGTTTTCCCCTGTGGTCTTTGGATGCTGCGGAAGAATGAACCACCAAACCCTAACCTCTGTCTGTCCCTCTTGCCACTCAACCATTTGCAGAACTTACGGGTGCTCCCAAAGAGGCCCACTCCTCTGTGAATCCAGACCAGACCTCGTCCTGGCTCGGCACCTGCTCTTTTGGGCCAGTAGACCCTCACTGGGACCGTGTCAAAAAGCACCTCCTGGATGGTCAGGTCAGGGGCTCTCCCTGGGGGGATCCCGTTCATGATTTGCCTCCATATGATGTATTTGTGGCAGATGCCAAGTTTCTCCAGAATCAGGGCCTGCTCAGGGGAAAACAGAAGGATGAAATCCACCCATAACACCAAAGAAGCATTTTTTCCTTTTCCTTAGAAAGAACTTTCAGAGGCATTTTTTCCCATGAAAGAGAATGGGAGGGATAAAACTGCAGAAGAAATATTTGGTGATTCAAGTGCTATGCAAGCCTTGAGACATCTTTGGGCATGGGAAGCAGTCACCCCGCACGCAGCTAGCTGTGTCTTCTTTCCAAAGCAGCGGGCCCCAGCTCTCACGCCAGAGATCTGAGGGGGGCTGCTGCGAAGGGACACCCAGCAGGGAGGGAGGCACAGGTGACATTCCTCAGCTCGAGGTGGGGAAGGCAGCGTTGCAGGCAGCCAACAGCACCAGGGCGAGGAAGTGGCAAAGGGGAGGTGGATTCCAGGCAACCTGCAAAACCCTTTGGGATTTCCTACGAGTTCCACAAATTGCCCCTCCAAGCCCTCAGGCACACCCAGCCGAGGCCTGCGCTGGCCAGGCAGAAGCACGGAAAGGAAAGCCAGAGCCCAGGGAAGGAGGCTTACCAGTCTGAGAACAAGGCTCATGGCCAGATTCATCAGGCGCAGTTTTGTCCCCTGGCTGATCCCAGGTGGGATTCGCGTCCTGGTGAAGTCATAGTAAAGGGTCCATCCAAGGAGTAAAAGTGCGACCGAGACGCTGAAGTGAAATGCCAGCAGCGTCCCCGACCCCGACCCCAGCGCTTGGCCTGAGGTCACCTCCGCCTCCATGCTGGAAGGTCCTGAGACCAGGCTGCTTCAGTCCCAGGGAAACCAAAGTCTCCCTGGTTTATAGTCCATCAGGTGTGTAGGGTTGCTTTCAGGTAGGACTGTCCCACCCACGAGTTCATTAGAGAAATAGAAGAGTAAGGGAGGGATGAAGTCCTTGGTGTGATTGATGCTTTTATCCATGGCTTAAATCTGGCATTTGGCATAAGAGCCTTGGTGGAGCAGTGGGCTAATGCCTCCTTAAGTAACACCAGCTGCCTGCAATTATTGCAGGTTCTCATCCCACCAGGCTCAAGGTTGACTCAGCCTGCCATCCTTCCGAGGTAGGTAAAATGAGGACCCAGATTGTTGGGGGCAATAAGCTGACTTTGTAATAATGCCGCTTGGGGGGGGAGCGAAAGCCCTAATAAGCAGGCATATACATAGAATGAAGGCTATTGCTAAGCACATTTGATTTGTGCTTAGATTGTAAGCCGCCCTGAGTCTTTGGAGAAGGGCGGGATATAAATGGGATTAAAAATAATAATAATTATGAAATGTATCTTGCAGAATCCGGGAAGGAACAAATGTCTTCCGTAATCCAATTATTGAGTTTATACCTGTCAATACCGGTTTCCTCCCATTCGATCTTCATCAGGGTGCTGGTGAATTTAAGGCTCTTTATATCTGCACCTTTTCCTCTGTCGTGGACTCCTCCTCGTGCCATCCTCCTCTGGGTCAGCTGCCCCGAGCAACCGTCCCAACCGAGGAATGGCTCATGCAGGTTTTGAGACTCTTTGAGACAGCCCCAAAAACTCACTCTCAGGAAGTTTGCCATTTGGGCTCCAGGATTGTAAGGAAATCAGAAGACTGGATCGCTTAAACCGCAGACCCCGCCATCAGCCTCACTCCCTGGGCCAGACCGGGAAATCAACGGGAGGCCTAAAGCTGCTTTTACTGGAGCAGTTTGCAGTAGCCCAGTCTGCTTCCTTCTCCTCCTTCCTCAGGGAAGCGTCCGCTTGGCCGATGGGTCGGCGGTCCCATCTTGCAGGAAGGTAGGGGGTGGCTTCCGCTTCTGGGCGTGGGAAAGCATGCCTTTGGATGGCCAGCATGGTGCCACAGAAGTGCAATGGGCATGACAGAGGCCAGGCAAAGGCAGGGTGCTTGGGCACACTTGCTACCGAGTGCCAAATCCCTGGGAACTTGTACTCCATAGCCAGGCGCCGTGGGGGAAAAAGACAGCCTGAGTGGGAGCGGCTTACGGGAGCCGCCTGCAACCTTCTCCGCTGACTTCCCCATGGGAACCCACCAGGGAAGGTCACAAAGGGGGATCATGTGGGCCAATTGCCAAGCACCTGGATCGTGATCACCTGACAGTAGAGGATGAAGGAGGGCTGGAACTTTGAGCGCTCGTCATAAGTGTGACTCATTCAGCACCATCATAATTTCAAATGGTTGCTGAATGAGTGGTCATTAAACGCCTACTGGTACCAGATTCAAATTCTGCATCCATTGAATCGTCCTAGTTTTGTCCTAGCAGTCTATAAATATGCGCTCCAAGCTTATTATCAAGTTTTCAAATTCAGGGTTAGGGTTAGGGTTAGGGTTAGGGTTAGGGTTAGGGTTAGGGTTAGGGTTAGGGTTAGGGTTAGGGTTAGGGTTAGGGTTAGGGTTAGGGTTAGGGTTAGGGTTAGGGTTAGGGTTAGGGTTAGGGTTAGGGTTAGGGTTAGGGTTAGGGTTAGGGTTAGGGTTAGGGTTAGGGTTAGGGTTAGGGTTAGGGTTAGGGTTAGGGTTAGGGTTAGGGTTAGGGTTAGGGTTAGGGTTAGGGTTAGGGTTAGGGTTAGGGTTAGGGTTAGGGTTAGGGTTAGGGTTAGGGTTAGGGTTAGGGTTAGGGTTAGGGTTAGGGTTAGGGTTAGGGTTAGGGTTAGGGTTAGGGTTAGGGTTAGGGTTAGGGTTAGGGTTAGGGTTAGGGTTAGGGTTAGGGTTAGGGTTAGGGTTAGGGTTAGGGTTAGGGTTAGGGTTAGGGTTAGGGTTAGGGTTAGGGTTAGGGTTAGGGTTAGGGTTAGGGTTAGGGTTAGGGTTAGGGTTAGGGTTAGGGTTAGGGTTAGGGTTAGGGTTAGGGTTAGGGTTAGGGTTAGGGTTAGGGTTAGGGTTAGGGTTAGGGTTAGGGTTAGGGTTAGGGTTAGGGTTAGGGTTAGGGTTAGGGTTAGGGTTAGGGTTAGGGTTAGGGTTAGGGTTAGGGTTAGGGTTAGGGTTAGGGTTAGGGTTAGGGTTAGGGTTAGGGTTAGGGTTAGGGTTAGGGTTAGGGTTAGGGTTAGGGTTAGGGTTAGGGTTAGGGTTAGGGTTAGGGTTAGGGTTAGGGTTAGGGTTAGGGTTAGGGTTAGGGTTAGGGTTAGGGTTAGGGTTAGGGTTAGGGTTAGGGTTAGGGTTAGGGTTAGGGTTAGGGTTAGGGTTAGGGTTAGGGTTAGGGTTAGGGTTAGGGTTAGGGTTAGGGTTAGGGTTAGGGTTAGGGTTAGGGTTAGGGTTAGGGTTAGGGTTAGGGTTAGGGTTAGGGTTAGGGTTAGGGTTAGGGTTAGGGTTAGGGTTAGGGTTAGGGTTAGGGTTAGGGTTAGGGTTAGGGTTAGGGTTAGGGTTAGGGTTAGGGTTAGGGTTAGGGTTAGGGTTAGGGTTAGGGTTAGGGTTAGGGTTAGGGTTAGGGTTAGGGTTAGGGTTAGGGTTAGGGTTAGGGTTAGGGTTAGGGTTAGGGTTAGGGTTAGGGTTAGGGTTAGGGTTAGGGTTAGGGTTAGGGTTAGGGTTAGGGTTAGGGTTAGGGTTAGGGTTAGGGTTAGGGTTAGGGTTAGGGTTAGGGTTAGGGTTAGGGTTAGGGTTAGGGTTAGGGTTAGGGTTAGGGTTAGGGTTAGGGTTAGGGTTAGGGTTAGGGTTAGGGTTAGGGTTAGGGTTAGGGTTAGGGTTAGGGTTAGGGTTAGGGTTAGGGTTAGGGTTAGGGTTAGGGTTAGGGTTAGGGTTAGGGTTAGGGTTAGGGTTAGGGTTAGGGTTAGGGTTAGGGTTAGGGTTAGGGTTAGGGTTAGGGTTAGGGTTAGGGTTAGGGTTAGGGTTAGGGTTAGGGTTAGGGTTAGGGTTAGGGTTAGGGTTAGGGTTAGGGTTAGGGTTAGGGTTAGGGTTAGGGTTAGGGTTAGGGTTAGGGTTAGGGTTAGGGTTAGGGTTAGGGTTAGGGTTAGGGTTAGGGTTAGGGTTAGGGTTAGGGTTAGGGTTAGGGTTAGGGTTAGGGTTAGGGTTAGGGTTAGGGTTAGGGTTAGGGTTAGGGTTAGGGTTAGGGTTAGGGTTAGGGTTAGGGTTAGGGTTAGGGTTAGGGTTAGGGTTAGGGTTAGGGTTAGGGTTAGGGTTAGGGTTAGGGTTAGGGTTAGGGTTAGGGTTAGGGTTAGGGTTAGGGTTAGGGTTAGGGTTAGGGTTAGGGTTAGGGTTAGGGTTAGGGTTAGGGTTAGGGTTAGGGTTAGGGTTAGGGTTAGGGTTAGGGTTAGGGTTAGGGTTAGGGTTAGGGTTAGGGTTAGGGTTAGGGTTAGGGTTAGGGTTAGGGTTAGGGTTAGGGTTAGGGTTAGGGTTAGGGTTAGGGTTAGGGTTAGGGTTAGGGTTAGGGTTAGGGTTAGGGTTAGGGTTAGGGTTAGGGTTAGGGTTAGGGTTAGGGTTAGGGTTAGGGTTAGGGTTAGGGTTAGGGTTAGGGTTAGGGTTAGGGTTAGGGTTAGGGTTAGGGTTAGGGTTAGGGTTAGGGTTAGGGTTAGGGTTAGGGTTAGGGTTAGGGTTAGGGTTAGGGTTAGGGTTAGGGTTAGGGTTAGGGTTAGGGTTAGGGTTAGGGTTAGGGTTAGGGTTAGGGTTAGGGTTAGGGTTAGGGTTAGGGTTAGGGTTAGGGTTAGGGTTAGGGTTAGGGTTAGGGTTAGGGTTAGGGTTAGGGTTAGGGTTAGGGTTAGGGTTAGGGTTAGGGTTAGGGTTAGGGTTAGGGTTAGGGTTAGGGTTAGGGTTAGGGTTAGGGTTAGGGTTAGGGTTAGGGTTAGGGTTAGGGTTAGGGTTAGGGTTAGGGTTAGGGTTAGGGTTAGGGTTAGGGTTAGGGTTAGGGTTAGGGTTAGGGTTAGGGTTAGGGTTAGGGTTAGGGTTAGGGTTAGGGTTAGGGTTAGGGTTAGGGTTAGGGTTAGGGTTAGGGTTAGGGTTAGGGTTAGGGTTAGGGTTAGGGTTAGGGTTAGGGTTAGGGTTAGGGTTAGGGTTAGGGTTAGGGTTAGGGTTAGGGTTAGGGTTAGGGTTAGGGTTAGGGTTAGGGTTAGGGTTAGGGTTAGGGTTAGGGTTAGGGTTAGGGTTAGGGTTAGGGTTAGGGTTAGGGTTAGGGTTAGGGTTAGGGTTAGGGTTAGGGTTAGGGTTAGGGTTAGGGTTAGGGTTAGGGTTAGGGTTAGGGTTAGGGTTAGGGTTAGGGTTAGGGTTAGGGTTAGGGTTAGGGTTAGGGTTAGGGTTAGGGTTAGGGTTAGGGTTAGGGTTAGGGTTAGGGTTAGGGTTAGGGTTAGGGTTAGGGTTAGGGTTAGGGTTAGGGTTAGGGTTAGGGTTAGGGTTAGGGTTAGGGTTAGGGTTAGGGTTAGGGTTAGGGTTAGGGTTAGGGTTAGGGTTAGGGTTAGGGTTAGGGTTAGGGTTAGGGTTAGGGTTAGGGTTAGGGTTAGGGTTAGGGTTAGGGTTAGGGTTAGGGTTAGGGTTAGGGTTAGGGTTAGGGTTAGGGTTAGGGTTAGGGTTAGGGTTAGGGTTAGGGTTAGGGTTAGGGTTAGGGTTAGGGTTAGGGTTAGGGTTAGGGTTAGGGTTAGGGTTAGGGTTAGGGTTAGGGTTAGGGTTAGGGTTAGGGTTAGGGTTAGGGTTAGGGTTAGGGTTAGGGTTAGGGTTAGGGTTAGGGTTAGGGTTAGGGTTAGGGTTAGGGTTAGGGTTAGGGTTAGGGTTAGGGTTAGGGTTAGGGTTAGGGTTAGGGTTAGGGTTAGGGTTAGGGTTAGGGTTAGGGTTAGGGTTAGGGTTAGGGTTAGGGTTAGGGTTAGGGTTAGGGTTAGGGTTAGGGTTAGGGTTAGGGTTAGGGTTAGGGTTAGGGTTAGGGTTAGGGTTAGGGTTAGGGTTAGGGTTAGGGTTAGGGTTAGGGTTAGGGTTAGGGTTAGGGTTAGGGTTAGGGTTAGGGTTAGGGTTAGGGTTAGGGTTAGGGTTAGGGTTAGGGTTAGGGTTAGGGTTAGGGTTAGGGTTAGGGTTAGGGTTAGGGTTAGGGTTAGGGTTAGGGTTAGGGTTAGGGTTAGGGTTAGGGTTAGGGTTAGGGTTAGGGTTAGGGTTAGGGTTAGGGTTAGGGTTAGGGTTAGGGTTAGGGTTAGGGTTAGGGTTAGGGTTAGGGTTAGGGTTAGGGTTAGGGTTAGGGTTAGGGTTAGGGTTAGGGTTAGGGTTAGGGTTAGGGTTAGGGTTAGGGTTAGGGTTAGGGTTAGGGTTAGGGTTAGGGTTAGGGTTAGGGTTAGGGTTAGGGTTAGGGTTAGGGTTAGGGTTAGGGTTAGGGTTAGGGTTAGGGTTAGGGTTAGGGTTAGGGTTAGGGTTAGGGTTAGGGTTAGGGTTAGGGTTAGGGTTAGGGTTAGGGTTAGGGTTAGGGTTAGGGTTAGGGTTAGGGTTAGGGTTAGGGTTAGGGTTAGGGTTAGGGTTAGGGTTAGGGTTAGGGTTAGGGTTAGGGTTAGGGTTAGGGTTAGGGTTAGGGTTAGGGTTAGGGTTAGGGTTAGGGTTAGGGTTAGGGTTAGGGTTAGGGTTAGGGTTAGGGTTAGGGTTAGGGTTAGGGTTAGGGTTAGGGTTAGGGTTAGGGTTAGGGTTAGGGTTAGGGTTAGGGTTAGGGTTAGGGTTAGGGTTAGGGTTAGGGTTAGGGTTAGGGTTAGGGTTAGGGTTAGGGTTAGGGTTAGGGTTAGGGTTAGGGTTAGGGTTAGGGTTAGGGTTAGGGTTAGGGTTAGGGTTAGGGTTAGGGTTAGGGTTAGGGTTAGGGTTAGGGTTAGGGTTAGGGTTAGGGTTAGGGTTAGGGTTAGGGTTAGGGTTAGGGTTAGGGTTAGGGTTAGGGTTAGGGTTAGGGTTAGGGTTAGGGTTAGGGTTAGGGTTAGGGTTAGGGTTAGGGTTAGGGTTAGGGTTAGGGTTAGGGTTAGGGTTAGGGTTAGGGTTAGGGTTAGGGTTAGGGTTAGGGTTAGGGTTAGGGTTAGGGTTAGGGTTAGGGTTAGGGTTAGGGTTAGGGTTAGGGTTAGGGTTAGGGTTAGGGTTAGGGTTAGGGTTAGGGTTAGGGTTAGGGTTAGGGTTAGGGTTAGGGTTAGGGTTAGGGTTAGGGTTAGGGTTAGGGTTAGGGTTAGGGTTAGGGTTAGGGTTAGGGTTAGGGTTAGGGTTAGGGTTAGGGTTAGGGTTAGGGTTAGGGTTAGGGTTAGGGTTAGGGTTAGGGTTAGGGTTAGGGTTAGGGTTAGGGTTAGGGTTAGGGTTAGGGTTAGGGTTAGGGTTAGGGTTAGGGTTAGGGTTAGGGTTAGGGTTAGGGTTAGGGTTAGGGTTAGGGTTAGGGTTAGGGTTAGGGTTAGGGTTAGGGTTAGGGTTAGGGTTAGGGTTAGGGTTAGGGTTAGGGTTAGGGTTAGGGTTAGGGTTAGGGTTAGGGTTAGGGTTAGGGTTAGGGTTAGGGTTAGGGTTAGGGTTAGGGTTAGGGTTAGGGTTAGGGTTAGGGTTAGGGTTAGGGTTAGGGTTAGGGTTAGGGTTAGGGTTAGGGTTAGGGTTAGGGTTAGGGTTAGGGTTAGGGTTAGGGTTAGGGTTAGGGTTAGGGTTAGGGTTAGGGTTAGGGTTAGGGTTAGGGTTAGGGTTAGGGTTAGGGTTAGGGTTAGGGTTAGGGTTAGGGTTAGGGTTAGGGTTAGGGTTAGGGTTAGGGTTAGGGTTAGGGTTAGGGTTAGGGTTAGGGTTAGGGTTAGGGTTAGGGTTAGGGTTAGGGTTAGGGTTAGGGTTAGGGTTAGGGTTAGGGTTAGGGTTAGGGTTAGGGTTAGGGTTAGGGTTAGGGTTAGGGTTAGGGTTAGGGTTAGGGTTAGGGTTAGGGTTAGGGTTAGGGTTAGGGTTAGGGTTAGGGTTAGGGTTAGGGTTAGGGTTAGGGTTAGGGTTAGGGTTAGGGTTAGGGTTAGGGTTAGGGTTAGGGTTAGGGTTAGGGTTAGGGTTAGGGTTAGGGTTAGGGTTAGGGTTAGGGTTAGGGTTAGGGTTAGGGTTAGGGTTAGGGTTAGGGTTAGGGTTAGGGTTAGGGTTAGGGTTAGGGTTAGGGTTAGGGTTAGGGTTAGGGGTTAGGGTTAGGGTTAGGGTTAGGGTTAGGGTTAGGGTTAGGGTTAGGGTTAGGGTTAGGGTTAGGGTTAGGGTTAGGGGTTTTAGGGTTAGGGTTAGGGTTAGGGTTAGGGTTAGGGTTAGGGTTAGGGTTAGGGTTAGGGTTAGGGTTAGGGTTAGGGTTAGGGTTAGGGTTAGGTTAGGGTTAGGGTTAGGGTTAGGGTTAGGGTTAGGGTTAGGGTTAGGGTTAGGGTTAGGGTTAGGGTTAGGGTTAGGGTTAGGGTTAGGGTTAGGGTTAGGGTTAGGGTTAGGGTTAGGGTTAGGGTTAGGGTTAGGGTTAGGGTTAGGGTTAGGGTTAGGGTTAGGGTTAGGGTTAGGGTTAGGGTTAGGGTTAGGGTTAGGGTTAGGGTTAGGGTTAGGGTTAGGGTTAGGGTTAGGGTTAGGGTTAGGGTTAGGGTTAGGGTTAGGGTTAGGGTTAGGGTTAGGGTTAGGGTTAGGGTTAGGGTTAGGGTTAGGGTTAGGGTTAGGGTTAGGGTTAGGGTTAGGGTTAGGGTTAGGGTTAGGGTTAGGGTTAGGGTTAGGGTTAGGGTTAGGGTTAGGGTTAGGGTTAGGGTTAGGGTTAGGGTTAGGGTTAGGGTTAGGGTTAGGGTTAGGGTTAGGGTTAGGGTTAGGGTTAGGGTTAGGGTTAGGGTTAGGGTTAGGGTTAGGGTTAGGGTTAGGGTTAGGGTTAGGGTTAGGGTTAGGGTTAGGGTTAGGGTTAGGGTTAGGGTTAGGGTTAGGGTTAGGGTTAGGTTAGGGTTAGGGTTAGGGTTAGGGTTAGGGTTAGGGTTAGGGTTAGGGTTAGGGTTAGGGTTAGGGTTAGGGTTAGGGTTAGGGTTAGGGTTAGGGTTAGGGTTAGGGTTAGGGTTAGGGTTAGGGTTAGGGTTAGGGTTAGGGTTAGGGTTAGGGTTAGGGTTAGGGTTAGGTTAGGGTTAGGGTTAGGGTTAGGGTTAGGGTTAGGGTTAGGGTTAGGGTTAGGGTTAGGGTTAGGGTTAGGGTTAGGGTTAGGGTTAGGGTTAGGGTTAGGGTTAGGGTTAGGGTTAGGGTTAGGGTTAGGGTTAGGGTTAGGGTTAGGGTTAGGTTAGGGTTAGGGTTAGGGTTAGGGTTAGGGTTAGGGTTAGGGTTAGGGTTAGGGTTAGGGTTAGGGTTAGGGTTAGGGTTAGGGTTAGGGTTAGGGTTAGGGTTAGGGTTAGGGTTAGGGTTAGGGTTAGGGTTAGGGTTAGGGTTAGGGTTAGGGTTAGGGTTAGGGTTAGGGTTTAGGGTTAGGGTTAGGGTTAGGGTTAGGGTTAGGGTTAGGGTTAGGGTTAGGGTTAGGGTTAGGGTTAGGGTTAGGGTTAGGGTTAGGGTTAGGGTTAGGGTTAGGGTTAGGGTTAGGGTTAGGGTTAGGGTTAGGGTTAGGGTTAGGGTTAGGGTTAGGGTTAGGGTTAGGGTTAGGGTTAGGGTTAGGGTTAGGGTTAGGGTTAGGGTTAGGGTTAGGGTTAGGGTTAGGGTTAGGGTTAGGGTTAGGGTTAGGGTTAGGGTTAGGGTTAGGGTTAGGGTTAGGGTTAGGGTTAGGGTTAGGGTTAGGGTTAGGGTTAGGGTTAGGGTTAGGGTTAGGGTTAGGGTTAGGGTTAGGGTTAGGGTTAGGGTTAGGGTTAGGGTTAGGGTTAGGGTTAGGGTTAGGGTTAGGGTTAGGGTTAGGGTTAGGTTAGGGT